>NC_091975.1:10617644-11232788 GCF_036711975.1 Onthophagus taurus | reverse complement strand
GGATTCTTAAAGGCGATTTTCATATGACTTAATAAATCAAAATGAAATTAAAAAAAAAATTAGTTGTAATAATAGATAAATAAGTAAATAAATAATAACGGCGATAACGTGTAAATATTAAATAAATAAAAAAAGATTAGGTGTAAAGCTTCGTTGTAACAATAATACCAAAAAAAAAAATTAAATGTCGACAATAACTAAATGTAATAATAAAAAAAATACCAATCGAGCCCAATTTTGTATATAACACCGCAAACTGTAAATAAATTAATTTTATAAATGTTTAAGTTTTAAATTAATTAAGAAATAAATATTTCATATTCAAATTGATTTGGGTTCGGTTGGTATTAAGCGCTAAAAATGTAGTTATTACCTCAGTAAAAGCTCTCTGTAATCTGAGCCCTATCAGAGGGCTTCTACAACGACGTAAGATTTATAAAGAAACAAAACATAAGTAGTAGAAGAAGTATTCGTCACTTAGGCTTCTCTTGCATCTGTGTTTTGCAATAAAGTAGAAGAGAATAATTTTGTTTTCGTTATAGCCATTGCTGTTAGACGTATTTTGTTTATCAATAAAAAAGTGGCAACGTTTCGATGAGTTTTATTGTTGATAATAAAATCCAGTAATGTTATTTAACTAAATGTATAATAATATATTTACAGTGCCGCACTTAATTATTGGCACAGCAATAGTTTTTCATTTCACGACTGTTTTTAAACCAAATTAACAAATGGTATTATGTGAAAGTATCTTTTCTATATTGTTTAATTAATTAAATACTCTATGCAGTTATTTTTGTATAAAAATTTATTTTTAATAATCTGTTTTAAATTAGATTAACAAAATAGTGCTTATTTTCAACGCACAAAATTATTGGCACAGTTAAAAAACAACTATTTTAAAACTGCCTTAAACTAAATTAGTATTTTGTAGGTAACCCTTTTTGTTTGATAACGGCCTCCAAACGCCTTGGCATGGAGTGAACCAAATTTTGGGTTGTTTTCTGCTCAATATTGTACCACTCCTCTAACAATGCGTGTTTCAGCTCCAACCTGTTAGTAATTGGAAGCTTTTTGACCCGTCTATCCAATTCCTCCCACAAATGTTCAATCGGATTAAGATCTGGAGACTGCGGTGGGTGTGGTAAGACATGTGGGGTATTATATGCCAGCCACATACGCACGATATGAGCCGAATGCTTTGGGTCATTATCGTGTTGAAATGTGTACGTGGGCGACAAATTTAACTTTTTGATACTTTTATGGAGGTTTTCTTTTAAAATATTTAAATAAACTGACTTATCCATAATACCGTCTATAAATACTAACTCGCCTACCCCTGCAGCTGACATGCAGCCCCACACCATCACCCCTCCTCCACCATGTTTCACTGTTGGTGCAAGATTTTCTTTATCAAACGCTGTATTGGCTCTTCTCCATACTTTAATACGACCATCAGATCGGAAAATGTTGAACTTACTCTCATCTGAGAATAGTACTTGATCCCAGAATGTATTTGGTTTATTCTTATATTCCTTTGCGTACGCCAGGCGCTTCTTTTGGTTACGTACAGATATTAGTGGCTTTCGCCTCGCAACACGCGCACTATAACCAGCCTCGTGTAGTACTCTTCTGACGGTTATGGGATGAATATCTTTACCAAAATCTTGTTTTACTTCAGTAGCAATCTGTGTTGACGTTATTTTTGGATCTGCTTTGACTTTTCGGATAATCTGCTTGCGTTCCCGATCGTTTAATGTTCGGGGACGGCCAGTACGCTTAATACTTTTGAAATTTGATGCTTTTTTAAATCGGTCAATAACACTGCGAATAGTATATCGGCTTCTGTTCGTTATTTCCCCAATTTCAGTATACGATCTGCCTTGGTTGTGCAAATGAAGAATTATTTTGCGCTCTGATTCTGTTGTTTCTTTCTGTTTTCGACCCATTTTCATATTTAACTAATACTTTAGTTGATAAAGACAAGATGGATTCGATTTAAAAATTAAATTAACTGTCAATAGGGGGAAATACGAACACACAGTTAGGATATTTGACATTTCGGCTAAGCATATAATGTACGTTTGTACCAATTGTTAAGTGTGCCAATAATTTTGTGCGTTGTAAATAAATACTATTTTGTTAATTTAATTTAAAACAGATACAAAAATAACTGCATAAGGTATTTAATTAATTAAACAATATAGGATAAATACTTTCACCTAATACCATTTGTTAATTTGGTTTAAAAACAGCCATAAAACGAAAAACGATTGCTGTGCTAATAATTAAGTGTGGCACTGTATATTAATTACTGCAAATAGTTGAATTTAATATTGACGATTATTTGTGTTTAAAATGTCTATTAATATTTAGATACTTCAGATACTTTATTAAGATATATTTATAAAGAAAACAAGTAAATTGTAGTAATTACACTAAACATCAACAATTATTTTTGTACATTTTTAAATTTTTATGCATAATTACATTTAGATGCTTAATTAATAGAGACGTAAAAATTTTGTATTAAGATAATTGATTCAAAATCGAAATTGAAACAAATTTTATTTAAAACATTTTTTGATAAAAACAATAATTAATTTTGATGGCATACTATTCAGAGGGAAATTAAAATTTCAAGTTAGCAAAAAATTTCATTAACAAACACTGTTCCTGAAGTAATTTTAAACAAATTTTATTAACAACATTTTTTGATTAAATCAACAATAAGGATATAACCTCAAACATATTAATTTTTGTAGCATACTATTCAGTGGGAAATTAAAATTTCAAGTTAGAAAAAAATTGTGTTAACAAAAATTGTTTCCGAAACAATTCTAAACAAACTTTATCAACATTCTTTTTTGATTTAATCAATAATTAAGGAGATAACCTCAAAATAATAATTTTTAAATTTTTATACATAATTACACTTAGATGCTTAATTAATAGAGATGTAAATTTTTTTTATTAAGATAATTGATTCAAAATCGAAATTGAAACAAATTTTATTTAAAACATTTTTTGATAAAAACAATAATTATCGAGATAATTAATTTTGATGGCATACTATTCAGAGGGAAATTAAAATTTCAAGTTAGCAAAAAATTGTATTAACAAAAATTGTTTCTGAAACAATTTTAAACAAACTTTATCAACATTTTTTATTGATTTAATCAATAATTAAGGAGATAACCTCAAAATAATAATTTTTAAATTTTTATACATAATTACACTTAGATGCTTAATTAATAGAGATGTAAAATTTTTTTATTAAGACAATTGATTCAAAATCGAAATTGCAACAAATTTTATTTAAAACATTTTTTGATAAAAACAATAATTATTGAGATAATTAATTTTGATGGCATACTATTAAGAGGGAAATTAAAATTTTAAGTTAGCAAAAAATTATGTTAACAAAAATTGTTCCTGAAACAATTCTAAACAAACTTTATCAACATTTTTTTTTGATTTAATCAATAATTAAGGAGATAACCTCAAAATAATAATTTTTCCGTTTTTATACATAATCACACTTAGATGC
Source organism: Onthophagus taurus (assembly GCF_036711975.1). Classification (NCBI taxonomy): domain Eukaryota; kingdom Metazoa; phylum Arthropoda; class Insecta; order Coleoptera; family Scarabaeidae; genus Onthophagus; species Onthophagus taurus. The sequence continues at coordinate 11,229,238 of NC_091975.1, read as the reverse complement.
TTAATTAATAGAGATGTAAAATTTTTATATTAAGGTAATTGATTCAAAATCGAAATTGAAACAAATTTTATTTAAAACATTTTTTGATAAAAACAATAATTATCGAGACAATTAATTTTGATGGCATACTATTCAGAGGGAAATTAAAATTTCAAGTTAGCAAAAAATTGTATTAACAAACACTGTTTCTGAAGTAATTCTAAACAAATTTTGTTAACAACATTTTTTGATTAAATCAACAATAAGGATATAACCTCAAAAATATTAATTTTTGTAGCATACTATTCAGTGGGAAATTAAAATTTCAAGTTAGAAAAAAATTGTGTTAACAAAAATTGTTTCTGAAACAATTCTAAACAAACTTTGTCAATAATTTTTTTTGATTTAATCAATAATTAAGGAGATAACCCCAAAATAATAATTTCTCCGTTTTTATACATAATCACACTTAGATGCTTAATTAATAGAGATGTAAAATTTTTTTATTAAGATAATTGATTCAAAATCGAAATTGAAACAAATTTTATTTAAAATATTTTTTGATAAAAACAATAATTATCGAGATAATTAATTTTGATAGCATACTATTCAGAGGGAAATTAAAATTTCAAGTTAGCAAAAAATTTTATTAACAAACACTGTTCCTGAAGTACTTTTAAACAAATTTTGTTAACAATATTTCTTGATTAAATCAACAATAACGATATAACCTCAAAAATATTAATTTTTGTAGCATACTATTCAGTGGGAAATTAAAATTTCAAGTTAGAAAAAAATTGTGTTAACAAAAATTGTTCCCGAAACAATTCTAAACAAACTTTATCAACATTCTTTTTTGATTTAATCAATAATTAAGGAGATAACCCCAAAATAATAATTTTTCCGTTTTTATACATAATCACACTTAGATGCTTAATTACTAGAGATGTAAAAATTTTTTATTAAGATAATTGATTGAAAATCGAAATTGAAACAAATTTTATTTAAAACATTTTTTGATAAAAACAATAATTATCGAGATAATTAATTTTGATGGCATACTATTCAGAGGGAAATTAAAATTTCAAGTTAGAAAAAAGTTGTGTTAACAAAAATTGTTCCTGAAACAATTCTAAACAAACTTTATCAACATTTTTTTTTGATTTAATCAATAATTAAGGAGATAACCTCAAAATAATAATTTTTAAATTTTTATACATAATTACACTTAGATGCTTAATTAATAGAGATGTAAAAATTTTTTATTAAGATAATTGATTCAAAATCGAAATTGAAACAAATTTTATTTAAAACATTTTTTGATAAAAGCAATAATTATCGAGATAATTAATTTTGATGATATACTATTCAGAGGGAAATTAAAATTTCAAGTTAGCAAAAAATTGTATTAACAAACACTGTTCCTGAAGTAATTCTAAACAAATTTTGTTAACAATATTTTTTGATTAAATCAACAATAAGGATATAATCTCAAAAATATTAATTTTTGTAGCATACTATTCAGTGGGAAATTAAAATTTCAAGTTAGAAAAAAATTGTGTCAACAAAAATTGTTTCTGAAACAATTCTAAACAAACTTTGTCAACATTCTTTTTTGATTTAATCGATAATTAAGGAGATAACCACAAAATAATAATTTTTAAATTTTTATACATAATTACACTTAGATGCTTAATTAATAGAGATGTAAAATTTTTTATTAAGGTAATTGATTCAAAATCGAAATTGAAACAAATTTTATTTAAAACATTTTTTGATAAAAACAATAATTATCGAGATAAGTAATTTTGATGGCATACTATTCAGAGGGAAATTAAAATTTCAAGTTACCAAAAAATTGTATTAACAAACACTGTTCCTGAAGTAATTCTAAACAAATTTTGTTAACAAGATTTTTTGATTAAATCAACAATAAGGATATAACCTCAAAAATATTAATTTTTGTAGCATACTATTCAGTGGGAAATTAAAATTTCAAGTTAGCAAAAAATTGTGTTAACAAAAATTGTTTCTGAAACAATTCTAAACAAACTTTGTCAACAATTTTTTTTGATTTAATCAATAATTAAGGAGATAACCCCAAAATAATAATTTTTCCGTTTTTATACATAATCACTCTTAGATGCTTAATTAATAGAGATGTAAAATTTTTTTATTAAGGTAATTGATTCAAAATCGAAATTGAAACAAATTTTATTTAAAACATTTTTTGATAAAAACAATAATTAATTTTGAAAGCATACTATTCAGAGGGAAATTAAAATTTCTAGTTAGCAAAAAATTGTATTAACGAACACTGTTCCTGAAGTAATTATAAACAATTTTTATGGAAACAATTGATCCACTTTCTTTTTTTCTAATTCTTCCTTTTTTGCTAATTTTTTTGCAAAATATTCTTGACACAGTTGTTCTGAGACGATAGAGGGAATTTTTTCCTTTATGTGTTGTTTCTTTTTCGGTTCGTCTCAGCTTATTCTTAGCAAATTTCACAAAAATATTACAATAAACAAATAAAAACCGTGCACTCGTTGCACTCAGTGTCAACTACTGGTGGTTTTACCTTACTTGGTTTATGGCAAAAAGGGAAAAAGTTACAAAAAAAAAATCTAGAAGACTACAAAAACTAATTGTCATCAAAATTTTGTCAGACGCCATTTCCTTGTCAATATGTCCGGTGCGAATGTCGCGTGCAACATCGGTAACCAAATGGGCGAAGGATTAACATTAAACGGAGCGGGCGAAGTAAAATACCACGTGACATCGAAAGAAGAACCGAACCTAGCCACGTGCATTTGTTCGGAAGTCGTAAACGACATCCTCGAAAGCGCATTGGACATTGCGACGATGGGCGATAACGTTGCCTTCACCATGGAAGAGGGCCCGTTTCCAACCCAACTGGTAACTCAAGAAGTCGCGGAAATCGCGGCCGACGAAAGTTCGCGAATCAAAGAAATCGTGGATGGCTTGAACACGATTCATTTGCCGAATCAGAACGCCGAAGAACCACCGAGATTAGACGTGGAGATGAAGAGGTTACTCAGCGAGATGATGTCTTCCCCACCTTATGATGGAGCTAATTTTGAGAATGTTTCGAGAAAGGATGGGGTAGGTGATCAACCAGTTGATGAAGTCAAAGAGGAGACAGCTTCTGAGGAATGTTTGGTCGATTCTGATAAGATAAAGATAGTCGAAAAGAAAACGAGAGTCACCGATTTGGTCATGAACTCAAAACAAGTCTTATCCGAGCTTTTGATGTCAGAAGAGACCAGGAATAAACAAGCCGAGTGGGAGGAAAGCAATGAAATGGTTCTGCAAGTTATCGAATTAGATTGCATTAAACCCGAAGAAGCTTGCAAGTGGAAGCATTCAAAAAAAGGCGACAAAATCGAAGATGAAGACGAAGAAAAGGTCGTCTTAACTCCAGTTACCCCAGACGAGTGCTTAATAAACATCGATTTAAACAAAAAAAGCGACGAAGAAGTGTTAAAACGAAATGAGGGCCCAGACGATGATAGTTTAGCTGGATGCTCTTTCATTAATGAATCGGAAGAAACCGGCAAAGACAAGATGAAAACAAAGTTTGAAAATCTCCGCAAGAAATTTAACCTCAACTTCAAACTGTTTAATTTCGGCAAACGGAAACAAAAGGGGCGGGAGGAGAAGAATAATATTTAAATTTGACGCGATTTGAATACAAAAAAAACTAAATTTATAAATAAAGTTAATTAATCAGGATTTTTAATTATTTTATTATAAATAAATTAAAAGCTCCATCTAGCGGTACAAAAAGAAAATAATTTTTAATGATAAAAAAGATTCCTTTTTAATTTAATCATCTAATTCATCCTCTTCATTTTGTAGCTTCTCTAAAAACCGTTCTTGTATAAATTCCTTGTAAATCGGTTTTTGTTGGGAATTAGCAGCGACGAAGTGACCCCCCGAATGTTTTAAAACAACAGGATCTTCAAAGCATTCCGATAAATCAGCACTCATTTCTATTTCAACAAAAATAAACTTAAAATAATTAAATCATAATTACAACAAACCTTTTGGGATTATTTCATCGTTTTCCCCAAAAACGTGCAAACTCGGAATGGTTATTTTATCAGAATAATACTTTTTATGCGGCAAACAATCCGATTTAAAAGCAGAGAAGAAAATGACAAAGTTAAATTTGCATTTAGTCACTAAAAATGATTAAAAATTAATTAATTTTAATCACTAAAAGTGAAATATTTACAATTTCTTTGTTGTAAATCGCATAATAACCCGGTAAAGCAACCTCCTTGTGAGAAGCTTACGATCCCATCGAACGGTCCGTGCTCTTTAAAAGTATCCTCAATAAACCTTAAAGATTCTTCAAACCCTATAGCTGGACCTCCTTTACGAATACCGCGGTAAGTGTGATCATCTCGATTGAAGAACCACCCAAATTGTTCTAAATTAATAAAAAATTATATTGTAAGATTAAAACGTTTGAGTTTTCATATTAACCTGTATCGGGGCTTTGCCCAATATTAATATTTGCATCCGTATCAACCTTAATTACTTTATGGGGGGCTGTAACGTAAGTAAAATCGGCCCATTTCCCTATTATCTTGCGAAAAGACCCCGTTTTTTGGCGAAATGCTTCCCCATTTTGCCGATAACCATGAATACAAAGCAATTTTAGTTTCTCTTGTAGAGATTTCTTCAATTTTGGGGAAAATTCACTCATTTTTATTGAAATAATATAAATTTTGAGGTTATGTTTTATGTCATTTTTGACAAAAAAAATTTTTTTAGGTTATTTTGTCAAAAAAAATTTATTAATATTTTAAATTTGTTTTAAATTTCAGATTATTTAGGATTAAAAAAGTTATAATTAATTAATAATTCTTTTAATAAATAAATATTATTTTAATCTGGTGATATTTAGTGTTAAACTAAAATAAGTTTGATAATAATTTTTTATTAAAAATATCATATGTTTATTGTATTATTAATCATTCCACATCAAATTTTAACTTAATTAAATCAATTTTAATCAAATTTTCAATTAAATAACTATTAATTTTTAATTAATCCGATTTAACGCTAACTTCGCGTTAGTTGATCCCAAAAAGAGGTTATCTCATCATAACCTCAAAAAAATCAACTAAAAAACCATCAATAACTCCAAAAATACACCTTTATTTTAATAAAATCGATTAAAATCTTGATGATAATGAAAAATTGGTTCAACATAACCCCAAAAAAATGGTGATATCAATTTTAATACATAAACTTCGTTCGTTTATGTTGTTCCTAATCGGGATCTTCAGACGGGCTTTATGTTGTTTCCATAAAAGACGGCGAGTTTCTTTTGATGAGCCCCTCACGGGAATTGGTGTGGTAAAGAGTGAAAATGAAGAAATGGCTTGGAACGATTGGGGGGATGATCGGCTAAAAAATCCGACCACTGTGCAAGAACATATTGAGTTTTATAGGCAACAAAAAGCGCAATTACAAAAACAAGAGGAGGAAGTTGAGAACCAAGAGGATTTTTTTGAGAATATGACCCCAGAGATAACTCGGCAAAAAAAAATATTTGTTGCTAATGAAAATAAAGAAGGTTTAAACGAGAAAATGAATGTTTTCGTTCCAAGTGGAGTATCAATGGTAAATTTGAAACGTTTAATCGATTTTTGTTTAATTTTTTTGGTGTCGTAGGGAAAAGAATTGGGGGAATGGGACGAAAACCCGGGTTGGGAAGGCGAAGAATTAGATTGGGACGCAATGCAAGTTTTGAAAGAGAAAAAACGATTGGATCGAGAGAAAAAGTTCGCAGAACAACAACAAAGAAGGATCGAACGTACTAAAACTTTAGGCATTAAAATAAAAACGTAGTAAGAATATTTTAAGGTTAAATAAGAAAATAAAGAATTAATTGTTATGACATACATTGCGTCTTATTTTATTTTAAATTCTTTATAATGTACAAATATAAAAATCGTACGAAGGTTATAATCATATTTATATAAAATAAAAAAAAAAACATAAATAAATTAACTTAAACATATACTATTTGGTACATAAATTAATTATTAGCTGGGATATTTTTTCTTTTATATTTTATTTTTTTCCAGGTTTATAATTCATGTATTCGCCAAAATTTTGATTCGAAATTGGTGATGAGAAATTCATATACTCTCTGTTTTGGGATTTTTGTATGTTTAATGGGAGATTCATGTACTCGCTCGTAGGACTAGATTGATCCTCAAATTCTATGTAAACGTTGTCTTCTGGAGATTCGTTCACGTTTGATACTAAAACAAAGATAATATTTTACATATTTATTCAACTAAAATTAGAATGTAGTTGACAATTAGGTTAGAAAATAACGTCAAAAAGTTTTCAAAAAACCTTGTTGCGACTCTCGTTCAGAGATGTCGTTAGTGAGAGTTCGAAGGGACACAACAAAAATAGAAGCTTTTCATTCAAAACTAAATACAGTCCATAACATTTTGGTCCCACGAACCGGATACGGGAGCAATTCAGCCCCAGGGATCTTAGATAGGAGAACTAATTATAAGGGACTAATTGTATGTCGAAATCCCACCGTAAGATGGCACTAGCGTCTATACTGAAATAATTTAATTAAACTAACAATTTTATTATTAATAATGAGAATGATGAGAGAACAATAACAATTATTACCAGTATCATTCTTTTAATTTAAAAAGTATAGATTCCAATTCGTGTTATATTTTTAAATTTGTCGCTAACTTCAACTTTTAATTCAGAATGACAGATGAAAACGTCATTTTAAAGTGATTTTTTGGTAAGAGTATAATAAGGTAATAATAGTATGATTAAATAATTAGATTATTATTGACATTGTAGCTTTGTTTTAGCTAACGTTATAACTGGTTGGAAGCTCGTCATATAGAGATATTCAAATGTGGCGACATTATTTGACAGGTGTAATTGCCATAAGTAATTGCATCTGAGGAATTCCCAACTAGTCGGAACGTTAATTGGAGCTACTACGTAACTACTGTCCAAACAGTTATTCTGTGGTTCGAGCTTTTATATATAAACTCGATCCTACTAGAATACAGGTTATTTTAGTGGTTCGGTTCTTAGCTGAATAATTCCAAAACATCCCCAACAGATGGCGCCACATGCGTTCAATTTTTTAGTACGAATTTTTTGGTTAGAAAGTTGCATTTTTCTACGAAGCTATTTTCTATGGAGCAGTTTTCCGAAGAAATTGGTTATTGTATCGTCATTTAACAACAATTTGCCGCCGTATTGGAGCCGGTCAAGGTCAGTCCTTTTTTTTTTCTTTCCTTATCAGTCTTTCATTACAATGGAAGATTTGTTAAAATTAAAATAACGAGATTCGAAACATTTTTAATCAACCAAGCAAACCAAAAACCAGACGAATTAAAGGTTAGGTTGGATAACGTTGTTGATTTATTACGCGAATACGAATCCATTAAAATCAAAATCGAATCATTTGATTCAACACAAGAAAGCGATAGAGAGGTATTTGCAGATAGATTTTACGAATTAATAAGATTCTTTTTGTAATTCGCAACGGTAATGAAAGCTATAACAGTACTCAAACGGGTGCTGTAATGAGACTTTTTACAGCATTCGATGCTGTAATGAGATTTTAGTAACATTTTATGGAACCAGTTTAAGTTGGTGACATTGGGTGATTAATTTTTTTTAGTTGTCAATGTGACAATGTTTTGTCTATGGATGTTTAAACACGTTCTTAGCATCGAATCTGAGCAATTTCTCTTATTTTGGAAGGTGTACATGAAACATTTTTGTCAGGTGAATATATTTTGTGTTTTGACAGTTTCTAATTGTCAATTCAAATTTCTATTTTCAAGTGTTACCAACTGCTACATACCTATTTCCCTAATTTTGTCAAAATTATTTTTTGGGAAAGATTTTGGGAAATTGAGGAATCACCGAAGATTAACCATTTATCTCCTGAAGACTTGGAGGTTGAGACTCACTTTCGTAACGCTAATCAAAGAGAGACTCAAGTTTCGTTGCCATTGAAGGACAATCCTCAAATTTTAGGTGAATCCTATGATGTTGCAAAGCGATGTTTAATCTCATTGGAAAACAAATTCGCAAAAAAATCAGAATTGAAGAAAGAGTACCTTAAATTTATGTCTGATTACGAGTCATTGGGTCACATGAATTGGGGAAATTGGATACATCGAACGAAGTAGTAAATTACGTACCGCACCATTGTATTCTTAAAATGTCTACTAAGTTGAGAGTAGTGTTTGACACGTCCGCAAAGACATCCTCAGGATTTTCTCTAAACGATTTGCTCAGGGTTGGACCTGTGGTTCAAGACGATTTGATATCAATAATCTTGAGATTTCAACTATATAATTATGTGTTAACTAATGTACCGGCTAATATCCACCCAAAGCAAAGAAATTTGCAACGAATATTAGGGCGTGACAATTCGAATAATACAATCAAACATTTTACGTTGAATACAGTTACTTATTGGACCGCTACAGCGTCTTATTTAAGTACGCGTTGTTTATATCAATTGGCAAGAGATAACGAGATTGCCTATCCTGACGCTGCTAGATCTATTGATCATGATTTTTATATGGATGATCTATTAACGGGTGCAAATTCTGAGCAAAAAGTATTGCAACTGAAACACGACATTTCAGGTATTTTGAGTCGAGGCAAATTCGAATTACGAAAATTTAATTCTAATAACAACAATGAGTTGAAAGATTTAAACTTGATTGAAGCAAAGATTTTGGGAATCGCGTGGGATTCTGTTAAAGATGAATTTAGAAATAGACGATTCACTAAAAGATTTATGTTGTCTACTATTTCTCAAATATTTGACCCGCTGGGTCTGGTCGGATCAGTTATTTTATGAGGAAAAATTTTGCAGAAAATGTGGCTGCAAAAGATTGATTGGGATGAAACAGTACCACAAGATTTATATTTACAAGCGCGGGATTTTTTAAATGACTTAAATGAGAGAGTATCACTATTTTTAGATATGTTGCTCTAATCAATTCAGAGCTGTATCAAATTTGCGGATTTTGTGACGCATCTCAATCCGCCTATGGAGCTTGTGTGTACATTAGAACGCTTAATGAACAGGGAAACATATCCAGTAGATTGTTAATGGCAAAATCTAAAGTGGCTCCAGTAAAGGTAATAACAATTCCGCGTTTGGAATTAGCTTCTTCTTTGGATGTACCCATAGATAGGACCTGGTATTTTTGGACTCAAACGTTGTTTTAGCCTGGATTTGCAGTACGCCCAACACTTTAAAAACCTTTGTAGCGAATCGGGTTAGCGAGATACAATGGTTGCATATATCCTTAAGGGATAACCCAGCAGACCTGATTTCTGGAGGAACCGATTCAAAAGGTATCAAAGAAAACAGTTCATGGTGGCATGGACCACATTGGTTGGAGATGCCGGTGGAATCTTGGCCAGCCATGAAGAATGAATTGACAGAGGAAATCCCGGAATTGAAGACTACAAATTTAATGATGACCCTAAACACAGATGCCGCGCCAATTTTTGATAGATATTCTAGTTGGTCGAAGTTGCAGAAGGTTTTAAATCAAATTGTTCCGAAAATAAAGACACAAAGGGCCGAGAAGTTTTGACTATTGAGGAATTGGAGAAGAGTGAAAGGGTATTGATCAAATTAGCTCAAGAACAAGAATTTAGCGAGAATGTATCCAATTTAAAATCCAAGGGAATTAAACAAACCAGTAAATTGAAATCTTTAGATCCATTCTTAGACGAAGATGGTCTATTGAGACTAGGTGGTAGATTGGCAAACACTGATTTAACATTTTCACGTAAACATCAAATAATTTTACCCTCTAAACACAAGTTAAAAAGATATTACGTTCATGCACAGTTTGTTTTCGAGTAAAACCTAGATTCATTTTTCCAAAGATGGGTATGTTGCCCAAAGAACGAACAACAGTTCGACCATTTACGAATGTAGGTGTAGATTAGGCAGGGCCTATATTAATCAAGGATGGTAAATTAAAAAACCGAAGGTTTATTAAGTCCTACGTTTGTTTATTTGTTTGTTTGGCTACGAGGGCATTACATTTAGAGGTGACTGATTTGACATCTGACACATTTCTGGATGCATTTAAAAGATTTGTGTCGATGCTTATATTCCGATAATGCTACTAATTTTAAAGGGGCTAAGAATTTAATGTATGCTAATTTAGGAGATCTAGCTAAGGACCCTGATATGATCCTAATATTTTCGTGACAAAGGGGTCATTTGGCACTTTATTCCCGCAGGAAATCCTCACTTTGGTGGGATTTGGGAAGCTGCGGTTAAAAATTTGACCCTCAAAATTTAGAATGATTGACTGCAGGACATTTTTTGATGGGCACGGCCTTATTGGCAGTTTCTGAAGCAGATGTTTCAGAAATTCTTGCTAACCGATTAACAAATTACAAAAAACTCCAAAAATTACATCAATCATTTTGGAAAAGGTGGAGTATTTGCATACTCTACAACAAAGGACAAAGTGGAGATTCGACCGAGAAGATCTTGTCAAAGTTGGAAGTATGGTTCTGCTTAAACATGACAACCTCCCCCAATGCTTGGAGTTCAATAAAGAACTCCATCCTGGTCCAGACGAAAAGGTTCGTGTGGTGAAGATCCATACTTCAGGTGGAACTCTGTAGAAGTGTAAACTTTTCTTTATGTGTTATTTTTTTATCTTTTGAAAGATAACTCTTTCAAGGCGGGAGTTATGTTGCGACTCTCGATTTAGAAATTAATTCATATTAATGACTTACATGCTTGAACTGGTAACCCCGAAGGTGGATATTGAATATAATGCTCCAACGAACCCCTGGGAATGGGTTGAGGGGGTCTTACATCGATCGTATTTTGAAGTTGAAGGTTTAATTTAGTTTGTATAACTGGTTTCGGCGAAGGCGGGATCATATAATTAACTTCTTTCATTTCTTTAATTATATCTAACGGTCGAAACTCTTCATCTAAACTCGACGTTAATAAATTCTAAACAAAAATTAAATTAAAAATGAACAAAACCAAAAAAAAAATGTATTTACCTTTCTATCTTCATGATCTGAATGCGTCCCGCTATCTCCTAAACTACAAGCACTAATCGTACTCATTCTTCCTGAAGATCCACTACTGGAAGTGCTTTGTAAGCTTAAGCTGCTAATTGGTCTATTGGTGTTTGGTAGGACCGAAAAAATTTCTTTCTCAACGCTTTTCGAGTTTGGGTCTTTCTTTTTTCGCAAAAATAAGTTTTTTACCCGATCGAAAGTGCTCACTTTGTTGCCTTGTTTCATGTCGTGTTGGAGTTTATCGTACCACCGCCTCATATCGTTTAATTGTTCCGCTTTTTCTTTAAAACTTTTCTGCACATCGTTCCTATTTTTCCACTCTTCAACCAACTTCTCCGCTTGTTCGTAAGTGTGAATGTTAAGGGTGACGTCCCTTAATATTTCGAAAAGTTCCGTTTGGACTTTGTCTTCACCCGTGAAAGAAATCGCGGCGCTCTTTTGCGACGTCGTGCTAATGTTGGATGTCGATGAAGCTGATGTTATTCTCGGTAAACTATTTGTTTTGTCTTTCGTTGGTGTTTCCGTTGATAAATTTTGTTTCGTCGTCATCGGGAGGTAACTAACTTCGCTGTTTGGGGTTGTTGGTGTTAAAACGGGTTTAGGAGCGGGGCAAACTTTGTAAAAATCCGCCGAAATTTCCCTCGGCACCAAATATTCATCATCGTTATCTTCAATACACTCAGGGTTCAATTGAATTTGTTTCAACTTCGTATAAATTTTAGTGAACTCGTTCATTTTCATATAACCCCGTAGCATTTGTGCCAACTCCGAAAATCCTTCGCATTCCGCGATATCAGACGGATTACGATCGTTTACATTCTTTAATTCGCACGCTGTGTCTCCACCGGGACATTCAACCAATTGGATGGCAAACTTTTCTAAGCCATATTTTGCAGCGAAATGTAATAAGGTGGGAAATTCTTCGCAAGCTATTGATTTTAATCGATCCATCGGAGCCGTGTGAGTTAAAAGGTTGAAATTTGAGGGCAAATTCTTTTGGAACGTGTGCACCATAAAGTTATCGAGTTGAGCTTTATCGTGGGCTGTGAATCCTAGTGTCTAAAAAGAAATGAAATTCTTAAAAAATCATATCGGCTGTATTTTTAAGAATTATGTTATGATATATATGTTAAATTGAAGCTAAAAGATTCTAGTTTATGATATGATATAAAAATTATAAGATAATATTATTGAAATTTCTAGGAAAGAATTGTTAAAGAAGATACTGTCAAATTTATAAATCAAAAATAATATGAAATTTCAAAAAATCATATCAATTGTATTTTTAAGAATTATGTTATGATATGTATGTTAAATTGAAGCTAAAAGATTCTAGTTTATGGTATGATATAAAAATTATAAAATAATATCATTGAAATTTCCAGGAAAAAATTGTTAAAGAAGATACTGTCTAATTTATAAATCAAAAATAATACGAAATTTCAAAAAAATCATATCAACTGTACTTTTAAGAATTATGTTATGTATGTTAAATTGAAGCTAAAAGATTTTAGTTTATGATAGGATATAAAAATTATAAGGTAATATTATTAAAATTTCCAGGAAAAAATTGTTAAAGAAGATACTGTCAAATTTATAAATCAAAAATAATGTGAAATTTCAAAAAATCATATCAATTGTATTTTTAAGAATTATGTTATGATATGTATGTTAAATTGAAGCTAAAAGACTCTAGTTTATCATATGATATCAAAATTATAAGGTAATATCATTGAAATTTCCGGAAAAGAATTGTTAAAGAAGATACTGTCAAATTTATAAATCAAAAATAATATGAAATTTCAAAAAATCATATCAGCTGTATTTTTAAGAATTATGTTATGATATGTATGTTAAATTGAAGCAAAAAGACTCTAGTTTATGATATGACATAAAAATTATAAGGTAGTATCATTGAAATTTCCAGGAAAAAATTGTTAAAAAAGATACTGCCAAATTTATAAATCAAAAATAATATGAAATTTCAAAAAATCATATCAATTGTATTTTTAAGAATTATGTTATGATATGTATGTTAAATTGAAGCTAAAAGACTCTAGTTTATGATATGATATAAAAATTATAAGGTAATATTATTGAAATTTATAGGAAAAAATTGTTAAAGAAGATACTGTCAAATTTATAAATCAAAAATAATATGAAATTTAAAAAAATCATATCAATTGTATTTTTAAGAATTATGTTATGATATGTATGTTAAATTGATGCTAAAAGATTGTAGTTTATGATATGATATAAAAATTATAAGGTAATATCATTGAAATTTCCAAGAAAAAATTGTTAAAGAGGATACTGTCAAATTTATAAATCAAAAATAATATGAAATTTCAAAAAATCATATCAATTGTATTTTTAAGAATTATGTTATGATATGTATGTTAAATTGAAGCTAAAAGACTCTAGTTTATGATATGATATAAAAATTATAAGGTAATATCATTGAAATTTCCAGGGAAAAATTGTTAAAGATGATACTGTCAAATTTATAAATCAAAAATAATATGAAATTTCGAAAAATCATATCAACTGTATTTTTAAGAATTATGTTATGATATGTATGTTAAATTGAAGCAAAAAGACTCTAGTTTATGATATGATATAAAAATTATAAGGTAATATTATTGAAATTTCTAGGAAAAAATTGTTAAAGAAGATACTGTCAAATTTATAAATCAAAAATAATATGAAATTTCAAAAAATCATATCAATTGTATTTTTAAGAATTATGTTATGATATGTATGTTAAATTGAAGCTAAAAGACTCTAGTTTATGATATGATATAAAAATTATAAGGTAATATTATTGAAATTTCCAGGAAAAAATTGTTAAAGAGGATACTGTCAAATTTATAAATCAAAAATAATATGAAATTTCAAAAAATCATATCAATTGTATTTTTAAGAATTATGTTATGATATGTATGTTAAATTGAAGCTAAAAGGTTCTAGTTTATGATATGATATAAAAATTATAAGGTAAGATTATGGAAATTTCCAGGAAAGAATTGTTAAAAAAGATACTGTCAAATTTATAAATCAAAAATAATATGAAATTTCAAAAAATCATATCAATTGTATTTTTAAGAATTATGTTATGATATGTATGTTAAATTGAAGCTAAAAGACTCTAGTTTATGATATGATATAAAAATTATAAGGTAATATCATTGAAATTTCCAGGAAAAAATTGTTAAAGAAGATACTGTCAAATTTATAAATCAAAAATAATATGAAATTTCGAAAAATCATATCAACTGTATTTTTAAGAATTATATTATGATATGTATGTTAAATTGAAGCTAAAAGACTCTAGTTTATGATATGATATAAAAATTATAAGGTAATATCATTGAAATTTCCAGGAAAAAATTGTTAAAGAAGATACTGTCAAATTTATAAATCAAAAATAATATGAAATTTCGAAAAATCATATCAACTGTATTTTTAAGAATTATGTTGTGATATATATGTTAAATTGAAGCTAAAAGATTCTAGTTTTTGATATGATATAAAAATTATAAAGTAAGATTATGGAAATTTCCAGGAAAAAATAGTTAAAGAAGATATAGTCAAATTTATAAATCAAAAATAATATGAAATTTTCAAAAAATTATGTCGACTGTGTTTTCAAGAATTATGTTATGATATGTATGTTAAATTGAAGCTAAAAGATTCTAGTTTATGATATGATGTAAAAATTATAAGGTAATATCATTGACATTTCTAGAAAAAAATTGGTAAAAAAGATACAGTCAAATTTATAAATCAAAAATAATATGAAATTTCAAAAAATCATATCAATTGTATTTTTAAGAATTATTTTATGATATATATGTTAAATTGAAGCTAAAAGACTCTAGTTTATGATATGATATAAATATTATAAGGTAATATTATTGAAATTTCTAGGAAAAATTTGTTAAAGAAGATACTGTCAAATTTATAAATCAAATATAATATGAAATTTCAAAAAATCATATCAACTGTATTTTTAAGAATTATGTTATGATATGTATGTTAAATTGAAGCTAAAAGACTCTAGTTTATGATATGATATAAAAATTATAAGGTGATGTCATTGAAATTTCCAGGAAAAAATTGTTAAAGAAGATACTGTCAAATTTATAAATCAAAAATGATATGAAATTTCGAAAAATTATATCAATTGTATTTTTAAGAATTATGTTATGATATGTATGTTAAATTGATGCAAAAAGATTGTAGTTTATGATATGATATAAAATTTATAAGGTAATATCATTGAAATTTCCAAGAAAAAATTGGTAAAAAAGATACAGTCAAATTTATAAATCAAAAATAATATGAAATTTCAAAAAATCATATCAATTATATTTTTAAGAATTATGTTATGATATGTATGTTAAATTGAAGCTAAAAGACTCTAGTTTATGATATAATATAAAAATTATTAAGTAAGATTATGGAAATTTCCAGAAAAAAATTGTTAAAGAAGATATTGTCAAATTTATAAATCAAAAATATTATGAAATTTCGAAAAATCATATTACCTGCATTTTTAGCAATTATGTTATGATAAGTGTGTTAAATTGAAGCTAAAAGACTCTAGTTTATCATATGATATAAAAATTATAAGGTAATATCATTGAAATTTCCAGGAAAAAATTGTTAAAGAAGATACTGTCAAATTTATAAATCAAAAATAATATGAAATTTCAAAAAATCATATCAATTGTATTTTTAAGAATTATGTTATGACATGTATGTTAAATTGATGCTAAAAGACTCTAGTTTATGATATGATATAAAAATTATAAGGTAATATTATTGAAATTTCTAGGAAAAAATTGTTAAAGAAGATACTGTCAAATTTATAAATCAAAAATGATATGAAATTTCAAAAAATCATATCAATTGTATTTTTAAGAATTATGTTATGATATATATGTTAAATTGAAGCTAAAAGATTCTAGTTTATGACATGATATAAAAATTATAAGGTAATGTTATTCAAATTTCTAGGAAAAAATTGTTAAGGAACATACAGTCAAATTTATAAATCAAAAATAATATGAAATTTCAAAAAATCATATCAATTGTACTTTTAAGAATTATGTTATGATATGTATGTTAAATTGAAGCTAAAAGGTTCTAGTTTATGATATGATATAAAAATTATAAGGTAATGTTATTCAAATTTCTAGGAAAAAATTGTTAAGGAACATACAGTCAAATTTATAAATCAAAAATAATATGAAATTTCAAAAAATCATATCAATTGTACTTTTAAGAATTATGTTATGATATGTATGTTAAATTGAAGCTAAAAGGTTCTAGTTTATGATATGATATAAAAATTATAAGGTAATATCATTGAAATTTCCAGGAAAAAGTTGTTAAAGAAGATACAGTCAAATTTATAAATCAAAAATAATATGAAATTTCAAAAAATCATAGCAACTATATTTTTAAAAATTATATTATATGTATGTTAAATTGAAGCTAAAAGGTTCTAGTTTATGATATGATATAAAAATTATGAGGTAATATCATTGAAATTTCCAGGAAAAAGTTGTTAAAGAAGATACAGTCAAATTTATAAATCAAAAATAATATGAAAATGCAAAAAATCATATGAACTGTATTTTTAAGAATTATGTTATGATATGTATGTTAAATTGAAGCAAAAAGACTCTAGTTTATGATATGATATAAAAATTATAAGGTAATATCATTGACATTTCCAGGAAAAAATTGTTAAAGAAGATACTGTCAAATTTATAAATCAAAAATAATATGAAATTTCAAAAAATCATATCAATTATATTTTTAAGAATTATGTTATGATATGTATGTTAAATTGAAGCTAAAAGACTCTAGTTTATGATATGATATAAAAATTATAAAGTAAGATTATGGAAATTTCCAGAAAAAAATTGTTAAAGAAGATATTGTCTAATTTATAAATCAAAAATATTATGAAATTTCGAAAAATCATATTACCTGCATTTTTAGCAATTATGTTATGATAAGTGTGTTAAATTGAAGCTAAAAGACTCTAGTTTATCATATGATATAAAAATTATAAGGTAATATCATTGAAATTTCCAGGAAAAAATTGTTAAAGAAGATACTGTCAAATTTATAAATCAAAAATAATATGAAATTTCAAAAAATCATATCAATTGTATTTTTAAGAATTATGTTATGATATGTATGTTAAATTGAAGCTAAAAGACTCTAGTTTATAATATGATATAAAAATTATAAAGTAAGATTATGGAAATTTCCAGAAAAAACTTGTTAAAAAGATATTGTCAAATTTTTAAATCAAAAATAGTATGAATTTTCAAAAAATCAGATCAACTGTATTTTTAAGAATTATGTTATGATATGTATGTTAAATTGAAGCTAAAAAACTCTAGTTTATGATATGATATAAAAATTGTAAAGTAAGATTATGGAAATTTCCAGAAAAAAATTGTTAAAGAAGATATTGTCAAATTTATAAATCAAAAATATTATGAAATTTCGAAAAATCATATTATCTGCATTTTTAGCAATTATGTTATGATAAGTATGTTAAATTGAAGCTAAAAGATTCTAGTTTATGATATGATATAAAAATTATAAGGTAATATCATTGAAATTTCCAAGAAAAAATTGTTAAAGAAGATACTGTCAAATTTATAAATCAAAAATAATATGAAATTAAAAAAATCATATCAATTGTATTTTTAAGAATTATGTTATGATATGTATGTTAAATTGAAGCTAAGAAATTCTAGTTTATGATGTGATATAAAAATTATAAGATAATATCATTGAAATTTCCAGGAAAAAATTGTTAAAGAAGATACTGTCAAATTTATAAATCAAAAATAATATGAAATTTCAAAAAATCATATCAATTGTATTTTTAAGAATTATGTTATGATATGTATGTTAAATTGAAGCTAAAAGACTCTAGTTTATGATACGATATAAAAATTATAATGTAATATCATTGAAATTTCCAGGAAAAAATTGTTAAAGAAGATACTATGTAAAATTTATATATCAAAAATAATAATATGAAATTTCGAAAAATCATATCACCTGCATTTTTAGCAATTATGTTATCATATGTATGTTAAATTAAAGCTCAAAGACTCTAGTTTATCATACGATATAAAAATTATAAGGTAATATCATTGAAATTTCCAAGAAAAAAATGTTAAAGAAGATACTGTCAAATTTATAAATCAAAAATAATATGAATTTTCAAAAAATCATATCAACTGTATTTTTAAGAATTATGTTATGATATGTATGTTAAATTGAAGTTAAAAGATTCTAGTTTATGACATGATATAAAAATTATAAGGTAATGTTATTCAAATTTCTAGGAAAAAATTGTTAAGAAACATACAGTCAAATTTATAAATCAAAAATAATATGAAATTTCAAAAAATCATATCAACTTTATTTTTAAGAATTATGTTATGATATGTATATTACATTGAAGCTAAAAGACTCTAGTTTATGATACGATATAAAAATTATAATGTAATATCATTGAAATTTCCAGGAAAAAATTGTTAAAGAAGATACTATGTAAAATTTATATATCAAAAATAATAATATGAAATTTCGAAAAATCATATCACCTGCATTTTTAACAATTATGTTAACATATGTATGTTAAATTAAAGCTCAAAGACTCTAGTTTATCATATGATATAAAAATTATAAGGTAATATCATTGAAATTTCCAAGAAAAAAATGTTAAAGAAGATACTGTCAAATTTATAAATCAAAAATAATATGAATTTTCAAAAAATCATATCAACTGTATTTTTAAGAATTATGTTATGATATGTATGTTAAATTGAAGCTAAAAGATTCTAGTTTATGATAGGATATAAAAATTATAAGGTAATATTATCAAAATTTCCAGGAAAAAATTGTTAAAGAAGATACTGTCAAATTTATAAATCAAAAATAATACGAAATTTCAAAAAATCATATCAACTGTACTTTTAAGAATTATGTTATGATATGTATGTTAAATTGAAGCTAAAAGATTCTAGTTTATGATAGGATATAAAAATTATAAGGTAATATTATCAAAATTTCCAGGAAAAAATTGTTATAGAAGATACTGTCAAATTTATAAATCAAAAATAATACGAAATTTCAAAAAATCATATCAACTGTACTTTTAAGAATTATGTTATGATATGTATGTTAAATTGAAGCTAAAAGATTCTAGTTTATCATATGATATAAAAATTATAAGGTAATATCATTGAAATTTCCGGGAAAGAATTGTTAAAAAAGATACTGTCAAATTTATAAATCAAAAATAATATGAAATTTCAAAAAATCATATCAGCTGTATTTTTAAGAATAATGTTATGATATGTATGTTAAATTGAAGCAAAAAGACTCTAGTTTATGATATGACATAAAAATTATAAGGTAGTATCATTGAAATTTCCAGGAAAAAATTGTTAAAGAAGATACTGTCAAATTTATAAATCAAAAATAATATGAAATTTCAAAAAATCATATCAATTGTATTTTTAAGAATGATGTTATGATATGTATGTTAAATTGAAGCTAAAAGATTCTAGTTTGTGATATGATATAAAAATTATGAGGTAATATTATTGAAGTTTCCAGGAAAAAATTGTTAAAGAAGATACTGTCAAATTTATAAATCAAAAATAATATGAAATTTCAAAAAATCATATCAATTGTATTTTTAAGAATTATGTTATGATATGTATGTTAAATTGAAGCTAAAAGATTCTAGTTTATGATATGATATAAAAATTATAAAATAATATCATTGAAATTTCCAGGAAAAAATTGTTAAAGAAGATACTGTCAAATTTATAAATCAAAAATAATATGAAATTTCAAAAAATCATATCAATTGTATTTTTAAGAATGATGTTATGATATGTATGTTAAATTGAAGCTAAAAGATTCTAGTTTGTGATATGATATAAAAATTATGAGGTAATATTATTGAAGTTTCCAGGAAAAAATTGTTAAAGAAGATACTGTCAAATTTATAAATCAAAAATAATATGAAATTTCAAAAAATCATATCAATTGTATTTTTAAGAATTATGTTATGATATGTATGTTAAATTGAAGCTAAAAGATTCTAGTTTATGATATGATATAAAAATTATAAAATAATATCATTGAAATTTCCAGGAAAAAATTGTTAAAGAAGATACTGTCAAATTTATAAATCAAAAATAATACGAAATTTCAAAAAATCATATCAACTGTACTTTTAAGAATTATGTTATGATATGTATGTTAAATTGAAGCTAAAAGATTCTAGTTTATGATAGGATATAAAAATTATAAGGTAATATTATCAAAATTTCCAGGAAAAAATTGTTATAGAAGATACTGTCAAATTTATAAATCAAAAATAATATGAAATTTCAAAAAATCATATCAATTGTATTTTTAAGAATTATGTTATGATATGTATGTTAAATTGATGCTAAAAGATTGTAGTTTATGATATGATATAAAAATTATAAGGTAATATCATTGAAATTTCGAGGAAAAAATTGTTAAAGAAGATACTGTCAAATTTATAAATCAAAAATAATATGAAATTTCGAAAAATCTTATCAACTGTATTTTTAAGAATTATGTTATGATATGTATGTTAAATTGTAGCTAAAAGACTCTAGTTTATGATATGATATAAAAATTATAAGGTAATATCATTGAAATTTCCAGGAAAGAATTGTTAAAGAAGATACTGTCAAATTTATAAATCAAAAATATGAAATTTCGAAAAATCATCTCAACTGTATTTTTAAGAATTATGTTGATATGTATGTTAAATTAAAACTAAAAGACTCTAGTTTATGATATGATATAAAAATTATAAAGTAATATCATTGAAATTTCCAGGAAAAAATTGTTAAAAAGATACTGTCAAATTTATAAATCAAAAATAATATGAAATTTCAAAAAATCATATCAACTATATTTTTAAAAATTATATTATGATATGTATGTTAAATTGAAGCTAAAAGGTTCTAGTTTATGATATGATATAAAAACTATAAGATTATATTACTGAAATTTCGAGAAAATTGTTAAATGTTTAATTCATTTTCGTAGCTACTCACCTGACACATAAATTCAATCGGATTCGCCGTCGTTCTTAGTATTTGCTCCAATTCCCTCAATTTACTCTCGCATTTCAACGGTCTCGTCCCGATGATATTCCCATTTTTCTCGACGAGGACGTTTACTATCGCTGAAACTTCCGTCATCGACTCCGGAATCGCTATTTTAATCGTGTACGGGTTCCGAATCTTCATCGATTTCAACTCGATCATCTCGTTGTTTCGTTCGATCGAAATTTTCACGATATCTTCCTTTTGTAATGGATGCGTTAGTATTATTAACACACTATTTTGACCCTAAAAAAAATTATTTTAATTTTTCGTTATGATTTTTCATTGTCGTCATTAGATATCAAGTGGGGATTTTTAATTTATTATTGTAATCCGGTTGATTCATATTTCCTGTTTATCTTAATACGAAGTATTTGTTGTATAAAAATTTTTTTTAATAACTCACCTGTCGCACTTTTTTTGGTAAAACCGAAAAATGTGATTTTTCTTGATTCGAAACTGAGATTTGTTGTTTTAAAATTTTCATAAAAATCGTTACCGCAGCCGAAAGGAATTCTTTGGTGAATGTTTCGTCTTCGTCCTCACCAACGGCGTATCTTTGCCATTGCGAAAATGTTGTTAAAACATTTTTGTGAGTTTCCGTAATATCATTATCCGTAACTCCCAAAAGCAAAGCAAGAACTCGATTTGGGATTAAAAGCTTCGAAAGGGGGCTGGTTTTCGATAAATTCTTGGCGATTTTATCTAAGAAAAGCGGGCAAATCACGAGGAGTTGAAGTTTAACACCTGCTGTTTTCTCGGAGATAAATCTAATATCTCCGTTTGCTTCGATAATCTCTTCAACGCTCAAATGGTGGATTCTAATAATTAAAAGAAATTGTTTATTTGATTTAGATTAAGTCAGGATTAAAACTTACTTGAAAGCTTTCTTTGTGGCTTGATAAATGTTTCCAAATTGTTGGAAACAAGACCCGAAATAGTTCGCCCACATCGTTGCGGCTTCGCTGTCTCTAACAGAAACTATTAGGATGTCCTCCATGTCGCTTAGTTTCTTGTTAGGGACTAAAAATTAAGAAACACAACAATTTTAAACACAACGAAACGATTTAAAAGAACATTTTAGTGTCCACGACCGTACAAACCAACTCACTGTCCCCGACTGAATACAAATAGACACTACATTGTTCGGAAAGGAAGTTAGCCTGACCCAAACCAAGATATATGATAACCAAAACCGTTTACAGAAATGTATTATTCAGTTTGGTTATTTTTAAATTTTATTAGTTATTCAAATAATATTTTTGAAACCTACTGCAATTGTTAATCTAATCGAATTACAAATATTTTTATTTTCCCTGTTTACCTTGAACTTACTAAATACGTGTGGTATATTGAAAAATAAATTTGAGGTGTGTCGCTTTAACATGTGCTCAAAATCGTGTCTGTTTTTCATCTCGAGATTAAGATGACCCCTCTACCAGATAAAAACGGTTCTGCATCTTGAATAATATTACAGCATCCATAAATAAGGTTTAAGGAATAAGTTAAGACGAGGACCATAAAACCACAAAATACGTCAATGATAACAAAAAAATAATTGTAGGAAGTTTATCTAGAAAAAAATGTGTATTATAAATTTTGATAAATAATGGTACAAATTCAAAAAATCATTTTGAGTCTATTTTATGGAATTAATGGATGAGTTATATATCAAATTAAGGCTTGAACTTTGCGGTTTAATAATATCAATAGATATTCCTACGTTAATAATACACAATAACATTAATAACCGCCATATTAGTAATGCTAGGGTTAATCTGATACATCACATGGAAAAAAATACGAGAAGCCTTCAAGAACCAGAATACAACATCAAATGTGCAACTCGACCTCGACTTAATTAGAAAATAAATTCTTAGGAGTAGTGTAGTTTTGAAAATTGAATCTGATTTCTGGATACTACGAGTAAAAAATAGGATTTTATATGTTCCCATGTATTATTACCAGGGCACGGAACTTTTGTAACAAAACGATACGATTTCCCCCCTCCACTCGTTCTCAGAAAATCTTGATTGACAATTTTTTGCTAACATGAAATTTTAATTTCCCTCTGAATAGTATGCCATCTAAATTAATTATCTCGATAATTATTGTTTTTATCAAAAAATGTTTTAAATAAAATTTGTTTCAATTTCGATTTTGAATCAATTATCTTAATAAAAAAATTTTACATCTCTATTAATTAAGCATCTAAGTGTGATTATGTATAAAAACGGAAAAATTATTATTTTGGGGTTATCTCCTTAATTATTGATTAAATCAAAAAAAATTGTTGACAAAGTTTGTTTAGAATTGTTTCAGAAACAATTTTTGTTAATACAATAATTTTCTAATTTGAAATTTTAATTTCCCACTGAACAGTATGGTACAAAAATTAATATTTTTGAGGTTATATCCTTATTGTTGATTTAATCAAAAAATGTTGTTAACAAAATTTGTTTAAAATTGCTTCAGGAATAGTGTACGTTAATAAAATTTTTTGCTAACTTGAAATTTTAATTTCCCTCTGAATAGTATGCCATCAAAATGAATTATCTCGATAATTATACTTTTTATCAAAAAATGTTTTAAATAAAATTTGTTTCAATTTCGATTTTGAATCAATTACCTTAATAAAAAAATTTTACATCTCTATTAATTAAGCATCTAAGTGTGATTATGTACAAAAACGGAAAAATTGTTATTTTGGGGTTATCTCCTTAATTATTGATTAAATCAAAAAAAATTGTTGACAAAGTTTGTTTAGAATTGTTTCAGAAACAATTTTTGTTAACACAATTTTTTTCTAACTTGAAATTTTAATTTCCCACTGAATAGTATGCTACAAAAATTAATATTTTTGAGGTTATATCCTTATTGTTGATTTAATCAAAAAATGTTATTAACAAAATTTGTTTAAAATTACTTCAGGAACAGTGTTTGTTAATAAAAATTTTTGCTAACTTGAAATTTTAATTTCCCTCTGAATAGTATGCCATCAAAATTAATTATCTCGATAATTATAGTTTTTATCAAAAAATGTTTTAAATAAAATTTGTTTCAATTTCGATTTTGAATCAATTACCTTAATAAAAAAAATTTACATCTCTGTTAATTAGGCATTTAAGTGTGATTATGTATAAAAACAAAAAAATTATTATTTTGGGGTTATCTCCTTAATTATTGATTAAATCAAAAAACTTGTTGACAAAGTTTGTTTAGAATTGTTTCAGAAACAATTTTTGTTAACACAATTTTTTTCTAACTTGAAATTTTAATTTCCCACTGAACAGTATGGTACAAAAATTAATATTTTTGAGGTTATATCCTTATTGTTGATTTAATCAAAAAATGTTGTTAACAAAATTTGTTTAATATTACTTCAGCAATAGTGTTTGTTAATACAATTTTTTGCTAACTTGAAATTTTAATTTCCCTCTGAATAGTATGCTATCTAAATTAATTATCTCTATAATTATTGTTTTTATCAAAAAATGTTTTAAATAAAATTTGTTTCAATATCGATTTTGAATCAATTACCTTAATAAAACAATTTTACATCTCTATTAATTAAGCATCTAAGTGTGATTATGTACAAAAACGGAAAAATTATTATTTTGGGGTTATCTCCTTAATTATTGATTAAATCAAAAAAAATTGTTGACAAAGTTTGTTTAGAATTGTTTCAGAAACAATTTTTGTTAACACAATTTTTTCTAACTTGAAATTTTAATTTCCCACTGAATAGTATGCTACAAAAATTAATATTTTTGAGGTTATATCCTTATTGTTGATTTAATCAAAAAATGTTGTTAACAAAATTTGTTTAATATTACTTCAGCAATAGTGTTTGTTAATACAATTTTTTGCTAACTTGAAATTTTAATTTCCCTCTGAATAGTATGCTATCTAAATTAATTATCTCGATAATTATTGTTTTTATCAAAAAATGTTTTAAATAAAATTTGTTTCAATTTCGATTTTGAATCAATTACCTTAATAAAACAATTTTACATCTCTATTAATTAAGCATCTAAGTGTGATTATGTATAAAAACGGAAAAATTATTATTTTGGGGTTATCTCCTTAATTATTGATTAAATCAAAAAAAATTGTTGACAAAGTTTGTTTAGAATTGTTTCAGAAACAATTTTTGTTAATACAATAATTTTCTAATTTGAAATTTTAATTTCCCACTGAACAGTATGGTACAAAAATTAATATTTTTGAGGTTATATCCTTATTGTTGATTTAATCAAAAAATATTATTAACAAAATTTGTTTAAAATTACTTCAGGAACAGTGTTTGTTAATAAAATTTTTTGCTAACTTGAAATTTTAATTTCCCTCTGAATAGTATGCCATCAAAATTAATTATCTCGATAATTATACTTTTTATCAAAAAATGTTTTAAATAAAATTTGTTTCAATTTCGATTTTGAATCAATTATCTTAATAAAAAATTTTTACATCTCTATTAATTAAGCATCTAAGTGTGATTATGTACAAAAACGGAAAACTTATTATTTTGGGGTTATCTCCTTAATTATTGATTAAATCAAAAAAAAATGTTGACAAAGTTTGTTTAGAATTGTTTCAGAAACAATTTTTGTTAACACAATTTTTTGCTAACTTGAAATTTTAATTTCCCTCTGAATAGTATGCCATCAAAATTAATTATCTCGATAATTATACTTTTTATCAAAAAATGTTTTAAATAAAATTTGTTTCAATTTCGATTTTGAATCAATTATCTTAATAAAAAATTTTTACATCTCTATTAATTAAGCATCTAAGTGTGATTATGTACAAAAACGGAAAACTTATTATTTTGGGGTTATCTCCTTAATTATTGATTAAATCAAAAAACAATGTTGACAAAGTTTGTTTAGAATTGTTTCAGAAACAATTTTTGTTAACACAATTTTTTGCTAACTTGAAATTTTAATTTCCCTCTGAATAGTATGCCATCAAAATTAATTATCTCGATAATTATACTTTTTATCAAAAAATGTTTTAAATAAAATTTGTTTCAATTTCGATTTTGAATCAATTATCTTAATAAAAAATTTTTACATCTCTATTAATTAAGCATCTAAGTGTGATTATGTACAAAAACGGAAAACTTATTATTTTGGGGTTATCTCCTTAATTATTGATTAAATCAAAAAAAAATGTTGACAAAGTTTGTTTAGAATTGTTTCAGAAACAATTTTTGTTAACACAATTTTTTGCTAACTTGAAATTTTAATTTCCCACTGAATAGTATGCTACAAAATTAATATTTTTGAGGTTATATCCTTATTGTTGATTTAATCAAAAAATGTTGTTAACAAAATTTGTTTAGAATTACCTCAGGAACAGTGTTTGTTAATACAATTTTTTGCTAACTTGAAACTTTAATTTCCCTCTGAATAGTATGCCATCAAAATTAATTATCTCGATAATTATTGTTTTTATCAAAAAATGTTTTAAATAAAATTTGTTTCAATTTCGATTTTGAATCAATAACCTTAATAAAAAAATTTTACATCTCTATTAATTAAGCATCTAAGTGTGATTATGTATAAAAACGGAAAAATTATTATTTTGGGATTATCTCCTTAATTATTGACTAAATCGAAAAAAATTGTTGACAAAGTTTGTTTAGAATTGTTTCAGAAACAATTTTTGTCAACACAATTTTTTCTAACTTGAAATTTTAATTTCCCACTGAATAGTATGCTACAAAAATTAATATTTTTGAGGTTATATCCTTGTTGTTGATTTCATCAAAAAATGTTGTTAACAAAATTTGTTTAAAATTACTTCAGGAACAGTGTTTGTTAATAAAATTTTTTGCTAACTTGAAATTTTAATTTCCCTCTGAATAGTATGCCATCGAAATTAATTATCTCGATAATTATACTTTTTATCAAAAAATGTTTTAAATAAAATTTGTTTCAATTTCGATTTTGAATCAATTACCTTAATAAAAAAAATTTACATCTCTATTAATTAAGCATCTAAGTGTGATTATGTACAAAAACGGAAAAATTATTATTTTGGGGTTATCTCCTTAATTATTGAGTAAATCAAAAAAACTTGTTGACAAAGTTTGTTTAGAATTGTTTCAGAAACAATTTTTATTAACACAATTTTTTTCTAACTTGAAATTTTAATTTCCCACTGAATAGTATGCTACAAAAATTAATATTTTTGAGGTATATCCTTATTGTTGATTTAATCAAAAAATGTTGTTAACAAAATTTGTTTAGAATTACTTCAGGAACAGTGTTTGTTAATACAATTTTTTGCTAACTTGAAATTTTAATTTCCCTCTGAATAGTATGCCATCAAAATGAATTATCTCGATAATTATACTTTTTATCAAAAAATGTTTTAAATAAAATTTGTTTCAATTTCGATTTTGAATCAATTACCTTAATAAAAAAATTTTACATCTCTATTAATTAAGCATCTAAGTGTGATTATGTATAAAAACGGAAAAATTATTATTTTGGGGTTATCTCCTTAATTATTGATTAAATCAAAAAAGAATGTTGACAAAGTTTGTTTAGAATTGTTTCAGAAACAATTTTTGTCAACACAATTTTTTTCTAACTTGAAATTTTAATTTCCCACTGAATAGTATGCTACAAAAATTAATATTTTTGAGGTTATATCCTTATTGTTGATTTAATCAAAAAATGTTGTTAACAAAATTTGTTTAGAATTACCTCAGGAACAGTGTTTGTTAATACAATTTTTTGCTAACTTGAAATTTTAATTTCCCTCTGAATAGTATGCTATCAAAATTAATTATCTCGATAATTATTGTTTTTATCAAAAAATGTTTTAAATAAAATTTGTTTCAATTTCGATTTTGAATCAATTACCTTAATAAAAAAATTTTACATCTCTATTAATTAAGCATCTAAGTGTGATTATGTATAAAAACGGAAAAATTATTATTTTGGGGTTATCTCCTTAATTATTGATTAAATCAAAAAAAGATGTTGACAAAGTTTGTTTAGAATTGTATCAGAAACAATTTTTGTTAACACAATTTTTTTCTAACTTGAAATTTTAATTTCCCACTGAATAGTATGCTACAAAAATTAATATTTTTGAGGTTATATCCTTATTGTTGATTTAATCAAAAAATGTTGTTAACAAAATTTGTTTAGAATTACTTCAGGAACAGTGTTTGTTAATAAATATTTTTGCTAACTTGAAATTTTAATTTCCCTCTGAATAGTATGCTATCTAAATTAATTATCTCGATAATTATTGTTTTTATCAAAAAATGTTTTAAATAAAATTAATCAAGATTTTCTCAACGAACGCCGCTGAGAACGAGTGGAGGGGGAAAATCGTTTTGTTACAAAAGTTCCGTGCCCTAATTATTACATTTAATTTCCTTTATTAACTTTATTACTCCATGTATTCATAACTTCTTAATGCCCGTATTCCAATATCTTTTCTTTGTAATATCATCCCTCTTTCATTTCAATAAGTCTTTTGTGAAAACTGTTAATAATCCCAATTGAAAAAGAAAAAAATGAACCAAAAACGTCCAGCATAAAACCTTCAACGGATCTAATTCAAAACGCAATTACATCCAACAGCCCTCCAACACTCGTCTACTTCTTCGTTGTAGCTAAACTTGGCGAGGCAAAGATTTACTGTTTCTCCCAAAGCGGGTCCGCGCACGTGCTGTCGAGGGTCTCGGAATAAATTGCCCAAGCACAGGTGTACCCTCAAACTAGGAATTCAAATGATGTAATTTCAAAAAACAGAGTTTAATCGAAATCGTTGTTGATACGATTATGGCACGTTTTAAAGTTGACCCGGTTAGAGTTCACTCAACGAGTATCCGAAGAGGAAAATCGTCAAAACAACCAAGAAATAATAATCGAACGGGATGTGTTTAGATTTTCGAGGAGATTGAGGGCGAAAAGTGAGAGTATTAACAACAAACTACAAAAAGATTTTTTTTTAATTGAAATATTACAATAAAGAGTTACGTTGACTCGTTTGTACGAGACAAGAATTTTCATTACCACTTGAAACGTGAAGTCTCTATTTTAAAGCTACTAAAGTAACATCATCCGGTGATTAGAGCCAACATTATACGAGTAAGGCGTAAGAATAAAAACAAAGTTAAATTAATAATACGCCGAGAAGAAATTTTTTCGATTTTCTTTATTTTTATCTTACAGGAAAAGGTGGACTTTACAACTTCCTTAATTAAGCAAAGTTCGATGTGTCGCCTCATCAGTTTGACTTCATTATGTCTCCCACCTTAACAATTTTCCAAAAATAAATTCTATATACAGGGTGATTTTTTTGATTTAAACGTCAATCTTTCAATTATATCATCCCGGAGATGGTAATTATTGGTCCAGATGCCACGCGACATGTTTCTCCCGCTATTTAGGTAGATCTAGGTGGTAAACACCGCATCCGGTTCTTCCTTCTGGAGTAACTTCCTCTTTATGCGAGGCCATGTGCTCGTTAATGTTTTTATTTTTTTTTTAAACGCGGTTCACGTGCCATGTTTGCTGTTGATAGTTTGCTGGGGCCATTTGACACTTTCGAGGAGGGGAACGTTGTTGTTGGAGTTGTTACAGAATTGGCACGTGAGGTTTATACGGTGTTGTTTTGCAAGAAAAAGGAATTCTTATTTTTAGGTGTTTTTATATCTTTTTGTCGGTAAAATTGTAGAAAACTCTATTCTTAGTAATATTGCTCTTTTACACTTTTATTCTCAGATGCATAAATATTGAGAAGATAATTGAAAATTGGATAAATTTTTTTGATAACATGCTCCGATTTCAAAATGTTACCATTAGCTAATAGTAAAACAAGAAAATTCATCAATTTTTTAAATTATAGTATTTTTCTCAATATTGACGAACCTGAGAGCAAAAATACAAGAGAGCAATATTGTTAATAACAAAATTTGCTACAATTTTTGTTCTAAAAATTTTTTGATAACATGCTCCGATTTCAAAATGTTACCATTAGCTAATAGTAAAACAAGAAAATTCATCAATTTTTAAAATTTTAGTATTTTTCTCAATATTGACGAATCTGAGAGCAAAAATACAAGACAGCAATATTGTTAATAACAAAATTTGCTACAATTTTTGTTCTAAAAATTTTTTGATAACATGCTCCGATTTCAAAATGTTACCATTAGCTAATAGTAAAACAAGAAAATTCATCAATTTTTTAAATTTTAGTATTTTTCTCAATATTGTCGAATCTGAGAGCAAAAATATAAGAGAGCAATATTGTTAATAACAAAATTTGCTACAATTTTTGTTCTAAAAATTTTTTGATAACATGCTCTGATTTCAAAATGTTACCATTAGCTAATAGTAAAACAAGAAAATTCATCAATTTTTTAAATTTTTGTATTTTTCTCAATATTGACGAATTTGAGAGCAAAAATACAAGAGAGCAATATTGTTAATAACAAAATTTGCTACAATTTTTGTTCTAAAAATTTTTTGATAACATGCTCCGATTTCAAAATGTTACCATTAGTTAATAGTAAAACATATTAAAACATATATATATCTCAAAAACTAAGAGTGTGGGAAAAAAGTTTTGTTATTAAAAAATATTTGGTAATATCCCCAAAAACATTTCCCATCACCCTTTATATTCCAGCATTGACTATTTTTGATTTATTTGAGTATAATCTAAAAACCGCTATTTTGACGGTTTCAACAGCAGTGAGGTTATATCTCAAAAACTAAGAGTGTGGGAAAAAAGTTTTGTTATTAAAAAATATTCTGTAATATCGCCAAAAACATTTCCCATAATCGTTTTTGTTCCAGCATTGACTATTTTTAATCTATTTGACTATAATCTAAAAAACCTTATTTTACGGTTTCAACAGCAGTGTAGGTTATATCTCAAAAACTATCAATGTGGGAAGAAAGTTTTGTTATTAGAAAATATTCTTTAGTCTCTCCAAAAACATTTTCTATCATAATTTTTGTTCCAACATTGATTATTTCGAACCTATTTGACTATAATCTAAAAACCCCGATTTTGACATTTTGAACATCATTGTAGGTTATATCTCGAAAAATAAAAGTAGGGGAAAAAAGTTTTGTTATTAGAATATATTCTTTAATCTCCCCAAAAACATTTTCTGTAATCGTTTTTGTTCCAACATTGACGATTTCAAACCTATTTGACTATAATCGAAAAAAACACCATTTTGACGTTTACACAGTGTAGGTTATATCTCAAAAACTAACAGTGTGGGAAGAAAGTATTGTTATTAGAAAATATTCGGTAATATCCCCAAAAACATTTCCCATGATCGTTTCTGTTCCAGCATTGACTGTTTCTAATTTATTTGACTATTATCTAAAAAACGCCATTTTGACGGTTTCAACAGCAGTGAGGTTATATCTCAAAAACTAAATGTGGGGGAAAAAAGTTTTGTTATTAGAAAATATTCTGTAATATCCCCAAAAACATTTCCCATAATCGTTTATATTCCAGCATTGACTATTTCTAATTTATTTGAGTATAATCTAAAAAACGCTATTTTGACTGTTTCAACAGCACTGAGGTGATATCTCAAAAACTAAGAGTGTGGGAAAAAAGTTTTGTTATTAAAAAATATTCGGTAATATCCCCAAAAACATTTCCCATCACCCTTTATATTCCAGCATTTATTATTTCTAATTTATTTGAGTATAATCCAGAAAACGCCATTTTGACGGATTCAACAACACTGAGGTTATATCTCAAAAACTAAGAGTGTGGGAAAAAAGTTTTGTCATTAAAAAATATTCGGTAATATCCCCAAAAACATTTCCCATCACCCTTTATATTCCAGCATTTATTATTTCTAATTTATTTGAGTATAATCCAAAAAACGCCATTTTGACGGTTTCAACAGCAGTGAGGTTATATCTCAAAAACTAAGAGTGTGGGAAAAAAGTTTTGTTATTAAAAAATATTCGGTAATATCCCCAAAAACATTTCCCATCACCCTTTATATTCCAGCATTTATTATTTCTAATTTATTTGAGTATAATCCAAAAAACGCCCTTTTGACGGTTTCAACAGCAGTGAGGTTATATCTCAAAAACTAAGAGTGTGGGAAAAAAGTTTTGTTATTAAAAAATATTCGGTAATATCCCCAAAAACATTTCCCATCGCCCTTTATATTCCAGCATTTATTATTTCTAATTTATTTGAGTATAATCCAAAAAACGCCATTTTGACGGTTTCAACAGCAGTGAGGTTATATCTCAAAAACTACGAGTGTGGGAAAAAAGTTTTGTTATTACAAAATATTCGGTAATATCCCCAAAAACATTTCCCATAATCGTTTCTGTTCCAACATTGACTATTTCTAATCTACTTGGCTATAATCTAAAAAAAACACATTTTGTCGTTTTCAACAGCAGTGTAGGTTATATCTCAAAAACTAAAAGTGTGGGAAAAAAGTTTTAGTATAAAAGTTGTAGCAAATTTTATTCTTAACAAGATTTCTCTCTTATGCTTTTGCTCTCAGATGCTTAATTATGGAGAAAAATACAAAAATTTGATGAAATTGTGGTACTACATCCTGTTATTGGTAGAAGAGGTTCTGAACGTTTTAGAAAAAAAGTTTTAGCAAATTTAATTCTTAACAATATTGCTCTTTTACACTTTTACTCTCAGATGTATAAATATTGAGAAGACAATTGAAAATTAGATAAAATCTAATTTAAGAAATTAAAACTAACATATAGGTGGTGTATTTAAGATTTTTTAAAAGAATTTTTTTCCGAGGCGGATGTTATTTTATTTGGACCCGCTTCTAGTTTCAAGGGAAAAATTTACGCCCCCTTTGAGAGAATCTAACAACATTATCCCGACCCGGTTGGGCGACATCAAAGCGAAACGATTTTGACCCTACAAAGCGATTTTTTTAACTTTCCCAGTCAAAACATTTTTCGAAAAAATTAGATTTAGAAACATAAATGAACCGAAACGCGGCTTAATCTAATTTTAGAGAGATCATTTTGTCTTATTAATCCGCCTACTTGGCCATGATCGTGGTCTATGTATTATTTTCGGTTTTACGGGTGACGGGTGGAGCAGTTGTGCAGTCTCAGAACATCTTGGGCTACTTTATCTCATCTAAATTTGTAATTCCCAGTTACAAGATGACATCAACTTTATGCACTTTATAGTTAAAATGTTTTATTCATAATTTTAACTTACCCAAATCGTGAAATTTCTTTTTGGAACTCATCGCGTGTTAATCAAAATCGGATTCGAACTGATTCTGAGAGGTCGTTGCATCGCGATCGATGTTTATAGGTTGAAAAGACGCACTGACAGTGATTTACATGGAGCATCTGCTAATCTCTTGGTTCGGGCCAATTTTTATAATGATAACGCACGTTATGGACAACAAGAATAAAAGTCGACTAACGATAAGCTCGATTTATGTCAGTTATTGTTATAAATCATAATTTACCACAACTATTTAAAATCTTTTATTATTATTGTATTGGTAATTCTGGGAATTTAGTGTATGGAAATTCTAAAATTAAACGAACTAAATGATTCATGCATATGCGCTCATTGAAAATCGACATATGCTCGCTTTTCAACGACGAATGGTGACAAAACGATGGTCATTTGCAGATCGTTCGGTGACGTTTTTTCTCATTTTCCTGCTTCTTTTTTGTTACGGACGCGTTTATGGACTACGGAGTGTCGACGCGACTCGAAACTCAAAGGGTTTTATAAATAAACACTGAACGCGATCGATTCGTTTTTATTTGGGGGCTTTAACTTTTAACGAAGAAATTTTACTCAGTTTTTCAAATTGATTGTGATCAAATTACTGGAGTGTCAAGGTACTCATAAAAATTGTTGCTTCGAATTTAAGAAGCTTAATTTGTAACCAATTCTTTTCTAGTAATCACCTTTTTTTATGTGAGTCATCAAAGTTGCCAAAATGAATGGTTTAAAGTTAATAAATCGCTATAACGTCAAAAATATAATCTACAAAAATTGTTCGTGTTGAGCTTACGAGCCATAATCCATAATCAGTTGCTGCCTAGCAATCACCATTGTTTAGGTATAAAGCGAAAACCACCAAATTTACTGATATTGATAACTTAACCTTGAAATCCCAAAAAAATTTAATGATAGAGAATCACGGATCCACAAAAATTGTTCGTATTGATCATAAAAAGAATAATCCATAACCGGTTCGTGCCTGGCAATCACAATTTAGATTTGTATTATTAAATTTCCAAAATTACTAAAATAGATGAGTCTTTATAAATCGATGGAGAAATACTTTATATATAAATGTTGTTAATAACCTCCTGGAGGATATCCTCTGAATCGTCGTGTTCAGATCATAGACATATTCAATTTAAAATTGATCTAGGGATGAAATCGGACTGTACGTACCGTAATCCCCGTAGCACTAATTGGGATCTGTTTAAGAGTTGCCTTGCAGATAACCTAACTAGTGTTATCGCAACCGTTAGGAACTGTGATCAGGTTGAAATAGCCACGGAGCAGATCTCTGTGGCAATTCGCTCTGCATATCACAGTAGCAGTCCACTGAAGGTGAAAAGTAGTAATCGGGGCACACCCTTGTGGAACGAATCTCTTAGCTCCAAAAGACAAGAGGTCCGAAAGCTTTTCAACCGAGCCAAGACATTAGGCGAATGGGAGAAATATAAACAGGCTCTAACGAATTACACCAAAAACATACGTAAGGCAAAAAGAGAGTCTTGGAGGAGGTTCTGTGAGGGAGTGAAAGACACACCCAGCAGTGCAAGAATTCACAAGATTCTCGCTAGAGATCCGGCACTACCCCTGGGCTCACTTAGGCGGCCTGACGATAGTTTTACTCTAGCAGAGCCTCGTTAGAGCTTCTAATGCAGACTCACTTCCCAGGAAGCCTGATGATGAGGGCCGATAATACCACAGCGGGCTATTCCTGCAAGGCAAAGCGCTCCTCAAATACGGATTGCAGTGTGGCTAGAAAAGTCGTCACTTACACATCCGTGGACCAGGCAATTCAAACGGTTAAGCCGTTCAAATCGCCTGGAGAAGACAATATTTTTCCTGCTTTGTTACAGCAGGGGAGGACTTTGTTGTTGCCAATTTTGGTAAAAATTTTCAGAGCGAGTGTCGCCTGGAAATATGTGCCGGCAGAATGGACTAAGGTATGTTACATACTCAAAGCGGGCCGTTCGGTCCCTACTTCTAATGCCTTTCGACCCATCAGCCTAACGTCATTTCTGCTGAAAACCTTTGAAAAAGGTCTGGAACGGTATATCCGTACGGTGCCATTGGTATCTGGGCCACTGAGTCGCCACCAGTATGCTTATCAAGCGGGCAAAATCAGCAGAATTGGCTCTACACAACTTAGTTGGTAGAGTATGCAGGACGCTGCAGGATAAAGAAATCTTGGTTTGTGCGTTTCTGGATATAGAGGGAGCGTTCAACAACGCAATACCACAATCTCTTGAAAGAGCTGCTCTTGACAGGGGAGTGGAAGCAACTATAGCGGGTTGGATCCGCAATATGCTAGATAGTAGAATAGTTTCTACTTCATGCCACGGTGATACGATACGCTTCAGGCCGGGAGGTGAACCTAGATACCATTTGCGCTTGGTGTAAGGGAGAGAACCTCTCAATAAACCCGCAAAAGACAATTGTTGTGCCCTTCACCAGGAAGCGAAAGTTGGATGAACTAATCCGCCCAACTATCCAAGGTGAAAAAATTCCTTTCTCAAAGGAAGTCAAATATCTAGGAGTAATCCTAGACAAAACCCTGTCATGGAATGGACATTTGCAGGGAGTTTTGCACAAAGCTAGACTATCCTTGTGGACTTGTCGCAGTCTTTGTGGAAAAAATTGGGGTCTTACCCCTGAAAGACTGTACTGGCTCTATGTGACTGTGGTTAGACCTATGATCACATACGGAGCAGCAGCCTGGTATAGGAAAGTCCGACAGACTTCAGTTATCAGTAAACTTTCACGAATTCAACGAGTAGCTGGATTGGCAATCTCTGGTGCGATAGGCACAACGCCAACTCTAGCAATGGAGGTTCTGCTTGGCCTATCTCCTCTGCATTTGCACATAGAGAAAGTGGCTAGAACAACCATTACCAGATTTAAGCAATATGCTCCAAACTGTTCCGATATGTCCTACCAATGGGCTGCGGAAGACATTATAAGCACTGATACTGTGCTATCAATGCGGTCAGATTTGGTGGTATCACTATCAGTGATTAATGCTCGATACCAGATTGTACTGCCTGAGCGGCAGTCCTGGATCGAAAATGAAAATTCTCTAGTTCGGGCAGACATTTGCTTGTACACAGATGGATCAAAAACGCCTGAAGGGGTAGGAGCAGGAGTATACTGCCAGACACCTCGAATTAAACAAGCCTACAGCCTGGGTACGTACTGTACTGTATTCCAGGCGGAAGTATTTGCTATTGACATGGGTGCTAAAATCCTTCTTGAAAGAGGGGTGAAGAACATGACAGTACGATTTTTCTCAGACAGTCAAGCCGCTCTCCAGGCGCTGCAAGCCGTGAAAACGGTATCGCTCTGGTTAATGATTGTAAGAGAACATTAAACACACTGAGTTGTGATAACAGAGTCCCTCTGATCTGGGTCCCGGGTCACTCTGGGGTTGCTGGCAATGAAGCGGCAGATAAGCTAGCACGAGATGGCAGCGCTGAAGCGTTTGTGGGGCCGGAACCAGCAGTTGGTGTATCATTTGCGATGGCCAAATATAGAATTGGACTGTGGGCTGAAGAGAGACTTCGCCTACTGTGGACGAGTTCTCCTGGAATGAGACATGTGTTTTTAGTGGGCACTGCCGATTAAAAGCACACCTCAACTTGTTGGGTTTAACCGACGATGTTGAATGCCGACTATGTGCGGAGGAAGCAGAGACGGTTGAACATGTTTTATGCCCTGCCGTTAACCGTATCAGATTTCTGATTTTTGGGTCGCAGTTTATCTCCTCAAGGGATTTGAATGACCTTTCGCCGAGGAAGGTATTAATGTTCGTTAAGAACATTGGATTGCACGGTGAAATTTGATAACGATATCTATCGGGGTACAATATATCCTTAAGGTCGCGGTGCAAGGTTGGTTGGTCCGCCTACCCGATATGTATTCTATGTAATGTAGTAGTAATGTAGTAACTATCTTAAACCAAATTATCAGCAATTCCTAGATATAGAGATAGAACCTTTAAAATCCCAATATGAGCGATGTTTTTCATTGAAATCTAAACCACAACATATAGAAAAAAACGACATGTATGAAAATTGTTTAGAATGAACCCCAAAATAAGTATCCATAAAAAAATCTAATCTAGGTATGATTAATTTCTAGATATACAACAACAATTCTCAAAACTTCAAAATTAATGAATTTATTACAATAAGCGATCATAACTCAAAAATTTAAATTGATGGAGAAATAGTTTATGGATAAATATTGTTAATAATGAACCATAACAACGTAATCCATAACTATCTTAAACCAAGTTATCTAATTCCTAGATATACAGCTAGAACCTTTAAAATCCCAATATGAGCGATGTTTTTTATTGAAATCTAAACCACAACATATAGAAAAAACCGACATGTATGAAAATTGTTTAGAATGAACTCCAAAATAAGTATCCATAAAAGAATCCAATCTAGGTATGATTAATATCTAGATATAAAACAACAATCCTCAAAACTTTATAATGAATGAATCTTATTACAATAAACGATCATGATGTAATAATTGAAATTTATGGAGAAATACTTTATGGATAAATATTGTTAATAATGAACCATAACAACGTAATCCATAACTATCTTAAACCAAATTATCAAATTATATACAGCTAGAATCTTTAAAATCCCAATATGAGCGATGTTTTTCGTTAAAATCTAAACCACAACATATAGAAAAAACCGACATGTATGAAAATTGTTTAGAATGAACCCCAAAATAAGTATCCATAAAAAAATCCAATCTAGGTGTGATTAATTTCTAGATATAAAACAACAATTCCCATAACTTCAAAATTAATGAATTTTATTACAATAAACGATTATAACTCAAAAATTTAAATTGATGGTGAAATCGTTTATGGATAAATATTGTTAATAATGAACCATAACAACGTAATCCATAACTATCTTAAACCAAATTATCA
Organism: Onthophagus taurus; assembly: GCF_036711975.1. NCBI lineage: Eukaryota > Metazoa > Arthropoda > Insecta > Coleoptera > Scarabaeidae > Onthophagus > Onthophagus taurus. Next base: position 11,190,691 of record NC_091975.1, on the reverse strand, counting down.
CCAATTCATAGATATACAGCTAGAACCTTTAAAATCCCAATATGAGCGATGTTTTTCATTGAAATCTAAACCACAACATATAGAAAAAAACGATATGTATGAAAATTATTTAGAATGAACCCAAAAATAAGTATCCATGAAAAAATTCAATCTAGGTATGATTAATTTTTAGATATAAAACAACAATTCCCAAAACTTCAAAATTAATGAATTTTATTACAATAAACGATCATAACTAAAAAATTTAAATTGATGGAGAAATAGTTTATGGATAAATATTGTTAATAATGAACCATAACAACATAATCCATAACTATCTTAAACCAAGTTATCACCAAATCCTAGATATACAGCTAGAACCTTTAAAATCCCTATATGAGCGATGTTTTTCATTGAAATCTAAACCACAACATATAGAAAAAACCGACATGTATGAAAATTGTTTAGAATGAACCCAAAAATAAGTATCCATAAAAAAATCCAATCTAGGTGTGATTAATTTCTAGATATAAAACAATAATCATCAAAATTTCAAAATTAATGAATTTTATTACAATAAACGATTATAACTCAAAAATTTAAATTGATGGAGAAATAGTTTATGGATAAATATTGTTAATAATGAACCATAACAACATAATCCATAATTATCTTAAACCAAGTTATCACCAAATCCTAGATATACAGCTAGAATCTTTAAAATCCCAATATGAGCGATGTTTTTCATTGAAATCTAAACCACAACATATAGAAAAAAACGACATGTATGAAAATTGTTTAGAATGAACTCAAAAATAAGTATCCATAAAAAAATCCAATCTAGGTATGATTAATTTCTAGATATAAAACAACAATTCACAAAACTTCAAAATTAATAAATTTATTACAATAAACGATCATAACTCAAAAATTTAAATTGATGGAGAAATAGTTTATGGATAAATATTGTTAATAATGAACCATAACAACATAATCCATAATTATCTTAAACCAAGTTATCACCAATTCATAGATATACAGCTAGAACCTTTAAAATCCCAATATGAGCGATGTTTTTCATTGAAATCTAAACCACAACATATAGAAAAAACCGACATGTATGAAAATTGTTTAGAATGAACCCAAAAATAAGTATCCATAAAAAAATCCAATCTAGGTATGATTAATTTCTAGATATAAAACAACAATCCCCAAAACTTTAAAATTAATGAATTTATTACAATAAATGATTATAACTCAAAAATTTAAGTTGATGGAGAAATAGTTTATGGATAAATATTGTTAATAATGAACCATAACAACGTAATCCATAATTATCTTAAACCAAGTTATCACCAAATCCTAGATATACAGTTAGAACCTTTAAAATCCCAATATGAGCGATGTTTTTCATTGAAATCTAATCCACAACATATAGAAAAAAACGACATGTATGAAAACTGTTTAGAATGAACTCAAAAATAAGTAGGTATCCATAAAAAAATCCAATCTAGGTATGATTAATTTCTAGATATAAAACAACAATTCCCAAAACTTCAAAATTAATGAATTTTACAATAAATGATTATAACTCAAAAATTTAAGTTGATGGAGAAATAGTTTATGGATAAATATTGTTAATAATGAACCATAACAACATAATCCATAATTATCTTAAACAAAGTTATCACTAATTCCTAGATATACAGCTAGAATCTTTAAAATCCCAATATGAGCGATGTTTTTCATTGAAATCTAAACCACAACATATAGAAAAAAACCACATGTATGAAAATTGTTTAGAATGAACTCAAAAATAAGTATCCATAAAAAAATCCAATCTAGGTATCATTAATTTCTAGATATAAAACAACAATCCCCAAAACTTCAAAATTAATGAATTTTATTACAATAAACGATCATAACTCAAAAATTTTAATTGATGGAGAAATAGTTTATGGATAAATATTGTTAATAATGAACCATAACAACGTAATCCATAACTATCTTAAACCAAGTTATCACTAATTCCTAGATAATCTGCTAGAACCATTAAAATCCCAAAACTTAAAAATTAATGAATTTTATTACAATAAACGATCATAACTCAAAAATTTTAATTGATGGAGAAATAGTTTATGGATAAATATTGTTAATAATGAACCATAACAACGTAATCCATAACTATCTTAAACCAAGTTATCACTAATTCCTAGATAATCTGCTAGAACCATTAAAATCCCAAAACTTAAAAATTAATGAATTTTATTACAATAAACGATCATAACTCAAAAATTTAAATTGATGGAGAAATAGTTTATGGATAAATATTGTTAATAATGAACCATAACAACATAATCCATAACTATCTTAAACCTAGTTATTACTATTTCTTAGATATAAAGCAGTAATCTCAAAAATGTCAATATCGACGATGTTTGCCATTGAAATCGAGAATAACTCAAAAGCGTCAACCGATATAGAAATGCGGAATGTATATAAATAGTTTAGAATGAAGCGAAAATACGTATCCATTAAGAATTCAAAACTAGCTGGACTCATTTTCTAGGTACAATTTACAGAATCGTCAAAATTGACGAGTTTTAATACAAAGTCTTTCTAAAAATGTGCTTATTTTTTGGCAAACTTCACCTTGAAACGGGAAGTTGGAGGTCGTTGTATCGGTAGACCATGATGGCCAAAAAATCTCGGGGTAACTCGAGAACGGACTTTTCTAATTAGTAATACGAGAGAATGTCTGACACAAATGCTAGCCAGATGCTCAACTATTTTACTACCTTGGCACCTTCTGTAAGGTTCATATTCGGTTCTAACCAAAACGAAAGTGGACGCAATCATTAAAAACATTTTTTTAAAGAAAATTCTTGTAACGTTAAGTATCGTTTACCTAAATTTTTTTCTTTCGACTTCTTTTAACCACTTTTAAAACAAAAACGAAGGGATCCTTTTAAAAGAAACGTGACATTTTAAAAACTTTTTGAACCAGATGTTACCGAAAATACCTAAATAGTTATATAGATTTAAAATTTGTTAAAATAAAAGGAGTTTATGGTTTATTTGTTCTTGATTCTTTCAAGATGCGCCGACTAAACTCGTTTAGATCGTATGCCGCTGAAAACTGTGTCGCGCACATGTTCTAATGGTAAACAGGAACCGACGTTTAAGAAATCATTAATTGATAGGAAGTTCTGTTAATCGAACGGTTGCGGTTGCGGGGTCAGACAGGGTTAAATGCCCGATTGGCTCCTTCGAGCCGTTCAAGAAGCGCGTGACATCCTGCCGAAGAAGCCATCTACCTTCCGCGAAAGGAAGTAGAGGAAGTCATCCACTTGACCATCGTATGCATGCTGATTCAAAGAATACGAGAAAATGGTTCTAAGAATATTAAGTTTTATAAAATTGTGAGCTTACCGTTAATTAAAGCTATTTTGAGTAAGTGTTAACTCTTTGTGTGCTCGTTATAAATTGATTAAGTTTTGTTCTTCCACTCGATAGATTTAAATACAATGATGTTATAAGCGACGAATGGAAGAAAACATCGTCTACATCATCTACGTGATGAGCTTACAAGATTATTTGATGGACTTAACCATTAGAACAAGAGTGGTATATCAAGTTAGTCCCTACTTGGGATTCGGAACATTTTAGAAAAAAAGTTTTAGTATAAAAGTTGGAGACAACTTTATTCTTTTAATTGCTCTTTTGCACTTTCTTATATGGGCTGTCCAAGAAATAATTTAATCATTTTATGATTTCTACAAAAGAAACTGTGCCGAATCAAATAACGTCTAGATCTTGATAATCGAGTGAATCGTTTTCGAGTTATAACCAATTAAACAAGATATCTTTTACCCGTGCGACGATAGCAACAAACTTTTACCCGTAATTTCCTATCTACTTTCTTAGCTGATATCTTCCTTATAATTAGGGATAGCGAAAAACTAAATGCACCATTTGAAAGCTTGAATCTTTCTCTATATAAAACCGGGTTTTCGTCTGCCGATAAGTTGATATTAAGATCAATAAAAAATGAAGAACACCGCGCTGTACTTAAAATAGCTCAAAATTACCTAACTTCAAGGCCTTGTGCAATTGTTATGAAACTGAATTTTAAAAAACTGTTATCACAGTCAGAAAGGGCGCTCTTTCAGCTATCTTTATCCGGGTTTTCGTCGATCAATATCTATCGGCGTTATGCTTAAATCACCCTTAATGTCCACCTCTACACGCAGAAACGCTTAAGTACTCTTCCTCTAAACAACTTTCTTATTTGATAGGGATAAAACTATAGAAACATATCTATCTTAGTGAAAATTTTCTGCTCTTTCTAGTGATTATAACACGCGGCGATCAGTTTTCACAAGTACATTTTTGGCAAAAAACTGCAAAATTCATACGTTTTAGCCATTCTTCAACCCTGTTCGGGTCGATAACTTTCTTATATGAGCAGGAGAAAACTCTAGAACCATATCTATCTTATCGAAAATTTCCTGCTCTTTCTAGTGATGTATAACACGCGGCGATCAAACGTTTGCACAAGTACATTTTTGGCAAAAAACTGCAAAATTCATACGTTTTAGCCATTCTTAAACCCTGTTGGAGTCGATAACTTTCTTATATGAACATGTTTCATGACCTCAGACTCGTTCGATAAAGACACTTTGCTGACGTGTTGCATACAACATTTTATCGCCAACCGCAAAATTGTAAGTACTTTGTACTTTGTCTGCCGCTAAATGCACAGTTTACTAGATAGTAGCACAAAGTGTCACTTTACTGCCGCAAATGGATAGCATAAAGTATGGTTTTGCTGCCGGTTAATAGTATATTATTCAACAAGCGTATAATGGCGGCTGTTACCCACGAAGAAGAAGTTGCAACACGAGCGAGCGAAGCGAGCGAGTGTTGTAATCTGAGTGGGTAACATCCATTATACGCAAGTTGAATACTATACTTTATCTACAACTATTTAATTTTGAAAAAAAAATCAAAAAAACGAAAAAAAAATAAACTTGATAGACATTTCAGACATAACCTCAATATAAGAAAGCTGTCATTTCTGTTAATATTTTATTTTTTGATTAGTAGGCAGTGTCAGAAGTGTGGAATAATGGCCTCATTATTCAACACTTTGTCTGTCATGGGTAATGAGTGTCATTACCCGTCAAAAATCAATTGTATAACGAATAGATAATTCAATAGTTGTAGATAAAATATATTATATTTCATTTTTCGATACAAAATAGCGACGTGGCACAGTGTTATTTGAAAGTATGTTATTTCCGAAGAGGAAGACTGCGTAGTGAGCTTCAGCGTTCATTCACCACCTAAAGCAAAAAGTAAATTTTTTTCTTAAACTACATTAGTTTTTCTTTGGAAGTACACAGGGTTATATATATTTTTTTTAAATTCACAAATTGGCATCAATTTTAAGTTTTCTTTTCGGTTTTTGACAAGAAATTGACCATAAATTGTTTATAACAAGTGTAATTGTTTATCAATCTAAAAATCCCTATGTACTTCGATAGATAATCTATCTGAGAAGATACACATAAGATTTCAAGTAAATCCTATGAAAATTGACTGAGTTTCAGACAACGCAAGTGTGAAGAACATAGTTTCGAGAAAAAACCGTTTAAAGTTTCATGACACAATTACAATATGAAATATTTAATCTATCGGCCTCTTTTCTTAGTGATTGAAGGTCTTTTCGAGTGTTTTTCCGGTTACTAGATGTTGAGCGATTGGCAGCTGTAACTCGTCGTTGATCCACTTCCATAGCAAAGTTGAACAATTCTGTACTTATTGGTAATTGGGGTGCGCTCAGAACTTTAATAAACCTTGAAAGCCAGAATTGAAAGTTTTTTTTCAAGAGTATTTGAGGCTTTAGCTCTTTGCCAAGAACACCAAGAATCTTCGCCTTCGGGACATCTATCATGCTGAGGATTGTCATCTGTCGAGATTTTATGGAACAATGTAGCATATATTTCCTTGCGCATATCATCTACTGAATTAGTGTTTCGACGTATAGCAAGTCCATAATAAATACTCAGTTCGTCAATCAACTTTCCAGTTAACTTGCCTCGACCACCAATATTTTTAACTTCTTTCTTCAAATTGCGCAATCTTGTTGCCATCCTTTTTGCACATGTCCTATGCATTCTTTTTTAGTCACAGAGAAATCACCGTACGACTTGGCATCTTGGATATTCTTGTACGTTTTACTATCACCATCTCCAATGTAGTAAGCGTATCGAACATTATATGTCGATTCTGAACGGGTGAACATTTCAACTATAGCATCCATCGCCCTCCATTTTTCCTGGACTTCCGCTATGATTAGCTTGGCAGACGTTTTCGTGTAAATTTTTCCACTCTTCGAATTCAGCCGTGTCGTGTTTTTTCTCCCAATATTCGCATTGTTTGCAGTATTTCGATTTTACGCAAATGTCAATTACTTTCCCTGTATACCATCCGATCAAACTAGCAAATTCAAACAGAGAAGAGAAGCCACGCTTTCGCCAGGAGCCGTCGCCCGACACTGATAGTTCTTCATGTTGTCCTTTTTCTTCGGATATCTTCTTTTCCTCCTCGGCAGCTTTACGTAAAATTTTAGATACGACAGTGTCCGTAGCTATCCCTATACATTTTACAATATCATCATATGCTTTTTGATACACCGGCTTTGGAAGACACATCAACGCGCAAAATTTGTTTATTCCTTGCATCCCAACACCGATTAGTCTCATAGCAAAGGTGATGCGCCTATTTATATCATAAGCGTGGGCATTAATTAAAGGGCTACTGTCAATAGTACTATTTCCACACTTTTCACAGTTGACAACGAGTTTTAATCTCAGACCCCGTTTGCACGACTCCGAAAAACTAACACTGTTTTTTCTGCTAATGTATAGAAAAGTGTCCCTTTCATTATAAAATGGCCTTAAAACAACTTTAAAAAAGCTGTAATCTGCTTTGAAGTTACTTGATTAAGACTGTTATAAATCACTTAATATTAGCAACGTAATTACGATAGAGTTTTTTTTTTACAGAAATATTTCTGTTTGTAATCCAGTTAACGAAAATCGGTTTATATCCAATAATAGTGTAATATTTTGAGATTTCTAAATACATGCTTACTTATACTCACAAGTATGTTCTTGAGAAATATTGAAAACATTGAATGTACCCTAATTTCTAAAATATATATATATATATATATTTCGATGTTTATAAAAAAATGCTCAAAAGTGCAAGATGAACTATTAGCGTAGGTAGATTAGCTATAATGTCTACTATGGGAAACTATCGATATCTTATCCGACCGCATCCGACCAAAGGATATTTTCGATATTATTTGTCCAAAATTATTCTAAGGTGCAAGGTTAATATTTACTACCACAAAAAGATTAGTCAAAGATTATAGGGTTAAGCCGGGTTCACACGCACTTTTTTTTACAAGACAGTTTTTTACTGAATAATAGTAACGCAATCAGCATAGATTTGTTCACTAGTCGTTTATACTGCAAAATTGCGTTATATACTGTTTAAAATAAGATTTGATTTTTATTCAGTAAAAATGTATTCTGCAAAAAAAACGTGCCGTGTGAACCCAGCCTTAGTATTACATTCTGTCTTGTCATTTTTAAATTTTAAATTGGAGTAGGCTATGATTTTAAAATTTATAAACATAACCTAACTTTTGAGAAATCAAAAATTTAAACTGTCATTTTTAAAAGTAAACTTTTAATAGCAGTTTTCGAAAAAAGTCATTATGGATTTAAAAACCAATGAAGATCTGTTCAACATCGTGAACTAAAATAAAAAATTATGGAAGTATGGCGAACTTTACGATACCATTGCGTCAACAATGGACAGAATTTTATCAGATGACAAACAGAAGATTTTGAAGGAGTGTCTTCGGAAATTTTGTGTAAATTTATTCAGAAGATGGAAGAACTGTTGTTATAATAAAAAGCGCTTCCTAATCCGAGAACATGCTTGGTTACATTCAATATTTAATTGGCCGATGGGTCTAAAAAATGAAATATTTGGAGAAACAATACGTCCGCAACAAAATTCAACTGAATTTAAAAGAAGGAGGACCAACGCTCTGCGGTCAGAAAATACTTTGGATGAGCTTATCTTTGCAACAAGATTAAAAATGGGTACACATGGATCTCGCGAACTGGCCAAGATTTTAAACCACCTTCTCAAACATTCTGAAGATATTTCCAAAGTATCTAATATGTTATTTCAAAAAAAGAAAAAAAAGCCTACATTAACCCCTGATGACAGCCTTGCTCTTTATACATCTTTAAATTTATCAAAATGGCAATACAATACTTTGAGAGATTCTGTAGGAAAGTCACTGATTCCATCATATTATAAGGTGACTATGGCAAAAAAGGCCTGTTATCCACCCTTAGAATCTATGAATGTTACGGACACTGCGGCAAAAATTAAAATTCAAGCTCTTCTGGATTTAACGGTATCGAGACTTTTAAAAACTTGCTTGTATAAATTGCAATCAACAGAACTAGTGCTAATTAGTAAATGGGGATTTGATGGAGCTTCCAGCCAGAGTAACTACAAACAAACATTTAACGATGTAGATGCAGATGATTCTTTCATATTCATGTTAAGTTGTGTACCCCTAAAATTGTCAACTCCAAATGATCTTCTACTCATTATTGCCGCCCTATAAAATTTGAATTTATAAAAGAAAATAATATAGTTATTAAGCAAGAAATGGCAGATTTGCAAAATCAAATAAACGCACTTACACCAACCTTTTTTAACGGCATTACTATAAAACATCAAATGGTGATGACCATGATAGATGGAAAGGTTACTACTGTAGTCTCAAACACTCCTTCCGCTTCTACTTGTAATGTTTGTTTAGCTAAGCCCAATGAAATGAATAATTTATCTGTTGTGCTCACGAAAGAGGTAAGATGTGATGTCTTCAAAATACGGATTATCAACGCTTCACATGTGGATTCGATGTTTTGAGTGTTTAATACACATATCTTACAATCTGGATTTTAAGAGATGGTGTGCGCGAAAGGAGCATGCACCTTTAAAGGATGCAAGAAAAAAACAAATTCAAGTAAAATTTCGTAAAGAACTCGGTATTTTAGTTGATGTGGTAAAGCAGGGGGTTGGCTCTACTAATGATGGCAATACTGCTCGAAAATTCTTCAACAATTTTGATAAATCTGCCAAAATTACAGAGCTCTATGAAAATTTAATCAAACGTTTTGCTGTAATTCTTCAGACAATTTCATCGGGGAGAGAGATAAACATAAATGCGTTTGATAAATACTGCAAGGATACAGCAAAACAATATGTTTCTCTTTATGGGTGGTACTATATGCCATCAAGTGTACATAAATTATTAATTCATGGGGCGAAGATTTGCAAACATTTTTCAATTTTACCAATAGGAAAATTATTAGAGGAAGTAGGGGAAGCGAGAAATAAAGACTTTAGAAAATTCCGAGAGGATCATTCCCGGAAGCAAAGTAGAATTTTAGCCAATGAGGATGTAATGCACAACCTCTTGATATCATCAGATCCCCTTATATCAAGTATTAGACCGAGATATTCACGACATAAACCATCAAATTTATTTCCGGAGGCAGAGCAATTGTTAGTTCATAATGAAAAGGGCGAGGAATATGATTCAGAAGCAGGAGAATTTTTAGAATGAACATTGAGTTGGTTCATCATTCATTGGGCGCTTGTGTTTATTCTTCTGTTTATACTTTTCTGATTAACATTCAATTTGTTGTACGTCTTCTGTGTTGTTTTGTGTTTTAATACGTTTGCCACTATTGTTACTTTTATTATATTTGTTACAATTATTTATTAAATTAGTTATCTGTTCAGTTGTGAGTTGGTTCATCATTCATTGAGCGTTTATCTTCATTCTTTTGTTTTTACTTTTTTTCAAGAGATAGTTTCAAATCTGCATTAATTATTTACCAATTAACATTCAGGTATTGAATGTTTTCGTGTTATTTTGAGTGTTAATACGGTTATCACGGTTACACCCTCTAATTACCGTTTGGTGTAATAGTTTCTTATTGCTATTTTTTATTACTCTTATTATGTTCGTTATATTTATTTTGTTTGTTAACTCTTTTTTTTGTGATAGTGGATTTTTTACCATTAAACTCCCCATAATACCAGTTTTCAAGTCATTTTCTCTGAAACTGTTCAATTTATGAAAGAAGTAATTAACTGAAAGACAATCTTCAACGCCGTGTATACATTATATGAGCAATATTTTGCCAATACATTTTTGGTATTATTTTCATTTTAAATGAAAATAGAATTTGTAGTTACTCTTTGGTCAATTTATTACCGACCACCTGTATAACACTAATGTGTGTATTATGAACACACTGTATATGACTCAATTATTTTATAGTTTAACATTTTATAGTTTTTGGTAGCAACAATCTATAAAAAAGAGCATGGTATAAAAATAAAAACACCCATGTCCACCCTTTTTCACTTTCGTCCCACTGTGCGGCCGGTTTGTTTCAAGTAGTAAAACAAGTATTTATTAAAAAAACTGTATTTTCAGTCGCTTGTCATTCAAAATTGCTTTTGGACATGATTTTTAGGTATTATAAGCATCATTTAAGCCAATAAAAAAAAATGAAAAAAAAATATTTTGCTGGGTAGTATAACGCCTTAAGGGTGATTTAAGCATAACGCCGATAGATATTGACCGACGAAAACCCGGATTAAGATAGCTGAAGGAGCGTCCTTTCTGACTGCGATAACAGTTTTTTAAAATTCGTTTGAAGTTTGGTAATTTTAAGCTATTTTAAGTACAGCGCGGTGTTCTTCATTTTTTATTGATCTTAATATCAATATCTTATCGGCAGACGAAAACCCGGTTTTAGATAGAGAAAGATTCAAGCTTTCAAGTGATGCATTTAGTTTTCCGCTATCCCTAATTATAAGGAAGATATCAGCTAAGAAAGTAGATAGGAAATTACGGGTAAAAGTTTGCTGAAAAAAAAACTTTTGTGTTATTTTCGTTAAAATCGGTTATGTTAATTTCAAGTTCAATGTTTCGTTTATAAGCGCCACAAAAAATCGCGACTCTAACACCGTCGAAATATTAAATAAGATTCGCGACCGGAATAAAATTATCTATTGAAAACGATCCCTTCGCGTCCCCCCAATTAAGGAGAAAATCACGCACATCCTCTGAACTAACCTATATATTGCACGACTTCCCCTTCTCGGGATCAAGTGGACAATTTATCAATTTAAGAGATTAACTAAATCGACTTCTTAAATTAAAAAAAAAATTCTTACCTTTGCATCTAACGCAGCGCTTTCTCGGGTAAGATGAGTGTCTCATGGAATGATCATCAAACGCAAACGATGAGTTGTTTGAGGGGATCGCATTTCCATCGGGGGTTGCGTGAATTACAACGTGAGGGTCTTCTTTAAAACTCGGGGAGCTCGCGGTTCTTTCTCGAGCCATAACAGTCCCGATGCTGTGTCTTCTTCGGGTAACAGAGAGGTTTGAGTAAGTTGCGATGTTTTCGGCTAAAAAGACCTCTTCGTCTTCATCTTGGTCGATGTCATCGTTGATTTCTGATGTGGGTAATGAAGAGTACAAACATTTTTTGTCGGTTCTTGTAAATTTGAGTGAGTTTGATCTTCTTGGTTCCGGTGGTAATTTGTAAGTTAAATCTGGAGCGATGTCTGATAATCTTGGTTCCCCCATTATTAATAATTCTTGATTTGAATCCGCCGAGTTTGTGCTCACCGATCTTAAATAACCACGAGCAAATTTAAAGGGTAGCGGTAAATTGAGTTGTTTTAGGGAGCTTTCCGAAGACGTGGAGGCTGTGTCGGAGGTTTTTGGTGATTTCTTCACGAATTCATTGCCGATGGGCTCGGTATTGACGGTGAAATACGAGGGATTGTCTACAAACATTGAACGCAGTTTCAGAAAGACTGAAGAAGACAACCGGGTATGTTAATAAAAGGAAAAAGTGGGGACTCTTTGTGTACATCCGACAGGATGTTAAAGCATCTTCGGTGCATGTTAAGTTCAAGACGAAGACGTCGAGTTAAAATAAAAAAAATTTTCGCCAACAACAACTCAAGCTTATTGAGATTGAACGATCTTTTATTCATTTGTATTCAACGGAATGATCGGAATTTGTATTTAATTTCGTATTAAGTTTGGTGCTTTGGGTGCAAGATCAAAGACTTGAGGGTACCATTTTAAGTGATTAATTGCAAGCATTAAATCTGGATGCTCTAAAATTTGTCCCCGAATCTTAGTTGTAACTTGAAACCACGGAATTCGATCCTTAAAACTCACTCAAGATCTTAACCCCTCTAATAACATTTAAAATCACATATTAATTTTATATTTTTTTATTATCGTAAAACAAAATGTATTCTTTGGCAAATTGTCAAACCTTCCAGGCCATTACTTTCATTTTGACAGTGATTTCCTGTCTGGCCGAGGAGAATCTTTAAAAATACCGACCCGACAATCTCTTTGTTGAAGAGTTGTTGCATCAACGCGCGCCTTCTCTAATTAATATTAATGCAACGACCTTCGCAACTATGAACCTTCTGGGAATGTTTCTGGTAAGACCGAGAAAAAGGGTATCTATTTATCGGGGTAACAAAGTTATTTCGGATTCTAAACGCGACCGTAACCGGTGATCAAAAAAGGCGATGGTAATCTAAATGGACCTACCTAAAGCCATTGTTCCCGTTCGCTTATGGCACGGACATCAACTGGCTATGTTAATGCGGTGTATTTGGCACGTGTCTTGAAAGATCATTTAAACGTGCCGATAAATTGGTGATCCTACCTGAAACATACAAAGAAGAATAAAAATAACTTCTAATAATGACTTTGCATATCTCATTTTAAACTACGCCCCTTTTAATGTAATTCCTGAAAATTTTGTCATTTCAACTTGACTAGGAATTTTTATAACAAATTTCATATTTGTTATTGAAATCTTTATACTTTATTCTATAACATCTGATAATTTGGTGATTCCAACTCGATTTTTAAACAAATTATAAATTTTTCTGATCTCAAACAACCAATTTTTAGACACTTTATAATTTAACCACATCCAACTTTTTAATTTTATTCTTAACAACAATTTTGCACATTCCACTATAAATTATGCCCCTTTTAATGTAATTTCTAAAAATATCGTGATTTCAATTTCATTTTTAACAAAGGTATGAATTTTTATAACCTTATAAATCTTCATTTTTAGTGATTTTGGATACTTTTTAATTTGATCACCTAGAACCTCATCGTATTAATTTTAATAAAATTTCATATTTGTTATTGAAATGTTCATACATTATTCTATAATATGTGGTAATTTGGTGATTCCAACTCGATTTTTAAAAAAATTATGAATTTTTTTAATCTCAAACAACCAATTTTTAGACATTTTATGATTTAACCCCATCCAACTTTTTAATTTTATTCTTAACAACAATTTTGCACATTCCACCATAAATTATACCTCTGATAATGTAATTTCTGAAAATATCGTGATTTCAACTTCATTTTTAACAAAGCTATGAATTTTTATAACCTTATAAATCTTCATTTTTGGTGATTTTGGATACTTTTTAATTTGATCACCTGGAACTTTTTCGTATTAATTTTAATAACAATTTCATATATGTTATTGAAATCTTTATACTTTATTCTATAATATCTGATAATTTGGTGATTCCAACTCGATTTTTAAAAAGATTATAAATTTTTGTAATCTCAAACAACCAATTCTTAGACACTTTATGATTTAACCACATCCAACTCTTTAATTTTATTCTTAACAACAATTTTGCACATTTCTCCATAAATTATGAACCTTTTAATGTAATTCCTGAAAATATCGTGATTTCAACTTCATTTTTAACAAAGCTATGATTTTTTATAACCTTATAAATCTTCATTTTTGGTGATTTTGGATACTTTTTAATTTGATCACCTAGAACTTTTTCGTATTAATTTTAATAACAATTTCATATATGTTATTGAAATCTTTATACTTTATTCTATAATATGTGATAATTTGGTGATTCCAACTCGATTTTTAAAAAAGTTATGAATTTTTCTAATTTCAAACATCCAATTTTTAGACACTTTATGATTTAACCACATCCAACTTTTTAATTTTATTCTTAACAACAATTTTGCACATTCCACCATAAATTATGCCCCTTTTAATGTAATTTCTAAAAATATCGTGATTTCAACTTCATTTTTAACAAAACTATGAATCTTTATAACATTATAAATCTTCATTTTTGGTGATTTTGGATACTTTTTAATTTGATCACTTAAAACTTTTTCGTATTAATTTTAATAACAACTTCATATTTATTATTGAAATCTTTATACTTTATTCTATAATATTTGATAATTTGGTGATTCCAACTCGATTTTTAAAAAAATTATGAATTTTTTTAATCTCAAACAACCAATTTTTAGACATTTTATGATTTAACCCCATCCAACTTTTTAATTTTATTCTTAACAACAATTTTGCACATTCCACCATAAATTATACCCCTGTTAATGTAAGTTCTGAAAATATCGTGATTTCAACTTCATTTTTAACAAAGCTATGAATTTTTATAACCTTATAAATCTTCATTTTTGGTGATTTTGAATATTTTTTAATTTGATCACCTAAAACTTTTTAGTATTAATTTTAATAACAATTTCATATTTGTTATTGAAATCTTCATACTTTATTCTATAATATATGATAATTTGGAGATTCCAACTCGATTTAAAAAAAAATTATGAATTTTTGTAATCTCAAACAACCAATTTTTAAACACTTTATGATTTAACCACATCCAACTTTTTAATTTTATTCTTAACAACAATTTTGCACATTCCACCATAAATTATACCCCTTTTAATGCAATTACTGAAAATATCGTGATTTCAACTTCATTTTTAACAAAGCTATGATTTTTTATAACCTTATAAATCTTCATTTTTGGTGATTTTGGATACTTTTTAATTTGATCACCTAGAACTTTTTCGTATTAATTTTAATAACAATTTCATATATGTTATTGAAATCTTTATACTTTATTCTATAATATGTGATAATTTGGTGATTCCAACTCGATTTTAAAAAAAGTTATGAATTTTTCTAATTTCAAACAACCAATTTTTAGACACTTTATGATTTAACCACATCCAACTTTTTAATTTTATTCTTAACAACAATTTTGCACATTCCACCATAAATTATGCCCCTTTTAATGTAATTTCTAAAAATATCGTGATTTCAACTTCATTTTTAACAAAACTATGAATCTTTATAACATTATAAATCTTCATTTTTGGTGATTTTGGATACTTTTTAATTTGATCACTTAAAACTTTTTCGTATTAATTTTAATAACAACTTCATATTTATTATTGAAATCTTTATACTTTATTCTATAATATTTGATAATTTGGTGATTCCAACTCGATTTTTAAAAAAATTATGAATTTTTTTAATCTCAAACAACCAATTTTTAGACATTTTATGATTTAACCCCATCCAACTTTTTAATTTTATTCTTAACAACAATTTTGCACATTCCACCATAAATTATACCCCTGTTAATGTAAGTTCTGAAAATATCGTGATTTCAACTTCATTTTTAACAAAGCTAGGAATTTTTATAACCTTATAAATCTTCAGTTTTGGTGATTTTGGATACTTTTTAATTTGATCACCCAGAACTTTTTCGTATTAATTTTAATAACAATTTCATATTTGTTATTAAAATCTTTATACTTTATTCTGTAACATCTGATAATTTGGTGATTCCAACTCGATTTTTAAAAAAGTTTTGAATTTTCTAATCTCAAACAACCAATTTTTAAACACTATATGATTTAACCACATCTAACTTTTTAATTTTATTCTTAACAACAATTTTGCACATTCCACTATAAATTATGTCCCTTTTAATGTAATTTCTGAAAATATCGTGATTTCAATTTCATTTTTAACAAAGCTATGAATTTTTATATCCTTATAAATCTTCATTTTTGGTGATTTTGGATACTTTTTAATTTGATCACCTAGAACTTTTTCGTATTAATTTTAATAACAGTTTCATATTTGTTATTGAAATCTTTATACTTTATTCTATAATATTTGATAATTTGGTGATTCCAACTCGATTTTTAAAAAAATTATGAATTTTTCTAATCTCAAGCAGCCAATTTTTAGACACTTTATAATTTAACCACATCCAACTTTTTAATTTTATTCTTAACAACAATTTAGCACATTCCACCATAAATTATGCCCCTTTTAATGTAATACCTGAAATTATCGTGATTTCAACTTCATTTTTAACAAAGCTATGAATTTTTATAAGTTTATAAATCTTCATTTTTGGTGATTTTGGATACATTTTAATTTGATCACCTAGAACTTTCTCGTATTAATTTTAATAACAATTTCATATATGTTATTAAAATCTTTACACTTTATTCTATAACATCTGATAATTTGGTGATTCCAACTCGATTTTTAAACAAATTATAAATTTTTTTAATCTCAAACAACCAATTTTTAAACACTTCATGATTTAACCACATGCAACTTTTTCATTTTATTCTTAACAACAACTTTGCACATTCCACCATAAATTTTGCCCCTTTTAATATAATTTCTGAAAATATCGTGATTTCAACTTCATTTTTAACAAAACTATGAATTTTTATAACCTTATAAATCTTCATTTTTGGTGATTTTGGATACTTTTTAATTTGATCACGTAAAACTTTTTAGTATTAATTTTAATAACAATTTCATATTTGTTATTGAAATCTTCACACTTTATTCTATAATATCTGATAATTTGGTGATACCAACTCGATTTTTAAACAAATTATAAATTTTTCTGATCTTAAACAACCAATTTTTAGACACTTTATGATTTAACCACATCCAACTTTTTAATTTTATACTTAACAACAATTTTGCACATTCCACCATAAATTAAGCCCCTTTTAATGTAATTCCTGAAAATATCATGATTTCAACTTCATTTTTAACAAAGCTATGAATTTTTATAACCTTATAAATCTTCAGTTTTGGTGATTTTGGATACTTTTTAATTTGATCACCTAGAACTTTTTCGTATTAATTTTAATAACAATTTCATATTTGTTACTGAAATCTTCATACTTTATTCTATAATATGTAATAATTTGGTGATTCCAACTCGATTTTTAAAAAAGTTATTAATTTTCTAATCTCAAACAACCAATTTTTAAACACGATAATATGATTTAACCACATCCAACTCTTTAATTTTATTCTTAACAATAATTTTGCACATTCCACTATAAATTATGACCCCTTTAATGCAATTCCTGAAAATATCGTGATTTCAACTTCATTTTTAACAAAGCTATGAATTTTTATAACCTTATAAGTCTTCATTTTTGATGATTTTGGATACTTTTTAATTTGATCACCTAAAACTTGTTCGTATTAATTTTAATAACAATTTCATATTTATTATTGAAATCTTCATACTTTATTCTATAATATCTGATAATTTGGTGATTCCAACTCGATTTTTAAAAAAATTATGAATTTTTCTAATCTCAAACAACCAATTTTTAGGCACTTTATGATTTAACCACATCCAACTTTTTAATTTTATTCTTAACAACAATTTTGCACATTCCACCATAAATTATGCCCCTTTCAATGTAATTTCTGAAAATATCGTGATTTCAACTTCATTTTTAACAAAGCTATGAATTTTTATAACCTTATAAATCTTCATTTTTGGTGATTTTGGATACTTTTTAATTTGATCACCTAGAACCTTATCGTATTAATTTTAATAACAATTTCATATTTGTTATTGAAATCTTCATACTTTATTCTTTAATATCTGATAATTTGGTGATTCCAACTCAATTTTTAAAAAAATTATGAGTTTCTTTAATCTCAAACAACCAATTTTTAGACGTTTTATGATTTACCCTCATCCAACTTTTTAATTTTATTCTTAACAACAATTTTGCACATTCCACCATAAATTATACCACTTTTAATGTAATTTCTGAAAATATCGTGATTTCAACTTCATTTTTAACAAAGTTATGAATTTTTATAACCTTACAAATCTTTATTTTAGGTGATTTTGGATACTTTTTAATTTGATCACCTAGAACTTTTTTGTATTAATTTTAATAACAATTTCATATTTTTTATTGAAATCTTAATACTTTCTTCTATAATATCTGATAATTTGGTGATTCCAACTCAATTTTTAAAAAAATTATGAATTTTTTTAATCTCAAACAACCAATTTTTAGACACTTTATGATTTAACCACATCCAACTCTTTAATTTTATTCTTAACAATAATTTTACACATTCCACCATAAATTATGCCTCTTTTAATGTAATTCCTGAAAATATCGTTATTTCAACTTCATTTTTAACAAAGCTATGATTTTTTTAACATTCAATTTTCATTTATTATTTTTATTCTTTCAATTCCATTTAAAGAACTTTTTATATGCAACATTCGTTTGATACACTATTTTTGAAACATCCTGCATAGTAAAATAAAAATAAAAATAACAACAAAGACGTAACTCGTATATAAGTTGGACATCGTCCATATCTTGATAATGACGAGCCAAATAGAGGGTCGTATTGTCGTCACAATAAACCATTAAAAGTTACGCAACGTAGAAATAGCGTGCACGTCAAGGACGGATTGACGTTTCATTCGTCATTTTTGTTTTCGCATGCAGAATTAAATCAATTCGCAAATAGAACCCAATCTTCCGAGAAATTCGATTCAAGAATTAACGATTCCGGGTGACTCAAAAAAAGATTTCTTGGCGACGATCGGTTCAATTCATAGAAATCTCGCGAATCGGTGAATGGACACCTTTTGAAATCGTTTATTTTCCGGTTGTAATTAGATTTTGGCATCGTCTCCGGCGAATAAAGAGAGGGAGACAACGTGACCGAATGTATATTTAGATATATTTAGAACTTTTAAGGGTATAATAAAAACCAGATGTTTTTGAAACGGGGGTTGGGCCCTTCAACTCATTAAACGCATGCGCTTCTTTTATGATAATCAATGAATACTCCATTCTTCGTCTATTTTATTAATCTCCTCAAACTAAGGGCGTTTTGAATAGGGTACCTAAATGGATTTCTAAAAGGATTTCGAAAACTTCTAAGAACCAATTCAACCAACCACTTGATACAAATAAGGATTAAAATCGGGGTCTGTTAACTTGATGAATATTTCTTTTCGAATTTCCAAATCAAGATGGTTAACGGTATTTGCAATGCCGATTCGATGGCGGCTTAAATTCCGATTTAAATCGAGTTGTGGAAACGATGTGATGGAATGCGCGGACCTTACCTATTCAGAGAGCGGCCGTAAATGGTTCGAAATCGATGGTCGGCAAACGTGATTTGAACATTTATTAGAGCCCAAAGAACGGATTCGAGAAATATCGAGTTTCTTAGAATAGATGGAGATTAAGTTGAGTTTATGAATAAACAATCATAAAGAAATTATACAGAGTGATTTATTTCATTGAAATTTCATTACTATCAACTCCCAGAACATCCCTAAGGAATATGAAACTGATGAAATGGATGATGAGCGAGGACGAATTTTGCTTCAACAGCGTGATGAGAATGAAGAAGACAAAAAATTACCGCTGCAAAGGATGGAAATTTAGATGCCAACTATTTGGGCACGTTGCCTATAGATGAACATCATTTGAATGCTTGAAGATAAGATTTTTGCCGATTAAATGCTCTAAACATCAAAGAAGAGCAAAAAAGGATGAAGCCCGGAAGAAAGAAAGATTAAGTAATTCCAACTCGATTTTTAAAAAAGTTATGAATTTTTCTAATCTTAAACAACCAATTTTTAAACACTTAATGATTTAACCATATGCAACTTTCTAATTTTATTCTTAACTATAATTTTGCACATTCCACCATAAATTATGCCCCTTTTAATGTAATTCCTGAAAATATCGTGATTTCAACTTCATTTTTAACAAAGCTATGAATTTTTATAACCTTATAAATCTTCAGTTTTGGTGATTTTGGATATTTTTTAATTTAATCACTCAGAACGTTTTCGTATTAATTTTAATAACAATTTCATATTTGTTATTGAAATCTCTTTTCTATAATGAAATTCTATTATTTCTAATATTTCTATTGAAATTTGTGAATTTGTGAAAGTTATGAATTTTCTAATCTCAAACAATCAATTTTTAAACAATTAATGATTTAACCACATCCAACTTTTTAATTTTATTCTTAACAACAATTTTGTACATTCCACCATAAATTACACCCCTTTTAATGTAATTTCTGAAAATATCGTGATTTCAACTTCATTTTTAACAAAGCTATGGATTTTTATAACCTTATAAATCTTCATTTTTGGTGATTTTGGATATTTTTTAATTTGATCACCTAGAACGTTTTCGTATTAATTTTAATAACAATTTCATATTTGTTATTGAAATCTTCATACTTTATTCTATAATATATAATAATTTGGTGATGCCAAGTCGATTTTTAAAAAAGGTATGAATTTTTTAATCTCAAAGTATCAATTTTTAAACACTTAATGATTTAACCACATCTAACTTTTTAATTTTATTCTTAACAACAATTTTGTACATTCCACCATAAATTATACCCCTTTTAATGTAATTTCTGAAAATATCGTGATTTCAATTTCATTTTTAACAAAGCTATGAATTTTTATAACCTTATAAATCTTCATTTTTGATGATTTTGGATACTTTTTAATTTGATCACCCAGAACTTTTTCGTATTAATTTTAATAACAATTTCATATTTGTTATAAAAATATTCATACTTTATTGTATAATATGTGATAATTTGGTGATTCCAACTCGATTTTTAAAAAAGTTATGAATTTTCTAATCTCAAACAACCAATTTTTAAACACTTTATGATTTAACCACATCTAACTTTTTAATTTTATTCTTAACAACAATTTTGCACATTCCACTATAAATTATGCCCCTTTTAATGCAATTCCTGAAAATATCGTGATTTCAACTTCATTTTTAACAAAGCTATGAATTTTTATAACCTTATAAATCTTCAGTTTTGGTGATTTTGGATACTTTTTAATTTGATCACCCAGAACTTTTTCGTATTAATTTTAATAACAATTTCATATTTTTTATTGAAATCTTTATACTTTATTCTATAATATGTGATAATTTGGTGATTCCAACTCGATTTTTAAAAAAGTTATGAATTTTTCTAATCTCAAAGTATCAATTTTTAAACACTTAATGATTTAACCACATCTAACTTTTTAATTTTATTCTTAACAACAATTTTGTACATTCCACCATAAATTATACCCCTTTTAATGTAATTTCTGAAAATATCGTGATTTCAACTTCATTTTTAACAAAGCTATGAATTTTTATAACCTTGTAAATCTTAATTTTTGGTGATTTTGGATACTTTTTAATTTGATCACCCAGAACTTTTTCGTATTAATTTTAATAACAATTTCATATTTGTTATAAAAATATTCATACTTTATTGTATAATATGTGATAATTTGGTGATTCCAACTCGATTTTTAAAAAAGTTATGAATTTTCTAATCTCAAACAACCAATTTTTAAACACTTAATGATTTAACCACATGCAATTTTCTAATTTTATTCTTAACTATAATTTTGCACATTCCGCCATAAATTATGCCCCTTTTAACGTAATTCCTGAAAGTATCGTGATTTCAACTTCATTTTTAACAACGCTATGAATTTTTATAACCTTATAAATCTTCATTTTTGGTGATTTTGGATACTTTTTAATTTGATCACCCAGAACTTTTTCGTATTAATTTTAATAACAATTTCATATTTCTTATAAAAATATCCACACTTTATTCTATAATATGTGATAATTTGGTGGTTCCAACTCGATTTTTAAAAAAATTATGAATTTTTGTAATCTCAAACAGCCAATTTTTAGACACTTTATGATTTAACCACATTCAACTTTTTAATTTTATTCTTAACAACAATTTTGCACATTCCACCATAAATTATGCCCCTTTTAATGTAATTCCTGAAAGTATCGTGATTTCAACTTTATTTTTAACAAAGCTATGGATTTTTATAACCTTATAAATCTTCAGTTTTGCTGATTTTGGATACTTTTTAATTTGATCACCCAGAACTTTTTCGTATTAATTTTAATAACAATTTCATATTTGTTATTGAAATCTTCATACTTTATTCTATAATATGTGATAATTTGGTGATTCCGACTCGATTTTTAAAAAAGTTATGAATTTTTTAATCTCAAACAACCAATTTTTAAAAACTTTATGATGTAACCACATCTAACCTTTTAATTTTAGTCTTAACAACAATTTTGCACATTCCACCATAAATTATACCCCTTTTAACATAATTCCTGAAAGTATCGTGATTTCAACTTCATTTTTAACAAAGTTGTGAATTTTTATAATCTTATAAATCTTCATTTTTCGTGATTTTCGATACTTTTTAATTTGATCACCTAGAACTTTTTCGTATTAATTTTAATAACAATTTCATATTTGTTATTGAAATCTTTATACTTTATTCTATAATATTTGATAATTTGGTGATTCCAACTCGATTTTTAAAAAAATTATGAATTTTCTAATCTCCAACAACCAATTTTTAAACACTTTATAATTTAACCACATCCAATTTTTTAATTTTATTCTTAACAACAATTTAGCATATTCCACCATAAATTAGGCCCCTTTTAATGCAATTCCTGAAAATATCGTGATTTCAACTTCATTTTTAACAAAGCTATGAATTTTTATAACCTTATAAATCTGCATTTTTGGTGATTTTGGATACTTTTTAATTTGATCACCTAGAACTTTTTCGTATTAATTTTAATAACAATTTCATATTTGTTATTGAAATCTTCATACTTTATTCTATAATATGTGATAATTTGGTGATTCCAACTCGATTTTTAAAAAAGTTATGAATTTTCTAATCTCAAACAATCAATTTTTAAGCACTTTATGATTTAACCACATCCAACTCTTTAATTTTATTCTTAACAACAATTTTGCATATTCCACCATAAATTATGCCCCTTTTAACGTAACTCCTGAAAGTATCGTGATTTCAACTTCATTTTTAACAAAGCTATGGATTTTTATAACCTTATAAATCTTCATTTTTGGTGATTTTGGATACTTTTTAATTTGATCACCTAGAACTTTTTCGTATTAATTTCAATAACAATTTCATATTTGTTATTGAAATCTTCATACTTTATTCTATAATATTTGATAATTTGGTGATTCCAACTCGATTTTTAAAAAAATTATGAATTTTTCTAATCTCAAACAACCAATTTTTGGACACTATGATTTAACCACATACAACTTTTTAATTTTATTTTTAACAATAATTTTGTACATTCCACCATAAATTATGACCCTTTTAAGGTAATTCCTGAAAGTATTGTGATTTCAACTTCATTTTTAACAAAGTTATGAATTTTTATAACCTTATAAATCTCAGTTTTGGTGATTTTGGATACTTTTTAATTTGATCACCTAAAACTTTTTTGTATTAATTTTAATAATAATTTCATATTTGTTATTAAAATCTTTATACTTTATTCTATAATATGTGATAATTTGGTGATTCCAACTCGATTTTTAAAACAGTTATGAATTTTCTAATCTCAAACAACCAATTTTTAAACACTTTATGATTTAACCACATCTAACTTTTTAATTTTATTCTTAACAACAATTTTGTACATTCCACCATAAATTATGCCCCTTTTAACGTAATTTCTGAAAATATCGTGATTTCAACTTTATTTTTAACAAATCTATGAATTTTTATAACCTTATAAATCTTCATTTTTGGTGATTTTGGATACTTTTTAATTTGATCACCTAGAACTTTTTCGTATTAATTTTAATAACAGTTTCATATTTGTTATTGAAATCTTCATACTTTATTCTATAATATGTGATAATTTAGTGGTTCCAACTCGATTTTTAAAAAAGTTATGAATTTTCTAATCTCAAACAATCAATTTTTAAACACTTTATAATTTAACCACATCCAACTTTTTAATTTTATTCTTAACAACAATTTTGCACATTCCTCCATAAACTATGCCCCTTTTAATGTAATTTCTGAAAATATCGTGATTTCAACTTTATTTTTAACAAAGCTATGAATTTTTATAACCTTATAAATCTTCAGTTTTGGTGATTTTGGATACTTTTTAATTTGATCACCCAGAACTTTTTCGTATTAATTTTAATAACAATTTCATATTTCTTATAAAAATATTCACACTTTATTCTATAATATGTGATAATTTGGTGATTCCAAATCGATTTTTAAAAAAATTATAAATTTTTGTAATCTCAAACAACCAATTTTTACACAATTTATGATTTAACCACGTCCAACTTTTTAATTTTATTCTTAACAACAATTTTGTACATTCCACCATAAACTATGCCCCTTTTAACGTAATTCCTGAAAGTATCGTGATTTTAATTTCATTTTTAACAAAGCTATGAATTTTTATAACGTTACAAATCTTCATTTTTGGTGATTTTGGATCCTTTTTAATTTGATTACCTAGAACTTTTTCGTATTAATTTTAATAATAATTTCATATTTGTTGTTGAAATCTTCATACTTTATTCTATAATATGTGATAATTTTGTGGTTCCAACTCGATTTTAAAAAAAGTTATATATTTTCTAATCTCAAATAACCAATTTTTAGACACTTTATGATTTAACCACATCCAACTTTTTAATTTTATTCTTAACAACAATTTTGTACATTCCACCATAAATTATGCCCCTTTTAATGTAATTTCTGAAAGTATCGTGATTTCAGCTTCATTTATAACAAAACTATGGATTTTAAAAACCTTATAAATCTTCATTTTTGGTGATTTTGGATATTTTTTAATTTGATCACCTAGAACTTTTTCGTATTAATTTTAATAACAATTTCATATTTGTTATTGAAATCTTCATACTTTATTCTATAATATGTGATAATTCGGTGATTCCAACTCGATTTTTAAAAAAGTTATGAATTTTCTAATCTCAAACAGCCAATTTTTAGACACTTTATAATTTAACCACATGCAACTTTTTAATTTTATTTTTAACAACAATTTTGCACATTCCACCATAAATCAGAAGTTGCTTAAAAGACCTAGCAAAGCAGCATCTACTAGGCTGCATCCAAAGACCTTGCCAAAATCCAAAAAAGGAGATCTCAAGAAGAAGCGTTGCAGTCTACATTTAATGTCCATTTATTTACGGAAATTCAAGCAATAACAGAGGAAATCGATTTCGGCGTCGTGTCAAAAAGTCAAAGGAAGTTGCAAAACGAACACTTGGGCAACTAGGAATGCTATCAGGAGCACAACAAGAAGATGTGGAGATATCATCGATGATTTTCCAGTAATGGCCGAGATAATATAATTCTTATAATGTCCAAGAAGTTGTTTGATACAGTTCGAACGGAAACTCCTGCTGACTCAGTACATTCCAAAAGTGTATCGAAATCACGTTAATAGAACTATGGATATATATATATATTGATATCTCAATTGGTTCTTGAGATACGATTTTCTTAATCCGTACAAGTAATGAATAACTTTATAGTGCGTAAGAAACTAAATAGAATTCGTTGTTTTCCTCTCGAATCAAGTTTACTTAATAAAGTGTGAAAGCAAGGTTTTAAGATGTTTTCAAAATTGTTCTTTATTTTTTAAAGAAATATACAAAGCCGACGTAAACATCGACATAGACGAGCCATTCTTTTTAGTGTGCATTTAGGTTTCGTGCACGTGGTACGTGACACTATCGACGCGGAGATTATAAAAAGCATCTGTTCGGTGAGCACCCGGAAATGCCAAACAAGCAAAAGCAGGTGCTGTTAGCCCTCTAAAAGCGGCAAGTTCGCACGTGCCCGGCAGACTTCTTGCTGGAAATTTATGAATGAATTTCCTAGCTAGTTATAAATATATGGAGAAACTGTAACTGAGGTGGCCTCATTTCAAAAAACTTGTTTCCGGACTAAATTTTCCAATCAAAACGTTGTTTCCATGAAATCAACTTCCGCGAAGCGTTCTATTAATAAAATAGGGGTAAAACAATCTTATTTAGTTTTTGGGTACTTTTTTAGAAAGAAAATAACGATTTATCGGTGGTATAATAAAGGAATAGATGTTGTGGTAGTTTATAAACAATTCTCGAAAAACCCATTTCGTACGAAACGATTTTACCTTCGGTGTATTTTCGGTTGTTTGTTTACAGAAACCGTATACTGACGCTTTACACGATTTTCATTGGCAAAAATTAAACGAAAAAAATTAATTTTAAAAATTAAACTTACACTTTTATCCAATTAATACCATAAAAGAAGTCTTGGGCACCAAACACAATGATTTTCTTTTTTTTTTTCTTGATAATGATTGAGAAAGAATTAAATCACTTCAACTATCTCGTAATTAATTAAGCTTTGATTAAATTAAAAAGTCGCGTTAAGCTCAACTTTGTGTTGTAACACTCTCGATGAAAATACTGGGTGAAGTCCTGCGGTGTAACTGAGTTTAACTGACGGCGCTGCGTCTAAGTTACAGACTTAGAGAGACGTAAAAAGTAGTGGGGGCGTACTGAAACGGGGTTTTTTGATTTATGGCGGCAGCTGAAAAAAGTCGCGCCTTCAGAGATTTCAGGGGATCGTCTCTTCTCGGGTCTTTCAGTTCTATGTGTGCAGAAGGTGACCGTCTGCAGCACCTACGTACTGTTTGCATTCCTGAAACGGGTGCTACGGAAATAGCTCGCCTTTTACTTATATTGCTTCTTTTGCACATCGCGGGCCTCAGCTGGTCAGACGATGACTCGACCGAGATACAAGTTTATCTCCAATCTTCAAACTACAATGTAATTTTGATATCAACAGTACATACATTTTTATACATTTTTATTCATAATTATGATGAATTTGCAGAGATTAGTCACTTTTTGATCTAACAAACCGGAAACGGAAGTTTCCAAATGGTTACCATGAATCCTTTCTCAGCAGGATGTAAGAAATTGCGACTTTGAAACGTTTAGCTTTAACGCGTCGGTGCAGATCGAGCAAAACGTGTAATTTCTTGGTAACCAGACGTATCTTTGTATAGAGCAGTTGATGATTTTGACATTTATATAAAATGATTTTGATCAAAGATTAGTGGACACCACTGTTCTAAATCGATTAAACGTCAAAATTGTTGATTTTCGAAAATTAACTCAATTATAACTAAAAAACTAAAAGCGATGGGGAAATACTTTTTATACATAAAAACTTAGTAATGGGCCATAAAGGCTAAATCCATAACAAGATTGAACCCAATTATTACCATTTTTTATTTATAAGCTCTAAATCGATTAAACATCAAAATTGTTGAAAATTAACTCAATCATAACTCAAAAACTAAAAGCGATGGGGAAATACTTTTTATACATAAAACCTTAGTAATGGACCATAAAGGCTAGATCCATAAAAAGATTAAATCCAATTATTACCATGTTTTATTTATAAGCTCTAAATCGATTAAACATCAAAATTGTTGATTTTCGAAAATTAACTCAATTATAACTCAAAAACTAAAAGCGATGGGGAAACACTTTTTATACATAAAACCTTAGTAATGGGCCATAAAGACTAAATCCATAACAAGATTGAACCCAATTATTACCATTTTTTATTTATAAGCTTTAAATCGATTAAACATCAAAATTGTTGAAAATTAACTCAATCATAACTCAAAAACTAAAAGCGATGGGGAAACACTTTTTATACATAAAACCTTAGTAATGGGTCATAAAGACTAAATCCATAACAAGATTGAACCCAATTATTACCATTTTTTATTTATAAGGTCTAAATCGATTAAACATCAAAATTGTTGAAAATTAACTCAATCATAACTCAAAAACTAAAAGCGATGGGGAAATATTTTTTATACATAAAACCTTAGTAATGGGCCATAAAGACTAAATCCATAACAAGATTGAACCCAATTATTACTATTTTTTATTTATAAGTTCTAAATCGATTAAACATCAAAATTGTTGATTTTCGAAAATTAACTCAATTATAACTCAAAAACTAAAAGCGATGGGGAAATACTTTTTATACATAAAACCTTAGTAATGGGTCATAAAGACTAAATCCATAACAAGATTGAACCCAATTATTACCATTTTTTATTTATAAGCTTTAAATCGATTAACATCAAAATTGTTGAAGATTAACTCAATCATAACTCAAAAACTAAAAGCGATGGGGAAATACTTTTTATACATAAAATCTTAGTAATGGGCCATAAAGACTAAATCCATAACAAGATTGAACCCAATTATTACTATTTTTTATTTATAAGTTCTAAATCGATTAAACATCAAAATTGTTGATTTTCGAAAATTAACTCAATTATAACTCAAAAACTAAAAGCGATGGGGAAATACTTTTTATACATAAAAATTTAGTAATGGGTCATAAAGACTAAATCCATAACAAGATTGAACCCAATTATTACCATGTTTTATTTATAAGCTCTAAATTGATTAAACATCAAAATTGTTGAAAATTAACTCAATCATAACTCAAAAACTAAAAGCGATGGGGAAATACTTTTTATACATAAAACCTTAGTAATGGGCCATAAAGACTAGATCCATACCAAGATTAAACCCAATTATTACCATTTTTTATTTATAAGCTCTAAATCGATTAAACATCAAAATTGTTGATTTTCGAAAATTAACTCAATTATAACTCAAAAACTAAAAGCGATGAGGAAATACTTTTTATACATAAAACCTTAGTAATGGACCATAAAGACTAGATCCATAAAAAGATTGAACCCAATTATTATCATGTTTTATTTATAAGCTCTAAATCGATTAAACATCAAAATTGTTGATTTTCGAAAATTAACTCAATTATAACTCAAAAACTAAAAGCGATGCAGAAATATTTTTTATACATAAAACCTTAGTAATGGACCATAACGACTAGATCCATAAAAAGATTGAACCCAATTATTACCATGTTTTATTTATAAGCTCTAAATTGATTAAACATCAAAATTGTTGAAAATTAACTCAATCATAACTCAAAAACTAAAAGCGATGGGGAAATACTTTTTATACATAAAACCTTAGTAATGGGCCATAAAGGCTAAATCCATAACAAGATTGAACCCAATTATTACCATGTTTTATTTATAAGCTCTAAATGGATTAAACATCAAAATTGTTGATTTTCGATAATTAACTCAATGATAACTCAAAAACTAAAAGCGATGGGGAAATACTTTTTATACATAAAACCTTAGTAATGGGTCATAAAGACTACATCCATAACAAGATTGAACCCAATTATTACCATTTTTTATTTATAAGCTTTAAATCGATTAAACATCAAAATTGTTGAAGATTAACTCAATCATAACTCAAAAACTAAAAGCGATGGGGAAATACTTTTTATACATAAAATCTTAGTAATGGGCCATAAAGACTAAATCCATAACAAGATTGAACCCAATTATTACCATGTTTTATTTATAAGCTCTAAATTGATTAAACATCAAAATTGTTGAAAATTAACTCAATCATAACTCAAAAACTAAAAGCGATGGGGAAATACTTTTTATATATAAAACCTTAGTAATGGGTCATAAAGACTAAATCCATAACAAGATTGAACCCAATTATTACCATTTTTTATTTATAAGCTTTAAATCGATTAAACATCAAAATTGTTGAAGATTAACTCAATCATAACTCAAAAACTAAAAGCGATGGGGAAATACTTTTTATACATAAAATCTTAGTAATGGGCCATAAAGACGAAATCCATAATAAGATTGAACCCAATTATTACTATTTTTTATTTATAAGTTCTAAATCGATTAAACATCAAAATTGTTGATTTTCGAAAATTTACTCAATTATAACTCAAAAACTAAAAGCGATGGGGAAATACTTTTTATACATAAAACCTTAGTAATGGGTCATAAAGACTAAATCCATAACAAGATTGAACCCAATTATTACCATTTTTTATTTATAAGCTCTAAATCGATTAAACATCAAAATTGTTGAAGATTAACTCAATCATAACTCAAAAACTAAAAGCGATGGGGAAATACTTTTTATACATAAAATCTTAGTAATGGGCCATAAAGACTAAATCCATAACAAGATTGAGCCCAATTATTACTATTTTTTATTTATAAGTTCTAAATCGATTAAACATCAAAATTGTTGATTTTCGAAAATTAACTCAATTATAACTCAAAAACTAAAAGCGATGGGGAAATACTTTTTATACATAAAACCTTAGTAATGGGTCATAAAGACTAAATCCATAACAAGATTGAACCCAATTATTACTATTTTTTATTTATAAGTTCTAAATCGATTAAACATCAAAATTGTTGATTTTCGAAAATTTACTCAATTATAACTCAAAAACTAAAAGCGATGGGGAAATACTTTTTATACATAAAACCTTAGTAATGGGTCATAAAGACTAAATCCATAACAAGATTGAACCCAATTATTACCATTTTTTATTTATAAGCTCTAAATCGATTAAACATCAAAATTGTTGAAGATTAACTCAATCATAACTCAAAAACTAAAAGCGATGGGGAAATACTTTTTATACATAAAACCTTAGTAATGGGTCATAAAGACTAAATCCATAACAAGATTGAACCCAATTATTACTATTTTTTATTTATAAGTTCTAAATCGATTAAACATCAAAATTGTTGATTTTCGAAAATTAACTCAATTATAACTCAAAAACTAAAAGCGATGGGGAAATACTTTTTATACATAAAAATTTAGTAATGGGTCATAAAGACTAAATCCATAACAAGATTGAACCCAATTATTACCATTTTTTATTTATAAGCTTTAAATCGATTAAACATCAAAATTGTTGAAGATTAACTCAATCATAACTCAAAAACTAAAAGCGATGGGGAAATACTTTTTATACATAAAACCTTAGTAATGGGTCATAAAGACTAAATCCATAACAAGATTGAACCCAATTATTACCATTTTTTATTTATAAGCTTTAAATCGATTAAACATCAAAATTGTTGAAGATTAACTCAATCATAACTCAAAAACTAAAAGCGATGGGGAAATACTTTTTATACATAAAATCTTAGTAATGGGCCATAAAGACTAAATCCATAATAAGATTGAACCCAATTATTACTATTTTTTATTTATAAGTTCTAAATCGATTAAACATCAAAATTGTTGATTTTCGAAAATTTACTCAATTATAACTCAAAAACTAAAAGCGATGGGGAAATACTTTTTATACATAAAACCTTAGTAATGGGTCATAAAGACTAAATCCATAACAAGATTGAACCCAATTATTACCATTTTTTATTTATAAGCTCTAAATCGATTAAACATCAAAATTGTTGAAGATTAACTCAATCATAACTCAAAAACTAAAAGCGATGGGGAAATACTTTTTATACATAAAATCTTAGTAATGGGCCATAAAGACTAAATCCATAACAAGATTGAACCCAATTATTACCATTTTTTATTTATAAGCTTTAAATCGATTAAACATCAAAATTGTTGAAGATTAACTCAATCATAACTCAAAAACTAAAAGCGATGGGGAAATACTTTTTATACATAAAATCTTAGTAATGGGCCATAAAGACTAAATCCATAACAAGATTGAACCCAATTATTACCATTTTTTATTTATAAGCTCTAAATCGATTAAACATCAAAATTGTTGAAGATTAACTCAATCATAACTCAAAAACTAAAAGCGATGGGGAAATACTTTTTATACATAAAATCTTAGTAATGGGCCATAAAGACTAAATCCATAATAAGATTGAACCCAATTATTACTATTTTTTATTTATAAGTTCTAAATCGATTAAACATCAAAATTGTTGATTTTCGAAAATTTACTCAATTATAACTCAAAAACTAAAAGCGATGGGGAAATACTTTTTATACATAAAATCTTAGTAATGGGCCATAAAGACTAAATCCATAATAAGATTGAACCCAATTATAACTATTTTTTATTTATAAGTTCTAAATCGATTAAACATCAAAATTGTTGATTTTCGAAAATTTACTCAATTATAACTCAAAAACTAAAAGCGATGGGGAAATACTTTTTATACATAAAACCTTAGTAATGGGTCATAAAGACTAAATCCATAACAAGATTGAACCCAATTATTACCATTTTTTATTTATAAGCTTTAAATCGATTAAACATCAAAATTGTTGAAGATTAACTCAATCATAACTCAAAAACTAAAAGCGATGGGGAAATACTTTTTATACATAAAAATTTAGTAATGGGTCATAAAGACTAAATCCATAACAAGATTGAACCCAATTATTACCATTTTTTATTTATAAGCTCTAAATCGATTAAACATCAAAATCGTTGATTTTCGAAAATTAACTCAATTATAACTCAAAAACTAAAAGCGATGGGGAAATACTTTTTATACATAAAAACTTAGTAATGGGTCATAAAGACTAAATCCATAACAAGATTGAACCCAATTATTACCGTTTTTTATTTATAAGCTTTAAATCGATTAAACATCAAAATTGTTGATTTTCGAAAATTAACTCAATTATAACTCAAAAACTAAAAGCGATGGGGAAATACTTTTTATACATAAAAATTTAGTAATGGGTCATAAAGACTAAATCCATAACAAGATTGAACCCAATTATTACCATTTTTTATTTATAAGCTTTAAATAGATTAAACATCAAAATTGTTGATTTTCGAAAATTAACTCAATTATAACTCAAAAACTAAAAGCGATGGGGAAATACTTTTTATACATAAAAATTTAGTAATGGGTCATAAAGACTAAATCCATAACAAGATTGAACCCAATTATTACCATTTTTTATTTATAAGCTTTAAATCGATTAAACATCAAAATTGTTGAAGATTAACTCAATCATAACTCAAAAACTAAAAGCGATGGGGAAATACTTTTTATACATAAAAATTTAGTAATGGGTCATAAAGACTAAATCCATAACAAGATTGAACCCAATTATTACCATTTTTTATTTATAAGCTTTAAATAGATTAAACATCAAAATTGTTGATTTTCGAAAATTAACTCAATTATAACTCAAAAACTAAAAGCGATGGGGAAATACTTTTTATACATAAAAATTTAGTAATGGGTCATAAAGACTAAATCCATAACAAGATTGAACCCAATTATTACCATTTTTTATTTATAAGCTTTAAATCGATTAAACATCAAAATTGTTGAAGATTAACTCAATCATAACTCAAAAACTAAAAGCGATGGGGAAATACTTTTTATACATAAAAATTTAGTAATGGGTCATAAAGACTAAATCCATAACAAGATTGAACCCAATTATTACCATTTTTTATTTATAAGCTTTAAATAGATTAAACATCAAAATTGTTGATTTTCGAAAATTAACTCAATTATAACTCAAAAACTAAAAGCGATGGGGAAATACTTTTTATACATAAAAATTTAGTAATGGGTCATAAAGACTAAATCCATAACAAGATTGAACCCAATTATTACCATTTTTTATTTATAAGCTCTAAATCGATTAAACATCAAAATCGTTGATTTTCGAAAATTAACTCAATTATAACTCAAAAACTAAAAGCGATGGGGAAATACTTTTTATACATAAAAATTTAGTAATGGGTCATAAAGACTAAATCCATAACAAGATTGAACCCAATTATTACCATTTTTTATTTATAAGCTTTAAATCGATTAAACATCAAAATTGTTGAAGATTAACTCAATCATAACTCAAAAACTAAAAGCGATGGGGAAATACTTTTTATACATAAAAATTTAGTAATGGGTCATAAAGACTAAATCCATAACAAGATTGAACCCAATTATTACCATTTTTTATTTATAAGCTCTAAATCGATTAAACATCAAAATCGTTGATTTTCGAAAATTAACTCAATTATAACTCAAAAACTAAAAGCGATGGGGAAATACTTTTTATACATAAAAACTTAGTAATGGGTCATAAAGACTAAATCCATAACAAGATTGAACCCAATTATTACCATTTTTTATTTATAAGCTTTAAATCGATTAAACATCAAAATTGTTGATTTTCGAAAATTAACTCAATTATAACTCAAAAACTAAAAGCGATGGGGAAATACTTTTTATACATAAAAATTTAGTAATGGGTCATAAAGACTAAATCCATAACAAGATTGAACCCAATTATTACCATTTTTTATTTATAAGCTTTAAATAGATTAAACATCAAAATTGTTGATTTTCGAAAATTAACTCAATTATAACTCAAAAACTAAAAGCGATGGGGAAATACTTTTTATACATAAAAATTTAGTAATGGGTCATAAAGACTAAATCCATAACAAGATTGAACCCAATTATTACCATTTTTTATTTATAAGCTTTAAATCGATTAAACATCAAAATTGTTGAAGATTAACTCAATCATAACTCAAAAACTAAAAGCGATGGGGAAATACTTTTTATACATAAAAATTTAGTAATGGGTCATAAAGACTAAATCCATAACAAGATTGAACCCAATTATTACCATTTTTTATTTATAAGCTCTAAATCGATTAAACATCAAAATCGTTGATTTTCGAAAATTAACTCAATTATAACTCAAAAACTAAAAGCGATGGGGAAATACTTTTTATACATAAAAATTTAGTAATGGGTCATAAAGACTAAATCCATAACAAGATTGAACCCAATTATTACCATTTTTTATTTATAAGCTTTAAATCGATTAAACATCAAAATTGTTGAAGATTAACTCAATCATAACTCAAAAACTAAAAGCGATGGGGAAATACTTTTTATACATAAAAATTTAGTAATGGGTCATAAAGACTAAATCCATAACAAGATTGAACCCAATTATTACCATTTTTTATTTATAAGCTCTAAATCGATTAAACATCAAAATCGTTGATTTTCGAAAATTAACTCAATTATAACTCAAAAACTAAAAGCGATGGGGAAATACTTTTTATACATAAAACCTTAGTAATGGGTCATAAAGACTAAATCCATAACAAGATTGAACCCAATTATTACCATTTTTTATTTATAAGCTCTAAATCGATTAAACATCAAAATCGTTGATTTTCGAAAATTAACTCAATTATAACTCAAAAACTAAAAGCGATGGGGAAATACTTTTTATACATAAAAACTTAGTAATGGGTCATAAAGACTAAATCCATAACAAGATTGAACCCAATTATTACCATTTTTTATTTATAAGCTCTAAATCGATTAAACATCAAAATTGTTGATTTTCGATAATTAACTCAATTATAACTCAAAAACTAAAAGCGATGGGGAAATACTTTTTATACATAAAAATTTAGTAATGGGTCATAAAGACTAAATCCATAACAAGATTGAACCCAATTATTACCATTTTTTATTTATAAGCTTTAAATCGATTAAACATCAAAATTGTTGAAGATTAACTCAATCATAACTCAAAAACTAAAAGCGATGGGGAAATACTTTTTATACATAAAAATTTAGTAATGGGTCATAAAGACTAAATCCATAACAAGATTGAACCCAATTATTACCATTTTTTATTTATAAGCTCTAAATCGATTAAACATCAAAATCGTTGATTTTCGAAAATTAACTCAATTATAACTCAAAAACTAAAAGCGATGGGGAAATACTTTTTATACATAAAAACTTAGTAATGGGTCATAAAGACTAAATCCATAACAAGATTGAACCCAATTATTACCATTTTTTATTTATAAGCTCTAAATCGATTAAACATCAAAATTGTTGATTTTCGATAATTAACTCAATTATAACTCAAAAACTAAAAGCGATGGGGAAATACTTTTTATACATAAAAATTTAGTAATGGGTCATAAAGACTAAATCCATAACAAGATTGAACCCAATTATTACCATTTTTTATTTATAAGCTTTAAATCGATTAAACATCAAAATTGTTGAAGATTAACTCAATCATAACTCAAAAACTAAAAGCGATGGGGAAATACTTTTTATACATAAAAATTTAGTAATGGGTCATAAAGACTAAATCCATAACAAGATTGAACCCAATTATTACCATTTTTTATTTATAAGCTCTAAATCGATTAAACATCAAAATTGTTGAAGATTAACTCAATCATAACTCAAAAACTAAAAGCGATGGGGAAATACTTTTTATACATAAAAATTTAGTAATGGGTCATAAAGACTAAATCCATAACAAGATTGAACCCAATTATTACCATTTTTTATTTATAAGCTTTAAATCGATTAAACATCAAAATTGTTGAAGATTAACTCAATCATAACTCAAAAACTAAAAGCGATGGGGAAATACTTTTTATACATAAAAATTTAGTAATGGGTCATAAAGACTAAATCCATAACAAGATTGAACCCAATTATTACCATTTTTTATTTATAAGCTTTAAATCGATTAAACATCAAAATTGTTGAAGATTAACTCAATCATAACTCAA
The DNA here is from genome assembly GCF_036711975.1 of Onthophagus taurus. Taxonomy (NCBI): domain Eukaryota; kingdom Metazoa; phylum Arthropoda; class Insecta; order Coleoptera; family Scarabaeidae; genus Onthophagus; species Onthophagus taurus. Next base: position 11,153,896 of record NC_091975.1, on the reverse strand, counting down.
AAACTAAAAGCGATGGGGAAATACTTTTTATACATAAAAATTTAGTAATGGGTCATAAAGACTAAATCCATAACAAGATTGAACCCAATTATTACCATTTTTTATTTATAAGCTCTAAATCGATTAAACATCAAAATTGTTGAAGATTAACTCAATCATAACTCAAAAACTAAAAGCGATGGGGAAATACTTTTTATACATAAAAATTTAGTAATGGGTCATAAAGACTAAATCCATAACAAGATTGAACCCAATTATTACCATTTTTTATTTATAAGCTTTAAATCGATTAAACATCAAAATTGTTGAAGATTAACTCAATCATAACTCAAAAACTAAAAGCGATGGGGAAATACTTTTTATACATAAAAATTTAGTAATGGGTCATAAAGACTAAATCCATAACAAGATTGAACCCAATTATTACCATTTTTTATTTATAAGCTTTAAATCGATTAAACATCAAAATTGTTGAAGATTAACTCAATCATAACTCAAAAACTAAAAGCGATGGGGAAATACTTTTTATACATAAAAATTTAGTAATGGGTCATAAAGACTAAATCCATAACAAGATTGAACCCAATTATTACCATTTTTTATTTATAAGCTCTAAATCGATTAAACATCAAAATTGTTGATTTTCGATAATTAACTCAATTATAACTCAAAAACTAAAAGCGATGGGGAAATACTTTTTATACATAAAAATTTAGTAATGGGTCATAAAGACTAAATCCATAACAAGATTGAACCCAATTATTACCATTTTTTATTTATAAGCTTTAAATCGATTAAACATCAAAATTGTTGAAGATTAACTCAATCATAACTCAAAAACTAAAAGCGATGGGGAAATACTTTTTATACATAAAAATTTAGTAATGGGTCATAAAGACTAAATCCATAACAAGATTGAACCCAATTATTACCATTTTTTATTTATAAGCTCTAAATCGATTAAACATCAAAATCGTTGATTTTCGAAAATTAACTCAATTATAACTCAAAAACTAAAAGCGATGGGGAAATACTTTTTATACATAAAACCTTAGTAATGGGTCATAAAGACTAAATCCATAACAAGATTGAACCCAATTATTACCATTTTTTTATTTATAAGCTCTAAATCGATTAAACATCAAAATTGTTGAAGATTAACTCAATCATAACTCAAAAACTAAAAGCGATGGGGAAATACTTTTTATACATAAAAATTTAGTAATGGGTCATAAAGACTAAATCCATAACAAGATTGAACCCAATTATTACCATTTTTTATTTATAAGCTCTAAATCGATTAAACATCAAAATTGTTGATTTTCGAAAATTAACTGAATCATAACTCAATAACTAAAAGCGATCGGGAAATACTTTTTATACATAAAACCTTAGTAATGGACCATAACGACTAAATCCATAACAAGATTGAACCCAATTATTACCATTTTTTATTTATAAGCTTTAAATCGATTAAACATCAAAATTGTTGATTTTCGAAAATTAACTCAATTATAACTGAAAGACTAAAGGCGATGGGGAATTACTTTTTATACATAAAATCTTAGTAATGGGCCATAAAGACTAAATCCATAACAAGATTGAACCCAATTATTACCATGTTTTATTTATAAGCTCTAAACCGATTAAACATCAAAATTGTTGATTTTCGAAAATTAACTCAATGATAACTCAAAAACTAAAAGCGATAGGGAAATACTTTTTATACATAAAAACTTAGTAATGGGCCATAAAGACTAGATCCATAACAAGATTGAACCCAATTATTACCATTTTTTATTTATAAGCTCTAAATCGATTAAACATCAAAATTGTTGATTTTCGAAAATTAACTCAATGATAACTCAAAAACTAAAAGCGATAGGGAAATACTTTTTATACATAAAAACTTAGTAATGGGTCATAAAGACTAGATCCATAACAAGATTGAACCCAATTATTACCATTTTTTATTTATAAGCTCTAAATCGATTAAACATCAAAATTGTTGATTTTCGAAAATTAACTCAATGATAACTCAAAAACTAAAAGCGATGAGGAAATACTTTTTATACATAAAAACTTAGTAATGGGTCATAAAGACTAAATCCATAACAAGATTGAACCCAATTATTACCATTTTTTATTTATAAGCTCTAAATCGATTAAACATCAAAATTGTTGATTTTCGAAAATTAACTCAATTATAACTCAAAAACTAAAAGCGATGGGGAAATACTTTTTATACATAAAAACTTAGTAATGGGTCATAAAGACTAAATCCATAACAAGATTGAACCCAATTATTACCATTTTTTATTTATAAGCTTTAAATCGATTAAACATCAAAATTGTTGATTTTCGAAAATTAACTCAATTATAACTCAAAAACTAAAAGCGATGGGGAAATACTTTTTATACATAAAAACTTAGTAATGGGTCATAAAGACTAAATCCATAACAAGATTGAACCCAATTATTACCATTTTTTATTTATAAGCTTTAAATCGATTAAACATCAAAATTGTTGAAGATTAACTCAATCATAACTCAAAAACTAAAAGCGATGGGGAAATACTTTTTATACATAAAAATTTAGTAATGGGTCATAAAGACTAAATCCATAACAAGATTGAACCCAATTATTACCATTTTTTATTTATAAGCTCTAAATCGATTAAACATCAAAATTGTTGATTTTCGATAATTAACTCAATTATAACTCAAAAACTAAAAGCGATGGGGAAATACTTTTTATACATAAAAATTTAGTAATGGGTCATAAAGACTAAATCCATAACAAGATTGAACCCAATTATTACCATTTTTTATTTATAAGCTTTAAATCGATTAAACATCAAAATTGTTGAAGATTAACTCAATCATAACTCAAAAACTAAAAGCGATGGGGAAATACTTTTTATACATAAAAATTTAGTAATGGGTCATAAAGACTAAATCCATAACAAGATTGAACCCAATTATTACCATTTTTTATTTATAAGCTCTAAATCGATTAAACATCAAAATCGTTGATTTTCGAAAATTAACTCAATTATAACTCAAAAACTAAAAGCGATGGGGAAATACTTTTTATACATAAAACCTTAGTAATGGGTCATAAAGACTAAATCCATAACAAGATTGAACCCAATTATTACCATTTTTTATTTATAAGCTCTAAATCGATTAAACATCAAAATTGTTGAAGATTAACTCAATCATAACTCAAAAACTAAAAGCGATGGGGAAATACTTTTTATACATAAAAATTTAGTAATGGGTCATAAAGACTAAATCCATAACAAGATTGAACCCAATTATTACCATTTTTTATTTATAAGCTCTAAATCGATTAAACATCAAAATCGTTGATTTTCGAAAATTAACTCAATTATAACTCAAAAACTAAAAGCGATGGGGAAATACTTTTTATACATAAAAACTTAGTAATGGGTCATAAAGACTAAATCCATAACAAGATTGAACCCAATTATTACCATTTTTTATTTATAAGCTCTAAATCGATTAAACATCAAAATTGTTGATTTTCGATAATTAACTCAATTATAACTCAAAAACTAAAAGCGATGGGGAAATACTTTTTATACATAAAAATTTAGTAATGGGTCATAAAGACTAAATCCATAACAAGATTGAACCCAATTATTACCATTTTTTATTTATAAGCTTTAAATCGATTAAACATCAAAATTGTTGAAGATTAACTCAATCATAACTCAAAAACTAAAAGCGATGGGGAAATACTTTTTATACATAAAAATTTAGTAATGGGTCATAAAGACTAAATCCATAACAAGATTGAACCCAATTATTACCATTTTTTATTTATAAGCTCTAAATCGATTAAACATCAAAATTGTTGATTTTCGATAATTAACTCAATTATAACTCAAAAACTAAAAGCGATGGGGAAATACTTTTTATACATAAAAATTTAGTAATGGGTCATAAAGACTAAATCCATAACAAGATTGAACCCAATTATTACCATTTTTTATTTATAAGCTTTAAATCGATTAAACATCAAAATTGTTGAAGATTAACTCAATCATAACTCAAAAACTAAAAGCGATGGGGAAATACTTTTTATACATAAAAATTTAGTAATGGGTCATAAAGACTAAATCCATAACAAGATTGAACCCAATTATTACCATTTTTTATTTATAAGCTCTAAATCGATTAAACATCAAAATCGTTGATTTTCGAAAATTAACTCAATTATAACTCAAAAACTAAAAGCGATGGGGAAATACTTTTTATACATAAAACCTTAGTAATGGGTCATAAAGACTAAATCCATAACAAGATTGAACCCAATTATTACCATTTTTTTATTTATAAGCTCTAAATCGATTAAACATCAAAATTGTTGAAGATTAACTCAATCATAACTCAAAAACTAAAAGCGATGGGGAAATACTTTTTATACATAAAAATTTAGTAATGGGTCATAAAGACTAAATCCATAACAAGATTGAACCCAATTATTACCATTTTTTATTTATAAGCTCTAAATCGATTAAACATCAAAATCGTTGATTTTCGAAAATTAACTCAATTATAACTCAAAAACTAAAAGCGATGGGGAAATACTTTTTATACATAAAAACTTAGTAATGGGTCATAAAGACTAAATCCATAACAAGATTGAACCCAATTATTACCATTTTTTATTTATAAGCTCTAAACCGATTAAACATCAAAATTGTTGATTTTCGAAAATTAACTCAATTATAACTCAAAAACTAAAAGCGATGGGGAAATACTTTTTATACATAAAACCTTAGTAATGGGCCATAAAGACTAGATCCATAACAAGATTGAACCCAATTATTACCATGTTTTATTTATAAGCTCTAAATCGATTAAACATCAAAATTGTTGATTTTCGAAAATTAACTGAATCATAACTCAATAACTAAAAGCGACCGGGAAATACTTTTTATACATAAAACCTTAGTAATGGACCATAACGACTAAATCCATAACAAGATTGAACCCAATTATTACCATTTTTTATTTATAAGCTTTAAATCGATTAAACATCAAAATTGTTGATTTTCGAAAATTAACTCAATTATAACTGAAAGACTAAAGGCGATGGGGAATTACTTTTTATACATAAAATCTTAGTAATGGGCCATAAAGACTAAATCCATAACAAGATTGAACCCAATTATTACCATGTTTTATTTATAAGCTCTAAACCGATTAAACATCAAAATTGTTGATTTTCGAAAATTAACTCAATGATAACTCAAAAACTAAAAGCGATAGGGAAATACTTTTTATACATAAAAACTTAGTAATGGGCCATAAAGACTAGATCCATAACAAGATTGAACCCAATTATTACCATTTTTTATTTATAAGCTCTAAATCGATTAAACATCAAAATTGTTGATTTTCGAAAATTAACTCAATGATAACTCAAAAACTAAAAGCGATAGGGAAATACTTTTTATACATAAAAACTTAGTAATGGGCCATAAAGACTAGATCCATAACAAGATTGAACCCAATTATTACCATTTTTTATTTATAAGCTCTAAATCGATTAAACATCAAAATTGTTGATTTTCGAAAATTAACTCAATGATAACTCAAAAACTAAAAGCGATGAGGAAATACTTTTTATACATAAAAACTTAGTAATGGGTCATAAAGACTAAATCCATAACAAGATTGAACCCAATTATTACCATTTTTTATTTATAAGCTCTAAATCGATTAAACATCAAAATTGTTGATTTTCGAAAATTAACTCAATTATAACTCAAAAACTAAAAGCGATGGGGAAATACTTTTTATACATAAAAACTTAGTAATGGGTCATAAAGACTAAATCCATAACAAGATTGAACCCAATTATTACCATTTTTTATTTATAAGCTTTAAATCGATTAAACATCAAAATTGTTGATTTTCGAAAATTAACTCAATTATAACTCAAAAACTAAAAGCGATGGGGAAATACTTTTTATACATAAAAACTTAGTAATGGGTCATAAAGACTAAATCCATAACAAGATTGAACCCAATTATTACCATTTTTTATTTATAAGCTTTAAATCGATTAAACATCAAAATTGTTGATTTTCGAAAATTAACTCAATTATAACTCAAAAACTAAAAGCGATGGGGAAATACTTTTTATACATAAAAATTTAGTAATGGGTCATAAAGACTGAATCCATAACAAGATTGAACCCAATTATTACCATTTTTTATTTATAAGCTCTAAATCGATTAAACATCAAAATTGTTGAAGATTAACTCAATCATAACTCAAAAACTAAAAGCGATGGGGAAATACTTTTTATACATAAAAACTTAGTAATGGGTCATAAAGACTAAATCCATAACAAGATTGAACCCAATTATTACCATGTTTTATTTATAAGCTCTAAAACGATTAAACATCAAGATTGTTGATTTTCGAAAATTAACTCAACTATAACTCAAAAACTAAAAGCGATGGGGAAATACTTTTTATACATAAAACCTTAGTAATGGGCCATAAAGACTAGATCCATAACAAGATTGAACCCAATTATTACCATGTTTTATTTATAAGCTCTAAATCGATTAAACATCAAAATTGTTGATTTTCGAAAATTAACTGAATCATAACTCAATAACTAAAAGCGACCGGGAAATACTTTTTATACATAAAACCTTAGTAATGGACCATAACGACTAAATCCATAACAAGATTGAACCCAATTATTACCATTTTTTATTTATAAGCTTTAAATCGATTAAACATCAAAATTGTTGATTTTCGAAAATTAACTCAATTATAACTGAAAGACTAAAGGCGATGGGGAATTACTTTTTATACATAAAATCTTAGTAATGGGCCATAAAGACTAAATCCATAACAAGATTGAACCCAATTATTACCATGTTTTATTTATAAGCTCTAAACCGATTAAACATCAAAATTGTTGATTTTCGAAAATTAACTCAATGATAACTCAAAAACTAAAAGCGATAGGGAAATACTTTTTATACATAAAAACTTAGTAATGGGCCATAAAGACTAGATCCATAACAAGATTGAACCCAATTATTACCATTTTTTATTTATAAGCTCTAAATCGATTAAACATCAAAATTGTTGATTTTCGAAAATTAACTGAATCATAACTCAATAACTAAAAGCGATCGGGAAATACTTTTTATACATAAAACCTTAGTAATGGACCATAACGACTAAATCCATAACAAGATTGAACCCAATTATTACCATTTTTTATTTATAAGCTTTAAATCGATTAAACATCAAAATTGTTGATTTTCGAAAATTAACTCAATTATAACTGAAAGACTAAAGGCGATGGGGAATTACTTTTTATACATAAAATCTTAGTAATGGGCCATAAAGACTAAATCCATAACAAGATTGAACCCAATTATTACCATGTTTTATTTATAAGCTCTAAACCGATTAAACATCAAAATTGTTGATTTTCGAAAATTAACTCAATGATAACTCAAAAACTAAAAGCGATAGGGAAATACTTTTTATACATAAAAACTTAGTAATGGGCCATAAAGACTAGATCCATAACAAGATTGAACCCAATTATTACCATTTTTTATTTATAAGCTCTAAATCGATTAAACATCAAAATTGTTGATTTTCGAAAATTAACTCAATGATAACTCAAAAACTAAAAGCGATAGGGAAATACTTTTTATACATAAAAACTTAGTAATGGGCCATAAAGACTAGATCCATAACAAGATTGAACCCAATTATTACCATTTTTTATTTATAAGCTCTAAATCGATTAAACATCAAAATTGTTGATTTTCGAAAATTAACTCAATGATAACTCAAAAACTAAAAGCGATGAGGAAATACTTTTTATACATAAAAACTTAGTAATGGGTCATAAAGACTAAATCCATAACAAGATTGAACCCAATTATTACCATTTTTTATTTATAAGCTCTAAATCGATTAAACATCAAAATTGTTGATTTTCGAAAATTAACTCAATTATAACTCAAAAACTAAAAGCGATGGGGAAATACTTTTTATACATAAAAACTTAGTAATGGGTCATAAAGACTAAATCCATAACAAGATTGAACCCAATTATTACCATGTTTTATTTATAAGCTCTAAAACGATTAAACATCAAGATTGTTGATTTTCGAAAATTAACTCAACTATAACTCAAAAACTAAAAGCGATGGGGAAATACTTTTTATACATAAAACCTTAGTAATGGGCCATAAAGACTAGATCCATAACAAGATTGAACCCAATTATTACCATGTTTTATTTATAAGCTCTAAATCGATTAAACATCAAAATTGTTGATTTTCGAAAATTAACTGAATCATAACTCAATAACTAAAAGCGACCGGGAAATACTTTTTATACATAAAACCTTAGTAATGGACCATAACGACTAAATCCATAACAAGATTGAACCCAATTATTACCATTTTTTATTTATAAGCTTTAAATCGATTAAACATCAAAATTGTTGATTTTCGAAAATTAACTCAATTATAACTGAAAGACTAAAGGCGATGGGGAATTACTTTTTATACATAAAATCTTAGTAATGGGCCATAAAGACTAAATCCATAACAAGATTGAACCCAATTATTACCATGTTTTATTTATAAGCTCTAAACCGATTAAACATCAAAATTGTTGATTTTCGAAAATTAACTCAATGATAACTCAAAAACTAAAAGCGATAGGGAAATACTTTTTATACATAAAAACTTAGTAATGGGTCATAAAGACTAAATCCATAACAAGATTGAACCCAATTATTACCATTTTTTATTTATAAGCTCTAAATCGATTAAACATCAAAATTGTTGATTTTCGAAAATTAACTCAATTATAACTCAAAAACTAAAAGCGATGGGGAAATACTTTTTATACATAAAAACTTAGTAATGGGTCATAAAGACTAAATCCATAACAAGATTGAACCCAATTATTACCATTTTTTATTTATAAGCTCTAAATCGATTAAACATCAAAATTGTTGATTTTCGAAAATTAACTCAATGATAACTCAAAAACTAAAAGCGATAGGGAAATACTTTTTATACATAAAAACTTAGTAATGGGTCATAAAGACTAAATCCATAACAAGATTGAACCCAATTATTACCATTTTTTATTTATAAGCTCTAAATCGATTAAACATCAAAATTGTTGATTTTCGAAAATTAACTCAATTATAACTCAAAAACTAAAAGCGATGGGGAAATACTTTTTATACATAAAAACTTAGTAATGGGTCATAAAGACTAAATCCATAACAAGATTGAACCCAATTATTACCATTTTTTATTTATAAGCTTTAAATCGATTAAACATCAAAATTGTTGATTTTCGAAAATTAACTCAATTATAACTCAAAAACTAAAAGCGATGGGGAAATACTTTTTATACATAAAAACTTAGTAATGGGTCATAAAGACTAAATCCATAACAAGATTGAACCCAATTATTACCATTTTTTATTTATAAGCTTTAAATCGATTAAACATCAAAATTGTTGATTTTCGAAAATTAACTCAATTATAACTCAAAAACTAAAAGCGATGGGGAAATACTTTTTATACATAAAAATTTAGTAATGGGTCATAAAGACTGAATCCATAACAAGATTGAACCCAATTATTACCATTTTTTATTTATAAGCTCTAAATCGATTAAACATCAAAATTGTTGAAGATTAACTCAATCATAACTCAAAAACTAAAAGCGATGGGGAAATACTTTTTATACATAAAAACTTAGTAATGGGTCATAAAGACTAAATCCATAACAAGATTGAACCCAATTATTACCATGTTTTATTTATAAGCTCTAAAACGATTAAACATCAAGATTGTTGATTTTCGAAAATTAACTCAACTATAACTCAAAAACTAAAAGCGATGGGGAAATACTTTTTATACATAAAACCTTAGTAATGGGCCATAAAGACTAGATCCATAACAAGATTGAACCCAATTATTACCATGTTTTATTTATAAGCTCTAAATCGATTAAACATCAAAATTGTTGATTTTCGAAAATTAACTGAATCATAACTCAATAACTAAAAGCGACCGGGAAATACTTTTTATACATAAAACCTTAGTAATGGACCATAACGACTAAATCCATAACAAGATTGAACCCAATTATTACCATTTTTTATTTATAAGCTTTAAATCGATTAAACATCAAAATTGTTGATTTTCGAAAATTAACTCAATTATAACTGAAAGACTAAAGGCGATGGGGAATTACTTTTTATACATAAAATCTTAGTAATGGGCCATAAAGACTAAATCCATAACAAGATTGAACCCAATTATTACCATGTTTTATTTATAAGCTCTAAACCGATTAAACATCAAAATTGTTGATTTTCGAAAATTAACTCAATGATAACTCAAAAACTAAAAGCGATAGGGAAATACTTTTTATACATAAAAACTTAGTAATGGGTCATAAAGACTAAATCCATAACAAGATTGAACCCAATTATTACCATTTTTTATTTATAAGCTCTAAATCGATTAAACATCAAAATCGTTGATTTTCGAAAATTAACTCAATTATAACTCAAAAACTAAAAGCGATGGGGAAATACTTTTTATACATAAAAACTTAGTAATGGGTCATAAAGACTAAATCCATAACAAGATTGAACCCAATTATGACCATTTTTTATTTATAAGCTCTAAATCGATTAAACATCAAAATCGTTGAAGATTAACTCAATCATAACTCAAAAACTAAAAGCGATGGGGAAATACTTTTTATACATAAAAATTTAGTAATGGGTCATAAAGACTAAATCCATAACAAGATTGAACCCAATTATTACCATTTTTTATTTATAAGCTCTAAATCGATTAAACATCAAAATCGTTGATTTTCGAAAATTAACTCAATTATAACTCAAAAACTAAAAGCGATGGGGAAATACTTTTTATACATAAAAACTTAGTAATGGGTCATAAAGACTAAATCCATAACAAGATTGAACCCAATTATTACCATTTTTTATTTATAAGCTCTAAATCGATTAAACATCAAAATTGTTGATTTTCGATAATTAACTCAATTATAACTCAAAAACTAAAAGCGATGGGGAAATACTTTTTATACATAAAAATTTAGTAATGGGTCATAAAGACTAAATCCATAACAAGATTGAACCCAATTATTACCATTTTTTATTTATAAGCTTTAAATCGATTAAACATCAAAATTGTTGAAGATTAACTCAATCATAACTCAAAAACTAAAAGCGATGGGGAAATACTTTTTATACATAAAAATTTAGTAATGGGTCATAAAGACTAAATCCATAACAAGATTGAACCCAATTATTACCATTTTTTATTTATAAGCTCTAAATCGATTAAACATCAAAATTGTTGATTTTCGATAATTAACTCAATTATAACTCAAAAACTAAAAGCGATGGGGAAATACTTTTTATACATAAAAATTTAGTAATGGGTCATAAAGACTAAATCCATAACAAGATTGAACCCAATTATTACCATTTTTTATTTATAAGCTTTAAATCGATTAAACATCAAAATTGTTGAAGATTAACTCAATCATAACTCAAAAACTAAAAGCGATGGGGAAATACTTTTTATACATAAAAATTTAGTAATGGGTCATAAAGACTAAATCCATAACAAGATTGAACCCAATTATTACCATTTTTTATTTATAAGCTCTAAATCGATTAAACATCAAAATCGTTGATTTTCGAAAATTAACTCAATTATAACTCAAAAACTAAAAGCGATGGGGAAATACTTTTTATACATAAAACCTTAGTAATGGGTCATAAAGACTAAATCCATAACAAGATTGAACCCAATTATTACCATTTTTTTATTTATAAGCTCTAAATCGATTAAACATCAAAATTGTTGAAGATTAACTCAATCATAACTCAAAAACTAAAAGCGATGGGGAAATACTTTTTATACATAAAAATTTAGTAATGGGTCATAAAGACTAAATCCATAACAAGATTGAACCCAATTATTACCATTTTTTATTTATAAGCTCTAAATCGATTAAACATCAAAATCGTTGATTTTCGAAAATTAACTCAATTATAACTCAAAAACTAAAAGCGATGGGGAAATACTTTTTATACATAAAAACTTAGTAATGGGTCATAAAGACTAAATCCATAACAAGATTGAACCCAATTATTACCATTTTTTATTTATAAGCTCTAAACCGATTAAACATCAAAATTGTTGATTTTCGAAAATTAACTCAATTATAACTCAAAAACTAAAAGCGATGGGGAAATACTTTTTATACATAAAACCTTAGTAATGGGCCATAAAGACTAGATCCATAACAAGATTGAACCCAATTATTACCATGTTTTATTTATAAGCTCTAAATCGATTAAACATCAAAATTGTTGATTTTCGAAAATTAACTGAATCATAACTCAATAACTAAAAGCGACCGGGAAATACTTTTTATACATAAAACCTTAGTAATGGACCATAACGACTAAATCCATAACAAGATTGAACCCAATTATTACCATTTTTTATTTATAAGCTTTAAATCGATTAAACATCAAAATTGTTGATTTTCGAAAATTAACTCAATTATAACTGAAAGACTAAAGGCGATGGGGAATTACTTTTTATACATAAAATCTTAGTAATGGGCCATAAAGACTAAATCCATAACAAGATTGAACCCAATTATTACCATGTTTTATTTATAAGCTCTAAACCGATTAAACATCAAAATTGTTGATTTTCGAAAATTAACTCAATGATAACTCAAAAACTAAAAGCGATAGGGAAATACTTTTTATACATAAAAACTTAGTAATGGGCCATAAAGACTAGATCCATAACAAGATTGAACCCAATTATTACCATTTTTTATTTATAAGCTCTAAATCGATTAAACATCAAAATTGTTGATTTTCGAAAATTAACTCAATGATAACTCAAAAACTAAAAGCGATAGGGAAATACTTTTTATACATAAAAACTTAGTAATGGGCCATAAAGACTAGATCCATAACAAGATTGAACCCAATTATTACCATTTTTTATTTATAAGCTCTAAATCGATTAAACATCAAAATTGTTGATTTTCGAAAATTAACTCAATGATAACTCAAAAACTAAAAGCGATGAGGAAATACTTTTTATACATAAAAACTTAGTAATGGGTCATAAAGACTAAATCCATAACAAGATTGAACCCAATTATTACCATTTTTTATTTATAAGCTCTAAATCGATTAAACATCAAAATTGTTGATTTTCGAAAATTAACTCAATTATAACTCAAAAACTAAAAGCGATGGGGAAATACTTTTTATACATAAAAACTTAGTAATGGGTCATAAAGACTAAATCCATAACAAGATTGAACCCAATTATTACCATTTTTTATTTATAAGCTTTAAATCGATTAAACATCAAAATTGTTGATTTTCGAAAATTAACTCAATTATAACTCAAAAACTAAAAGCGATGGGGAAATACTTTTTATACATAAAAACTTAGTAATGGGTCATAAAGACTAAATCCATAACAAGATTGAACCCAATTATTACCATTTTTTATTTATAAGCTTTAAATCGATTAAACATCAAAATTGTTGATTTTCGAAAATTAACTCAATTATAACTCAAAAACTAAAAGCGATGGGGAAATACTTTTTATACATAAAAATTTAGTAATGGGTCATAAAGACTGAATCCATAACAAGATTGAACCCAATTATTACCATTTTTTATTTATAAGCTCTAAATCGATTAAACATCAAAATTGTTGAAGATTAACTCAATCATAACTCAAAAACTAAAAGCGATGGGGAAATACTTTTTATACATAAAAACTTAGTAATGGGTCATAAAGACTAAATCCATAACAAGATTGAACCCAATTATTACCATGTTTTATTTATAAGCTCTAAAACGATTAAACATCAAGATTGTTGATTTTCGAAAATTAACTCAACTATAACTCAAAAACTAAAAGCGATGGGGAAATACTTTTTATACATAAAACCTTAGTAATGGGCCATAAAGACTAGATCCATAACAAGATTGAACCCAATTATTACCATGTTTTATTTATAAGCTCTAAATCGATTAAACATCAAAATTGTTGATTTTCGAAAATTAACTGAATCATAACTCAATAACTAAAAGCGACCGGGAAATACTTTTTATACATAAAACCTTAGTAATGGACCATAACGACTAAATCCATAACAAGATTGAACCCAATTATTACCATTTTTTATTTATAAGCTTTAAATCGATTAAACATCAAAATTGTTGATTTTCGAAAATTAACTCAATTATAACTGAAAGACTAAAGGCGATGGGGAATTACTTTTTATACATAAAATCTTAGTAATGGGCCATAAAGACTAAATCCATAACAAGATTGAACCCAATTATTACCATGTTTTATTTATAAGCTCTAAACCGATTAAACATCAAAATTGTTGATTTTCGAAAATTAACTCAATGATAACTCAAAAACTAAAAGCGATAGGGAAATACTTTTTATACATAAAAACTTAGTAATGGGCCATAAAGACTAGATCCATAACAAGATTGAACCCAATTATTACCATTTTTTATTTATAAGCTCTAAATCGATTAAACATCAAAATTGTTGATTTTCGAAAATTAACTGAATCATAACTCAATAACTAAAAGCGATCGGGAAATACTTTTTATACATAAAACCTTAGTAATGGACCATAACGACTAAATCCATAACAAGATTGAACCCAATTATTACCATTTTTTATTTATAAGCTTTAAATCGATTAAACATCAAAATTGTTGATTTTCGAAAATTAACTCAATTATAACTGAAAGACTAAAGGCGATGGGGAATTACTTTTTATACATAAAATCTTAGTAATGGGCCATAAAGACTAAATCCATAACAAGATTGAACCCAATTATTACCATGTTTTATTTATAAGCTCTAAACCGATTAAACATCAAAATTGTTGATTTTCGAAAATTAACTCAATGATAACTCAAAAACTAAAAGCGATAGGGAAATACTTTTTATACATAAAAACTTAGTAATGGGCCATAAAGACTAGATCCATAACAAGATTGAACCCAATTATTACCATTTTTTATTTATAAGCTCTAAATCGATTAAACATCAAAATTGTTGATTTTCGAAAATTAACTCAATGATAACTCAAAAACTAAAAGCGATAGGGAAATACTTTTTATACATAAAAACTTAGTAATGGGCCATAAAGACTAGATCCATAACAAGATTGAACCCAATTATTACCATTTTTTATTTATAAGCTCTAAATCGATTAAACATCAAAATTGTTGATTTTCGAAAATTAACTCAATGATAACTCAAAAACTAAAAGCGATGAGGAAATACTTTTTATACATAAAAACTTAGTAATGGGTCATAAAGACTAAATCCATAACAAGATTGAACCCAATTATTACCATTTTTTATTTATAAGCTCTAAATCGATTAAACATCAAAATTGTTGATTTTCGAAAATTAACTCAATTATAACTCAAAAACTAAAAGCGATGGGGAAATACTTTTTATACATAAAAACTTAGTAATGGGTCATAAAGACTAAATCCATAACAAGATTGAACCCAATTATTACCATTTTTTATTTATAAGCTTTAAATCGATTAAACATCAAAATTGTTGATTTTCGAAAATTAACTCAATTATAACTCAAAAACTAAAAGCGATGGGGAAATACTTTTTATACATAAAAACTTAGTAATGGGTCATAAAGACTAAATCCATAACAAGATTGAACCCAATTATTACCATTTTTTATTTATAAGCTTTAAATCGATTAAACATCAAAATTGTTGATTTTCGAAAATTAACTCAATTATAACTCAAAAACTAAAAGCGATGGGGAAATACTTTTTATACATAAAAATTTAGTAATGGGTCATAAAGACTGAATCCATAACAAGATTGAACCCAATTATTACCATTTTTTATTTATAAGCTCTAAATCGATTAAACATCAAAATTGTTGAAGATTAACTCAATCATAACTCAAAAACTAAAAGCGATGGGGAAATACTTTTTATACATAAAAACTTAGTAATGGGTCATAAAGACTAAATCCATAACAAGATTGAACCCAATTATTACCATGTTTTATTTATAAGCTCTAAAACGATTAAACATCAAGATTGTTGATTTTCGAAAATTAACTCAACTATAACTCAAAAACTAAAAGCGATGGGGAAATACTTTTTATACATAAAACCTTAGTAATGGGCCATAAAGACTAGATCCATAACAAGATTGAACCCAATTATTACCATGTTTTATTTATAAGCTCTAAATCGATTAAACATCAAAATTGTTGATTTTCGAAAATTAACTGAATCATAACTCAATAACTAAAAGCGACCGGGAAATACTTTTTATACATAAAACCTTAGTAATGGACCATAACGACTAAATCCATAACAAGATTGAACCCAATTATTACCATTTTTTATTTATAAGCTTTAAATCGATTAAACATCAAAATTGTTGATTTTCGAAAATTAACTCAATTATAACTGAAAGACTAAAGGCGATGGGGAATTACTTTTTATACATAAAATCTTAGTAATGGGCCATAAAGACTAAATCCATAACAAGATTGAACCCAATTATTACCATGTTTTATTTATAAGCTCTAAACCGATTAAACATCAAAATTGTTGATTTTCGAAAATTAACTCAATGATAACTCAAAAACTAAAAGCGATAGGGAAATACTTTTTATACATAAAAACTTAGTAATGGGTCATAAAGACTAAATCCATAACAAGATTGAACCCAATTATTACCATTTTTTATTTATAAGCTCTAAATCGATTAAACATCAAAATTGTTGATTTTCGAAAATTAACTCAATTATAACTCAAAAACTAAAAGCGATGGGGAAATACTTTTTATACATAAAAACTTAGTAATGGGTCATAAAGACTAAATCCATAACAAGATTGAACCCAATTATTACCATTTTTTATTTATAAGCTTTAAATCGATTAAACATCAAAATTGTTGATTTTCGAAAATTAACTCAATTATAACTCAAAAACTAAAAGCGATGGGGAAATACTTTTTATACATAAAAACTTAGTAATGGGTCATAAAGACTAAATCCATAACAAGATTGAACCCAATTATTACCATTTTTTATTTATAAGCTTTAAATCGATTAAACATCAAAATTGTTGATTTTCGAAAATTAACTCAATTATAACTCAAAAACTAAAAGCGATGGGGAAATACTTTTTATACATAAAAATTTAGTAATGGGTCATAAAGACTGAATACATAACAAGATTGAACCCAATTATTACCATTTTTTATTTATAAGCTCTAAATCGATTAAACATCAAAATTGTTGAAGATTAACTCAATCATAACTCAAAAACTAAAAGCGATGGGGAAATACTTTTTATACATAAAAACTTAGTAATGGGTCATAAAGACTAAATCCATAACAAGATTGAACCCAATTATTACCATGTTTTATTTATAAGCTCTAAAACGATTAAACATCAAGATTGTTGATTTTCGAAAATTAACTCAACTATAACTCAAAAACTAAAAGCGATGGGGAAATACTTTTTATACATAAAACCTTAGTAATGGGCCATAAAGACTAGATCCATAACAAGATTGAACCCAATTATTACCATGTTTTATTTATAAGCTCTAAATCGATTAAACATCAAAATTGTTGATTTTCGAAAATTAACTGAATCATAACTCAATAACTAAAAGCGACCGGGAAATACTTTTTATACATAAAACCTTAGTAATGGACCATAACGACTAAATCCATAACAAGATTGAACCCAATTATTACCATTTTTTATTTATAAGCTTTAAATCGATTAAACATCAAAATTGTTGATTTTCGAAAATTAACTCAATTATAACTGAAAGACTAAAGGCGATGGGGAATTACTTTTTATACATAAAATCTTAGTAATGGGCCATAAAGACTAAATCCATAACAAGATTGAACCCAATTATTACCATGTTTTATTTATAAGCTCTAAACCGATTAAACATCAAAATTGTTGATTTTCGAAAATTAACTCAATGATAACTCAAAAACTAAAAGCGATAGGGAAATACTTTTTATACATAAAAACTTAGTAATGGGCCATAAAGACTAGATCCATAACAAGATTGAACCCAATTATTACCATTTTTTATTTATAAGCTCTAAATCGATTAAACATCAAAATTGTTGATTTTCGAAAATTAACTGAATCATAACTCAATAACTAAAAGCGATCGGGAAATACTTTTTATACATAAAACCTTAGTAATGGACCATAACGACTAAATCCATAACAAGATTGAACCCAATTATTACCATTTTTTATTTATAAGCTTTAAATCGATTAAACATCAAAATTGTTGATTTTCGAAAATTAACTCAATTATAACTGAAAGACTAAAGGCGATGGGGAATTACTTTTTATACATAAAATCTTAGTAATGGGCCATAAAGACTAAATCCATAACAAGATTGAACCCAATTATTACCATGTTTTATTTATAAGCTCTAAACCGATTAAACATCAAAATTGTTGATTTTCGAAAATTAACTCAATGATAACTCAAAAACTAAAAGCGATAGGGAAATACTTTTTATACATAAAAACTTAGTAATGGGCCATAAAGACTAGATCCATAACAAGATTGAACCCAATTATTACCATTTTTTATTTATAAGCTCTAAATCGATTAAACATCAAAATTGTTGATTTTCGAAAATTAACTCAATGATAACTCAAAAACTAAAAGCGATAGGGAAATACTTTTTATACATAAAAACTTAGTAATGGGCCATAAAGACTAGATCCATAACAAGATTGAACCCAATTATTACCATTTTTTATTTATAAGCTCTAAATCGATTAAACATCAAAATTGTTGATTTTCGAAAATTAACTCAATGATAACTCAAAAACTAAAAGCGATGAGGAAATACTTTTTATACATAAAAACTTAGTAATGGGTCATAAAGACTAAATCCATAACAAGATTGAACCCAATTATTACCATTTTTTATTTATAAGCTCTAAATCGATTAAACATCAAAATTGTTGATTTTCGAAAATTAACTCAATTATAACTCAAAAACTAAAAGCGATGGGGAAATACTTTTTATACATAAAAACTTAGTAATGGGTCATAAAGACTAAATCCATAACAAGATTGAACCCAATTATTACCATTTTTTATTTATAAGCTTTAAATCGATTAAACATCAAAATTGTTGATTTTCGAAAATTAACTCAATTATAACTCAAAAACTAAAAGCGATGGGGAAATACTTTTTATACATAAAAACTTAGTAATGGGTCATAAAGACTAAATCCATAACAAGATTGAACCCAATTATTACCATTTTTTATTTATAAGCTTTAAATCGATTAAACATCAAAATTGTTGATTTTCGAAAATTAACTCAATTATAACTCAAAAACTAAAAGCGATGGGGAAATACTTTTTATACATAAAAATTTAGTAATGGGTCATAAAGACTGAATCCATAACAAGATTGAACCCAATTATTACCATTTTTTATTTATAAGCTCTAAATCGATTAAACATCAAAATTGTTGAAGATTAACTCAATCATAACTCAAAAACTAAAAGCGATGGGGAAATACTTTTTATACATAAAAACTTAGTAATGGGTCATAAAGACTAAATCCATAACAAGATTGAACCCAATTATTACCATGTTTTATTTATAAGCTCTAAAACGATTAAACATCAAGATTGTTGATTTTCGAAAATTAACTCAACTATAACTCAAAAACTAAAAGCGATGGGGAAATACTTTTTATACATAAAACCTTAGTAATGGGCCATAAAGACTAGATCCATAACAAGATTGAACCCAATTATTACCATGTTTTATTTATAAGCTCTAAATCGATTAAACATCAAAATTGTTGATTTTCGAAAATTAACTGAATCATAACTCAATAACTAAAAGCGACCGGGAAATACTTTTTATACATAAAACCTTAGTAATGGACCATAACGACTAAATCCATAACAAGATTGAACCCAATTATTACCATTTTTTATTTATAAGCTTTAAATCGATTAAACATCAAAATTGTTGATTTTCGAAAATTAACTCAATTATAACTGAAAGACTAAAGGCGATGGGGAATTACTTTTTATACATAAAATCTTAGTAATGGGCCATAAAGACTAAATCCATAACAAGATTGAACCCAATTATTACCATGTTTTATTTATAAGCTCTAAACCGATTAAACATCAAAATTGTTGATTTTCGAAAATTAACTCAATGATAACTCAAAAACTAAAAGCGATAGGGAAATACTTTTTATACATAAAAACTTAGTAATGGGTCATAAAGACTAAATCCATAACAAGATTGAACCCAATTATTACCATTTTTTATTTATAAGCTCTAAATCGATTAAACATCAAAATTGTTGATTTTCGAAAATTAACTCAATTATAACTCAAAAACTAAAAGCGATGGGGAAATACTTTTTATACATAAAAACTTAGTAATGGGTCATAAAGACTAAATCCATAACAAGATTGAACCCAATTATTACCATTTTTTATTTATAAGCTTTAAATCGATTAAACATCAAAATTGTTGATTTTCGAAAATTAACTCAATTATAACTCAAAAACTAAAAGCGATGGGGAAATACTTTTTATACATAAAAACTTAGTAATGGGTCATAAAGACTAAATCCATAACAAGATTGAACCCAATTATTACCATTTTTTATTTATAAGCTTTAAATCGATTAAACATCAAAATTGTTGATTTTCGAAAATTAACTCAATTATAACTCAAAAACTAAAAGCGATGGGGAAATACTTTTTATACATAAAAATTTAGTAATGGGTCATAAAGACTGAATACATAACAAGATTGAACCCAATTATTACCATTTTTTATTTATAAGCTCTAAATCGATTAAACATCAAAATTGTTGAAGATTAACTCAATCATAACTCAAAAACTAAAAGCGATGGGGAAATACTTTTTATACATAAAAACTTAGTAATGGGTCATAAAGACTAAATCCATAACAAGATTGAACCCAATTATTACCATGTTTTATTTATAAGCTCTAAAACGATTAAACATCAAGATTGTTGATTTTCGAAAATTAACTCAACTATAACTCAAAAACTAAAAGCGATGGGGAAATACTTTTTATACATAAAACCTTAGTAATGGGCCATAAAGACTAGATCCATAACAAGATTGAACCCAATTATTACCATGTTTTATTTATAAGCTCTAAATCGATTAAACATCAAAATTGTTGATTTTCGAAAATTAACTGAATCATAACTCAATAACTAAAAGCGACCGGGAAATACTTTTTATACATAAAACCTTAGTAATGGACCATAACGACTAAATCCATAACAAGATTGAACCCAATTATTACCATTTTTTATTTATAAGCTTTAAATCGATTAAACATCAAAATTGTTGATTTTCGAAAATTAACTCAATTATAACTGAAAGACTAAAGGCGATGGGGAATTACTTTTTATACATAAAATCTTAGTAATGGGCCATAAAGACTAAATCCATAACAAGATTGAACCCAATTATTACCATGTTTTATTTATAAGCTCTAAACCGATTAAACATCAAAATTGTTGATTTTCGAAAATTAACTCAATGATAACTCAAAAACTAAAAGCGATAGGGAAATACTTTTTATACATAAAAACTTAGTAATGGGCCATAAAGACTAGATCCATAACAAGATTGAACCCAATTATTACCATTTTTTATTTATAAGCTCTAAATCGATTAAACATCAAAATTGTTGATTTTCGAAAATTAACTGAATCATAACTCAATAACTAAAAGCGATCGGGAAATACTTTTTATACATAAAACCTTAGTAATGGACCATAACGACTAAATCCATAACAAGATTGAACCCAATTATTACCATTTTTTATTTATAAGCTTTAAATCGATTAAACATCAAAATTGTTGATTTTCGAAAATTAACTCAATTATAACTGAAAGACTAAAGGCGATGGGGAATTACTTTTTATACATAAAATCTTAGTAATGGGCCATAAAGACTAAATCCATAACAAGATTGAACCCAATTATTACCATGTTTTATTTATAAGCTCTAAACCGATTAAACATCAAAATTGTTGATTTTCGAAAATTAACTCAATGATAACTCAAAAACTAAAAGCGATAGGGAAATACTTTTTATACATAAAAACTTAGTAATGGGCCATAAAGACTAGATCCATAACAAGATTGAACCCAATTATTACCATTTTTTATTTATAAGCTCTAAATCGATTAAACATCAAAATTGTTGATTTTCGAAAATTAACTCAATGATAACTCAAAAACTAATAGCGATAGGGAAATACTTTTTATACATAAAAACTTAGTAATGGGCCATAAAGACTAGATCCATAACAAGATTGAACCCAATTATTACCATTTTTTATTTATAAGCTCTAAATCGATTAAACATCAAAATTGTTGATTTTCGAAAATTAACTCAATGATAACTCAAAAACTAAAAGCGATGAGGAAATACTTTTTATACATAAAACCTTAGTAATGGACCATAAAGATTAGATCCATAAAAGGATTAAACTCAATTATTACCATTTTTTACTTATTACTCTTATTAGTTCTAAATCAGTGGTGGCCATAACGTCGATCGCCAAGAAAATCATGAATCTGAAATATCTATATCTTTCGGTCGATCTTGGCAAGACATTTATATAAAAAGTCGATCTTGATCAAAAGTTAGTGGACACTATTGGTATAAAAAAATTTAAAAAAATTGAGATGACAAAACGGAAATTCCTACAAATGTTTTGGCCAAGTCGAAATCATTTTGATTAAAATCCCCTCAAAAAAGATTAAAAAGGAATTAATTACGATGTTGTTGACCGCGTCACATTCCCTTTTACCAGATTCTTCTTAGTACCCGTTTCGAGAATAGAAAGAATTAGATGGTCCTGTCGAACATTGGATCCACTTCTTTTCGAAGGGAAAAGACATCTGGCAAGCAAGTGCGCAAATAAATCAATCACTTTCAAAGACGTTTTGAATGTCTCAAAATGACAGATACTAAATTTTTAACGTGGATTTTAAATACGGTTAGATTTAATAATTAAATTTTTTCAGTTATAATGTCTTTCCGAAATCCGACATTACGCGTTAATGAAAAATCATAGTTTCCTCACTTGTACTGTAATATACTATTTCTGCATCATTATGTATTTATGAAACTGCGGAAGCATCAGATATGATTTCCACAAATGTCAAACTCGTCACAGCTTCTGATTATTGAAACTAAATTATACGGACTCATAACAAAATTTGGAGGAGAGAAGGAAAGTGATACTGAAGAACGGATAGTGACTGGAGAAGAAGAAGAGGAAATGACGGAAGAGGAAGTGAGTGTGGGAAAGTGCGAAAACCACCTGAACTATTAAAAAAATGATTCACAAATTTATGAAAAAAAATTAAAGTTGCAAAAGTTGATAGAAATTTCGAGGAATTTAAAACAGCTACTTTTTTTTTACTTCAAAACGGATTGTTTCCTTGAAAAGATCATACTGTCATTAATAATCAATGAAGATAACATTAAAAGATAACATAAAAAGATTTAACATTGTAAAAATGATTAGAAATTTCGATCAAATTTAAATGGCTATTTTTCAAGAACTAAAAGTGATACTTCAAAACGGATAGGTTTATTGAAAAGTTCATACTTTCATAATTTATAATTGGTACAATTTTCATAAAGATTTTCCAACGATTCGATTTTTCACAATTTAGTTTTAATAACTTTAATCACAAACACTCTTGAATAAATTAAAAAAGAAACAGAAAGAATTTTTAATAGGTCAAAACTTACCATTTAAATAAGTTTTTATTACTTTTTACCTATTTTAGGTTCATTATTATTCATATTTGAACGTGGCGCCATTCCTATTTAAGAAAATAATAAAATAATTGTTTGTTTTAATCATTGTATTCTATTTCAAGAATTCAAAATAATAACTTAAAGGTCGCCTCATTCATAATTAATTTCGACGCAACAATCAGACATTATTGCATTATAATAGTTTAAATCTCGTTTTTTTTTTGTTGTTTCGTTTCGAAACGCGATTAATTCCTGCTGCGTACTGCGCAGGAACGTTTTCGTTTCCAGGGACACCTCACATATCTGTCCAAGACGAGTTTTACGTAAATTTTTCACTTTCACTTATTTTAACCAACTCTCTTTCGCCTTTAGTCTAGTTTAACTATAACGTTCGTTTGAGAAAGAGTAATTTTTTCAGATTAATTTTTTCATGGAAAATTTGAAACGGTGAAGTGTCACTGGTTTTCCCCGGCTCGTTTCCCTCTTATCCGGAAAAACCGACAGTGTTTCATCGACCAGCACACGAGAAGTACAAAGTTGAAGAGGTAAAATAAGAAAATAAAAAATGAGTGGAATTGATAGTATTATTAATTATAAAAAGAGTGAGAAAGAAGATTACTATGGGATTATGGGTTGTAGTGAAGATTCAACGGTAAATTAATTTGAATTAATTTAAACAAATTTATAAGCTATTTCATTATTGTTATAGGTGGAGCAAATCCAAGCTGAGTACAAAATCAAAGCTCTTCAATTACACCCAGATAAAAACAAAGGCGATAAAGAGGCTGAGGCTAAATTCCAACTGCTAAAGGTAAAAATGCTTTTTATTTTTTTTTGGTAATAAAAATTAATTTTGTTAACGATGACCTAGTTTTAGTTGATGTTTAACCGACCGGAAAACGTGTCTTTGGTTAGATTCCTTGATTCGTCGCCCACTATAAATGTAATATATCCTGGACGAGTATCGATCGAAAATGTAACAGGTCAACGCGTTTGCCATTTACAGGTCCAGGGGCTATCGCTTTGTATATCATTATTATTTCTTTCTAACACTTTCTTTCTTTGTCCATTCCATATTTAATAACGTCAATTTAGAAATGTTGAGTCGAAATAAATCTACTTTTAAGTATTTTCTTTTCCAATATTAATTTTTTAATATTCGAATCTTCTTCTCATCTCTGTTTTGATTTTATTCCTCCAATTTCAAGATCAATGATGTTATCGGAATGTATCAAAAACTTCCAAAATCAAAATAAGTCGATGCATTACTTTGCCATCACCTCGCCATTTCATCCATCATTATCATCACTTTTCTTCCCCAAAAGTTGCTATATAAAAAATATAAGACGCTGGATTGATTAAGTCAATGAAAACGTTCAATTCGAAGAGCAATGAGTCATGGTAGGGGTTTTACAATAAAGGTTAGAGCAGTAATTTAACCAAATACTCAAGATTGTGATGAACAACATGTGGAAATCGGCAATATCACAATAGCTAACATTAACAAACTTCTTGCTCACAGCCTGCCCACGTACGTAATTCCTAGGAAGACCCAGCAAATTTGGGAATTTGGGGAATATGTTTAACTCATAATAGGGTACGTTTTGACCCTATTTGTACTTTCAATTACATACATTTTGCTACAATTTTACACTTATATATTTTTTACCACAATTTTTACTTATTATATCTTGTAAATATTAATTTTAGACAATTTTAGTCATCATATATCACCCTCATCAAAGACAATCCTTCATGATCTTGGCATATAATTGTAGCCGAGGTCATTTGCAGCCGAGGCAGAATATTTGAAACCAGTTTTATTTATTATATCTTCTAAATATTAATTTTAGACAATCTTGGCCATCATATATCATACTCATCAAAGACAATCCTTCATGATCTTGGCATATAATCGTAGCCGAGGTCGCTTGCGGCCGAGGCAGAATATTTAAAACCAGTTTTACATATTATATCTTGTAAATATTAATTTTAGATAATTTTGACCATCATATATCACTCTCATCAAAGACAAACCTTCATGATCTTGGCATATAATCGTAGCCGAGGTCGCTTACGGCCGAGGCAGAATATTTGAAACCAGTTTTATTTATTATATCTTCTAAGTATTAATTTTAGACAATCTTGGCCATCATATATCATACTCATCAAAGACAATCCTTCATGATCTTGGCATATAATCGTAGCCGAGGTCACTTGCGGCCGAGGCAGAATATTTAAAACCAGTTTTACATATTATATCTTGTAAATATTAATTTTAGATAATTTTGACCATCATATATCACTCTCATCAAAGACAATCCTTCATGATCTTGGCATATAATCGTAGCCGAGGTCGCTTGCGGCCGAGGCAGAATGTTTGAAACCAGTTTTACTTATTATATCTTCTAAATATTAATTTTAGACAATCTTGGCCTTCATATATCACACTCTTCAAAGACAATCCTTCATGATCTTGGCATATAATCGTAGCCAAGGTCGCTTGCGGCCGAGGCAGATTATTTGGAATCTGTTTTACTTATTATATCTTGTAAATATTAATTTTAGACAATCTTGGCCTTCATATATCACACTCAGTAAAGATAATCCTTTATGATGTTGGCATATAATCGTAGTTGAGCTCGTTTGCTGCCGAGGCAGAATATTTAAAACCAGTTTTACATATTATATCTTGTAAATATTAATTTTAGATAATTTTGACCATCATATATCACTCTCATCAAAGACAATCCTTCATGATCTTGGCATATAATCGTAGCCGAGGTCACTTGCGGCCGAGGCAGAATATTTAAAACCAGTTTTACATATTATATCTTGTAAATATTAATTTTAGATAATTTTGACCATCATATATCACTCTCATCAAAGACAATCCTTCATGATCTTGGCATATAATCGTAGCCGAGGTCACTTGCGGCCGAGGCAGAATATTTAAAACCAGTTTTACATATTATATCTTGTAAATATTAATTTTAGATAATTTTGACCATCATATATCACTCTCATCAAAGACAATCCTTCATGATCTTGGCATATAATCGTAGCCGACTTCGCTTGCGGCCGAGGCAGAATGTTTGAAACCAGTTTTACTTATTATATCTTCTAAATATTAATTTTAGACAATCTTGGCCTTCATATATCACACTCTTCAAAGACAATCCTTCATGATCTTGGCATATAATCGTAGCCAAGGTCGCTTGCGGCCGAGGCAGATTATTTGGAATCTGTTTTACTTATTATATCTTGTAAATATTAATTTTAGACAATCTTGGCCTTCATATATCACACTCAGTAAAGATAATCCTTTATGATGTTGGCATATAATCGTAGTTGAGCTCGTTTGCTGCCGAGGCAGAATATTTAAAACCAGTTTTACATATTATATCTTGTAAATATTAATTTTAGATAATTTTGACCATCATATATCACTCTCATCAAAGACAATCCTTCATGATCTTGGCATATAATCGTAGCCGAGGTCACTTGCGGCCGAGGCAGAATATTTAAAACCAGTTTTACATATTATATCTTGTAAATATTAATTTTAGATAATTTTGACCATCATATATCACTCTCATCAAAGACAATCCTTCATGATCTTGGCATATAATCGTAGCCGAGGTCACTTGCGGCCGAGGCAGAATATTTAAAACCAGTTTTACATATTATATCTTGTAAATATTAATTTTAGATAATTTTGACCATCATATATCACTCTCATCAAAGACAATCCTTCATGATCTTGGCATATAATCGTAGCCGAGGTCACTTGCGGCCGAGGCAGAATATTTAAAACCAGTTTTACATATTATATCTTGTAAATATTAATTTTAGATAATTTTGACCATCATATATCACTCTCATCAAAGACAATCCTTCATGATCTTGGCATATAATCGTAGCCGAGGTCGCTTGCGGCCGAGGCAGAATGTTTGAAACCAGTTTTACTTATTATATCTTCTAAATATTAATTTTAGACAATCTTGGCCTTCATATATCACACTCTTCAAAGACAATCCTTCATGATCTTGGCATATAATCGTAGCCAAGGTCGCTTGCGGCCGAGGCAGATTATTTGGAATCTGTTTTACTTATTATATCTTGTAAATATTAATTTTAGACAATCTTGGCCTTCATATATCACACTCAGTAAAGATAATCCTTTATGATGTTGGCATATAATCGTAGTTGAGCTCGTTTGCTGCCGAGGCAGAATATTTAAAACCAGTTTTACATATTATATCTTGTAAATATTAATTTTAGACAATTTTGGCCATCCTATATCACACTCTTCAAAGATAATCCTTCATGATCTTAGCATATAATCGTAGCCGAAGTCGCTTGCGGCCGAGGCAGATTATTTGGAATCTGTTTTACTTATTATATCTTGTAAATATTAATTTTAGACAATCTTGGCCTTCATATATCACACTCAGTAAAGATAATCCTTTATGATGTTGTCATATAATCGTAGTCGAGCTCGTTTGCGGCCGAGGCAGAATATTTGAAACCAGTTTTATTTATTATATCTTCTAAATATTAATTTTAGACAATCTTGGCCTTCATATATCACACTCTTCAAAGACAATCCTTCATGATCTTGGCATATAATCGTAGCCAAGGTCGCTTGCGGCCGAGGCAGAATATTTGGAATCTGTTTTACTTATTATATCTTGTAAATATTAATTTTAGACAATCTTGGCCTTCATATATCACACTCAGTAAAGATAATCCTTTATGATGTTGGCATATAATCGTAGTTGAGCTCGTTTGCTGCCGAGGCAGAATATTTAAAACCAGTTTTACATATTATATCTTGTAAATATTAATTTTAGACAATCTTGGCCATGATATATCACACTCATCAAAGTCAATCCATCATGATCTTGGCATATAATCGTAGCCGAGGTCACTTACGGCTGAGGCAGAATATTTAAAACCAGTTTTACATATTATATCTTGTAAATATTTATTTTAGACAATCTTGGCCATCATATATCACCCTCATCAAAGACAATCCTTCATGATCTTGGCATATAATTGTAGCCGAGGTCGTTCGCGGCCGAGGCAGAATATTTGGAATCTGTTTTACTTATTATATCTTGTAAATACTAATTTTAGACAATCTTGGCCTTCATATATCACACTCAGTAAAGATAATCCTTTATGATGTTGTCATATAATCGTAGTCGAGCTCGTTTGCGGCCTAGGCAGAATATTTGAAACCAGTTTTATTTATTATATCTTCTAAATATTAATTTTAGACAATCTTAGCCATTATATATCACATTTATCAAAAACAATCCTTCATGATTTTGGCATATAATCGTAGCCGAGGACTTACGGCTGAGGCAGAATATTTGAAACCAGTTTTATTTATTATATCTTGTAAATATTAATTTTAGACAATTTTGACCATCATATATCACTCTCATCAAAGACAATCCTTCATGATCTTGGTATATAATCATAGCCGAGGTCGCTTGCGGCCGAGGCAGAATATTTGGAATCTGTTTTACTTATTATATCTTGTAAATATTAATTTTAGACAATCTTGGCCTTCATATATCACATTCATCAAATACAATCCTTCATGATTTTGGCATATAATCATAGCCGAGGTCGCTTGCGGCCGAGGCAGAATGTTTGAAACCAGTTTTACTTATTATATCTTCCAAATATTAATTTTAGACAATCTTGGCCATCATATATCACACTCATCAAAGACAATCCTTCATGATCTTGGTATATAATCGTAGCCGAGGTCGCTTGCGGCGAAAGCAGAATGTTTATAACCAGTTTTACTTATTATATCTTTTAAATATTAATTTTAGACAATCTTTGCCATCATATATCACCCTCATCAAAGACAATCCTTCATAATCTTGGCATATAATCGTAACTGAGGTCACTTGCGACCGAGGCAGAATATTTAAAACCAGTTTTACATATTATATCTTGTAAATATTAATTTTAAACAATTTTGACCATCATTTATCAATCTCATCAAAGACAATCCTTCATGATATTGGTATATAATCGTAGCCGAGGTCGCTTGCGGCCGAGGCAGAATATTTGGAATCTGTTTTACTTATTATATCTTGTAAATACTAATTTTAGACAATCTTGGCCTTCATATATCACACTCAGTAAAGATAATCCTTTATGATGTTGGCATATAATCGTAGTCGAGCTCGTTTGCGGCCGAGGCAGAATATTTAAAACCAGTTTTACATATTATATCTTGTAAATATTAATTTTAGACAATCTTGGCCATCATATATCACACTCATCAAAGACAATTCTTCATGATCTTGGCATATAATCCTAGCCGAGGTCGCTTGCGGCCGAGGCAGAATTTTAGAAACCAGTTTTACTTATTATATCTCCCAAATATTAATTTTAGACAATCTTGGCCATCATATATCACACTCATCAAAGACAATCCTTCATGATTTTGGCATATAATCATAGCCGAGGTAGCTTGCGGCCGAGGCAGAATGTTTGAAACCAGTTTTACTTATTATATCTTCCAAATATTAATTTTAGACAATCTTGGCCATCATATATCACACTCATCAAAGACAATCCTTTATGATTTTGGCATATAATCGTAGCCGAGGTCGTTTGCGGTCGAGGCAGAATATTTGAAAACTATTTTACCTATTATAGCTTGTAAATATTAATTTTAGACAATTTTGGCCATTCTATATCACACTCTTCAAAGACAATCCCTCATGATCTTGGCATATAATCGTAGCCGAGGCAAAATATTTGGAATCTGTTTTACTTATTATACTGAGTGTATCTCAAAAACCATAAACGCTAGGAAAATGAAATTTGGGAAATATGTTTAACTCATAATAGGGTACAATTTAATAATTTCTGAGAAAAAAAAATTAAGCAACCACTAACTGTTAAGTTGTAGGGTTGTTAATCAACAGTTGGAATGAATTTTTAATGAAAAAATCTTAGTAGGCTTTGCAATCTTTGTCAGAAACATTTTTGACGTTTAAATGTTAGTGGTTTCTTTTCTGCCATTCAGACATCTCTATGAATTCGTAAATCACATAGCTGCGCAATGTGCTCCCACAATAATCTGGGAACACCGAAAACAATTGTCCACAAGATTCCTCAACAGAATAATATCTCCCCCACATTGTTTTACATTAGGCCTTAACAGATACCGATTATGATAACAGACCGTACTGTTATCATTGACTTTTAAATATGATTCGGGCAAATCCAAACCTTTTATTACAAATGCTATAGATGCATGAAGTATCTCTCAACAAGCTGGTGTAAACTTGCTGTTTAAATTTCGAAGCATTGGACAACATGGTCGAATGTGTTTCGTGCAAAATTTCATTTTTTAACATTTTCACTGTATTATTGAAACATTATTACGAACAATTTTTTTTAATAAAAAGGTATTTTAACTCTTCCAGACACTAAGTATGAACATTAAATTCATTGAAATAAATATTATTATTTTTTAAATACAAGAAATAATAACATTCTTGGAAAAAGTTTTTAAGAACGCGCGCGTTTACCTGTTAGATCTTTTTTGGCAAAAGAAATTCTCATTGTTAAAAAACTCTTTATATATCTTCTTTATATATGTATATATTTTCCCATATAATACAGGGTCAATAAAAAGTCTGGAACACCTGAAATATCTTCAAAACGAGTTTCTTTTTGAAAGAATCCTTTCAGGTGTCAAAGACTACAATAAATTTGTCGTCCTTTCCTATGTCTAAATTTTTTTTACAGCGGCGTACGTTTTCGGGGTCAAAGGGAGCAACATTTTTTCAAATGGCCACCCCAATTTTTTATGCGATAATGTGAAAGAATACATTTTTTTGAGTATCTTAGAACAAATTTTATACAGGATATGATTTTAATTTAGCTCGTTATCCCAACCGCTTATTACAACTATTTCTTGAAAAATGTTTTTGTTTAAAGTTTACACATCAAGTATACATATAATTGTTAACACTTTAATTTAAATATAACGTTTAAAGCTTTAATTGTGATTAAAGTCGATATAATTTTCTTGTATGAAATTTAGTTTGCAAATCAACACTATTTTTACAACAATTACTTCAAAGCCGTTTCCCTCCAAAATTTATACATCAAACATATAATTATTAATACATCATTTTAAAGAAGATGTTTTTAGCTTTAAATTGCAGTATGAATCGTTTTATTAATTATTATAATAAAAGCAGATATATTTTATCTGAATGTATCGTTTCATACATTCTTTATGTTTAACTTCTTTGAAAATTTTGATTTCGATTTGTGTTCCAAAACCTTGTAAAGTTGTAAATAGAAAAATATTGAATTAATTTTATTTAATTATTTTTAATATTGAATTATTGAATTTTAATTTCCCACTGAACAGTATGCTACAAAAATTAATATTTTTGAGGTTATGTTATATCCTTATTGTTGATTTAATCAAAAAATGTTGTTAACAAAATTTCTTTAGAATTACTTCAGGAACAGTGTTTGTTAATACAATTTTTTGCTAACTTGAAATTTTAATTTCCCTCTGAATAGTATGCTATCAAAATTAATTATCTCGATAATTATTGTTTTTATCAAAAAATGATTTAAATAAAATTTGTTTCAATTTCGATTTTGAATCAATTATCTTAATAAAAAATTTTTACATCTCTATTAATTAAGCATCTAAGTGTAATTATGTATAAAAATTAAAAAATTATTATCTTGAGGTTATCTCCTTAATTATTGATTAAATCAAAAAAAAATGTTGATAAAGTTTGTTTAGAATTGTATCAGGAACAATTTTTGTTAACACAATTTTTTTTCTAACTTGAAATTTTAATTTCCCACTGAACAGTATGCTACAAAAATTAATATTTTTGAGGTTATATCCTTATTGTTGATTTAATCAAAAAATGTTGTTAACAAAATTTCTTTAAAATTACTTCAGGAACAGTGTTTGTTAATAAAATTTTTTGCTAACTTGAAATTTTAATTTCCCTCTGAATAGTATGCCATCAAAATTAATTATCTCGATAATTATTGGTTTAATCAAAAAATGTTTTAAATAAAATTTGTTTCACTTTCGATTTTGAATAAATTATCTTAATACAAAATTTTTACATCTCTATTAATTAAGCATCTAAGTGTAATTATGTATAAAAATTCATAAATTATTATTTTGAGGTTATCTCCTTAATTATTAATTAAATCAAAAAAAAATTTTGACAAAGTTTGTTTAGAATTGTTTCAGGAACAATTTTTGTTAACATAATTTTTTTCTAACTTGAAATTTTAATTTCCCACTGAACAATATGCTACAAAAATTAATATTTTTGAGGTTATATTCTTATTGTTGATTTAATCAAAAAATGTTGTTAGCAAAATTTCTTTAGAATTACTTCAGGAACAGTGTTTGTTAATAAAATTTTTTGCTAACTTGAAATTTTAATTTCCCTCTGAATAGTATGCTATCTAAATTAATTATCTCGATAATTATTATTTTTATCAAAAAATGATTTAAATAAAATTTGTTTCAATTTTGATTTTGAATCAATTATCTTAATAAAAAATTTTTACATCTCTATTAATTAAGCATCTAAGTGTAATTATGTATATAAATTTAAAAATTATTATTTTGAGGTTATCTCCTTAATTATTGATTGAATCAAAAAAAAATGTTGATAAAGTTTGTTTAGAGTTGTTTTAGGAACAATTTTTGTTAACATAATTTTTTTCTAACTTGAAATTTTAATTTCCCACTGAATAGGATGCTACAAAAATTAATATTTTTGAGGTTATATCCTTATTGTTGATTTAATCAAAAAATGTTGTTAACTAAATTTGTTTAGAATTACTTCAGGAACAGTGTTTGTTAATAAAATTTTTTGCTAACTTGAAATTTTAATTTCCCTCTGAATAGTATGCTTTCAAAATTAATTATCTCGATAATTATTGTTTTTATCAAAAAATGTTTTAAATAAAATTTGTTTCAATTTTGATTTTGAATCAATTATCTTAATAAAAAATTTTTACATCTCTATTAATTAAGCATCTAAGTGTAATTATGTATAAAAATTTTAAAATTATTATTTTGAGGTTATCTCCTTAATTATTGATTGAATCAAAAAAAAATGTTGATAAAGTTTGTTTAGAGTTGTTTTAGGAACAATTTTTGTTAACATAATTTTTTTCTAACTTGAAATTTTAATTTCCCTCTGAATAGTATGCCATCAAAATTAATTATCTTGATAATTATTGGTTTAATCAAAAAATGTTTTAAATAAAATTTGTTTCACTTTCGATTTTGAATCAATTATCTTAATACAAAATTTTTACATCTCTATTAATTAAGCATCTAAGTGTAATTATGTATAAAAATTTATAAATTATTATTTTGAGGTTATCTCCTTAATTATTGATTAAATCAAAAAAAATGTTGATAAAGTTTGTTTAGAGTTGTTTTAGGAACAATTTTTGTTAACATAATTTTTTTCTAACTTGAAATTTTAATTTCCCACTGAATAGTATGCCACAAAAATTAATATTTTTGAGGTTATATCCTTATTGTTGATTTAATCAAAAAGTGTTGTTAACAAAATTTCTTTAAAATTACTTCAGGAACAGTGTTTGTTAATAAAATTTTTTGCTAACTTGAAATTTTAATTTCCCTCTGAATAGTATGCTATCTAAATTAATTATCTTGATAATTATTGGTTTAATCAAAAAATGTTTTAAATAAAATTTGTTTCAATTTCGATTTTGAATCAATTATCTTAATAAAAATTTTTTACATCTCCATTAATTAAGCATCTAAGTGTAATTATGTATAAAAATTCATAAATTATTATTTTGAGGTTATCTCCTTAATTATTAATTAAATCAAAAAAAAATGTTGACAAAGTTTGTTTAGAATTGTTTCAGGAACAATTTTTGTTAACATAATTTTTTTCTAACTTGAAATTTTAATTTCCCACTGAACAATATGCTACAAAAATTAATATTTTTGAGGTTATATTCTTATTGTTGATTTAATCAAAAAATGTTGTTAACAAAATTTCTTTAGAATTACTTCAGGAACAGTGTTTGTTAATAAAAATTTTTGCTAACTTGAAATTTTAATTTTCCTCTGAATAGTATGCTATCTAAATTAATTATCTCGATAATTATTGTTTTTATCAAAAAATGTTTTAAATAAAATTTGTTTCAATTTCGATTTTGAATCAATTATCTTAATAAAAAATTTTTACATCTCCATTAATTAAGCATCTAAGTGTAATTATGTATATAAATTTAAAAATTATTATTTTGAGGTTATCTCCTTAATTATTGATTGAATTAAAAAAAAATGTTGATAAAGTTTGTTTAGAGTTGTTTTAGGAACAATTTTTGATAACACAATTTTTTTCTAACTTGAAATTTTAATTTCCCACTGAATAGTATGCTACAAAAATTTATATTTTTGAGGTTATATCCTTATTGTTGATTTAATCAAAAAATGTTGTTAACAAAATTTCTTTAGAATTACTTCAGGAACAGTGTTTGTTAATACAATTTTTTGCTAACTTGAAATTTTAATTTCCCTCTGAATAGTATGCCATCAAAATTAATTATCTTGATAATTATTTGTTTAATCAAAAAATGTTTTAAATAAAATTTGTTTCACTTTCGATTTTGAATCAATTATCTTAATACAAAATTTTTACATCTCTATTAATTAAGCATCTAAGTGTAATTATGTATAAAAATTTATAAATTATTATTTTGAGGTTATCTCCTTAATTATTGATTAAATCAAAAAAAAATGTTGATAAAGTTTGTTTAGAGTTGTTTTAGGAACAATTTTTGTTAACATAATTTTTTTCTAACTTGAAATTTTAATTTCCCTCTGAATAGTATGCCATCAAAATTAATTATCTCAACAATTATTGTTTTTATTAAAAAATGTTTTAAATAAAATTTGTTTCAATTTCGATTTTGAATCAATTATCTTAATAAAAAAATTTTACATCTCTATTAATTAAGCATCTAAGTGTAATTATGTATAAAAATTTTAAAATTATTATTTTGAGGTTATCTCCTTAATTATTGATTAAATCAAAAAAAAAAGTTGATAAAGTTTGTTTAGAGTTGTATTAGGAACAATTTTTGTGAACACAATTTTTTTCTAACTTGTAATTTTAATTTCCCACTGAACAGTATGTTATCAAAATTAATTATCTCAATAATTATTGTTTTTATCAAAAAATGTTTTAAATGTATGTTTCAATTTCGATTCTGAATCAATTGTCTTAATAAAAAATTTTTACATCTCTATTAATTAAGCATCTAAGTGTAATTATGTACAAAAATTTAAAAATTATTATTTTGAGGTTATCTCCTTAATTATTGATTAAATCAAAAAAAAATGTTGATAGAGTTTGTTTAGAATTGTTTCAGGTACAATTTTTGTTAACATAATTTTTTTTTAACTTGAAATTTTAATTTCCCACTGAATAGGATGCTACAAAAACTAATATTTTTGAGGTTATATCCTTATTGTTGATTTAATCAAAAAATGTTGTTAACAAAATTTTTTTTAAATTACTTCAGGAACAGTGTTTGTTAATAAAATTTTTTGCTAACTTGAAATTTTAATTTCCCTCTGAATAGTATGCTATCAAAATTAAACTTTAAATTGTAGTACGAATCGTTTTATTAATTATTCTAATAAAAGCAGATATGATTTTTTGAATTTAACAATCATTCTACTTTTCCTTGGATACATTCTTTATGTATGTTTAACTTCTTTGAAAATTTTGATTTCGATTTGTGTTCCAAAACCTTGTAAAGTGTAAATAGAAAAATATTGAATTAATTTTTTAAAAAAAGACACCAAACAAATTTGTATTCAGAGTATCGGGTCCTTTCCTTTTTCAATTTTTCGTCGTTAAACGCGATTCGAATGCGTAATCTTCGAGCCTGTCATATTAAATTTACATCTGTTTTTCTCGCGTTTGATATTTGATACTTCTGTTTTACTACGTTTTCTTTTTGTATGGAAATTACATACAAAAGAATACATGAAAAATAAAAAGTTTTGAGAGATTTATTGAATTTTATTTTATTTCCTTTTTTAGGAAGCCAAGGAAGTTTTATGCGATCCCGAAAGAAGGAATAATTATGATAAATGGAGAGGAAGCGGAATCTCAATTAGTTACAAACAATGGTTGGGGATGAAAGAACACGTTCATCAAGTAATTATTTTCTTTTCTGTTAGAAGCTTTATTTTAATGATTTAAATTTTAGTCCATGCATTGGTCGACTCCCAAAACTAAGGATAGGATGCTTCCGGAAACTGGGGGATCTGGACCATCTAGTTTAGGAGCTGGGGGAGTTAGCGCAGCTCATCGACGAGCTTCTGAAGGGGGGGCTAACCTACATTATGGGGGGAAAGGTGTTTCAGGTTGGGGTGGAGATGCAAGCGATGTTGTTAACAAATTCAGGAATTATGAAATTTAAAGGGTTATAATTAAAAGCAAAAAAAAATGTTGTGTCCCTTTCGTGTTTGATTATCGTAACCTCAATTTATTTTTAGAAATAAGATTAACAATTATGTGAATCGTTGCATTCCTCAAAACTGTGATGGTACCTCTTTATTATTAGATTAATTTTTTATTTCTAAATTCCTTTCACGATTTTAACTTTAATACCTGGTTCGAATCAAAATATTAACTAATTCTTCCTTGAATTTCCACATTTATTCTTAGAATTTAATTTTATTTTAAATAAATCAAGTCAAATTATTTTGACCGCTCACTTCAACATCGTGGTTGTTTTAGATTAAAAAATAGGCGAAAATAAGATTATTAATAAATAGGAAGTGGATAAAATATGTTTATTATTTTATGTATAGGAAGCGACCAAGTAAAGTTGAACGGACTAAACGTTTATTCCGTACCGGAAGCGGAAACATTGGTGGTCGTGGTCGGAATAAACGCTTAAATTCGTACGGTATCTTAAACTTTTTTCCGTTTTTTCTAATTCATATTTCTTTCTAATTAAAACTACTTTGTAAATATTAAATACTAAATACTCTTAGCTTATCAACAAAAATGTGAATGTTGTTATCCCAATCCCTCCTTTTGTTCAGGGTATTTGCACAAAACCAGAAATGTCTATATACATATTACATATACAAAAAGAAATCTATGAAAAAAAATGTTTTAATGTGATTCCTTGTACACTTTTCGATGACAAATTCTGTAAGCTGCTAAAACTATAAACTGTATTTTGATAAATGTTTTACCTGATCTAATTTATTGACAGTGTATATCCTTAAGTAGAGAGATAAATACGACGTGTATCTGTTAAAATATATCAAGGAATTTATAAATGTTTACAAAAATAAAGCCGTCTTCAAACAAAAAAATTTGTATTTTATTACCTCCGAATTATCTTCATAAAAATTGGGTTTCATTTCAAAAAATGTTGCCATCTATTGGTTTTTTTAAATACTACTGTAACGCGACATCTACATCGATTCAATTTATGTGAGAGAAAAAGTATCATACCGAGTGCCAATTAATTAATTAATTCATTAATAACAAACTTAAAGCTGTGTATGTATATTATAAATTCTTGTTTTTATTATAAATTTAAATAAATTTAATTTACCACTAACCTTAGTGCCTTAGAAAAAAGATGGCGCCACATCGCTTTATGTCAAATTAGTTTTTAACCTAAAAATGGATTTAATCTCAACAATCGTAATAATAATCCTAATTAAATCGATAAAAAGCGAAGATTGGGATCGCAAAAGATGCTGTCCCCGCCGAAGCGAACTCCGTTTACATTGGAGAAGTTATTTAAGAAGGATTTTTACTCCCCGGATCAATTTACGTAAAAATATCGTCTTGGAATATTACGGAAAATTCGAAGTAACTAAAGATATAAAAATCATTTCGATAATCTTCTTGAAAACCTCGTAAATACAACCATCGAAGGAAACGATTTTAATTGGTTCTTAATTTTTGAGTCGAATTCGAAATAAAATTGAGTGAATATAATTAAAGGTTAACAAGTTTATTGAAACGATTTGAAATAACGTTGATGTTCTTGGGTGAATAATTTAATCCATTAAATTTGTTATGGTAAGTTAATTATATGTACAAATATTTATTACTAATTTTTTTAATTTAAAATTCATTCAGTGACTTTTTATTTTAAATTAAATTTAAGTTGGTTGCATTGACAAATGAAGTTCAATGTCATTTATGAAATTAGCTGATATTAATTTATTTTTTATTAATTCTTAAATTTATTTGATTTTATTGAATAGAAAAGGCGTGTATGGAAGAGATTTTAATGGAAATTAATCTAAAGATGCCATGGATGCTGAAAAATCAATTAAACGTTAGTTGAGAAAAATTAGTGATATTTTATTTTTAAATTAAATTTAAGTTGGTTGCATTGACAAATGAAGAATGTCATTTATGAAATCAGCTGGTATTAACTTATTTTCTTATTAATTCTTAAATTTATTGTATTTAGTTGAATGGAAAGGCGTTTGTTGAAGAGATTTTAATGAAAATTAACCTAAGGATACCATGGATGCTCGAAAATCAATTAAAACCGAGGTTCCTCAAGATTTTTTTTAACTCCGTTAACCATTAATCGGGAAAGAAAAGATTTTTTTTTCGGAATAATAAGGAAAATAAGAAATGAAAGGATTTATCAAGGTAAGAAATAAACACCCATTTTTAATTAAATAATTTAGGGAAAAATTGAAGAATAGACATGTCGCTTAAAAATCGATGATTTTTTTTTTACCGTCGTAAAAATGCCTAAAAAACACGTTAAAAATAAAAAGAAAGTGCGGAAAAGTGAAGAACTTACCGAAAAATGAGTTTGAAATTTCGACGTGACGTCACAATTTGTGACGTCACGAACTATGCTTACGACGTATTTTTCACAACACAATGGTTAAAATTGGGCCGATAAATAATTTGTTCCATATCCACGTGCACAACACGAATAATGTAAGTAAAAATAAATCATTTTCTCAAATTTAATGAAAGAATTAACAACTTTTTAGTCTTATAACGCATATTTTCGGGTGAAACATCTTTGGTTCTCGACGCATAACAACTAAAACGTGCTAAAACGCGTTTATTAACCATCTGCCTGCTCGTGTGTTTACCCTGCCCCTACTCCGAACCCGACCCGACATTTCGGGATTTTGCAGTTGTTTAAATGTTAATTAACCTAACTCAAAATCTAATTTCTACACAAAATTCGGAAATAAATCAGTAATTTAGGTAGATCCGAATGTAACGCTTTTTTTTCAACAAGACCATACCAATATTTGACCCACACCCTTCTCCATATCTAATCCGACATTTGGGAAATTCTCACTAATTTAAACGTAAATTAATCTAATTCAAAATCTAATTTCTACACAAAATTCGGAAATAAATCAGTAATTTAGGTAGATCCGAATGTAACGCTTTTTTTTCAACAAGACCATACCAATATTTGACCCACACCCTTCCCCATATCTAATCCGACATTTGGGAAATTCTCACTAATTTAAACGTAAATTAATCTAATTCAAAATCTTAATTTCTACACAAAATTCTGAAATAAATCAGTATATTAGGTGGATCCGAATGTAACGTTTTTTTTTCAACAAGACTATACCAATATTTGACCCACACCCTTCTCCATACCTAATCCTCACGAGCAGGTATACCACTCGAAAATACGATAATACTAACAAGTTGTTAATTCTATCATTAAATTTGAGAAAATGATTTTTTTTACTTACATTATTCGTGTTGTGCACGTGGATATGGAACAAATTATTTATCGGACCAATTTTAACCATTGTGTTGTGAAAAATACGTCGTAAGGAAGGTTCGTGACGTCACAAAACGTGACGTCACATGGAAATTTCAAACTTATTTTTCGGTAGGTTTTTCACTTTTCCGCACTTTTTTTTTATTTTTAACGGCTTATTTGAGCGATTTCGCACCGGTAAAAAAAAAATTGGCGATTTTTAAGCGACATGTCTATTCTTCAATTATACCTAATTTAGTAAATCGGTAAAAATTAAAATCGAAAATTTTGAGGTTATCATTTTAGTGATTTTTTATTCTTAATTAAATTTAAGTTGGTTGCATTGACAAATGAAGTTCATTGTCATTTATTAAATCTGCTGATATTTATTTGATTTTGTTGAATAGAAATACACTTATTGAAGAGATTTTAATGGAAATTCACCTATAGAATATCAGGAATGCTGGAAAATCTATTAAAATCGAGGTTCGTCAAGATTTTTGTTAACTCCTGTATCTATTAATCGGAAGAAAAGTATTTTTGTTTTGGAATAACACGGAAAATAAGAAATAAAAGGATTTATGAAGGTAAGACGCATTTTCAATTAAAAAATTAATTAAAGTCGAAGATTTTGAGGTAATTTTTTTATTTAGTGATTTTTCATTTTTAATTAAATTTAAGTTGGTTGCATTGACAAATGACGTTCAATATCATTTATGATATCAGCTGATATTAATTTATTTTTTAATAATTCTTAAATTTATTTGATTTTATTGAATAGAAAAGGCGTGTATTGAAGAGATTTGAATGGAAATTAACCTGACGATTCCGTGGATGATGAAAAATCAATTAAAACCAACCTTTGTTGAGATCTATTTTTAACTTCGATAACCAATAATCAGAAGCATTCTTGTTTCGGAATAATACGGAAAATACGAAATAAAAGGATTTATCAAGGTAAGAAATAAACACTCGTTTTTAATTAAATAATTGGTAAAAATTAAAATCGATAATTTTTAGGTTATCTTTTTAATTTTAGTGATTTTTAATTAAATTTAAGTTGGTTGCATTGACATATGAAGTTCGTCATCATTGTTTTATTAATTCTTAAATTTATTTGATTTTGTTGAATAGAAAAGGCGCTTATTGATGAGATTTGAATGAAAATTAACCTAAGGATACCATGGATGCTGAAAAGTCAATAACAATTAATCAGAAGAAAATGGTTTTTGTTTATATCTAATTAGGAATAGGTAAGGTAAGAAATAAACATACACTCACATTTAATTAAAGTGCTATTTAGTTTTCTTAAATTGTTGTATTTATTAAATTAAAGTTATGGCGGTGTACTTTAATATAACTAGATTAATAGCCAATATTTCTAATTTTAGGGATTTTATTAGG
Source organism: Onthophagus taurus (assembly GCF_036711975.1). Taxonomy (NCBI): domain Eukaryota; kingdom Metazoa; phylum Arthropoda; class Insecta; order Coleoptera; family Scarabaeidae; genus Onthophagus; species Onthophagus taurus. Next base: position 11,111,588 of record NC_091975.1, on the reverse strand, counting down.
ATTGGAAATTAAAATATTTTAAAGAAATTCTTTACATACACTATTTCTTGAGCTTGGCTTGATTATGGTAACAACTTTATGATACTACCTTTGACATGGTTGTAATTAGGAGCTCATTTTTAAGGACAATAAATTTTATTTGAAATATAAACTGTTTCTTTTATTTACATATCATTCAATCCAACACCTTTATCACAATTCTTCTAATTAACTTCATTTTATTTGAATTCCCGGAATTCCGGGTTTGAAACTAAACTAAGTAAAAATATAATTCCGATTAGTTCGGTAATTGAATAATAGATGGCGATCTTATTTCAATTATTGAGGGTTTGAAACTCGGCTAAGAAAAAATTATACCGGGTGATTTAAAAAACCATTTCATTTTGCGAAAATTTTATTTCAATTACAATTTTTATTTGAATCACCCGGTATAATTTTTCCTTAGCCGAGTTTCGAACCAACCTCAATTTCAAAATTATTCCGATTAGTTCGGTAATTGAACGATAGATGGCGATATTATTTAAATTGCTGATGGTTCGAAACTCGGCTAAGAAAAAATTATACCGGGTGATTCAAAAAAACATTTCATTTTACGAAAATTTTGTTTCAATTACAATTTTTACTTGAATCACCCGGTATAGTTTTTTCCTTAGCCGAGTTTCGAACCAATCTCAATTTCATAATAATTCCGATTAGTTCGGTAATTGAACGATAGATGGCGATATTTTTTAAATTACTGATGGTTCGAAACTCGGCTAAGGAAAAAATTATACCGGGTGATTCAAAAAAAAAATTAATTTTGCGATAATTTTATTTCAATTTCATTCTTTATTTGAATCACCCGGTATAATTTTTTCCTTAGCCGAGTTTCGAACCAACCTCAATTTCAAAATTATTCCGATTAGTTCGGTAATTGAACGATAGATGGCGATATTTTTTAAATTACGGATGGTTCGAAACTTGGCTAAGGAAAGAATTATACCGGGTGATTCAAAAAAACATTTAATTTTGGGTACATTTTATTTCAATTACAATTTTTATTTGAATCACCCGGTATAGTTTTTCCCATAGTCGAGTTTCGAACCAACCTCAATTTCAAAATCATCCCGACTAGTTCGGTAATTGAACGATAGATGGCGATATTTTTTAAATTACCGATGGTTCGAAACTCGGCTAAGGAAAAATTTATACCGGGTGATTCAAAAAAACATTTAATTTTGCGAACATTTTATTTCAAATACAATTTTTATTTGAATCACCCGGTATAGTTTTTTTTCCTAGCCGAGTTTCGAACCAACCTCAATTTCAAAATTATTCCGATTAGTTCGGTATTTGAACGATAGATGGCGATTTTACTGAAATAACTGATGGTTCGAAACTCGGCTAAGAAAAAATTATACCGGGTGATTCAAAAATAAATTAATTTCGAGAAAATTTCAATGCGAACTACAATTTTTATTAGGATCACCCGGTATAGTTTTTTTCCTTAGCGCAGTTTCGAACCAATTAAATCTCAAAATATAGTTTGAGAATTGAAAGATAGATGGCGCTATATCTTAAATTTGGTGGTTTGAAACTTTACTAAATGAAAACGTGTACAGGTCGATCCAAAAATTTTAATTATTTTATTAAAACACCAACAAACTTGTATTTTCTTTTTTTATTTATTTTTATAGTCAAAATATAATAATTACAAGTTTATTTTTATCTAATGATATGTATGCATAAATTTGGACACAAAAACGAAAAGTAACCCATTTTTTTAGATCCTAATGTCGATATATTCATGAAGAATTATCGAGGTCTATATTATTATTAATAATTTCATTAACCAAAGAGAAAAATTATTAATTAATAAAATTTTGTCTAGACAAAATATATTTTAAATGGTTTTAACTTAATCTTCTTATTACAATATTTAAAATTTTAATTATTAAGATTAAAAGTTTATAATCAAAATTAAATGTGTTGCAACCAAAGTTGCCTAATCGTATTTTTAGTTGCCTATATCAACATAATTAATAACATTGATTTTAATTTGCATTAAAATTAGTTAATCAGGAATAAATAATAAATCAAGCGATAACATTACACAGAAAAGACTAACATTGATAGGATAATTATTTTTTAATCAAATCCAACCATCTGGTTGGCATTCCAAATAATTAATGAATTAAAGTCCCTCTTCTTCCATGTTCCATCACCAAATGCCACATTTGTTTTTTTCCGCCTCTACTGACTTTTTCTTCAATGTATCAAATACTGCTTTTCCATGGCACACTAGGTTAATAACGATATGTGTGCATTTTTCAAAAAACCTTAATTATTTCCTAAACTATTAATATTAGGTATAGGAGTAAGTTATAAAATATCGGGGGTGCCATTTAAAAAAATGAAGTTATGGTACTTCCAAAATTCGAAAAGTTAATGTGCCATAGTAAAGTGACCTAACTTGCTAGACAGCCGTTCTAAGCACCAAAACATACTCCATCATGTTGTTTAAGCATGTTCTGAATCCTAAATTGATATATCAAAAATCGAGTGTTCTCTGATTTTTTGAACAAATGTCTGCTAGAGCACATTTTTTTAGAAAAAATCGAATAACTCGAGAACGGCCGAATCAAATTGCAAAAAGTAGAAATATAAAGGATGTTCCATTTAAAAAAATAAAGTTGGTAGCGACTTCCGGTATAACCGGAAGTGTTAGATATTTGAAAATATTTTAGTCAAAGAGAACACAATTGATAATACTTAAGTCTAAGTTTTCAAATTTTTATTTTAGCCAGAACCTCAGAAAAGTCTAATGACTGGTCTTGTTTAGACACCCTATATATACAAGTGTCCCGTATCTTCCGCATCAGAGCATTATACGGTTGTAGGATACATTATTCTGAAGCGATATTTCTAATAAAATTTTTTCGAAATGTTTAGAATAACCGCACGGGAACTAAGCGCTGTTGTTAGAAATCTTGAAACTGCTGCTAGAACACTAGATATTGTTAATGGAATACCAGATGCTCTCTATGAATTTATTGCTTATAAAAGACTAAATACTATCAATGGAAAGCAAAGTATTGATAATAGAAGACTAAAAACTGCTTGCAAAGGACTAAATACTGCTTGTGGAGGACTATTTACTATTTGCAGAAGATTAATTAAGACACTAGATACTGTTAATAGACTGTAGATGTTCTCTTATGTAGAAGCTGATACATCTAAAGGACTAAATATGTGCAATGCAAGATAAGATTTTACTAATATAAGATTAAAAATTGCTTTCAAAATATAATTTTATGCTTGCAGAACATTAGGCGCTGTTGGCAGAAATCTGGAAACTATTGCAAAAACACTAGGTATTGTTAATGGAATACCAAATGCTTATTTATAGGAGCCATTGCTTATAAAAGACTAAATACTGTCAATATAAGACAAAATATTGCTAATAGAAGACTAAATTTAAAAAAAATTAAATTAAATTAAAAATTAATTTTTCTGCAACTCTCAAAACGAAATAGCACTTTAATTAATTGTGAATGTATGTTTATTTCTTACCTTGATATATCCTTTTATTCCTAATTAGATATAAACAAATAAACAAAAACCATTTTCTTCTGATTAATTGTTACTGGAGTTAAAAAAAAATCTTGATGAACCTTGGTTGTAATTGACTGTTCAGTATCCATGGTAACCTTAGGTTAATTTCCATTCAAACCTCATCAATAAGCGCCTTTTCTATTCAACAAAATCAAATAAATTTAAGAATTAATAAAAAATAAATTAATATCAGCTGGATTTCATAAATGACATTGAACTTCATTTGTCAATGCAACCAACTTAAATTTAATTAAAAATGAAAAATCACTAATTATAAAAAAATTACCTCAAAATCTTCGATTTTAATTAATTTTTTAATTGAAAATGAGTCTTACCTTCACAAGTCCTTTTATTTCTTATTTTCCGTGTTATTCCTAAACAGAAATCCTTTTCTTCCAAATAATAGATATAGGAGTTAACAAAAATTTGGACGAACCTCGGTTTTAATAGATTTTCCAGCATTCCTGATATTCTATAGGTGAATTTCCATTAAAATCTCTTCAATAAGTGTTTTTTCTATTCAACAAAATCAAATAAATATCAGCAGGTTTAATAAATGACAATGAAATTCATTTGTCAATGCAACCAACTTAAACTTAATTAAAAATAAAAAATCACTAAAACTAAAAAGATAACCTCAAAATTTTCGATTTTAATTTTATTATTTATTTAAAAATGGGTGTTTATTTCTTACCTTCATAAATCCTTTCATTTCTTTATTTTCCTTATTATTCCGAAAAAAAATCCTTTTTTTCCGATTAATGGTTATCGGAGTTAAAAAAAATTTTGAGGAACCTTGGTTTTAATTGATTTTCCAGCATCCATGGTATCCTTAGGTTAATTTTCATTTAAATCTCTTCAACAAACGTCTTTTCTATTCAACTAAATAAAATAAATTTAAGAATTAATAAGAAAATAAATTAATACCAGCGGATTTCATAAATGACATTGCTTCATTTGTCAATGCAACCAACTTAAATTTAATTTAAAAATAAAAAATCACTAAAACTAAAAAGATAACCTCAAAATTTCCGATTTTAATTTTTACTAATTTATTAATTATTTAATTAAAAATTAGTGTTTATTTCTTACCTTGATAAATCCTTATATTTTTTATTTTCCGCATTATTCCGAAACAAAAATCCTTTTCGTCCGATTAATGGTTATCAAAGTTAAAAAAAATCTCAACGAACGTTAAAACTAACGTTTTAATCGATTTTTCAGCATCCATGGTATCTTTAGATTAATTTTCATTAAAATGTCTTCCATAGACGCCTTTTCTATTCAATAAAATCAAATAAATTTAAGAATTAATAAAAAATAAATTAATATCAACTAATTTCATAAAATGACATTGAACTTCATTTGTCAATGCAACCAACTTAAATTTAATTAAAAATGAAAAATCACTAAATATAAAAAAAATTACCTCAAAATCTTTTAATTAATTTTTTAATTGAAAATGAGTCTTACCTTCATAAATCCTTTTATTTCTTATTTTCCATGTTATTCCTAAACAGAAATCCTTTTCTTTCAATTAATAGATATAGGAGTTAACAAATATCTTGACGAACCTCGGTTTTAATAGATTTTCCAGCATTCCTGATATTCTATAGGTGAATTTCCATTAAAATCTCTTCAATAAGTGGTTTTTCTATTCAACAAAATCAAATAAATACCAACAGATTTAATAAATGATAATGAACTTCATTTGTCAATGCAACCAACTTAAATTTAATTAAAAATAAAAAATCACTAAAACTAAAAAGATAACCTCAAAACTTTCGATTTTAATTTTTCCCGATTTACTAATTATTTAATTAAAAATGGGTGTTTATTTCTTACCTTGATAAATCCTTTCATTTCTTATTTTCTTTATTATTCCGAAAAAAAATCCTTTTTTCCCAACTAATGGTTATTGGAGTTAAAAAAAATCTTGAGGAACCTCGGTTTTAATTGATTTTCCAGCATCCATGGTATCTTTAGGTTAATTTTCATTCAAATCTCTTCAACAAACGCCTTTTCTATTCAACTAAATAAAATAAATTTAAGAATTAATAAGATAATAAATTAATACCAGCTGATTTCATAAATGACATTCTTCATTTGTCAATGCAACCAACTTAAAATTAATTTAAAAATAAAAAATAACTAAAAATAAAAAGATAACCTCAAAATTTCCGATTTTAATTTTTACTAATTTATTAATTATTTAATTAAAAATGAGTGTTTATTTCTTACCTTGATAAATTCTTATATTTTTTATTTTCCGTATTATTCCAAAATAAAAACCCTTTTCGTCCAATTAATGGTTATCGAAGTTAAAAAAAATCTCAACTAACTGTAATTGATCCGGGGAATAAAAATCCTTCTTAAATAACTTGTCCAATGTACACGGAGTTCGCGTCGGCGGGGTCAGCATCTTTTGGGATTTCTCCTTTATAATCACGCCAATAAATATCCCAATCTTCGCTTTTTATCGATTTAATTAGGATTATTATTATGATTGTTGAGATTAAATCCATTTTTAGGTCATTTTAGGTTAAAAACTAATTTGACATAAAGCGATGTGGCGCCATCTCTTTTCCGAGGGACTAAGGTTAGTGATAAATTGTAAAATATTAATTGTTATTTATTTACTTAAATTTATAATAAAAACAAGAAATTATAATACACATATACAGCTTTAAGTTTGTTATTAATTAATTAATTAAGTATTTAGGTAAATCTCGAAAACTAGAGGAGATAGAGAGACGATTAAATAGGGGAAGAATTGCAGTTTCATTAATTTTATTTTGGATTTTTTACCTTCTATGTAAAGTTTGCTCTTTTAAGAAGACAACAAGGTACGCAGCATGAGATTCTATGGAGAAATTGCCAAAAATTAATACGTGAACTAATACTCAACGGACCTTGGATAAACATAGAATAATGTAGGTGTTTAATAAGTTGCATACATTTAAAGATTATTTTATTTCATGTAACGTGTGTTGCATAACTTCAAGGAATAAAACGCAATAATAAATTGATTTATTATATTAAAATTAATTTAATTTATAAACGAGTATTAATAAAGCGAAATTAATTAAATAAATTAAAAGATTTAAATGTTACACAAAAAAAATACTGATAATTTGTTAACAATTTCAATTCAATCACTTCCTCATTTCAGTGCGAAAATGGCACTTCTAAACTAATTCTTAACAAAAAAAAATAATGTTTATATACAAATCTATTTTCTAATTCTTATTCGCTAAATAAATCATGTCTTAAGGTAACAGTCTCGGATTGAATCTTCCCATATGAAGAATAATCCCCGTCGGGTTGTGTCGGACGAAGAACAAAAATGGTCGATCAAATCTCAGTCTTGGGGCGTCCGGGAGACGAGCTTGTCGTGGTCTTAAAGGTAAAGGTAAAGTTAACAAATCAGGATCGTGTAGGGGGTCATCAAAAGATCTTTGATAATCGCGCGGTTCATCACCAAAACTTTTCTCTTCCATCGTAAACACAGATTCGGATAAATAATACCCGAGTTTTCTCGATCTCCTCGAAGGCCGACGCGAAGTTGCGGGATAAATCTCAGTGTGATGATCATCCCCAATCAAATTTTCCCCACAAGTCGCAAACGTATTCAATTGCAAAACATCAGAAAGATGTAACTCGTGAGCTTGTCCATTCAACCCCCTTAAATCAGCTTTATCAAAACTAAACAAATCTTTTAACCCCATTCTTTGAAACGCCACCGTTGAATTAATAATACTTTTATGCATAAACCTAGGGATTTGTAGTTCTAATCCAGGTCGTGGAATTAAACTCCTTAAAAGACGCCCCCATGAGCCTTTTTTAAAGGCTGTTTCTGAGAGTTGCTTTTCTAAGCGTAAAAGACCATCGCCTGGGGCTGCTATTCCTTGTTGACCGGGGATTACGAAGATTGTACTAATTGTTTGGTCGGGACCTCCGATTGCTGCTGCTGTTGCGTCTAATTGGGGGTCATAACCGGCTAAAAATCCTGAACGATAAACTACGGCTGGAATTGGAACCAATTTTCTTTGGCGAATTGATGGTAAAACGACGAAGTGGAGTTCGCCATCTCTTCCTTCAGTTGATGCTTGAGAACAATCAGTCTAAAATATTAAGAATTAAAAGATAGTGTAAGTGGGGTTATGGAGAAGGAGGAGACGTTTTCAATTTGATTTAGTTTGATATCAAACTAAACAAAACGAACAACTTCTATTCTAAAAGCAATTTTGTAACTATTGAAAAAACAACGAATTCCTCAAATTTTCATATTTTCGTATTTTTCTCGATATCCATGCGTTTGAGAGCAAACGTGCAAGAGAGCAATATTGTTAACCTTAAAATTTTGTACAACTTTTGTTTTAAAAGTTTCTTTGTAACATACTCAGATTCCCCAGTGTTACCATCAAGAGCTTGAAAAAACGAATTCGTGAAATTTTCATATCTTCATATTTTTCTCAATATCTATGCGTCTGGGAGCAAAAATGCAAGAGAGCAATATTGTTAACCATAAAATTTTGTACAACTTTTGTTCTAAAAGTTTTTTTGTAACATGCTCAGATTCCCCAGTGTGACCATCAAGAACTTGAAAAAACGAATTCGTAAAGTTTTCATATTTTTGTATTTTTCTCAATATCCATGCGTCTGGGAACAAAAGTGTAAGAGAGCAATATTGTTAACCATAAAATTTTGTACAACTTTTGTTCTAAAAATTTATTTGTAACATGCTCACATTCCCCAGTGTTACCATCAAAAACTTGAAAAAACGAATTTGTGAAAGTTTCATATCTTCGTATTTTTCTCAATATCCATGCGGCTGGGAGCAAAAGTGCAAGAGAACAATATTGTTAACTATAAAATTTTGCACAACTTTTGTTCTAAAAGTTTCTTTGTAACATGTTCACATTTCCCAGTGTTACCATCAATAACTTGAAAAATCAACAAATTCCTCAAATTTTCATATTTTTCTCAATATCCATGCGCCTGAGAGTAAAAGTGCAAGAGAGCAATATTGATAAGCACAAAATTTGTTATAACTTCTATTCTATAAGCAATTTTGTAACATGCTCAGTTTCATTAGGGTTACTATCAACAACTTAAAAAAACAATAAATTCCTGAAATTTTCACATTTTCGTATTTTTCTCAATATCTATGCGTCTGGGAGCAAAAGTGCAAGAGAGCAATATTGTTAATCACAAAATTTCGTACAATTTTTGTTCTAAAAGTTTCTTTGTAACATGCTTAGATTCCCCAGTGTTACCATCAATAACTTGAAAAAACAACGAATTCCTCAAATTTTCATATTTTCGTATTTTTCTCAATATCCATGCGTCTGAGACCAAAAGTGCAAGAGAGCAATATTGTTAACCATAAAATTTTGTACGACTTTTATTTTAAAAGTTTCTTTGTAACATGCTCAGATTTCCCAGTGTTACCATCAAGACTTTGAAAAACGAATTCGTGAAATTTTCATATTTTCGTATTTTTCTCAATATACATGCGTCTGGGAGCAAAAGTGCAAGAGAGCAGTATTGTTAATCATAAAATTTTGTACAACTTTTGTTCTAAAAGTTTCTTTGTAACATGCTCAGATTCTCCAGTGTTACCATCAAGAACTTGAAAAAACGAATTCGTGAAATTTTCATATTTTTGTATTTTCTCGATATCTGTGCGCCTGGGAGCAAAAGTGCAAGAGAGCAATATTGTTAACTATAAAATTTTGTACAACTTTTGTTCTAAAAGTTTCTTTGTAACATCCTCAGACTCCCCAGTGTTACCACCAACTACTTGAAACAACAATAAATTCATCAAATTTTCATATCTTCGTATTTTTCTCAATATCCATGCGTCTGGAAGCAAAAATGCAAGAGAGCAATATTGTTAACCATAAAATGTTGTACAACTTTTGTTCTAAAAGTTTTTTTGTAACATGCTCAGATTCTCCAGTGTTACCATCAACTACTCGAAACAACAACGAATTCATCAAATTTTCATATTTTTCTTGATATCCATGCGTTTAAAAGCAAACGTGCAACAGAGCAATATTGTTAACCTTAAAATTTTGTACAACTTTTGTTCTAAAAGTTTCTTTGTAACATGCTCAGATTCTCCAGTGTTACCATCAAGAACTTGAAAAAATGAGTTCGTGAAATTTTCATATTTATGTATTTTTCTCAATATCCATGCATCTGGGAGCAAAAGTGCAAGAGAGCAATATTGTTAATCATAAAATTTCGTACAACTTTTGTTCTAACAGTTTCTTTGTAACATGCTCAGATTCCCCAGTGTTACCATCAATAACTTGAAAAAACAACGAATTTCTCAAATTTTCATATTTTTTTCAATATCCATGCGCCTGAGAGTAAAAGTGCAAGAGAGCAATATTGATAAGCACAAAGTTTGTTAAACTTCTGTTCTATAAGTAATTTTGTAACATGCTCAGTTTCACTAGGGTTACTATCAACAACTTGAAAAAACAATGAATTCCTCAAATTTTCACATTTTCGTATTTTTCTCAATATCCATGCGTCTGGGAGCAAAAGTGCAAGAAAGCAATATTGTTAACCATAAAATTTTGTACAACTTTTGTTCTAAAAGCTTCTTGGCAACATGCTCGGATTCTCCAGTGTTACCAACAACTACTTGAAACAACAACGAATTCATCAAATTTTCATATTTTTCTCGATATCTAAGCGTCTGGGAGCAAAAGTGCAAGAGAGCAATATTGTTAACTATAAAATTTTGTACAACTTTTGTTCTAAAAGTTTCTTTGTAACATGCTCATCCCCAGTGTTATCATCAAGAACTTGAAAAAATGAATTCGTGAAATTTTCATATTTTTCTCGATATCTGTGCGCTTAGGAGCAAAAGTGCAAGAGAGCAATATTGTTAACCATAAAAGATCGTACAACTTTTGTTCTAATAATTTATTTGTAACATGCTCACATTCCCCAGTGTTACCATCAAAAACTTGAAAAAACGAATTTGTGAAAGTTTCATATCTTCGTATTTTTCTCAATATCCATGCATCTGTGAGCAAAAGTGCAAGAGAGCAATATTGTTAACCATAAAGTTTTGTACAACTTTTGTTCTAAAAGTTTCTTTGTAACATGTTCACATTCCCCAGTGTTACCATCAATATCTTGAAAAAACAACGAATTCCTCAAATTTTCATATTTTCGTATTTTTCTCAATATCCATGCGTCTGGGACCAAAATTGCAAGAGAGCAATATTGTTGACCATAAAATTTTGTACAACTTTTGTTCTAAAAATTTCTTTGTAACATGCTCAGATTCCCCAGTGCTACAATCAAGACCTTAAAAAACGAGTTCGTGAAATGTTCATATTTTTGTATTTTTCTCAATATCCATGCGTCTGGGAGCAAAAGTGCAAGAGAGCAATATTGTTAACCATAAAATTTCGTAGAACTTTTGTTCTAAAAGTTTCTTTGTAACATGCTCAGATTCTCCAGTGTTACCATCAACTTCTTGAAACAACAACGAATTCATCAAATTTTCATATTTTTCTCGATATCCATGCGTTTGAAAGCAAACGTGCAAGAGAGCAATATTGTTAACTCACTTAGAGTTAACCCACGTGGTAAGTCATGCCACTCAACTCAAATTTTACACGTGGTTTCTTTGACAATGTTTAAAGTTGTCGCTAATTTAGTGCAATTTACGAACTCATCCTGAGGAAGCGTAGAAAATAGATGCGAAATATTGGTGAATCAATTAATTGCGATTTTATTGCCCACAATCCTTCCTGAGAATAATAATTATCCTTCAAAAATATTGTTAACCTTAATATTTTGTACAACTTTTGTTCTAAAAGTTTCTTTGTAACATGCTCAGATTCTCCAGTGTTGCCATCAACTACTTGAAACAACAACGAATTCATCAAATTTTCATATTTTTCTCGATATCCATGCGTTTGAGAGCAAACGTGCAAGAGAGCAATATTATTAACCATAAAATTTTGTACAACTTTTGTTCTAAAAGTTTCTTTGTAACATGCTCGGATTCCCCAGTGTTACCATCAATAACTTGAAAAACAACGAATTCCTCATATTTTCATATTTTCGTATTTTTCTCAATATCCATGCGTCAGGGATCAAAAGTGCAAGAGAGCAATATTGTTAACCATAAAATTTTGTACAACTTGTGTTCTAAAAGTTTTTTTGTAACATACTCAGATTCCCCAGTGTTACCATCAAGAGCTTGAAAAAACGAATTCGTAAAGTTTTCATATTTTTGTATTTTTCTCAATATCCATGCGTCTGGGAACAAAAGTGTAAGAGAGCAATATTGTTAACCATAAAATTTTGTACAACTTTTGTTCTAAAAATTTATTTGTAACATGCTCACATTCCCCAGTGTTACCATCAAAAACTTGAAAAAACGAATTTGTGAAAGTTTCATATCTTCGTATTTTTCTCAATATCCATGCGGCTGGGAGCAAAAGTGCAAGAGAACAATATTGTTAACTATAAAATTTTGCACAACTTTTGTTCTAAAAGTTTCTTTGTAACATGCTCAGATTCTCCAGTGTTACCATCAAGAACTTGAAAAAACGAATTCGTGAAATTTTCATATTTTTGTATTTTCTCGATATCTGTGCGCCTGGGAGCAAAAGTGCAAGAGAGCAATATTGTTAACTATAAAATTTGGTACAACTTTTGTTCTAAAAGTTTCTTTGTAACATCCTCAGATTCCCCAGTGTTACCACCAACTACTTGAAACAACAATAAATTCATCAAATTTTCATATCTTCGTATTTTTCTCAATATCCATGCGTCTGGAAGCAAAAATGCAAGAGAGCAATATTGTTAACCATAAAATTTTGCACAACTTTTGTTCTAAAAGTTTTTTTGTAACATGCTCAGGTTCTCCAGTGTTACCATCAACTATTTGAAACAACAACGAATTCATCAAATTTTCATATTTTTCTCGATATCCATGCGTTTAAAAGCAAACGTACAAGAGAGCAATATTGTTAGCCATAAAATTTTGTACAACTTTTGTTCTAAAAGTTTCTTTGTAACATACTCAGATTCCCCAGTGTTACCATCAACAACTTGAAAAGTTAACGAATTCTTAAAATTTTCATAATTTAATAGTTTGATGGCTGTATGGAATGAAGAGGATGTATATGGAATATTGGTTAACATTCAGATCACCAAATATACAGATCTCCATAAAACACAGAGGACTTAAGATGAAAGAGTTAGCATGGCAGAAAAACTAGAAGTGTGCCAAAAGAAGTTAACGGATACATTTTGGAATGGAATAAAGAGATTAAAAGAAAGCCAAAAAAGGGATAAGGAACATTAAAGATTAGATTAATTCAAACTGAATCATTTTGAAAACAATTTAATGGAGAAAAAACCAATTTAATACTAACCTCAAAAACGCTTGCACTAACTCCAGCCAAAGGAGGTCTCAAAATAATACTACTATCCTTCAAATATTCCTGAATCTTCCCCCCAGAATTCTTCTTCACAATCAAATTAGTTCTCCTCCTAACAACATCCCCAATCTCCTTAAAACTAACCTCCTCAACAAATCCATCATAAAACTGTTTCGCCCTCTCCTTATAAAAACTCAACAACTTCCCTTTCCCCCGATCGCTATACAACTCCCTCGCAATAACAGAAACCGCCACCCCACTCCCTTTCCCCGCCTCAATCGACTCCGAAACATTTTTAAAAATCAAATGCGGATTAAACGTCACCATATCATCCAACTTCAAAATATCGTTCATCTCCCCCGACGTCGCCCCTCTCGCCCCCAAAAACACCATTGCCAAAAGCGAAGTCGCCGCGAACGGGGACACAAAAATACTTCGCGCCGAACTTATCCCGTTCGTCACAGCCGACCAAAATCCAAAAGATAATTCGTTGCAGAGTTCGACAAATTGATAGACATCAGTGTCTAAGCGCGAAGTTGTTTCTTCCAATCCAAATCCGTGGAAGGGTTGGTTTGGGAGTTTTATTGGAGGGGGGGTTGTTGATGGTTGTTTTGTTGGTGGCGGTGATGGGATGATTGTTGATACTAAAGTCCATGAATTCAGTTTTTCGGGGAAGGTAGCTGTTTTATTGGGTTGTGGTTTTGATAATGATGATGGTGATGGGATTGTTGATGATAAATTTGGTGGTGAGGTTGATGGTGAAATTTGTGGTGATGATGATGATGAAATTTGTGGTGATGATGATGAAATTGGTGGTGAAGTTGATGGTGAGGTTGATGATGAAGTTGATGGTGAGGTTGATGATGAAATTGGTGATGAGGTTGGTGCAGAAATTGATGATGAAATTGGTGATGAAATTGCTGGCGAAATCGTTGGCAACATAATTGGCAAAATCGTTGATGATTTAACTTTCAAAGTAGTCTCTTTAGGCATCAACTTCTCCCCATAAGGAATCGTCGAAGACTCATTCGCCCCATAAAAAATAAAATTCGTCGTATTCTTGCTTTCTTCTTGATCCAGCTCAATTTCGGCGTCAAAATTTGGTCGAATCGTTGATGGTACCAGATTTGTTTGAGTTTCCTCTTCAACATCAATCGAGGTGGTCGTTTCCAAATCAACGGTCATCGTGCTTAACTCATTTGCCTCACTTAACCGGGTCGTTTCATCAAGTCTTTCCGTCGTCAAATCAGCAAGGGGCGTTGTCCCATCATCCAACGAATAAATTTGTGACAAAACAGAACTCAAAGCTTCCGAAAAATCAACCTCTTCAACACTTAAAGTTGTTGTTGGTTCTAATTCAATTGAAGTTGTATTCTCAATTTTTGTATCTTCATCTTTTACATTTCCATTTTCACTTAATTTCGTTCCAATAGCAGATCCAATCGTAGCAACTTCATCTTGAAGATCTTGCATCGGTTTTTCATTCATCCCCATCAACATTTCTTCAATTTTCTTGTTGGCATCAACGTTTAGAATGGGCTCATCAACGTCGTTAACGGTTTGAGATAAAAGTTGATGAACACTTTCCATCAGCGATTGTTGGGTTGTATACAAAGTGGTACTCTCAACATCTCCATTCACCTCCTCAGTCACTATCTCAGATATCTTCTCAGAAACACTCTCAGGCAATTTCGTCGACAATTTAAGATTAATCTCATTAATTTTCTTCGTGGTCAACGGCGAATGAGTAAATGGAGCAAATTCATTCAACAAAGGCATATTTTTTAGCTCGGGATTTTCGGTGATTTCTTCATTTTGGCTCAAAACTGTTTTTATTTCTTCTTTTTGCGCAATTTTGACGTTGTTTTCTTCCCCCTTTTCAGGCTTCCTCTTAATTATGATCCAAATTGGGGTTGTACTCTTCAAAGAAGCCAAACTATTAATCGTCATTTCCGGCAATTCCTCCTTTAACAACACTTTTAAAGCCTCAGTTGTTAACGTTTCTTGTAACGGCGTCGTTAATGGGTTAATCGATGGTGTTGTTGACTCAATTTTAATTGAAGACCAAGTCGAAAAATCGTTTTCGTTTCTAATTGAGGATTTAATTGCTTCCGGTGAAGTTGATGGAGTCGATTTTAATGAAGTTAAGAAATCTAAATCATCGTTGATTTTAGTTGGAACCTCAGATATCTTCGTTTTTTCAACGACAAGATCTGTTACGATGTCGGATAAACTTTGAGTTATCTTACTTTCTTCTTCATCCAATTTAGTGCTGGTTGAAATCTTCGGCGTTGTTGAATTAAAAGGCAAAATGGTCACCATTGGCGAATTAGTTCCTCCTAAATTCGTTATGTTATACTTTGTATCTGAAATGATAGCAACTGTAATCAAATTTGGCGAAGATTGAGTCTCTGTAACCAATTTTAACTCATTTATTGGAGTTGAACTCGTCGAAGATGGCGAATTTGTTGTCGATGGAGAAGTTGTTGATGCAGAAATCTTAATTGATGGAGAAGAAGAAACCTTAGTTGATGGGGAAGAAGAAATCTTAGTTGATGAAGAAGTTGTTGAAGAAATTTTAGTTGATGACGAAGTTGAAGATATCTTAGTTGATGGGGAAGAAGAAATTTGAGTTGATGACGAAGTTGAAGAAATCTTAGTTGGTGAAGAAGTTGTTGTTGGAGGAATTCTTGTAGATGTTGAAGGAGAACTTGATGTAACTAAAGACAAAGATGAATTTGGTTTATTCGACGCATAAAGAGGAGTAGTTAACTTCTCAAACTCCTTAATTTTCGTGGTAATATCATCACTAATCTTCTCTGGGGTGATTTCTTCCCCAGTATTGCCAAAGAAAGCGGGCAAAATCATGCTCCAAGAATTCGAAACATCCGGAGTATCCAAAATTGGTTTGGCAACTTGCTTATGATTGACCATCTGCTCTTTAAGCACATTTTGAACGTTCGAAACGATATCGTTAACCTTCTTCTCCGGCAAATACTCAGCTACGTTATAATTAAAGTCTTCCCCATCGCCATTCGCGATGATCCCTTGAATCTCCTCCAGGGTCATTAACCTCTTAACCAAATCGCCGTTATCGTTGAAAGTAAAAAATTCGTATCTATCAGGATTTAATAGATTAATTGGGCTCGCAACTGGGCTAGCTCCTTGAGGTTTTGGAAGAGGTTTACCAATCGCGTCGATTATTTGAGTACCATTTTCTGTGTCCATAACACCACCAGATTCGGGAAAACTCAAAGTTTTTGCCAGCAATAACAAAAATGGAAGAAGTGGTTTCATTTCTGGAACAAAAAATTCTTTCAGGTTGCGGTAAACGAAGACAATGCGGCATTGTAAACGCTTCTGACACGTTGACACATTCACCTCGATCGTTTAGAGGTTGTTGTGCCAGCGACGACAACGTCACCACGTCTTCACAACGAGATTACATTTGTTGGGTAACTCGTAATTAACAAAAAAGGAATTTTAATCTTTCTCCTTTCCCACCGAAGCGAGACAAATATCCGGATGCAATCGGTAATTTGAATAAGGTTAGAGGTCGAGTTCTTCTCGTGACGGTCGGGTTTTTAAGGGGCGAAAGTTACTAAGTATGATTAAGCGAATTTTATTAATCTTAAACTATTATTACACAAAGACTTTCTTCTTACATTCTTCTTTCTTTTTAGTTAGGTGAGAATTTTCGCAACATAACTGTTAACGCATCGCGGTTATGTTTGAACTTAATTCTTTTATTTCTAACCGTTATTGTGAGGCCTCATTGTTAACAAATAATAATCTGGGTAAAAAATCGTTATTCAGAAATTTCGATATTCAGAATTAACACTGTCTTAGAATTACTCATCCAGGAGCCGTTACACCAGCTCAATTTTCCATAATCTAAGAGAATCCGTTATAGGAGACGTTTTTCTTGGTAATTACGTCTTGGTGACCCCATTTTGGGTACAATACGCGAATATAATCCGGCGAAAAGTTAATTCTTACGATTTTGTAACGATCCGCGAGACAAATTACTTTGGGGATTGCGCACAATCGATTATATCTGAAGAAACCAACCTACAAAGCGTTTAGATGAACAAATAATCTTGTAATCGGTTAAGACTTTATTTGAAGGAGTGAATTTTTATATCAAATTAAAGCTATAACTCTAAAATTTTCGTAAAAGGAAACTTAACCTAACTCTGATTAAAATCACAAAAATTTTAAAAAATCATTTTGGCTCTATTCGTTGAGATGAAGAGGTGATTTATATCTCAAATTAAAGCTTATGGTTTAAATTTTAAGTTTATTAATGGTTATCCATATCTTCATAATGAAATAATTGAGATAATGGACGAAATCAATACGATGACTAATTTTATGAATTGAAGAAAACTTTAAAAAATCATTTTGGCTCTATTTGTTGAGATGAAGAGGTGATTTATATCTCAAATTATAGCTGATGACTTAAAATTTAAGTTTATTAATGGTTATCCATATCTTCATAAGGAAATAATTGAGATAATGGACGAAATCAATACGATGACTAATTTTATGAATTGAAGAAAACTTTGAAAAATCATTTTGGCTCTATTTGTTGAGATGAAGAGGTGATTTATATCTCAAATCAAAGCTGATGGTTTAAATTTTAAGTTTATTAATGGTTATCCATATCTTCATAATGAAATAGTTGAGATAATGGACGAAATCAATACGATGACTAATTTTATGAATTGAAGAAAACTTTAAAAAATCATTTTGGCTCTATTTGTTGAGATGAAGAGGTGATTTATATCTCAAATTAAAGCTTATGGTTTAAAATATAAGTTTATTAATGGTTATCCATATCTTCATAATGAAATAGTTGAGATAATGGACGAAATCAATACGATGACTAATTTTATGAATTGAAGAAAACTTTAAAAAATCATTTTGGCTCTATTCGTTGAGATGAAGAGATGATTTATATCTCAAATTAAAGCTGATGGTTTAAATTTTAAGTTTATTAATGTTTATTCATAGCTTCATAATGAAATAATTGAGATAATGGACAAAATCAATTCGCATTATTTGACATGACTAATTTTATGAATTGAAAAAACTTTAAAAAATCATTTTGGCTCTATTTGTTGAGATGAAGAGGTGATTTATATCTCAAATTAAAGCTTATGGTTTAAAATATAAGTTTATTAATGGTTATCTATATCTTCATAATGAAATAGTTGAGATAATGGACGAAATCAATACGATGACTAATTTTATGAATTGAAGAAAACTTTAAAAAATCATTTTGGCTCTATTCGTTGAGATGAAGAGATGATTTATATCTCAAATTAAAGCTGATGGTTTAAATTTTAAGTTTATTAATGTTTATTCATAGCTTCATAATGAAATAATTGAGATAATGGACGAAATCAATTCGCATTATTTGACATGACTAATTTTATGAATTGAAAAAACTTTAAAAAATCATTTTGGCTCTATTTGTTGAGATGAAGAGGTGATTTATATCTCAAATTAAAGCTTATGGTTTAAAATATAAGTTTATTAATGGTTATCTATATCTTCATAATGAAATAGTTGAGATAATGGACGAAATCAATACGATGACTAATTTTATGAATTGAAGAAAACTTTAAAAAATCATTTTGGCTCTATTCGTTGAGATGAAGAGATGATTTATATCTCAAATTAAAGCTGATGGTTTAAATTTTAAGTTTATTAATGTTTATTCATAGCTTCATAATGAAATAATTGAGATAATGGACGAAATCAATTCGCATTATTTGACATGACTAATTTTATGAATTGAAAAAACTTTAAAAAATCATTTTGGCTCTATTTGTTGAGATGAAGAGGTGATTTATATCTCAAATTAAAGCTTATGGTTTAAAATATAAGTTTATTAATGGTTATCCATATCTTCATAATGAAATAGTTGAGATAATGGACGAAATCAATACGATGACTAATTTTATGAATTGAAGAAAACTTTAAAAAATCATTTTGGCTCTATTTGTTGAGATGAAGAGGTGATTTATATCTCAAATTAAAGCTGATGGTTTAAATTTTAAGTTTATTAATGTTTATTCATATCTTCATAATGAAATAGTTGAGATAATGGACGAAATCAATACGATGACTAATTTTATGAATTGAAGAAAACTTAAAAAAATCATTTTGGCTCTATTCGTTGAGATGAAGGGGTGATTTATATCTCAAATTAAAGCTGATGGTTTAAATTTTAAGTTTATTAATGTTTATTCATATCTTCATAATGAAATAATTGAGATAATGAACGAAATCAATACGATGACAAATTTTATAAAATGACGAAATTCAAAGACTCATTTTGACTTTATTTGAAGGAGTGATGAGGTGATATTTGTGTCAAATTAAAGCTGATGGTTTAAATTTTAAGTTTATTAATGTTTATTCATATCTTCATAATGAAATAATTGAGATAATGGACGAAATCAATTCGCATCATTTGACATGACTAATTTTATGGATTGAAGAAAACTTTAAAAAATCATTTTGGCTCTATTCGTTGAGATGAAGAAGTGAATTATATCTCAAATTAAAGCTGATGGTTTAAATTTTAACTTTATTAATGTTTATTCATATCTTCATAATGAAATAGTTGAGATAATGGACGAAATCAATACGATGACTAATTTTATGAATTGAAGAAAACTTTAAAAAATCATTTTGGCTCTATTCGTTGAGATGAAGAAGTGAATTATATCTCAAATTAAAGCTGATGGTTTAAATTTTAACTTTATTAATGTTTATTCATATCTTCATAATGAAATAGTTGAGATAATGGACGAAATCAATACGATGACTAATTTTATGAATTGAAGAAAACTTTAAAAAATCATTTTGGCTCTATTCGTTGAGATGAAGAGGTGATTTATATCTCAAATTGAAGCTGATGGTTTAAATTTTAAGTTTATTAATGTTTATTCATATCTTCATAATGAAATAATTGAGATAATGAACGAAATCAATACGATGACTAATTTTATGAATTGACGAAATTCAAAGACTCATTCTGACTTTATTTGAAGGAGTAATGAGATGATTTTTGTATCAAATTAAAGCTAAAAATCTATAATTTAAGAATAATGATGGTATTTCATAACAACATTTTCGCTACAATACAAAAAGAATGATATTAATACATGTTAACTTGATCTAATTTTGAGTATAAACACAAAAACCTTAAAAAATCATGCTGGCTCTATTTATTGAGATAATTTATGTCTCAAATTAAAGCTGATGGTTTAAAATTTAAGTTTATTAATGTTTATTCATATCTTCATAATGAAATAATTGAGATAATGGACGAAATCAATTCGCATCATTTGACATGACTAATTTTATGAATTGAAGAAAACTTTAAAAAATCATTTTGGCTCTATTCGTTGAGATGAAGAGGTGATTTATATCTCAAATTAAAGCTGATGGTTTAAATTTTAAGTTTATTAATGTTAATTCATATCTTCATAATGAAATAATTGAGATAATAGACGAAATCAATTCGCATTATTTGACATGACTAATTTTATGAAATGAAGAAAACTTTAAAAAATCATTTTGGCTCTATTTGTTCAGTTGAAGAGGTGATTTATATCTCAAATTAAAGCTGATAGCTTAAATTTTAAGTTTATTAATGTTTATTCATATCTTCATAATGAAATAATTGAGATAATAGACGAAATCAATACAATGACTAATTTTATGAATTGAAGAAAACTTTAAAAAATCATTTTGGCTCTATTTGTTGAGATGAAGAGGTGATTTGTATCTCAAATTAAAGCTGATGGTTTAAATTTTAAGTTTAATAATGTTTATTCATATCTTTATAATGAAATAATTGAGATAATGGACGAAATCAATTCGCATTATTTGACATGACTAATTTTATGAATTGAAGAAAACTTTAAAAAATCATATTGGCTCTATTCGTTGAGATGAAGAGGTGATTTATATCTCAAATTAAAGCTGATGGTTTAAATTTTAAGTTTATTAATGTTTATCCATATCTTCATAATGAAATAATTGAGATAATGGACGAAATCAATTCGCATTATTTGACATGACTAATTTTATGAATTGAAGAAAACTTTAAAAAATCAATTCGGCTCTATTGGTTGAGATGAAGAGGTGATTTGTATCTCAAATTAAAGCTGATGGTTTAAATTTTAAGTTTATTAATGTTTATTCATATCTTCATAGTGAAATAATTGAGATAATGGACGAAATCAATTCGCATTATTTGACATGACTAATTTTATGAATTGAAGAAAACTTTAAAAAATCATATTGGCTCTATTCGTTGAGATGAAGAGGTGATTTATATCTCAAATTAAAGCTGATGGTTTAAATTTTAAGTTTATTAATGTTTATCCATATCTTCATAATGAAATAATTGAGATAATGGACGAAATCAATTCGCATTATTTGACATGACTAATTTTATGAATTGAAGAAAACTTTAAAAAATCAATTCGGCTCTATTGGTTGAGATGAAGAGGTGATTTGTATCTCAAATTAAAGCTGATGGTTTAAATTTTAAGTTTATTAATGTTTATTCATATCTTCATAGTGAAATAATTGAGATAATGGACGAAATCAATTCGCATTATTTGACATGACTAATTTTATGAATTGAAGAAAACTTTAAAAAATCATTTTGGCTCTATTCGTTGAGATGAAGAGGTGATTTATATCTCAAATTAAAGCTGATGGTTTAAATTTTAAGTTTATTAATGTTTATTCATATCTTCATAATGAAATAATTGAGATAATGGACGAAATCAATTCGCATTGTTTGACATGACTAATTTTATGAATTGAAGAAAACTTTAAAAAATCATTTTGGCTCTATTCGTTGAGATGAAGAGGTGATTTATATCTCAAATTAAAGCTGATGGTTTAAATTTTAAGTTTATTAATCTTTATTCATATCTTCATAATGAAATAATTGAGATAATGGACGAAATCAATTCGCATCATTTGACATGACTAATTTTATGAATTGAAGGAAACTTTAAAAAATCATTTTGGCTCTATTCGTTGAGATGAAGAGGTGATTTATATCTCAAATTAAAGCTGATGGTTTAAATTTTAAGTTTATTAATGTTTATTCATATCTTCATAATGAAATAGTTGAGATAATGGAGGAAATCAATACGATGACTAATTTTATGAATTGAAGAAAACTTTAAAAAATCATTTTGGCTCTATTTGTTGAGATGAAGAGGTGATTTATATCTCAAATTAAAGCTGATGGTTTAAAATTTAAGTTTATTAATGGTTATCCATATCTTCATAATAAAATAGTTGAGATAGTGGAGGAAATCAATACGATGACTAAATTTATGAATTGAAGAAAACTTTAAAAAATCATTTTGGCTCTATTTGTAGAGATGAAGAGGTGATTTATATCTTAAATTAAAGCTTATGGTTCAAATTTTAAGTTTATTAATGTTTATCCATATCTTCATAATGAAATAGTTGAGAAAATGGACGAAATCAATACGATGACTAATATTTAAGTACCTTTAACTCGTTTTTGCACCAATTTCCCATTATTATTTGTTAGTTTTTCACATCCCAATCAGGAATAACAACCAACAAATTACATCAAGAAATCCTTATTACCTCCTATTAGCTGAAATTTTCTCGTCCAATTTTTAACTTCTCCAAGACGAAGACGAATCCGCCCAATAGTGAAAAATCACCTGTAGATTCACCTTTAGGAAGGCCAAAGGCACCGGTTCTTGCGCAGACAATGTCAATGGCACCACTGCCTCCGCCTGCGATGTGGTGTCCGGGGGGGCCTCAAGTCCTGCCGTACGTCCTTGACCGTTCCTCCCGATGTACTCGGCCAGGATGCACAGGAAGGTCGCCACCCTCTCTCTGTTCAGTACACACACACTCTCTATTTACATCTCCCTTCGAAGCCAACCCTCACACGAAGCGCGAATTTAAATATAGACCTCCTGAATGTGCAATTAGTGACCGTCGAGGTCCATTAAAGGGCTATTTCTGGAACCTTGAACGTCGGAATTGGGGTCGATAAGAGGATTTAATTTAATTGGAATAGGTTACTTAGAAGTATGTTAAATATGAAAGGACAATCGCTGAAGAAGAGGGTAATATCTCAAAATGACATCGACATGTTCCGCGTGGCGGGGTGCCAATAAATTTCTACGAAACGAATTTATTTTTTTCGTTGTGCAATCCGTTCGAAAGCAATACAATTCATTTTCAGACAAATTGAGATGTAGAAACGAATGACATTAGCGTTGTGTAATAATAACTTTTCTTAGAATTGGTATAGATTCTTCCTCTTGTTCGCGTTTTACGTTGTATATGGATTGAATTACATAAATGGTGTGGAACCATTAAGAGCAAACCCGATAATGTTGGTAGAGGTAATCGTTATTGCGCTCACAATACCTCAGAGAGAGAGGTTAGTAATTAAATCTGGGCTATGTATGGGATATTAGACGAGTTAATCTATTGTTGGCGCAAAGTTCCCACTTGATATTACTTAACTGAGTCGTTTTTCGTCCGTTACGTTCTTCGGTGAAAGCCGCCAGGAAGTTGTCTGTTCTCGAACTTTGTGCGAATTTTCGGGAACGCAAATTCCTTACACATGATTTATTACAAAGTCCATCTATTATGTGGTAATTTTTAAAAAATCGTTCCTTTATTACCACAAAGAATACATAAAGTTGATTTCAATCAGGAGACATTTAAATCGTCGACTCAAAATGCAGGAAGTAATCGGGCGCTTCTCTTTTGTGAAAGGGCACGTGTTTACTTTCCGATGTATCTCTCGATAGCTGAAAGTGTGCATTCTCCTTACCCATTTCATAAAACCTCCGCGAATCTCGGTTAAATAACCGACGCTGTGGTGTTATTGAATAATAACCACAGTTAGAATTAGAAAATGTAATAAATAAATTGATGTAACACAACCTTTATTGAATTTTACGTTTAAAAAGAGAAAATCGGTTTTTTGAGATTTACTCATAGCTAATTTTACGTGACCCAAAAATACAAAAAAAAAAAGAAATAACGAATGAAAAAATCGTGTGGTGACCGATTTTGATTCGACCTACGCGTGGTTGTGGTCGTCTTCTTTAAGAGGTTGTTCACTCTTCTGCAGGTGAATACCGAAATCGGAGATAACGGTTTTGTAAAAGTAAACGAGTCGAAAAAGCAAGCAGTGAAGTTGTACGTCACTGTTTGAGCTCGTGACTGCGTAATTATGAATAATATTTCCGATATTGTACAATTTATTTTTGTTAAAATTTTGAGTTTACACTAAAAAATCATAATAAATTGTAGGTTTCATAAATCGTTATGAAATTATCAGCATTTGTAACACAAATTATAAGCTTTCCAATAAAAGAAACAGTTTAAAAAAAAAAAAATTAGTTTTTGAGATATTAATTATTATACATCGGTTTGCTCAATTATATTAACTGATTTTCAAAATATCATAATAAATCGGAGCTTTCATAAATCGTTATGAAATTATCAGCGTTTGTAATACAAACTATAAGCTTTCTAATGCATAAAACGGTTTTTCAAAAAACAATTTAGATTTTGAAATATTAAGTTTTAAACATTTTCTCAATTTTCAATTTACATAATTATATTCACGCATTTTCAAAAAATCATAATAAATCGGGGCTTCCATAAATCATTATGAAATTATCATCATTAGTAACACAAATTATAAGCTTTTCAATAAAAGAAACGATTTTTCAAAAAAAAATTTAGTTTTTGAGATATTAATTATTATACATCGATTTACACAATTATATTAACTGATCTTCAAAAAATCATAATAAATTGGAGCTTTCATAAATCGTTATGAAACTATCAGCATTTGTAGTACAAATAATAAGCTTTGCAATGAAAGAAACGATTTTTGAAAAAACAAATTAGTTTTTGAGATATTAAGTTATAGATACTGGTTTACTCAATTATATTCACTCATCTTCAAAAAATCATAATAAATCGGAGCTTTCTTAAATCGTTATGAAATTATCAGCGTTTGTAATACAAATTATAAGCTTTCTAATGCATAAAACGGTTTTTCAAAAAACAATTTAGTTTTTGAAATATCAAGTTTTAAACATTTTCTCAATTTTCAATTTACATAATTATATTCATGTATTTTCAAAAAATCATAATAAATCGGAGCTTCCATAAATCATTATGAAATTATCAAGATTAGTAATACAAATTATAAGCTTTCCAATAAATGAAATAATTTTTCAAAAAAAAAATTAGTTTTTGAGATATTAATTATTATACATCGATTTACACAATTATATTAACTGATCTTCAAAAAATCATAATAAATTGGAGCTTTCATAAATCGTTATGAAACTATCAGCATTTGTAGTACAAATAATAAGCTTTGCAATGAAAGAAACGATTTTTGAAAAGACAAATTAGTTTTTGAGATATTAAGTTTTAGATACTGGTTTACTCAATTATATTCACTCATCTTCAAAAAATCATAATAAATTGGAGCTTTCATAAATCGTTATGAAACTATCAGCATTTGTAGTACTAATAATAAGCTTTGCAATGAAAGAAACGATTTTTGAAAAAGCATATTAGTTTTTGAGATATTAACTTTTAGATACTGGTTTACTCAATTATATTCACTCATCTTCAAAAAATCATAACAAATCGGAGCTTTCATAAATCGTTATAAAATTATCAGCGTTTGTAAGACAAACTATAAGTTTTCTAATGCATAAAACGGGTTTTCAAAAAACAATTTAGTTTTTGAAATATTAAGTTTTAAACATTTTCTCAATTTTCAATTTACATAATTATATTCACGCATTTTCAAAAAATCATAATAAATTGGAGCTTTCATAAATCGTTATGAAACTATCAGCATTTATAGTACAAATAATAAGCTTTGCAATGAAAGAAACGATTTTTGAAAAGACAAATTAGTTTTTGAGATATTAAGTTTTAGATACTTATTTACTCAATTGTATTCACTCATCTTCAAAAAATCATAATAAATTGGAGCTTTCATAAATCGTTATGAAACTATCAGCATTTGTAGTACAAATAATAAGCTTTGCAATGGAAGAAACGATTTTTGAAAAAACAAATTAGTTTTTGAGATATTAATTATTATACATCGATTTACACAATTATATTAGCTGATTTTCAAAAAATCATAATAAATTGGAGCTTTCATAAATCGTTATGAAGCTATCAGCATTTGTAGTACAAGTAATAAACTTTGCAATGAAAGAAAGATTTTTGAAAAGACAAATTAGTTTTTGAGATATTAAGTTTTAGATACTGGTTTACTCAATTATATTCACTCATCTTCAAAAAATCATAACAAATCGGAGCTTTCATAAATCGTTATGAAATGATCAGCGTTTGTAATACAAACTATAAGCTTTCTAATGCATCGAACGGTTTTTCAAAAAACAATTTAGTTTTTGAGATATTAAGTTTTAAACATTTTCTCAATTTTCAATTTACATAATTATATTCACGCATTTTCAAAAAATCATAATAAATCGGAGCTTCCATAAATCATTATGAAATTATCATCATTAGTAACACAAATTATAAGCTTTTCAATAAAAGAAACGATTTTTCAAAAAAAAATTTAGTTTTTGAGATATTAATTATTATACATCGATTTACACAATTACATTAACCGATCTTCAAAAAATCATAATAAATTGGAGCTTTCATAAATCGTTATGAAACTATCAGCATTTGTAGTACAAATAATAAGCTTTGCAATGAAAGAAACGATTTTTGAAAAAACAAATTAGTTTTTGAGATATTAATTATTATACAACGATTTACACAATTATATTAACTGATCTTCAAAAAATCATAATAAATTGGAGCTTTCATAAATCGTTATGAAACTATCAGCATTAGTAATACAAATTATAAGCTTTCCAATAAATGAAATAATTTTTGAAAAAAAAAATTAGTTTTTGAGATATTAATTATTATACAGGCTGTCCCGCAACGATTGTACAATACTTCACCAGTATATCCTTTGATCAAAAACTGACAAAAAAAGCTTAAGGTCCGAAAATGGTCCATTGTTGAGATATCCAAAGTTTTAGTTTCATAAGTTGACCACCTATTGTTAACATCATTAATTGTAACGGTTTAGTTGTAGTAATTGTATGATTAACATTTGTTTTACTACTTTCAATAAGTACATACGAGTACCACGTGCATAATGTGCTGTTGCTCCATCGTGCATAAAGGTTTGCAGGCATTTGAGTTTCTAGTATTGCATGGAGATTGTCATCACTCATAATGTGCCTATTATGGATATTAAGAATTCTGTTTTGAGTAAATGTTGCTTCTTCCGTAAACACAATGTTTATGGGACATTTAGTACCACTTCCTGTATGGCTCACCTACAAAATATCTGTTGTTTTTTTCTATAATTTTCTGTTAAAGCTTGAAAAGTGTTGTAGTGATACGGATAAAGCAACTGCTTCCTTGCAGTGAACGGTTGTTTTCTTGTACAGAAATCTTTCTAATGCTGGTTGAGGCATTAGAAAGATTTTATCAATGCTTCCCAAAACTGCTTCTTTTAATTCCACATGAAGGGGTTAATCATTATAAAAAAATTTGAATTAATGAAGTTTACAATAAGACAACTTATGGAACTAAACCTTAGAATATCTCAACAATGGACCATTTTCGGACCTATGTTTATTAAGCTTTTTTTGTCACTTTTTGATCAGAGAATACACTGGTGAAGTATTATACAATCGTTGCGGGACACCTGTATATCGATTTACACAATTATATTAACTGATCTTCAAGAAATCATAATAAATTGGGGCTTTCATAAATCGTTATGAAACTATCAGCATTTATAGTACAAATAATAAGCTTTGCAATGAAAGAAACGATTTTTGAAAAGACAAATTAGTTTTGGAGATATTAAGTTTTAGATATTGGTTTACTCAATTATATTCACTCATCTTCAAAAAATCATAATAAATCGGAGCTTTCATAAATCGTTATGAAATTATCAGCGTTTGTAATACAAACTATAAGCTTTCTAATGCATCAAACGGTTTTTCAAAAAACAATTTAGTTTTTAAGATATTAAGTTTTAAACATTTTCTCAATTTTCAATTTACATAATTATATTCACGCATTTTCAAAAAATCATAATAAATAGAAGCTTCCATAAATCATTATGAAATTATCACCATTAATAATACAAATTATAAGCTTTCCAATAAAAAAAACCGCTTTTCAAAAAAAAAAATAGTTTTTGAGATATTAATTATTATACATCGATTTACACAATTATATTAACTGATCTTCAAAAAATCATAATAAATTGGAGCTTTCATAAATCGTTATGAAACTATCAGCATTTGTAGTACAAATAATAAGCTTTGCAATGAAAGAAACGATTTTTCAAAAAAAAATTTAGTTTTTGAGATATTAATTATTATATATCGATTTACACAATTATATTAACTGATCATCAAAAAATCATAATAAATTGGAGCTTTCATAAATCGTTATGAAACTATCAGCATTTATAGTACAAATAATAAGCTTTGTAATGAAAGAAACGATTTTTGAAAAAACAAATTAGTTTTTGAGATATTAATTATTATACAACGATATACACAATTATATTAACTGATCTTCAGAAAATCATAATAAATTGGAGCTTTCATAAATCGTTATGAAACTATCAGCATTTGTAAAACAAATAATAAGCTTTGCAATGAAAGAAACGATTTTTGAAAAAACAAATTAGTTTTTGAGATATTAATTATTATACAACGATTTACACAATTATATTAACTGATCTCCAAAAAATCATAATAAATTGGAGCTTTCATAAATCGTAATGAAACTATCAGCATTTGTAAAACAAATAATAAGCTTTGTAATGAAAGAAACGATTTTTGAAAAAACAAATTAGTTTTTGAGATATTAATTATTATACAACGATTTACACAATTATATTAACTGATCTCCAAAAAATCATAATAAATTGGAGATTTCGTAAATCGGTATGAAACTATCAGCATTTGTAGTACAAATAATAAGCTTTGCAATGAAAAAAACGATTTTTGAAAAAACAAATTAGTTTTTGAGATATTAAGTTATAGATACTGGTTTACTCAATTATTTTCACTCATCTTCAAAAAATCATAATAAATCGGAGCTTTCATAAATCGTTATGATATTATCAGAGTTTGTAATACAAACTATAAGCTTTCTAATGCATAAAACGGTTTTTCAAAAAACAATTTAGTTTTTGAGATATTAAATTTTAAACATTTTCTCAATTTTCAATTTACGTAATTATATTTACGTATTTTCAAAAAATCATAATAAATCGGAGCTTCCATAAATCATTATGAAATTATCATCATTAGTAATACAAATTATAAGCTTTCCAATAAAAGAACCGATTTTTCAAAAAAAAATTCAGTTTTTGAGATATTAATTATTATACAACGATTTACACAATTATATTAACTGATCTTCAAAAAATCATAATAAATTGGAGCTTTCATAAATCGTTATGAAATTATCAGCATTTGTAGTACAAATATTAAGCTTTTCAATGAAAGAAACGATTTTTGAAAAAACAAATTAGTTTTTGAGATATTAATTATTATAGAACGATTTATACAATTATATTAACTGATCTTCAAAAAATCATAATAAATTGGAGCTTTCATAAATCGTTATGAAACTATCAGCATTTGTAGTACAAATAATAAGCTTTGCAATGAAAGAAACGATTTTTGAAAAGACAAATTAGTTTTTGAGATATTAAGTTTTAGATACTGGTTTACTCAATTATATTCACTCATCTTCAAAAAATCATAATAAATCGGAGCTTTCATAAATCGTTATGAAATTATCAGCGTTTGTAATACAAATTATAATCTTTCCAACACATAAAACGGTTTTTCAAAAAACAATTTAGTTTTTGAGATATTAAGTTTTAAACATTTTATCAATTTTCAATTTACATAATTATATTCACGCATTTTCAAAAAATCATAATAAATTGGAGCTTTGATAAATCGTTATGAAACTATCAGCATTTGTAGTACCAATAATAAGCTTTGCAATGAAAGAAACGATTTTTGAAAAAACAAATTCGTTTTTGAGATATTAATTATTATACAACGATTTACACAATTATTATATTAACTGATCTTCAAAAAATCATAATAAATCGGAGCTTTCATAAATCGTTATGAAATTATCAGCGTTTGTAATACAAATTATAATCTTTCCAACACATAAAACGGTTTTTCAAAAAACAATTTAGTTTTTGAGATATTAAGTTTTAAACATTTTATCAATTTTCAATTTACATAATTATATTCACGCATTTTCAAAAAATCATAATAAATTGGAGCTTTGATAAATCGTTATGAAACTATCAGCATTTGTAGTACAAATAATAAGCTTTGCAATGGACGAAACGATTTTTGAAAAAACAAATTAGTTTTTGACATATTAACTTTTAGATACTGGTTTACTCAATTATATTCACTCATCTTCAAAAAATCATAATAAATCGGAGCTTTCATAAATCGTTATGAAATTATCAGAGTTTGTAATACAAGCTATAAGCTTTCTAATGCATCAAACGGTTTTTCAAAAAACAATTTAGTTTTTGAGATATTAATTTTTAAACATTATAAGACATTTTCTCAACCTTTGCCAACAATGGTAATGTCCAAAACTCGCACAATTTTTAATATATCAACAATTACTTCAGTTAGAACCCTAAATTTAAGCAACAGACACCTTGCTGATTCAATGCTTGACACTCATACTTTGCTCTGTTGAGTAATTGAAGCAGAAGACGAAAATGGATCTGATACTATTTGATCATAGAAAAATCTGACATAAAATCTACTTAGAATTTCTACGCTTAACTCTGGTAATCCCTGGCTTTCCTGCAACCCTAAAAACTTTATTCAAAAAGAACTTGCTTCGAATCGGATGGTTTTATGTTTATCTCTGGTAATCCCTGGCTTTCCTACTTCTCTGTATACTTTGCCTTGCAAAGGTTGTGATCTTGACTCTTCACCAATATGTTCCTTCATGTTTTCGATATTCTTTTCCTCGAATTGGAGAGTCATATACCTTTCGTATACGATTCTTAATAGTCTTTGTCACCTTTTCTCACATATTCTGGAACAATCCATACTATCATAGAATACACTTGTGTCTAACTACTGTAATTTACAGCAGTGTGGAGCAAAACTAGAAACGATCGCTTCACTTTCTAATCTAAGCCATCGAAAAGGAAATAAGAGACGTGGATATCAAGTACAAGCAAGCAGTGCTCTGCGTAGCGAGCTAAAATGTCATAAAAATATACTTAGATATCCACTCTTAAAATGTTAATGAAATCTTTAACGTCACACAACGTAGCGTGTGATCATTAATTGCTTAAGTTGCGATGTAAAAGTACTAAAAAACATCCGCTTATTTAGCGGCTACTATGTTCTATATTAATTATAAATTCGCTCTGTATTCATACAAGATATGCAAACAAATCGTCTGTGACTAATAACTGTAAAGGAAATAGTTAATGTCTTTACGTGTTTTTGTAGAATCAAAAAATTTTAATCATGCATTGAAATTCCTTCTAAACCAAAAAAAAAAAAAAAAATAGACACAAAAGTAGTAAAAAAGCTTTCCTTTCATAACAATTAATTTCATCATTAAATTAAAAAAATTGGTGTGAAACTTCTTTACATAACAGGTTGAGAATACACATTCCAAAACAATTTAGATAAAACATTTTTAATACTCTTCATTACATCTCTCAAATGAGCTGTTAATGAAATCGGCTTAGTATGCAAATTGTGTAAAACAAACAGATAAATCTTTTGCAATCGTATACAATTTTTTTATAATTCTATGCAATTTCATAAAACCGAATTTAATTTCATGTGAAATTTAAAATATCGTATCTCAAGAATGAATTGAGATATCATGAAATAAAGAACATTTTAAAGCAAATTTGATGAAGATTTGCCAAAAATAATTTCTGTTTTTCAATAAACATCGTTGTTAAGATTTTTTAAATCCAACTCTGCATGTTTAAATGTTTAAAATTAAAAATATTATATCTCAAGAACGAATGGAGCATTTTAAAGTAATTTTAAAACAGATTTAGTGTGCTATAAATAATTTCTTATTTTGGACTGATTTTTAAACTCATCTATATCCTTTACACTTTAAAAATAGAAATTCAGGAACTCCTATCTTAGGAATGAATTTCGATATTATGATGAAACAATAATCATTTTAAAGCAAATTTAATAAGTATTAAATGTGCCATAAATAATTTCTTATTTTCCACAAACACCATTGTTATGATTTTTTAAACTCAACGCTGCATATAATAAGTTGTATCTACATCTTTCTTAATTAACCACCTAAATCAAATTTATTTCAAGATTTGAAGCAACATCGTATTTTTTATTTAAATCTACACTATTTTTAGTATATTTACTAAAAATTTCGTTACTCCAACTCGATTTTAGTAAAAGTTATAAATTTTTATAACATTAAATGTCATAATTTTAAGTGATTTTGGACAGTCTTTGATTTAATCACATAAATCAAATTTATTTCAAGATTTGAAGCAATTTAGTATTTTTTATTTAAATCTACACTCTTTTTAGCATAACCCTTAAAAATTTCGTTACTCCAACACAATTTTAGCAAAAGTTATCAAGTTTTATAACATTAAATGTCATAATTTCAAGTGATTGAAGTGATTTAACCATCTAAACCAAATTTATTTCAAGATTTGAAGCTACATCGTATTTTTTATTTAAATCTACAATATTTTTAGTACAATTCCTAAAAATTTCGTTACTCCAACTTGATTTTAGCAAAAGTTATGAATTTTTATAACATTAAATGTCATAATTCGAAGTGATTTTGAACACTTGTTGATTTAACCATCGAAACCAAATTTATTTCAAGATTTGAAGCAATATCGTATTTTTTATTTAAATCTACAGTATTTTTAGTATAATTCCTAAAAATTTCGTTACTCCAACTCGATTTTAGCAAAAGTTATAAATTTCTATAACATTAAATGTCATAATTTTAAGTAATTTTGAACAGTCCTTTATTTAATCACATAAGTCAAATTTATTTCAAGATTTGAAGCAATTTAGTATTTTTTATTTAAATCTACACTCCTTTTAGCATAACTCTTAAAAATTTCGTTACTCCAACACAATTTTAGCAAAAGTTATGAATTTTTATAACACTAAATGTCAAAATTTGAAGCGATTTTGGACGCTTGTTGATTT
This sequence comes from Onthophagus taurus, assembly GCF_036711975.1. Taxonomy (NCBI): domain Eukaryota; kingdom Metazoa; phylum Arthropoda; class Insecta; order Coleoptera; family Scarabaeidae; genus Onthophagus; species Onthophagus taurus. The sequence goes on along the minus strand of NC_091975.1, from coordinate 11,078,167 downwards.
AACCATCTAAAAAAATTTATATCAAGATTTGATGCAATATCGTATTTTTTATTTAAATCTACACTATTTTTAGTATAATTCCTAAAAATTTCGTTACTCCAACTCGAGTTTAGTAAAAGTTATGAATTTCTATAACATTAAATGTCATAATTTTAAGTGATTTTGGACAGTCTTTGATTTAATCACATAAATCAAATTTGTTTCAAGTTTTGAAGCAATTTAGTATTTTTTATTTAAATCTATACTCTTTTTAGTATAACTCTTAAAAATTTCGTTACTCCAACTCCATTTTAGCAAAAGTTATGAATTTTTATGACATTAAATGTCATAATTTTAAGTGATTTTGGACAGTCTTTGATTTAATCACATAAATCAAATTTATTTCAAAATTTGAAGCAATTTAGTATTTTTTATTTAAATCTAGACTCTTTTTACATAACTCTTAAAAATTTCGTTACTCCAGTTCGATTTTAGCAGAAGTTATGAATTTTTATAACATTGAATGTCATAATTTGAACTGATTTTGGACACTTGTTGATTTAACCATCTAAACCAAATTTATTTCAAGATTTGAAGCAATATCGTATTTTTCATTTAAATCTAGACTCTTTCTAGCATAACTCTTAAAAATTTCGTTACTCCAACACAATTTTAACAAAAGTTATGAATTTTTATAACATTAAATGTCATAATTTGAAGTGATTTTGGACACATGTTGATTTAACTATCTAAACTAAGTTTATTTTAAGATTTGAAGCAACATCGTATTTTTTATTTAAATCTACACTATTTTTAGTATAACTCTTAAAAATTTCGTTACTCCAACACAATTTTAGCAAAAGTTATGAATTTTTATAACATTAAATGTCATAATTTGAAGTGATTTTGGACACTTGTTGATTTAACCATCTAAACTAAGTTTATTTTAAGATTTGAAGCAACATCGTATTTTTTATTTAAATCTACACTATTTTTAGTATAACTCTTAAAAATTTCGTTACTCCAACACAATTTTAGCAAAAGTTATGAATTTTTATAACATTAAATGTCATAATTTGAAGTGATTTTGGACACTTGTTGATTTAACCATCTAAACTAAGTTTATTTTAAGATTTGAAGCAACATCGTATTTTTTATTTAAATCTACACTATTTTTAGTATAATTCCTAAAAATTTCGTTACTCCAACTCGATTTTAGCAAAAGTTATGAATTTCTATAACATTAAATGTCATAATTTTAAGTGATTTTGGACAGTCTTTGATTTAATCACATAAATCAAATTTATTTCAGAATTTGAAGCAATTTAGTATTTTTCATTTAAATCTAGACTCTTTCTAGCATAACTCTTAAAAATTTCGTTACTCCAACACAATTTTAGCAAAAGTTATGAATTTTTATAACATTAAATGTCATAATTTGAAGTGATTTTGGACACATGTTGATTTAACTATCTAAACTAAGTTTATTTTAAGATTTGAAGCAACATCGTATTTTTTATTTAAATCTACACTATTTTTAGTATAACTCTTAAAAATTTCGTTACTCCAACACAATTTTAGCAAAAGTTATGAATTTTTATAACATTAAATGTCATAATTTGAAGTGATATTGGACACTTGTTGATTTAACCCCCTAAACCAAATTTATTTCAAGATTTGAAGCAAAATCGTATTTTTTATTTGAATCTACACTATTTTTAGTATAATTCCTAAAAATTTCGTTAGTTCAACGCGATTTTAGCAAAGGTTATGAATTTCTATAACATTAAATGTCATAATTTTAAGTGATTTTGGACAGTCTTTGATTTAATCACATAAATCAAATTTATTTCAGAATTTGAAGCAATTTAGTATTTTTCATTTAAATCTAGACTCTTTCTAGCATAACTCTTAAAAATTTCGTTACTCCAACACAATTTTAGCAAAAGTTATGAATTTTTATAACATTAAATGTCATAATTTGAAGTGATTTTGGACACATGTTGATTTAACCATCTAAACTAAGTTTATTTTAAGATTTGAAGCAACATCGTATTTTTTATTTAAATCTACACTATTTTTAGTATAACTCTTAAAAATTTCGTTACTCCAACACAATTTTAGCAAAAGTTATGAATTTTTATAACATTAAATGTCATAATTTGAAGTGATATTGGACACTTGTTGATTTAACCACCTAAACCAAATTTATTTCAAGATTTGAAGCAAAATCGTATTTTTTATTTGAATCTACACTATTTTTAGTATAATTCCTAAAAATTTCGTTAGTTCAACGCGATTTTAGCAAAGGTTATGAATTTCTATAACATTAAATGTCATAATTTTAAGTGATTTTGGACAGTCTTTGATATAATCACATAAACCAAATTTATTTCAAGATTTGAAGCAATTTAGTATTTTTTATTTAAATCTACACTCTTTTTAGTATAACTCTTAAAAATTTCGTTACTCCAACTCGATTTTAGTAAAAGTTATGAATTTCTATAACATTAAACGTCATAATTTTAAGTGATTTTGGACAGTCTTTGATTTAATCACATAAATTAAATTTATTTCAAAATTTAAAGCAATTTAGTATTTTTTATTTAAATCTACACTCTTTTTAGTATAACTCTTAAAAATTTCGTTACTCCAACACAATTTTAGCAAAAGTTATGAATTTTTATAACATTAAATGTCATAATTTGAACTGATTTTTGACTTGTTGATTTAACTATCTAAACCAAATTTATTTCAAGATTTGAAGCAACATCGTATTTTTTATTTAAATCTACAGTATTTTTAGTATACTTCCTAAAAATTTCGTTGCTCCAACTCGATTTTAGCAAAAGTTATGAATTTCTATAACATTAAATGTCATAATTTTAAGTGATTTTGGACAGTCTTTGATTTAATCACATAAATCAAATTTATTTCAAAATTTGAAGCAATTTAGTATTTTTTATTTAAATTTACACTCTTTTTAGCATAACTCTTAAAAATTTCGTTACTTCAACATAATTTTAGCAAAAGTTATGAATTTTTATATCATTAAATATCATAATTTTAAATGATTTTGGACAGTCTTTGATTTAATCACATAAATCAAATTTATTTCAAGATATGAAGCAATTTAGTATTTTTTATTTAAATCTACACTCTTTTTAGTATAAATCTTAAAAATTTCGTTACTCCAACACAATTTTAGCAAAAGTTATGAATTTTTATAACATTAAATGTCATAATTTGAAGTGATTTTGGACAGTCTTTGATTTAATCACATAAATCAAATTTATTTCAAGATTTGAAGCAATTTAGTATTTTTTATTTAAATCTACACTCTTTTTAGTATAACTCTTAAAAATTTCGTTACTCCAACTCAATTTTAGCAAAAGTTATGAATTTTTATAACAATAAATGTCATAATTTGAAGTGATTTTGGACACTTGTTGATTTAACTATCTAAACCAAATTTATTTCAAGATTTGATGCAATATCGTATTTTTTATTTAAATCTACACTATTTTTAGTATAATTCCTAAAAATTTCGTTACTCCAACTCGATTTTAGCAAAAGTTATGAATTTCTATAACATTAAATGTCATAATTTTAAGTGATTTTGGACAGTCTTTGATTTAATCACATAAATCAAATTTATTTCAAATTTTGAAGCAATTTAGTATTTTTTATTTAAATCTACACTATTTTTAGTATAACTCTTAAAAATTTCGTTACTCCAACTCGATTTTAGCAAAAGTTATGAATTGTTATAACATTAAATGTCATAATTTGAAGTGATTTTGGACACTTATTGATTTAACCGTCTAAACCAAATTTATTTCAAGATTTGAAGCAACATCGTATTTTTTATTTAAATCTACACTATTTTTAGTATAATTTCTAAAAATTTCGTTATTCCAACTCGATTTTAGTAAAAGTTATGAATTTTTATAACATTAAATGTCATAATTTTAAGTGATTTTAGACAGTCTTTGATTTAATCACATAAATCAAATTTATTTCAAGATGTGAAGCAATTTAGTATTTTTTATTTAAATCTACACTCTTTTTAGTATAACTCTTAAAAATTTCGTTACTCCAACTCGATTTTAGCAAAAGTTATGAATTTTTATAACATTAAATGTCATAATTTTAAGTGATTTTGAACAGTCCTTTATTTAATCACATAAATTAAATTTATTTCAAGATTTGAAGCAATTTAGCATTTTTTATTTAAATGTACACTCTTTTTAGCGTAACTCTTAAAAATTTCGTTACTCCAATACAATTTTAGCAAAAGTTATGAATTTTTATAACATTAAAAGTCATAATTTGAAGTGATTGAAGTGATTTAACCATCTAAACCAAATTTATTTCAAGATATGAAGCAACATCGTATTTTTTATTTAAATCTACACTATTTTTAGTATAATTCCTAAAAATTTCGTCACTCCAACTCGATTTTAGTAAAAGTTATGAATTTCTATAACATTAAATGTCATAATTTTAAGTGATTTTGGATTAGATTTAATTACATAAATCAAATTTATTTCAAGATATAAAGCAATTTAGTATTTTTTATTTAAATCTACACTCTTTTTAGTATAACTCTTAAAAATGTCGTTACTCCAACACAATTTTAGCAAAAGTTATGAATTTTTATAACATTAAATGTCATAATTTGAAGTGATTTAACCATCTAAACCAAATTTATTTCAAGATTTGAAGCAAAATCGTATTTTTTATTTAAATCTAAACCATTTTTAGTATAAGTCCTAAAAATTTCGTTACTCCAACTCGATTTTAGCAAAAGTTATGAATTTCTATAACATTAAATGACATAATTTTAAGTGGTTTTGGTTCAATTTTTCGTGATTTCAAAACTAAAATGATTGTGTCAGAACTTAATAATGCCACTTCTTGATCGATTGGTGAGAAAATGATTCGAAATAAGTAAACCAATCGATTCCATCAAGTCGCAATCCCCATTTATAACTGTGAATCCGTACGTGTTACACTTTATTATGGCACAGAATGATGATTGACGTTGTCGTCGATAGATAAATAATAGATTCGACGACTCGCTCTTATTAATAATAAACCATAAGCGGACGCAATTATAACTGTACCAAGGATTCAAACCGCGAAGGAAAACTTTTTCCTCATATACGCCGGTTCCCACCGGGTGACACGGTTAACTCGCGAAAATCTCTTTAAACCGCTTGAGGTTAATGAATTATTATTATAAATATAATAATAAATAGCTTAAATAATAATTTTTTACCTGATTATTTTCTTTTTTTCTTTTTTTGATGAATTAAGTTGTGATTATATTATTTTTCATCGGATTCACAGAGAGTTTGTACCGTTTCGAACTTGAATTACGCACTTGAATTATGATGTTTTACGCTTGATGGTAAATTTCGATGAGCTTCTTAGCTCTGAAGGAGAGATGTAGTACTGGAGTCTTCGGGTTTTGGAAGCACGTCTTATAAAGCGTCTCCCACCGAAGACTTTGTTGAACGGGTCATGAAATAACGGCATAGAGTGTCTTCCAGTATAAAATATACAACAATACTTCAATATTAACTCATTTTATTTATTATTATTTTATTATAACCAAAAAATTATTAAGTTAATAAAAATTTATTAACTTAATGATGGTTTAATAATTGATTTTTTTGTTTTCACTCATTTAACACCTTACATAACGTCACCTATATGCACCATCATCATCTTCGTTTCATCTCTTATATCTCCATATAAAGAGGAGACCGCAAAAACTCCATCCGGAGCCGTTTTCAATCAACAGCGTGCAACAAAAAAAATCATCTCGCTTCTACTTATACTTACTTTCGGTTCTTCTCCTTCATTAAACCCTAATGAGAAATGACGCAAACGTTTTTGGTGCATTGAAATGTCAAAAGCTTCTTCATCTTAAATCGTTATCGTAGAATTATTTTGCGTTTCGATTTGCGATCGATTTTACGTGCTTTGAATTTGGGGGTTAAATTTATACTGTGTTTACGTGTCATGTTGGAACTTGTCCAGAGCGGACGGGTCGTGTACGAGGAGGATGTGGCACGGAAAAATTTTTGTCGCACGAAGACTGCGAGGACTACGACGACGACCTGCGGTTTTAAATTGGTTTTAGGCCGAACGTGTCTTGGTCTTTAAAGTGTTACGCGAGGGAAAAAAATTGTTGTAATTGTCTAAGAAAATTGCACTTGCAGAAAATTGTTCTTAAAGAAATTGCTTTCAGGAAATTCTCAACCGGAAATTATCGCAAAGAAATTATTAAGGGGGAAATACATTATTATTTTCATAAAAATTAACTTATAACTATTTGGAGCTTTCATATATCGTTATGAAATTATCAGCTTTTATAATACAAATTATAAGCTTTCTAATAAAAAAAGCGGTTTTTCAAAAAATAAATTAGTTTTTGAGATATCAAGTTTTAGACATTGGTTTACTCAATTATATTCACTCATCTTTAAAAAAATCATAATAAATCGGAGCTTTCATAAATCGTTATGAAATTATCAGCATTTGTAGTACAAATTATAATCTTTCCAACGCATAAAACGGTTTTTCAAAAAACAATTTAGTTTTTAAGATATTAAGTTTTAAACATTTTCTCAATTTTCAGTTTACATTTTTATATTCACTCATTTTCAAAAAATCATAATAAATCGAAACTTCCATAAATCATTATGAAATTATTACCATTAATAATACAAATTGTAAGCTTTTCAATAAATGAAATAATTTTTCAAAAAAAAAATTTTGTTTTTGAGTTATTAATTATTATACATCGATTTGCACAATTATACTAACTGATTTTCAAAAAATCATAATAAATTGGAGCTTTCATAAATCGTTATGAAACTATCAGCGTTTGTAGTACAAATAATAAGCTTTTCAATGAAAGAAACGATTTTTGAAAAAACAAATTAGTTTTTTAGATATTAACTTTTAGATATTGGTTTACTCAATTATATTCGCTCATTTTCAAAAAATCATAATAAATCGGAGCTTTCATAAATCGTTATGAAATTATCAGCGTATGTAATACAAATTATAAGCTTTCTAATGCATAAAACGGGTTTTCAAAAAACAAATTAGTTTTTAAGATATTAAGTTTTAAACATTTTCTCAATTTTCAATTTACATTTTTATATTCACTCATTTTCAAAAAATCAAAATAAATCGGAGCTTCCATAAATCATTATGAAATTGTTACCATTAGTGATACAAATTATAAGCTTTCCAATAAAAGAAACAGTTTTTCAAAAAAAATATTAGTTTTTGAGATATTAATTATTATACATCGATTTACACAATTATACTAACTGATCTTCAAAAAATCATAATAAATTGGAGCTTTCATAAATCGTTATGAAACTATCAGCATTTGTAGTAGAAATAATAAGCTTTGCAATGAAAGAAAAAATTTTTGAAAAAACAAATTAGTTTTTCAGATATTAACTTTTAAATATTGGTTTACTCAATTATATTCAATCATTTTCAAAAAATCATAATAAATTGGAGCTTTCATAAATCGGTATGAAATTATCAGCGTTTGTAATACAAATTATAAGCTTTCTAAAGCATGAAACGGTTTTTCAAAAAACAATTTAATTTTTGAGATATAAAGTTTTAAACTATAAAGTTTTCAAAAAATCATAATACATCGGAGCTTCCATAAATCATTATGAAATTATTACCATTAGTAACACAAATTATAAGCTATTCAATAAATGATAATTTTTCAAAAAAAAAATTAGTTTTTGAAATATTAATTATAATACATCGATTTATACAATTATATTAACTGATTTTCAAAAAATCGTAATAAATCGGAGCTTAAATAAATCATTATGAAATTATTACCATTAGTAATACAAATTATAAGCTTTTCAATAAATGAAATAATTTTTCAAAAAAAGATTTAGTTTTTGAGATATTAATTATAATACATCGATTTACACAATTATATTAACTGATTTTCAAAAAATCGTAATAAATTGGAGCTTTTATAAATCGCTATGAAACTATCAGCATTTGTAGTACAAATAATAAGCTTTGCAATGAAAGAAACGATTTTTGAAAAAACTAATTAGTTTTTGAGATATTAACTTTTAGATATTGGTTTACTCAATTATATTCCTCATCTTCAAAAAATCATAATAAACCGGAGCTTTCATAAATCGTTATGATATTATCAGCGTTTGTAATACAAATTATAATCTCTCCAACGCATAAAACGGTTTTTCAAAAAAAATTTAATTTTTGAGATATTAATTATAATACATCGATTTACACAATTATATTAACTGATTTTCAAAAAATCGTAATAAATTGGAGCTTTCATATATCGCTATGAAATTATCAGCATTTGTGGTACAAATAATAAGCTTTGCAATGAAAGAAACGATTTTTGAAAAAACAAATTAGTTTTTCAGATATTAACTTTTAGATATTGGTTTACTCAATTATATTCACTCATCTTGAAAAAATCATAATAAATCAGAGTTTTCATAAATCGTTATGAAATTATCAGCGTTTGTAATACAAATTATAATCTTTCCAACGCATAAAACGGCTTTTCAAAAAACAATTTAGTTTTTGAGATATTAAGTTTTAAACATTTTCTCAATTTTTAGTTTACATTTTTATATTCACTCATTTTCAAAAAATCATAATAAATCGGAGCTTCCATAAATCATTATGATATTATTACCATTAGTAATACAAATTATAAGCTTTTCAATAAATGAAATAATTTTTCAAAAAAATATTTAGTTTTTGAGATATTAATTATAATACATCGATTTACACAATTATATTAACTGATTTTCAAAAAATCGTAATAAATTGGAGCTTTCATAAATCGTTATGAAACTATTAGCATTTGTAGTACAAATAATAAGCTTTGCAATGAAAGAAACGATTTTTGAAAAAACAAATTAGTTTTTGAGATATTAACTTTTAGATATTGGTTTACTCAATTATATTCACTCATCTTCAAAAGATCATAATAAATCGGAGCTTTCATAAATCGTTATGAAATTATCAGCGTTTGTAATACAAATTATAATACGATACCTTCCAAGATTTTATCTTTATTGTTGATGTTGAATAATATAACGTATGTTATAGCGCTGGTTAACACTTCTTCGTAACGATTAACGATTTGCTGGCTTTTGTTGTAACGAATTATTTATTAATTATAACGAAGGTACAACACGACTCAAAACGACGCTCTTACAAAAATCTTATTGATTAGTGACGCGCTTGTTGTCAACAACAACGAAAACAAAACAAAAACTTCTTATTGCTATGATTCTTGACAAATCGGAAAACTAATTTAAATACAAATAAAAAATGCAAAAATGTGTATAAACAAGATACAAATTACAACATGCCCCCCGCCTTGAAAGGACTGCCTTTCAAAAAAAAAAAAAAATTAGTGAGTATATGGGAGGGGGGAGCGCTAAAGAAAACATATTATAACAAATTATTTGATTGTCTATATCTAATAGACAATCACCTAAGGTAACAATAACAAAAAAAGTAAATAATATCAAAATTAGTACTAATTTGTCATTGGAAGCGGGCAAAGTTTATTGGTTGGTCGCTTGATAATCCCGTTGGTGGTGCGTACGGTAGCAACTCTTGCAATACCATCGGATCCAGGGTGTAGAGCGATAACGTGACCATATAACCACTTCAATGTTGGTAAGTTGTCATCCTTTACTACAACCAATTCATCAATTTTAAGATTCTCTGTTTTAGTTGACCACTTGGAACGGCGTTGGAGTTCCGAAATGTATTCCTTTGACCAACGCTTCCAAAAGTCTTGCTGAATTCGTTGCGTATATTGATAGTGGGACAGCCGATTTAACTTGACGTGATCCAGGCTTGGATCTGGTGGGGCCGAAAGCGTTCTCCCAATTAAGAAATGCGCAGGAGTTAAGGGTGTTAAATCATTGGGATCCGTGGACAAGGGTGACAAAGGGCGAGAATTTAGGATAGCTTCAATTTGAATCAACAGCGTATAAAATTGTTCAAAGGTAAGTATTACATTGCCAACGACCCGCTTTAAATGATATTTGGTTGCTTTAACGCCTGCCTCCCATAAACCGCCGAAATGAGGCGAATTAGGGGGAATGAATGACCAATTAATCGACTCATTCTCAATCACATCGGTTAATTGATTGGAACCTTGTAGGAACGTTCCTAACTCGTGAAGCTCGCGATTCGCGCCGACGAAATTGGTACCGTTATCCGAAAAAATCTGAGACGGCTTTCCACGGCGACCAACAAAACGCCGCAGTGCTGCAATAAAACATTCAGAAGTCAAATCCGACACCAATTCAAGGTGTATAGCACGTGTTATAAAGCATACAAATAGACAAATATAGCATTTTGAAGTTTTAGAACCGCGACCTTTCCGATCTTTCAAAAGAAACGGGCCAGCGTAATCGACGCCGGTGGTACTGAACGGAGGTGCTGGAGTAACACGTTGCGATGGTAAATCGCCCATAATAGGCTGCGACACCCGCGGTTTTACTCGAAAACAACGCATGCAATTAAAGATTACCTTTTTGGCAAGATTTCTCCCCCCAATCGGCCAATACCGATCCCGTATTGAAGCTAGTAAATGTTGCGGACCTGCATGAAGAAGTTGTACGTGTTCGTGTTCGAAGATCAACCGCGTTAACACGTATTTACTATGAAGTAGCATCGGGTGCTTTTTATCAACGTTATAAGACGAATTGCGTAATCGACCGCCTACGCGCATAATACCAGTGTGATCAAGAAATACGTTTAATTTAGTTAGTTCGTTTTTCTGCGGCAAACTGCCCTTGCCACTCAAATGATTGATTTCATCCTGAAATGAGTCTCGTTGACTACATTTGATTAGGTAAATTTGCGCTTCATTCAATTCCGAACATTTTAAAGAACCCGTTCGTTTATCAGATTTATTTGAACAATTATTAATGAACCGCAGACAATATGCTATTACACGTTGTAGCCGAAATAGGGTAGAAAAGCGCGTGAACGGAATAACGCATTCTTCAATTATAGTAGCTTTTAGAACGTTAACCTTTATTTCCGGTAAACTTTCAGAACGAAACGTTCTACGTGGCCATAACGACTCATCTTGCTTTAACCATACAGGACCACACCAATATATTGTTAAATCCGCGAGGGCTCCCGAGTCTATACCGCGTGAAACGGGGTCTGCGGGGTTGTGCTCGGTTGAAACGTAGCGCCAATCAGACGCTCTCGATAAGTCAAGAATTCGCGCAATGCGATTTCCTACGAATGTATGTAATTTACTAGGATCAGTTCCTAGCCATCCTATCAGAACACTAGAGTCCGTCCAGTACACTACTCTTTTAATTTCTAGATTTAAAGCTGCTCTAACTTTATTAACAAGATCGGTAAGTAACAAAGCACCAAGCAGTTCTAATCGCGGAACCGTAGTAGGTTTTATTGGAGCCACTCTGGATTTTGCGCATACTAATTGAACCGAACAATCATTATAAGAATTAGTAGCTCGTAAGTAAACACAAGCTCCGTATGCTTTAATTGATGCGTCTGAAAATCCATGTAGTTCAAATTCATTCGCATTTTTTAACGAAATATGACGTGGAATTTCAATGGGATTTAATAGAACTAACATGTCACGAAATTCACACCAACGTGTGTAAATTTGATTTGGAAGTGAAACATCCCAATCCAATCCCTCCTGCCAAATGTGTTGAAGGATAATTTTGGCCCTTATGATAACAGGACTCAATAACCCTAACGGATCGAAGATTTGAGCTATCTCAGAAAGAATAGATCGTTTGGTAACCCGTGTCATAGTTGTGTTTTTGCTAATGTTAAATTTAAAGACATCTTTCTGAGGATCCCACATCAGACCTAACGTACGCGTATTTTCCCTACGTCCCATGTCTATTATATCTTCCGCTCTACTATCTGATACACAACGTAATATTGCGGGATTGTTAGAAACCCATTTATGTAGCTTGAAACCGCCCGCATTCAAAGTTTGTGATACTCCGTCAATAATGTACATAACTTTCTCAACTGAATCCGCTCCCGTAAGAAGGTCGTCTACGTAAAAATGATTCTTAATAACGTTAGCAATCACTGGATCGGAGCTTTCTAAACCTAACTGCTTTAAACAGCGAGTCGCTAGGTAACTTGCTGATGCTGTACCGTAGGTAATAGTGGTTAACTCGTAAACCTCTATTGGAAGATTTTCGGAATCGCGCCATAGAATACGTTGGAACCTTAATTGTTCCGTGTTAACGAGGCATGCACGATACATTTTTTGAATATCTGATACTACAACTATGCTATATTGTCTGTACCGGACTAGAGCGCTAAATAGATCTGGTTGGATAGTAGGACCCACAACCTGCAGATCGTTAAAAGAATAACCGGTGGATGTAGGGCACGACGCGTCAAACACTACTCGTAACTTTGTGGTTGCGCTTTTTTCATTTATAACACCATGGTGGGGTATATAGTAATTATTTTTATCTGATTCCTGCGGTGATACTACCCTACGCATATGGCCTAATTCAGAGTATTCTCGCATGAATTCGCGATATTTATTACCGAATTCTGGTAATCGCTTGAATTTACGCTCCATACTTAGTAAGCGTGTTTTGGCATTGTGGTACGACTCGCCCAATTGATGAAGTTCTCCATCGATTGGAATTGTAACTATGAATCGGCCGTCATCCGTTCGCGAGGTCGTTTCTTGAAAATGTTTCTCACAGAACGCGTCAGATTTCGATAGCGAAATGGGTACGTTCACCGACTCAACTTCCCAAAAACGCGTGAGTTGTTCGTGAAGTTTTGATGACTGTGCGCTTTGAACTAAATTGCACTGGATAGAAGGCACAGCGCTTGTTTGAACCGGGCCCGAAACAATCCACCCGAACCTTGTATTTTGTATAACCGGTCCATCATCTAATTTGATTTGACCTATGCACAACAATTCCCAAAAGTAATCTGCGCCTAGCAACATATCAATACTATTTGGGTTATAAAACTCAGGATCAGCTAAGCGTAGGTGAGCAGGAATCTTTAACGAATTAACATCGATAGCGAACTGAGGCAAATTACTAGTAATTACTGGAAGGACAAGACACGTAACTTGAAGTGAAAAATTAGTACAATGCGAATGTATTTTTAGCAAACATGAACTAGAAATTGTAGATTTAGATTGAGTTATTCCCGTAACGCTGATATTTGTTTTTGTTTCAGGGAGATGCAACCTTTCGCGAAGATCTGTCGTTATGAAGCTACTTTGACTACCTGGATCTAGTAGTGCACGGAATGTGTGTTTTTTATTTCGCCGATCAAATGCATGTAAAGTGACAGTTGATAATAAAGTTTGTACAGTTGTTAATGAACTAGATGTGAGAGTTTGTAATTGTGTTGTTGGTGATTGTTGCGAATCTGAACGATTATATGTGATATGCAGAAGGGTGTGGTGTTTAGATTTACATTGTTTACATAGACCCGACCTACATTGATTAATAAAGTGACCCAATCGAAGACAATTCATACAAAGTTTCAATTTTTTTACTTGCTCTATACGTTTTTGTATGTTAAGTTGAAGAAATTCAGGGCAATGTTGAAGATTATGTTCGGCCTTGCACAAAACACATTTTATTGCATCTATCTGCCTTGAAACTACAAATGATCTAGCTTTAGTAGCTGACTGATGTTTAACTAATGATTTAGACGCCCCTTTATCTTCAAGTGATTCTAATAAATCAGCTCTACCTTTTAAGCAATCCAATAAATCGTCTAATGTGGGTTTATCAATCTGTATTTTTTGATGTTCCCATTCACGGTTTGATTCAAAATCCAATTTAGTGGAAACTAAATATACAATTAATGTGTCCCATTTATCGGTGGGTTCCTTTAATGTGTTTAATGCACGTAAATGTTTGCGAATGTTATCAATTAAAGTGCGTATTACATTCGAGTTAACGGAAGTAATTCTTTCAATTTTAAAAAGTGCCTTAATGTGATTTTGCACTAGTATTCGAGGGTTGTTATATCGACTGCAAACTAAATCCCACGCAACATCATAGTTTGTATTGGTAATTTCTAAACTCGCAATTACTTGTCGAGCTTCACCCGTTAAAGTTGATAACAAATAATGGAATTTTTGAACGTCATTCACGGCATGATTATTATGAATCAATGACTCGAAAATATCGTGAAATTCCAGCCATGATTCGCTATTTCCATTAAATTTAGGTAAATCAATTACCGGTAACTTTACGCATTGCTCCGGAGCAGGACTAACAGTGAGAGAAGAATTGCGAGAATTTTTGCTATTTGTTAATATACGTTTGGCTTCCGCAGTGCTTGCGTAAAAAGCCGTCTCAAAATTTTCTCGTTCTAACGCTTGCACCTCCCCGTCGGCGCTTACTAAATCAATGTTCTCCTGAATGATTTCGAAATCACTAATTAAATTAAGTGCACGATCGTACCGTTGTTCCAACTCAAAAACCCACGTCTGATCGAGACTACCCTTATCATCTAATTTCGATTTAGTAATAAATTTTGAAAAATTAGTTAGCTTGCCTTTGACAATGCCACGTTTTTTTATTAAAGTTTCTATTTCCGACATGATAATACGTAAAATGAACGCAACGCAATTGATTCAAATTTAAGCAAGGGAAAAGGAAATGGAAAAAAAGGATTATATGCTTACGACACGCTCAAACTTAAAGGGGGATGCTTCCGGCCCGTGGATAACGTGTCCCGACGAAGGTTCTTCCGAATTTCCTTTGAATTCCAGCTCACCAAATTTTTCCTGTTTGTGTTGCTTGGCAACCACGACTGATGATAATCTCAAAAACGACGATAATTAATTTATCCGGCTCGAAGGACCATGTTGAATAATATAACGTATGTTATAGCGCTGGTTAACACTTCTTCGTAACGATTAACGATTTGCTGGCTTTTGTTGTAACGAATTATTTATTAATTATAACGAAGGTACAACACGACTCAAAACGACGCTCTTACAAAAATCTTATTGATTAGTGACGCGCTTGTTGTCAACAACAACGAAAACAAAACAAAAACTTCTTATTGCTATGATTCTTGACAAATCGGAAAACTAATTTAAATACAAATAAAAAATGCAAAAATGTGTATAAACAAGATACAAATTACAACAGTTGAAGTTTTTAATCTGTGATTTTGTTAAATTTAATTGTAAATTTAGTTATAAGGAATTAGATCTACTGCTGAACCCCACCTATTAACTAATTCCATTATATTGTATAATTTTTCTATGTACCGAAGATGAAACATTAGGTTTCGAAACATGTCTACTTGAATAGAATTAAAACATTTTAATATTTCTCAAAAAGTTTTTACTTTTACATACATCCTATTTTACAAATTATAATCTTTCCAGCGCATAAAACGGCTTTTAAAAAAACAATTTAGTTTTTGAGATATTAAGTTTTAAACATTTTCTCAATTTACATAATTATATTCACTCATTTTCAAAAAATCATAATAAATCGGAACTTCCATAAATCATTTTGAAATTATTACCATTAGTAATACAAATTCTAAGCTTTTCAATAAATCAAATAATTTTTCAAAAAGAAATTTAGTTTTTGAGATATTAATTATTATACATCGATTTGCACAATTATACTAACTGATTTTCAAAAAATCATAATAAATTGGAGCTTTCATAAATCGTTATGAAATTATCAGCATTTGTAGTACAAAGAATAAGCTTTGTAATTAAAGAAACGATTTTTGAAAAAACTAATTAGTTTTTGAGATATTAACTTTTAGATATTGGTTTACTCAATTATATTCACTCATCTTCAAAAAATCATAATAAATCGGAGCTTTCATAAATCATTATGATATTATTACCATTAATAATACAAATTATAAGCTTTTCAATAAATGAAATAATTTTTCAAAAAAAAATTTGGTTTTGAGATATTAATTATTATACATCGATTTACACAATTATACTAACTGATTTTCAAAAAATCATAATAAATTGGAGCTTTCATAAATCGTTATGAAACTATCAGCATTTGTAGTACAAATAATAAGCTTTGCAATGAAAGAAACGATTTTTGAAAAAACAAATTAGTTTTTCGGATATTAACTTTTAGATATTGGTTTACTCAGTTATATTCACTCATCTTCAAGAAATCATAATAAATCGGAGCTTTCGTAAATCATTTTGAAATTATTACCATTAGTAATACAAATTCTAAGCTTTTCAATAAATGAAATAATTTTTCAAAAAGAAATTTAGTTTTTGAGATATTAATTATTATACATCGATTTGCACAATTATACTAACTGATTTTCAAAAAATCATAATAAATTGGAGCTTTCATAAATCGTTATGAAATTATCAGCATTTGTAGTACAAAGAATAAGCTTTGTAATTAAAGAAACGATTTTTGAAAAAACTAATTAGTTTTTGAGATATTAACTTTTAGATATTGGTTTACTCAATTATATTCACTCATCTTCAAAAAATCATAATAAATCGGAGCTTTCATAAATCGTTATGAAATTATCAGCGTTTGTAATACAAATTATAATCTTTCCAACGCATAAAACGGTTTTTCAAAAAACAATTTAGTTTTTGAGATATTTAGTTTTAAACATTTTCTCAATTTTCAGTTTATATTTTTATATTCACTCATTTTCAAAAAATCATAATAAATCGGAGCTTCCATAAATCATTATGATATTATTACCATTAATAATACAAATTATAAGCTTTTCAATAAATGAAATAATTTTTCAAAAAAAAATTTGGTTTTGAGATATTAATTATTATACATCGATTTACACAATTATACTAACTGATTTTCAAAAAATCATAATAAATTGGAGCTTTCATAAATCGTTATGAAACTATCAGCATTTGTAGTACAAATAATAAGCTTTGCAATGAAAGAAACGATTTTTGAAAAGACGAATTAGTTTTTCAGATATTAACTTTTAGATATTGGTTTACTCAATTATATTCACTCATCTTGAAAAAATCATAATAAATCGGAGCTTTCATAAATCGGTATGAAATTATCAGCGTTTGTAATACAAATTATAAGCTTTCTAATGCATGAAACGGTTTTTCAAAAAATAATTTAATTTTTGAGATATAAAGCTTTAAACATTTTCTCAATTTTTAGTTTACATTTTTATATTCACTCATTTTCAAAAAATCATAATAAATCGGAGCTTCCATAAATCATTATGAAATTATTACCATTAATAATACAAATTATAAGCTTTCCAATAAAAGAAACAGTTTTTCAAAAAAAATAGTTTTTGAGATATTAATTATTATACATCGATTTACACAATTATACTAACTGATTTTCAAAAAATCATAATAAATTGAAGCTTTCATAAATCGATATGAAACTATCAGCATTTGTAGTACAAATAATAAGCTTTGCAATGAAAGAAACGATTTTTGAAAAAACGAATTAGTTTTTCAGATATTAACTTTTAGATATTGGTTTACTCAATTATATTCACTCATCTTGAAAAAATCATAATAAATCGGAGCTTTCATAAATCGTTATGAAATTATCAGCGTTTGTAATACAAATTATAATCTTTCCAAAGCATAAAACGGTTTTTCAAAAAACAATTTAGTTTTTGAGATATTAAGTTTTAAACATTTTCTCAATTTTCAGTTTACATTTTTATATTCACTCATTTTCAAAAAATCATAATAAATCGGAGCTTCCATAAATCATTATAATATTATTACCATTAATAATACAAATTATAAGCTTTTCAATAAATGAAATAATTTTTCTAAAAAAAATTTAGTTTTTGAGATATTAATTATTATACATCGATTTACACAATTATACTAACTGATCTTCAAAAAACCATAATAAATTGGAGCTTTCATAAATCGTTATGAAACTATCAGCATTTGTAGTAGAAATAATAAGCTTTGCAATGAAAGAAACGATTTTTGAAAAAACAAATTGGTTTTTGAGACATTAACTTTTCAATATTGGTTTACTCAATTATATTCACTCATCTTCAAAAAATCATAATAAATCGGAGCTTTCATAAATCGTTATGAAACTATCAGCATTTGTAGTAGAAATAATAAGCTTTGCAATGAAAGAAACGATTTTTGAAAAAACAAATTGGTTTTTGAGACATTAACTTTTCAATATTGGTTTACTCAATTATATTCACTCATCTTCAAAAAATCATAATAAATCGGAGCTTTCACAAATCATCATGAATTTATCAGCATTTGTAGTATAAATTACAAGCTTTCCAATAAAAAAAGCGGATTTTCGAAATATCGTTTAGTTTTTGAGATATTAATTTCTAAACTTAAGGATATCCTGCAAAACAACTTTCATGAACACGTGTTTACTAGAAATTTTCAAAATCCACATGTCATATCTTAACAATAAATACCCGTCATCTAATTTAAACACTACTAACTTAAGAAGGCTGATTTGAGTCAACATACAAAGCGTCATTTCGACGCGTTCAACGCAAATTCTATTTTTAGAAATATTTTCGAAAACTTGATTAATCCCATTCAGTTGTAATTAATCGATTATTGTCTCGTTATTATTAAAGATTACTTCATAGGATTATTTGTTTACCAAATCCGGCTTTATTAATTGAAATAACCCGAACGTGTTTGCAATTCAAATTAAGAAATATTAAGATAATTCGACAAACATGTTTTGATAATAGTACGAATTAAGAAGTTGTCTCAACTATAACTATCCGTATCGAATAGATTATCACGAAATAACTTTAGATATAAAAATCGCACGAGGAGGTCAACCCGACTCAATTGAATTCGTCTCATTTAATTCCTATTTGTATCAATACAGCACGTTCCCCGGCTTGCAATCAAACGAAACTTGTGTATATATACAATTCAAACACAACGCGTTTGATGATGGATCAATAAGGTTTATTAAGATTCCATTTTCTTTCTTGAACAAAAAAATTAATAAATCAAATTAATCACTTAATTAAAAGAATAAATGAGTAAAATATAACAAAGTGAATAAAAAGTGTAACTCAAAACTATATTAGAAAGACAATCGAAGCGCTTCAAAACGCATGCTTCAAAGTAACGCTTCTATTCACAACGTGCAAGCCGGCACAGTCTCGTTGAAGTTGTGCTGCGGTGAAGTTGCACGTGTTTCAGGATCATTTCGAACTCGAACTCGTCCGCAGAATTTCATCTAGGGAACATGTACTCTTGTTTTTTACCGAAATGTTCTCTTTCAACGGCCAAATCTAATTAGGGTAAGTGCTCGCTGAATACAAAAGGAAAAATGTTTTGTTTGTTCAACTTGTTCATTTCCACTTGTTGAGATTGTGCTCAATTTTATAAGTTTACCTTGAAATAAAATTAATAGTTTTGATACAAAGAAAGATTTTCTAAGAAGTGAGATAATTCGTGATTCATTTAAGAATTAATCCGAGAGTTTCTTTATATAATGATTATTTGGTTTAAAATGTAAAAATAAAATTGTACCTAACTAATTATCTAATAATCTAGGTTAAAATAGATCGATTTAACTAATTTTGTTAAACTTGGAAGATGATACCTTCACTTATCTAATTGCTCCATCGATATTGAAGGTTACGCTCAATCATGATCATGTTATCTTTTAATTTAACTATTAAATCAATCAACAACATTGTTTTGAAATTACAAAGTAAATTAACGTCACTTTAAACAAACTTCAAATTAAATAGGTCGGTAACTTCAAACATTTTTTATAAAATAATTATTTATCGTGGAAACTTTAAATTTGGCATAACCTATCTTCAAACATTCCTTTATAACCTCAAAAAGTTTCATTTCTCAAATCCTAACCGTTTTGGAAAAATCAATCTTTTTTGATAATGAGACTTTCAAGAAACGTCAAATTAAATTATAAAATTTTTTATAAAATAATTCTTTATCATGGAAACTTTAAATTTGGCATAACCTATCTTCAAACATTCCTTTATAACCTCAAAAAGTTTCATTGCTTAAATCCTAACCGTTTTGGAGAAATCCATTTTTTTTGATAATGAGACTTTCAAGAAACGTCAAATTAAATAGGTGACTTCAAAAATTTTTTATAAAATAATTCTTTATGGTGGAAACTTTAAATTTGGCATAACCTATCTTCAAACATTCCTTTATAACCTCAAAAAGTTTCATTGCTTAAATCCTAACCGTTTTGGAAAAATCAATCTTTTTTGATAATGAGACTTTCAAGAAACGTCAAATTAAATTATAAAATTTTTTATAAAATAATTCTTTATCATGGAAACTTTAAATTTGGCATAACCTATCTTCAAACATTCCTTTATAACCTCAAAAAGTTTCATTGCTTAAATCCTAACCGTTTTGGAGAAATCCATTTTTTTTGATAATGAGACTTTCAAGAAACGTCAAATTAAATAGGTGATTTCAAAAATTTTTTATAAAATAATTCTTTATGGTGGAAACTTTAAATTTGGCATAACCTATCTTCAAACATTCCTTTATAACCTCAAAAAGTTTCATTTCTCAAATCCTAACCGTTTCGGAGAAATCAATCTTTTTTGATAATGAGACTTTCAAGAAACGTCAAATTAAATAGGTGATTTCAAAATTTTTTTATAAAATAATTATTTATCACGGAAACTTTAAATTTGGCATAACCTATCTTCAAACATTCCTTTATAACCTCAAAAAGTTTCATTTCTCAAATCCTAACCGTTTCGGAGAAATCAATCTTTTTTGATAAGGAGACTTTCAAGAAACGTCAAATTAAATAGGTGATTTCAAAAATTTTTTATAAAATAATTCTTTATCATGGAAACTTTAAATTTGGCATAACCTATCTTCAAACATTCCTTTATAACCTCAAAAAGTTTCATTTCTCAAGTCCTAACCGTTTCGGAGAAATCAATCTTTTTTGATAATGAGACTTTCAAGAAACGTCAAATTAAATAGGTGATTTCAACAATTTTTTATAAAATAATACTTTATCATGGAAACTTTAAATTTGGCATAACCTATCTTGAAACGTTCCTTTATAACCTCAAAAAGTTTAATTTCTCAAATCTTAACCGTTTTGGAGAAATCAATCTTTTTTGATAATGAGACTTTCAAGAAACGTCAAATTAAATAGGTGATTTCAAAAATTTGTTATAAAATAATTCTTTATCGTGGAAACTTTAAATTTGGCATAACCTATCTTCAAACATTCCTTTATAACCTCAAAAAGTTTCATTTCTCAAATCCTAACCGTTTCGGAGAAATCAATCTTTTTTGATAATGAGACTTTCAAGAAACGTCAAATTAAACAGGTAATTTCAAAAATTTTTTATAAAATAATTGTTTATCGTGGAAACTTTAAATTTGGCATAACCTATCTTCAAACATTCCTTTATAACCTCAAAAAGTTTCATTTCCCAAATCCTAACCGTTTTGGAAAAATCAATCTTTTTTGATAATGAGACTTTCAAGAAACGTCAAATTAAATAGGTGATTTCAACAATTTTTTATAAAATAATTATTTATCACGGAAACTTTAAATTTGGCATAACCTATCTTCAAACATTTCTTTATAACCTCAAAAAGTTTCATTGCTTAAATCCTAACCGTTTTGGAGAAATCAATCTTTTTTTGTTGATGAGACTTTTAAGAAACGTCAAATTAAATAGGTGATTTCAACAATTTTTTATAAAATAATTCTTTCTTATGGAAACTTTAAATTTGGCATAACCTATCTTCAAACATTCCTTTATAACCTCAAAAAGTTTCATTTCTCAAATCCTAGCCGTTTTGGAGAAATCAATCTTTTTTGATAATGAGACTTTCAAGAAACGTCAAATTAAATAGGTGATTTCAAAAATTTTTTATAAAATAATTCTTTATCATGGAAACTTTAAATTTGGCATAACCTATCTTCAAACATTCCTTTATAACCTCAAAAAGTTTCATTTCTCAAATCCTAACCGTTTTGCAGAAATCAATCTTTTTTGATAATGAGACTTTCAAGAAACTTCAAATTAAATAGGTGATTTCAAAATTTGTTTATAAAATAATTGCTTCTCGTGGAAACTTTAAACTTGGCATAACCTATCTTCAAACATTTCTTTATAACCTCAAAAAGTTTCATTTCCCAAATCCTAACCGTTTCGGAGAAATCAATCTTTTTTGATAATGAGACTTTCAAGAAACGTCAAATTAAATAGGTGATTTCAAAAATTTTTTATAAAATAATTGTTTATCGTGGAAATTTTAAATTTGGCATAACCTATCTTCAAACATTCCTTTATAACCTCAAAAAGTGTCATTTCTCAAACCCTAACCGTTTTGGAGAAATCAATCTTTTTTGTTGATGAGACTTTCAAGAAACGTCAAATTAAATAGGTGATTTAAAAATTTTTTTATAAAATAATTCTTTATCATGGAAACTTTAAATTTGGCACAACCTATCTTCAAACATTCCTTTATAACCTCAAAAAGTTTCATTTCTCAAATCCTAACCGTTTCGGAGAAATCAATCCTTTTTGATAATGATACATTCAAAAAACGTCAAATTAAATAGGTGATTTCAAAAATTTTTTATAAAATAATTCTTTATCATGGAAACTTTAAATTTGGCATAACCTATCTTCAAACATTCCTTTATAACCTCAAAAAGTTTCATTTCTCAAATTCTAACCGTTTCGGCGAAATCAATCTTTTTTGATAATGAGACATTCAAGAAACGTCAAATTGAATAGGTGATTTAAAATTTTTTTTATAAAATAATTCTTTATCATGGAAACTTTAAATTTGGCATAACCTATCTTCAAACATTCCTTTATAACCTCAAAAAGTTTCATTTCTCAAGTCCTAACCGTTTCGGAGAAATCAATCTTTTTTGATAATGAGACTTTCAAGAAACGTCAAATTAAATAGGTGATTTCAACAATTTTTTATAAAATAATACTTTATCATGGAAACTTTAAATTTGGCATAACCTATCTTGAAACGTTCCTTTATAACCTCAAAAAGTTTAATTTCTCAAATCTTAACCGTTTTGGAGAAATCAATCTTTTTTGATAATGAGACTTTCAAGAAACGTCAAATTAAATAGGTGATTTCAAAAATTTGTTATAAAATAATTCTTTATCGTGGAAACTTTAAATTTGGCATAACCTATCTTCAAACATTCCTTTATAACCTCAAAAAGTTTCATTTCTCAAATCCTAACCGTTTCGGAGAAATCAATCTTTTTTGATAATGAGACTTTCAAGAAACGTCAAATTAAACAGGTAATTTCAAAAATTTTTTATAAAATAATTGTTTATCGTGGAAACTTTAAATTTGGCATAACCTATCTTCAAACATTCCTTTATAACCTCAAAAAGTTTCATTTCCCAAATCCTAACCGTTTTGGAAAAATCAATCTTTTTTGATAATGAGACTTTCAAGAAACGTCAAATTAAATAGGTGATTTCAACAATTTTTTATAAAATAATTATTTATCACGGAAACTTTAAATTTGGCATAACCTATCTTCAAACATTTCTTTATAACCTCAAAAAGTTTCATTGCTTAAATCCTAACCGTTTTGGAGAAATCAATCTTTTTTTGTTGATGAGACTTTTAAGAAACGTCAAATTAAATAGGTGATTTCAACAATTTTTTATAAAATAATCTTTCTTATGGAAACTTTAAATTTGGCATAACCTATCTTCAAACATTCCTTTATAACCTCAAAAAGTTTCATTTCTCAAATCCTAGCCGTTTTGGAGAAATCAATCTTTTTTGATAATGAGACTTTCAAGAAACGTCAAATTAAATAGGTGATTTCAAAAATTTTTTATAAAATAATTCTTTATCATGGAAACTTTAAATTTGGCATAACCTATCTTCAAACATTCCTTTATAACCTCAAAAAGTTTCATTTCTCAAATCCTAACCGTTTTGCAGAAATCAATCTTTTTTGATAATGAGACTTTCAAGAAACTTCAAATTAAATAGGTGATTTCAAAATTTGTTTATAAAATAATTGCTTCTCGTGGAAACTTTAAACTTGGCATAACCTATCTTCAAACATTTCTTTATAACCTCAAAAAGTTTCATTTCCCAAATCCTAACCGTTTCGGAGAAATCAATCTTTTTTGATAATGAGACTTTCAAGAAACATCAAATTAAATAGGTGATTTCAAAAATTTTTTATAAAATAATTGTTTATCGTGGAAATTTTAAATTTGGCATAACCTATCTTCAAACATTCCTTTATAACTTCAAAAAGTTTTATTTCTCAAATCCTAACCGTTTTGGAGAAATCAATCTTTTTTGATAATGAGACTTTCAAGAAACGTCAAATTAAATAGGTGATTTCAAAAATTTTTTATAAAATAATTGTTTATCGTGAAAATTTTAAATTTGGCATAACCTATCTTCAAACATTCCTTTATAACCTCAAAAAGTTTCATTTCTCAAATCCTAACCGTTTTGGAGAAATCAATCTTATTTGATAATGAGACTTTCAAGAAACGTCAAATTAATAGGTGATTTCAAAAATTTTTTATAAAATAATTCTTTATCATGGAAACTTTAAATTTGGCATAACCTATCTTCAAACATTCCTTTATAACCTCAAAAAGTTTCATTTCTCAAATCCTAACCGTTTTGGAGAAATCAATCTTTTTTGTTAATGAGAATTTCAAGAAACGTCAAATTAAATAGGTAATTTCAACAATTTTTTATAAAATAATACTTTATCATGGAAACTTTAAATTTGGCGTAACCTATCTTCAAACATTCCTTTATAACCTCAAAAGGTTTCATTTCTCAAATCCTAACCGTTTTGAAGAAATCGAATCTTTTTTGATAATGAGACTTTCAAGAAACGTCAAATTAAATAGGTGATTTCAAAATTTTTTATAAAATAATACTTTATCATGGAAACTTTAAATTTGGCGTAACCTATCTTCAAACATTCCTTTATAACCTCAAAAAGTTTCATTTCTTAAATCCTAACCGTTTCGGAGAAATCAATCTTTTTTGATAATGAGACTTTCAAGAAACGTCAAATTAAATAGGTGATTTCAACAATTTTTTATAAAATAATTCTTTATCATGGAAACTTTAAATTTGGCATAACCTATCTTCAAACATTAATTTATAACCTCAAAAAGTTTCATTTCTCAAATCCTAACCGTTTCGGAGAAATCAATCTCTTTTGATAATGAGACTTTCAAGAAACGTCAAATTAAATAGGTGATTTCAACAATTTTTTATAAAATAATTATTTATCACGGAAACTTTAAATTTGGCAAAATCTATCTTCAAACATTCCTTTATAACCTCAAAAAGTTTCATTTCTCAAATCCTAACCGTTTCGGAGAAATCAATCTTTTTTGATAATGAGACTTTCAAGAAACGTCAAATTAAATAGGTGATTTCAAAAATATTTTATAAAATAATTCTTTATCATGGAAACTTTAAATTTGGCATAACCTATCTTCAAACATTACTTTATAACCTCAAAAAGTTTTATTTCTCAAATCCTAACCGTTTTGGAGAAATCAATCTTTTTGATAATGAGACTTTCAAGAAACGTCAAATTAAATAGGTGATTTCAAAAATTTTTTATAAAATAATTGTTTATCGTGGAAATTTTAAATTTGGCATAACCTATCTTCAAACATTCCTTTATAACCTCAAAAAGTTTCATTTCTCAAATCCTAACCGTTTCGGAGAAATCAATCTTTTTTGATAATGAGACTTTCAAGAAACGTCAAATTAAATAGGTGATTTAAAAATTTTTTTATAAAATAATTCTTTATCACGGAAACTTTAAATTTGGCATAACCTATCTTCAAACATTCCTTTATAACCTCAAAAAGTTTCATTTCTCAAATCCTAACCGTTTTGGAGAAATCAATCTTTTTTGATAATGAGTCTTTCAAAAAACGTCAAATTAAATATGTAATTCCAATAAATTTTTATAAAATAATTCTTTATCATGGAAACTTTAAATTTGGCATAACCTATCTTCAAACATTCCTTTATAACCTCAAAAAGTTTCATTTCTCAAATCCTAACCGTATCGGAGAAATCAATTTTTTTTGATAATGAGACTTTCAAGAAACGTCAAATTGAATAGGTGATTTCAAAAATTTTTTATAAAATAATTCTTTATCATGGAAACTTTAAATTTGGCATAACCTATCTTCAAACATTCCTTTATAACCTCAAAAAGTTTCATTTCTCAAACCCTAACCGTATCGGAGAAATCAATCTTTTTTGATAATGAGACTTTCAAGAAACGTCAAATCAAATAGGTGATTTCAAAAATTTTTTATAAAATAATTCTTTATCATGGAAACTTTAAATTTGGCATAACCTATCTTCAAACATTCCTTTATAACCTCAAAAAGTTTCATTGCTTAAATCCTAACCGTTTTGGAGAAATCAATTTTTTTTGATAATGTCTTTCAAGAAACGTCAAATTAAATAGGTGATTTCAAAATTTTTTTATAAAATAATTGTTTATCGTGGAAATTTTAAATTTGGCATAACCTATCTTCAAACATTCCTTTACAACCTCAAAAAGTTTCATTTCTCAAATCCTAACCGTTTCGGAGAAATCAATCTTTTTTGATAATGAGACTTTCAAGAAACGTCAAATTAAATAGGTGATTTCAAAAATTTTTTATAAAATAATTCTTTATCATGGAAACTTTGAATTTGGCATAACCTATCTTCAAACATTCCTTTATAACCTCAAAAAGTTTCATTTCTCAAATCCTAACCGTTTTGCAGAAATCAATCTTTTTTGATAATGAGACTTTCAAGAAACGTCAAATTAAATAGATGATTTCAAAAATTTTTTCTAAAATAATTCTTTATCATGGAAACTTTAAATTTGGCATAACCTATCTTCAAACATTCCTTTATAACCTCAAAAAGTTTCATTGCTTAAATCCTAACCGTTTTAGAGAAATCAATTATTTTTGATAATGAGACTTTCAAGAAACGTCAAATTAAATAGGTGATTTCAAAAATTTTTTCTAAAATAATTCTTTATCATGGAAACTTTAAATTTGGCATAACCTATCTTCAAACATTCCTTTATAACCTCATAAACTTTCATTTCTCAAATCCTAACCGTTTCGGAGAAATCAATCTTTTTTGATAATGAAACTTTCAAGAAACGTCAAATTAAATAGGTGATTTCAACAATTTTTTATAAAATAATACTTTATCATGGAAACTTTAAATTTGGCATAACCTATCTTCAAACATTCCTTTATAACCTCAAAAAGTTTCATTTTTCAAATCCTAACCGTTTTGGAGAAATCAATCTTTTTTGATAATGAGACTTTCAAGAAATGTCAAATTAAATAAGTTAATTCAACAATTTTTTATAAAATAATTATTTATCACGGAAACTTTAAATTTGGCATAACCTATCTTCAAGCATTCCTTTATAACCTCAAAAAGTTTCATTTCTCAAATCCTAACCGTTTTGGAGAAATCAATCTTTTTTGATAATGAGACTTTCAAGAAACGTCAAATTAAATAGGTGATTTCAAAAAATTTTTATAAAATAATTCTTTATCGTGGAAACTTTAAATTTGGCATAACATATCTTCAAACATTCCTTTATAACCTCAAAAAGTTTCATTGCTTAAATCCTAACCGTTTTGGAGAAATCAATTTTTTTTGATAATGAGTCTTTCAAGAAACGTCAAATTAAATAGGTGATTTCAAAATTTTTTTATAAAATAATTGTTTATCGTGGAAATTTTAAATTTGGCATAACCTATCTTCAAACATTCCTTTACAACCTCAAAAAGTTTCATTTCTCAAATCCTAACCGTTTCGGAGAAATCAATCTTTTTTGATAATGAGACTTTCAAGAAACGTCAAATTAAATAGGTGATTTCAAAAATTTTTTATAAAATAATTCTTTATCATGGAAACTTTGAATTTGGCATAACCTATCTTCAAACATTCCTTTATAACCTCAAGAAGTTTCCTTTCTCAAATCCTAGCCGTTTTGGAGAAATCAATCTTTTTTGATAATGAGACTTTCAAGAAACGTCAAATTAAATAGGTGATTTCAAAAATTTTTTATAAAATAATTCTTTATCATGGAAACTTTAAATTTGGCATAACCTATCTTCAAACATTCCTTTATAACCTCAAAAAGTTTCATTGCTTAAATCCTAACCGTTTTAGAGAAATCAATTTTTTTTGATAATGAGACTTTCAAGAAACGTCAAATTAAATAGGTGATTTCAAAAATTTTTTATAAAATAATTCTTTATCATGGAAACTTTGAATTTGGCATAACCTATCTTCAAACATTCCTTTATAACCTCAAGAAGTTTCCTTTCTCAAATCCTAGCCGTTTTGGAGAAATCAATCTTTTTTGATAATGAGACTTTCAAGAAACGTCAAATTAAATAGGTGATTTCAAAAATTTTTTATAAAATAATTCTTTATCATGGAAACTTTAAATTTGGCATAACCTATCTTCAAACATTCCTTTATAACCTCAAAAAGTTTCATTTCTCAAATCCTAACCGTTTCGGAGAAATCAATCTTTTTTTATAATGAGACTTTTAAGAAACGTCAAATTAAATAGGTGATTTCAAAAATTTTTTATAAAATATTTCTTTATCATGGAAACTTTAAATTTGGCATAACCTATCTTCAAGCATTCCTTTATAACCTCAAAAAGTTTCATTTCTCAAATCCTAACCGTTTTGCAGAAATCAATCTTTTTTGATAATGAGACTTTCAAGAAACGTCAAATTAAATAGGTGATTTCAAAAATTTTTTATAAAATAATTCTTTATCATGGAAACTTTAAATTTGGCATAACCTATCTTCAAGCATTCCTTTATAACCTCAAAAAGTTTCATTTCTCAAATCCTAACCGTTTTGGAGAAATCAATCTTTTTTGATAATGAGACTTTCAAGAAACGTCAAATTGAATAGGTGATTTCAAAAATTTTTTATAAAATAATTCTTTATCATGGAAACTTTAAATTTGGCATAACCTATCTTCAAACATTCCTTTATAACCTCAAAAAGTTTCATTGCTTAAATCCTTACCGTTTTAGAGAAATCAATTTTTTTTGATAATGAGACTTTCAAGAAACGTCAAATTAAATAGGTGATTTCAAAATTTTTTTATAAAATAATTCTTTATCATGGAAACTTTAAATTTGGCATAACCTATCTTCAAACATTCCTTTATAACCTCAAAAAGTTTCATTGCTTAAATCCTAACCGTTTTAGAGAAATCAATTTTTTTTGATAATGAGACTTTCAAGAAACGTCAAATTAAATAGGTGATTTCAAAAATTTTTTATAAAATAATTCTTTATCATGGAAACTTTAAATTTGGCATAACCTATCTTCAAACATTCCTTTATAACCTCAAAAAGTTTCATTTCTCAAATCCTAACCGTTTCGGAGAAAACAATTTTTTTTGATAATGAAAGTTTCAAGAAACGTCAAATTAAATAGGTGATTTCAAAATTTTTTTATAGAATAATTGTTTATCGTGGAAACTTTAAATTTGGCATAACCTATCTTCAAACATTCCTTTATAACCTCAAAAAGTTTCCTTTCTCAAATCCTAGCCGTTTTGGAGAAATCAATCTTTTTTGATAATGAGACTTTCAAGAAACGTCAAATTAAATAGGTGATTTCAAAAATTTTTATAAAATAATTGTTTATCGTGGAAATTTTAAATTTGGCATAACCTATCTTCAAACATTCCTTTATAACCTCAAAAAGTTTCATTGCTTAAATCCTAACCGTTTTGCAGAAATCAATCTTTTTTTTGATGAAACTTTCAAGAAATGTCAAATTAAATAGGTGATTTTAAATTTTTTTTATAAAGTAATTGTTTATCATAGATACTTTAAATTTGACATAACCTATCTTCAGCGTGGCATAACCTATATTCAACATATAGGTTGAATATTCAATTTGCTTTTGGAAGAATTGTAACGTTCATTAAGGCAGAATCACCTCATGAAATCTATCAACATAATAACATCAAGCCGACAGTTTTGAAGTACATCAATGATTTACTAAGAAAGACATTATGAATAAAAAATATTCCTAATACACGAATAAATTACAACAACTTGCAATTGGTAGATACATTAAAGTATTTGGCTCCACCACCGACGATAATTATAAATAAATTCTGATAAATATGGTTGAAATATTAAGGTCACTATAATTTTATTAATTTAGTTTTTGAATTGTTAGTTATGTTAGAATGGACTTTTCTAAGTGCTAAAAGTCTACAAACTTTTTTGTGTTAAAACTTCTGACTCATACAAATTAACACACTTTTAATTAAAATTCTTTTAAAATTTACACAAAATGAAAATATCAACGTTTATTATAAATAAACATGCACTATGTAGACATTGTAGACCCTCGGTGATGTTTATTTTCTTTCTTTCGGCGTTGTTTTTCCCTGAACCACTTGCTTACAGCATTGAGGTTGTCTTGTGTATACAAATTCCGTTCATTTCGCAATAATGCTTACAGAGCAATATAGTATCAATTATGACATGTTTTCGAGTATCTCTCCTTCTTTTTCCCGCTTAATATAAGTACAGAAAATGTTGCTGACTAATAAGAGTTCGTTTGAAATTCTACATCTTTTATAAAAATAATTTTTTTATATGAAAATGTTGACGTAAAAGGATATAATAATGTTAAAATTTCATTTCACTTTATCATGAATAATTAAATTATGCTGATTAAGTGTGAGTAACAGGATGTAAACAGGTTGGGTTAAAATTGTTTGGAATTAAAATGCATTGTGGTTATAAATGTATCACTAATTTTCTGAAATTATAGAATTTATTTTGAAAAATTTAAACTAATCGATTATTATCGGGCTATTATTAGGTGTCCTAGTTATCCAGTTTTCAGGTTGTTCAAAAATATGCCGGGTAAATAACCCTCAATTGTTCCTTTGTATAGAGATTAAAAAGTGTGTCAATAACTTTTTCAACGAAAAATTTTAAAAAAATCTCAATCAAAATTTAATTTATTTAATGAAGTTCCTTTTTAATACCTAAAATCAAGAATTTGAAATATCTATGTTTGGGCCTCAGTGCCAAAAAAGGAAGGTTAGTTTTAAAATGTAAAAGAAGATTTTAAATCCTTCACCACTGACCTATAGAAGTTAGTCCCCAATTTTTCTTGATATTTTTGCATCTGATACCAAACGAGTAAGAGAGCAATATTTTATCATATTTTTTCTAAAATGTTCCGAATCCCAGCTCTACCAACAATAAGATGTAAAACCATATTTTCATCTAAATTTCACCTTTACGAATTTTTCTCGATATTTATGAATTTAATGGTAAGCGCAAAAATGTGAAAGAGCAATATTGTTGAGAATAAAATTTGCTACAACTTTTATACTAAAACATTTTTTCTAAAACGTTCCGAATTTCTCATTCTTCCTCTAGCAACAAGATGCCAAACCACGATTTCATCTAATTGTCACCTTTTCGAAATTTTCTCTATAATTTTACATCTGAGAGCAAAAGTGTAAAAGAGCAATATTGTTAAGAATGAAATTTGCTACAATTTTTATACTAAAACTTTTTCTCTAAAACGTTCCCAATTTCTCATTCATCCTCTACCAAGAAGATGCAAAACCACGATGTCAACTAATTGTCACCTTTTCGAAATTTTCTCTATAATTTTACATCTGAGAGCAAAAGTGTAAAAGAGCAATATTGTTAAGAATGAAATTTGCTACAACTTTTATACTAAAACTTTTTTTCTAAAACGTTCCAAATTTCTCATTCTTCCTCTAGCAACAAGATGCAAAACCACGATTTCGTCTAATTGTCACCTTTTCGAAATTTTCTCTATAATTTTACATCTGAGAGCAAAAGTGTAAAAGAGCAATATTGTTAAGAATGAAATTTGCTACAACTTTTATACTAAAACTTTTTTTCTAAAACGTTCCGAATTTCTCATTCATCCTCTACCAACAAGATGCAAAACCACGATTTCATCTAATTGTCACCTTTTCGAAATTTTCTCTATAATTTTACATCTGAGAGTAAAAGTGTAAAAGAGCAATATTGTTAAGAATGAAATTTGCTACAACTTTTGTACGAAAACTATTTTTCTAAAACGTTCCGAATTTCTCATTCATCCTCTACCAACAAGATGCCAAACCACGATTTCATCTAATTGTCACCTTTTCGAAATTTTCTCTATAATTCTACATCTGAGAGCAAAAGTGTAAAAGAGCAATATTGTTAAGAATGAAATTTGCTACAACTTTTGTACGAAAACTATTTTTCTAAAACGTTCCGAATTTCTCATTCATCCTCTACCAACAAGATGCCAAACCACGATTTCATCTAATTGTCACCTTTTCGAAATTTTCTCTATAATTCTACATCTGAGAGCAAAAGTGTAAAAGAGCAATATTGTTAAGAATGAAATTTGCTACAACTTTTGTACGAAAACTATTTTTCTAAAACGTTCCGAATTTCTCATTCATCCTCTACCAACAAGATGCCAAACCACGATTTCATCTAATTGTCACCTTTTCGAAATTTTCTCTATAATTCTACATCTGAGAGCAAAAGTGTAAAAGAGCAATATTGTTAAGAATGAAATTTGCTACAACTTTTATACTAAAACTTTTTTTCTAAAACGTTCCGAATTTCTCATTCATCCTCTACCAACAAGATGCAAAACCACGATTTCATCTAATTGTCACCTTTTCGAAATTTTCTCTATAATTTTACATCTGAGAGTAAAAGTGTAAAAGAGCAATATTGTTAAGAATGAAATTTGCTACAACTTTTGTACGAAAACTATTTTTCTAAAACGTTCCGAATTTCTCATTCATCCTCTACCAACAAGATGCCAAACCACGATTTCATCTAATTGTCACCTTTTCGAAATTTTCTCTATAATTCTACATCTGAGAGCAAAAGTGTAAAAGAGCAATATTGTTAAGAATGAAATTTGCTACAACTTTTGTACGAAAACTATTTTTCTAAAACGTTCCGAATTTCTCATTCATCCTCTACCAACAAGATGCCAAACCACGATTTCATCTAATTGTCACCTTTTCGAAATTTTCTCTATAATTCTACATCTGAGAGCAAAAGTGTAAAAGAGCAATATTGTTAAGAATGAAATTTGCTACAACTTTTGTACGAAAACTATTTTTCTAAAACGTTCCGAATTTCTCATTCATCCTCTACCAACAAGATGCCAAACCACGATTTCATCTAATTGTCACCTTTTCGAAATTTTCTCTATAATTCTACATCTGAGAGCAAAAGTGTAAAAGAGCAATATTGTTAAGAATGAAATTTGCTACAACTTTTGTACGAAAACTATTTTTCTAAAACGTTCCGAATTTCTCATTCATCCTCTACCAACAAGATGCCAAACCACGATTTCATCTAATTGTCACCTTTTCGAAATTTTCTCTATAATTCTACATCTGAGAGCAAAAGTGTAAAAGAGCAATATTGTTAAGAATGAAATTTGCTACAACTTTTGTACGAAAACTATTTTTCTAAAACGTTCCGAATTTCTCATTCATCCTCTACCAACAAGATGCCAAACCACGATTTCATCTAATTGTCACCTTTTCGAAATTTTCTCTATAATTCTACATCTGAGAGCAAAAGTGTAAAAGAGCAATATTGTTAAGAATGAAATTTGCTACAACTTTTATACTAAAACTTTTTTTCTAAAACGTTCCGAATTTCTCATTCATCCTCTACCAACAAGATGCAAAACCACGATTTCATCTAATTGTCACCTTTTCGAAATTTTCTCTATAATTTTACATCTGAGAGTAAAAGTGTAAAAGAGCAATATTGTTAAGAATGAAATTTGCTACAACTTTTGTACGAAAACTATTTTTCTAAAACGTTCCGAATTTCTCATTCATCCTCTACCAACAAGATGCCAAACCACGATTTCATCTAATTGTCACCTTTTCGAAATTTTCTCTATAATTCTACATCTGAGAGCAAAAGTGTAAAAGAGCAATATTGTTAAGAATGAAATTTGCTACAACTTTTGTACGAAAACTATTTTTCTAAAACGTTCCGAATTTCTCATTCATCCTCTACCAACAAGATGCCAAACCACGATTTCATCTAATTGTCACCTTTTCGAAATTTTCTCTATAATTCTACATCTGAGAGCAAAAGTGTAAAAGAGCAATATTGTTAAGAATGAAATTTGCTACAACTTTTGTACGAAAACTATTTTTCTAAAACGTTCCGAATTTCTCATTCATCCTCTACCAACAAGATGCCAAACCACGATTTCATCTAATTGTCACCTTTTCGAAATTTTCTCTATAATTTTACATCTGAGAGTAAAAGTGTAAAAGAGCAATATTGTTAAGAATGAAATTTGCTACAACTTTTATTATAAAACTATTTTTCTAAAACGTTCCGAATTTCTCATTCATTCTCTACCAACAAGATGCAAAACCACGATTTCATCTAATTGTCACCTTTTCGAAATTTTCTCTATAATTTTACATCTGAGAGCAAAAGTGTAAAAGAGCAATATTGTTAAGAATGAAATTTGCTACAACTTTTATACTAAAACTTTTTCTCTAAAACGTTCCGAATTTCTCATTCATTCTCTACCAACAAGATGCAAAACCACGATTTCATCTAATTGTCACCTTTTCGAAATTTTATCTATAATTTTACATCTGACATGAGAGCAAAAGTGTAAAAGAGCAATATTGTTAGGAATGAAATTTGCTACAACTTTTATGCTAAAACATTTTTTCTAAAACGTTCCGAATTTCTCATTCATCCTCTACCAACAAGATGCAAAACCACGATTTCATCTAATTGTCACCTTTTCGAAATTTTCTCTATAATTTTACATCTGAGAGCAAAAGTGTAAAAGAGCAATATTGTTAGGAATGAAATTTGCTACAACTTTTATGCTAAAACTTTTTCTCTAAAACGTTCCGAATTTCACATTCATCCTCTACCAACAAGATGCAAAACCACGATTTCATCTAATTGTCACCTTTTCGAAATTTTCTCTATAATTTTACATCTGAGAGCAAAAGTGTAAAAGAGCAATATTGTTAAGAATGAAGTTTGCTACAACTTTTATACTAAAACTTTTTTTCTAAAACGTTCCGAATTTCTCATTCATCCTCTACCAACAAGATGCAAAACCACGATTTCATCTAATTGCCACCTTTTCGAAATGTTGTCTATAATTTTACATCTGAGAGCAAAAGTGTAAAAGAGCAATATTGTTAAGAATGAAATTTGCTACAACTTTTATACTAAAATTTTTTTTCTAAAGCGTTCCGAATTTCTCATTCGTCCTCTACCAACAAGATGCAAAACCACGATTTCATCTAATTGTCACCTTTTCGAAATTTTCTCTATAATTCTACATCTGAGAGCAAAAGTGTAAAAGAGCAATATTGTTAAGAATGAAATTTGCTACAACTTTTGTACGAAAACTATTTTTCTAAAACGTTCCGAATTTCTCATTCATCCTCTACCAACAAGATGCCAAACCACGATTTCATCTAATTGTCACCTTTTCGAAATTTTCTCTATAATTCTACATCTGAGAGCAAAAGTGTAAAAGAGCAATATTGTTAAGAATGAAATTTGCTACAACTTTTATACTAAAACTTTTTTTCTAAAACGTTCCGAATTTCTCATTCATCCTCTACCAACAAGATGCAAAACCACGATTTCATCTAATTGTCACCTTTTCGAAATTTTCTCTATAATTTTACATCTGAGAGTAAAAGTGTAAAAGAGCAATATTGTTAAGAATGAAATTTGCTACAACTTTTGTACGAAAACTATTTTTCTAAAACGTTCCGAATTTCTCATTCATCCTCTACCAACAAGATGCCAAACCACGATTTCATCTAATTGTCACCTTTTCGAAATTTTCTCTATAATTCTACATCTGAGAGCAAAAGTGTAAAAGAGCAATATTGTTAAGAATGAAATTTGCTACAACTTTTGTACGAAAACTATTTTTCTAAAACGTTCCGAATTTCTCATTCATCCTCTACCAACAAGATGCCAAACCACGATTTCATCTAATTGTCACCTTTTCGAAATTTTCTCTATAATTCTACATCTGAGAGCAAAAGTGTAAAAGAGCAATATTGTTAAGAATGAAATTTGCTACAACTTTTGTACGAAAACTATTTTTCTAAAACGTTCCGAATTTCTCATTCATCCTCTACCAACAAGATGCCAAACCACGATTTCATCTAATTGTCACCTTTTCGAAATTTTCTCTATAATTCTACATCTGAGAGCAAAAGTGTAAAAGAGCAATATTGTTAAGAATGAAATTTGCTACAACTTTTGTACGAAAACTATTTTTCTAAAACGTTCCGAATTTCTCATTCATCCTCTACCAACAAGATGCCAAACCACGATTTCATCTAATTGTCACCTTTTCGAAATTTTCTCTATAATTCTACATCTGAGAGCAAAAGTGTAAAAGAGCAATATTGTTAAGAATGAAATTTGCTACAACTTTTATACTAAAACTTTTTTTCTAAAACGTTCCGAATTTCTCATTCATCCTCTACCAACAAGATGCAAAACCACGATTTCATCTAATTGTCACCTTTTCGAAATTTTCTCTATAATTTTACATCTGAGAGTAAAAGTGTAAAAGAGCAATATTGTTAAGAATGAAATTTGCTACAACTTTTGTACGAAAACTATTTTTCTAAAACGTTCCGAATTTCTCATTCATCCTCTACCAACAAGATGCCAAACCACGATTTCATCTAATTGTCACCTTTTCGAAATTTTCTCTATAATTCTACATCTGAGAGCAAAAGTGTAAAAGAGCAATATTGTTAAGAATGAAATTTGCTACAACTTTTGTACGAAAACTATTTTTCTAAAACGTTCCGAATTTCTCATTCATCCTCTACCAACAAGATGCCAAACCACGATTTCATCTAATTGTCACCTTTTCGAAATTTTCTCTATAATTCTACATCTGAGAGCAAAAGTGTAAAAGAGCAATATTGTTAAGAATGAAATTTGCTACAACTTTTGTACGAAAACTATTTTTCTAAAACGTTCCGAATTTCTCATTCATCCTCTACCAACAAGATGCCAAACCACGATTTCATCTAATTGTCACCTTTTCGAAATTTTCTCTATAATTTTACATCTGAGAGTAAAAGTGTAAAAGAGCAATATTGTTAAGAATGAAATTTGCTACAACTTTTATTATAAAACTATTTTTCTAAAACGTTCCGAATTTCTCATTCATTCTCTACCAACAAGATGCAAAACCACGATTTCATCTAATTGTCACCTTTTCGAAATTTTCTCTATAATTTTACATCTGAGAGCAAAAGTGTAAAAGAGCAATATTGTTAAGAATGAAATTTGCTACAACTTTTATACTAAAACTTTTTCTCTAAAACGTTCCGAATTTCTCATTCATTCTCTACCAACAAGATGCAAAACCACGATTTCATCTAATTGTCACCTTTTCGAAATTTTATCTATAATTTTACATCTGACATGAGAGCAAAAGTGTAAAAGAGCAATATTGTTAGGAATGAAATTTGCTACAACTTTTATGCTAAAACATTTTTTCTAAAACGTTCCGAATTTCTCATTCATCCTCTACCAACAAGATGCAAAACCACGATTTCATCTAATTGTCACCTTTTCGAAATTTTCTCTATAATTTTACATCTGAGAGCAAAAGTGTAAAAGAGCAATATTGTTAGGAATGAAATTTGCTACAACTTTTATGCTAAAACTTTTTCTCTAAAACGTTCCGAATTTCACATTCATCCTCTACCAACAAGATGCAAAACCACGATTTCATCTAATTGTCACCTTTTCGAAATTTTCTCTATAATTTTACATCTGAGAGCAAAAGTGTAAAAGAGCAATATTGTTAAGAATGAAGTTTGCTACAACTTTTATACTAAAACTTTTTTTCTAAAACGTTCCGAATTTCTCATTCATCCTCTACCAACAAGATGCAAAACCACGATTTCATCTAATTGCCACCTTTTCGAAATGTTGTCTATAATTTTACATCTGAGAGCAAAAGTGTAAAAGAGCAATATTGTTAAGAATGAAATTTGCTACAACTTTTATACTAAAATTTTTTTTCTAAAGCGTTCCGAATTTCTCATTCGTCCTCTACCAACAAGATGCAAAACCACGATTTCATCTAATTGTCACCTTTTCGAAATTTTCTCTATAATTTTACATCTGAGAGCAAAAGTGTAAAAGAGCAATATTGTTAAGAATGAAATTTGCTACAACTTTTATACTAAAACTTTTTTTCTAAAACGATCCGAATTTCTCATTCGTCCTCTACCAACAAGATGCAAAACCACGATTTCATCTAATTGCCACCTTTTCGAAATGTTGTCTATAATTTTACATCTGAGAGCAAAAGTGTAAAAGAGCAATATTGTTAAGAATGAAATTTGCTACAACTTTTATACTAAAATTTTTTTTCTAAAGCGTTCCGAATTTCTCATTCGTCCTCTACCAACAAGATGCAAAACCACGATTTCATCTAATTGTCACCTTTTCGAAATTTTCTCTATAATTTTACATTTGAGAGCAAAAGTGTAAAAGAGCAATATTGTTAAGAATGACATTTGCTACAATTTTTATACTAAAACTTTTTCTCTAAAACGTTCCGAATTTCTCATTCATCCCCTACCAACAAGATGCAAAACCACGATTTCGTCTAATTGTCACCTTTTCGAAATTTTCTCTATAATGTTACATCTGAGAGCAAAAGTGTAAAAGAGCAATATTATTAAGAATAAAATTTGCTACAACTTTTATACTAAAACTTTTTTTCTAAAACGTTCAGAATTTCTCATTCTTCCTCTATCAACAAGATGTAAAACCACGATTTCATCTAATTGTCACCTTTTCGAAATTTTCTCTATAATTTTACATCTGAGAGCAAAAGTGTAAAAGAGCAATATTGTTAAGAATGAAATTTGCTACAACTTTTATACTAAAACTTTTTTCTAAAACGTTCAGAATTCCTTCCTTTACCAATAACAGGAGGTAATACCACGATTTCATAAAATTTTCGCTTTTTCGTATTTTTCTCCATAATTAAGCATTTGAGAGCAAAAGCATAAGAGAGAAATCTTGTTAAGAATAAAATTTGCTACAACTTTTATATTAAAACTTTTTTTCTAAAACGTTCAGAATTTCTCATTCATCCTCTACCAACAAGATGCAAAACCACGATTTCATCTAATTGTCACCTTTTCGAAATTTTCTCTATAATTTTACATCTGAGAGCAAAAGTGTAAAAGAGTAATATTGTTAAGAATGAAATTTGCTACAACTTTTATACAAAAACTTTTTCTCTAAAACGTTCCGAATTTCTCATTAATCCTCTACCAACAAGATGCCAAACCACGATTTCATCTAATTGTCACCTTTTCGAAATTTTCTCTATAATTTTACATCTGAGAGCAAAAGTGTAAAAGAGCAATATTGTTAAGAATGAAATTTGCTACAACTTTTATACTAAAACTTTTTTTCTAAAACGTTCCGAATTTCTCATTCATCCTCTACCAACAAGATGCAAAACCACGATTTCATCTAATTGTCACCTTTTCGAAATTTTCTCTATAATTTTACATCTGAGAGTAAAAGTGTAAAAGAGCAATATTGTTAAGAATGAAATTTGCTACAACTTTTGTACGAAAACTATTTTTCTAAAACGTTCCGAATTTCTCATTCATCCTCTACCAACAAGATGCCAAACCACGATTTCATCTAATTGTCACCTTTTCGAAATTTTCTCTATAATTCTACATCTGAGAGCAAAAGTGTAAAAGAGCAATATTGTTAAGAATGAAATTTGCTACAACTTTTGTACGAAAACTATTTTTCTAAAACGTTCCGAATTTCTCATTCATCCTCTACCAACAAGATGCCAAACCACGATTTCATCTAATTATCACCTTTTCGAAATTTTCTCTATAATTTTACATCTGAGAGCAAAAGTGTAAAAGAACAATATTGTTAAGAATGAAATTTGCTACAACTTTTATACTAAAACTTTTCTTCTAAAACGTTCCGAATTTCTCATTCATCCTCTACCAACAAGATGCAAAACCACGATTTCATCTAATTGTCACCTTTTCGAAATTTTCTCTATAATTTTACATCTGAGAGCAAAAGTGTAAAAGAGCAATATTGTTAAGAATGAAATTTGCTACAACTTTTATAATAAAAGTTTTTTTTCTAACACGTTCCGACTTTCTCATTCTTCCTCTACCAACAAGATGCAAAACCACGGTTTCGTCTAATTGTCACCTTTTCGAAATTTTCTCTATAATTTTACATCTGAGAGCAAAAGTGTAAAAGAGCAATATTGTTAGGAATGAAATTTGCTACAACTTTTATGCTAAAACTTTTTTTCTAAAACGATCCGAATTTCTCATTCGTCCTCTACCAACAAAATGCGAAACCACGATTTCATCTAATTGTCACCTTTTCGAAATTTTCTCTATAATTTTACATCTGAGAGCAAAAGTGTAAAAGAGCAATATTGTTAAGAATGAAATTTGCTACAACTTTTATACTAAAGCTTTTTCTCTAAAACGTCCCGAATTTCTCATTCATCCTCTACCAACAAGATGCAAAACCACGATTTCATCTAATTGTCACCTTTTCGAAATTTTCTCTATAATTTTACATCTCAGAGCAAAAGTGTAAAAGAGCGATATTGTTAAGAATGAAATTTGCTACAACTTTTATACGAAAACTTTTTCTCTAAAACGTTCCGAATTTCTCATTCATCCTCTACCAACAAGATGCCAAACCACGATTTCATCTAATTGTCACCTTTTCGAAATTTTCTCTATAATTTTACATCTGAGAGCAAAAGTGTAAAAGAGCAATATTGTTAAGAATGAAATTTGCTACAACTTTTATACTAAAACTTTTTCTCTAAAACGTTTCGAATTTCTCATTCATCCTCTACCAACAAGATGCCAAACCACGATTTCATCTAATTGTCACCTTTTCGAAATTTTCTCTATAATTTTACATCTGAGAGCAAAAGTGTAAAAGAGCAATATTGTTAAGAATAAAATTTGCTACAACTTTTATACTAAAACTTTTTTTGTAAAGCGTTCCGAATTTCTCATTCATCCTCTACTAACAAGATGCAAAACCACGATTTCATCTAATTGTCACCTTTTCGAAATTTTCTCTATAATTTTACATCTGAGAGTAAAAGTGTAAAAGAGCAATATTGTTAAGAATGAAATTTGCTACAACTTTTATTATAAAACTATTTTTCTAAAACGTTCCGAATTTCTCATTCATTCTCTACTAACAAGATGCAAAACCACGATTTCATCTAATTGTCACCTTTTCGAAATTTTCTCTATAATTTTACATCTGAGAGCAAAAGTGTAAAAGAGCAATATTGTTAAGAATGAAATTTGCTACAACTTTTATACTAAAACTTTTTCTCTAAAACGTTCCGAATTTCTCATTCATTCTCTACCAACAAGATGCAAAACCACGATTTCATCTAATTGTCACCTTTTCGAAATTTTCTCTATAATTTTACATCTGACATGAGAGCAAAAGTGTAAAAGAGCAATATTGTTAAGAATGAAATTTGCTACAACTTTTATTATAAAACATTTTTTCTAAAACGTTCCGAATATCTCATTCATCCTCTACCAACAAGATGCAAAACCACGATTTCATCTAATTGTCACCTTTTCGAAATTTTCTCTATAATTTTACATCTGAGAGCAAAAGTGTAAAAGAGCAATATTGTTAGGAATGAAATTTGCTACAACTTTTATGCTAAAACTTTTTTTCTAAAACGTTCCGAATTTCTCATTCATCCTCTACCAACAAGATGCGAAACCACGATTTCGTCTAATTGTCACCTTTTCGAAATTTTCTCTATAATTTTACATCTGAGAGCAAAAGCACAAGAGAGATATCTTGTTAAGAATGAAATTTGCTACAACTTTTATACAAAAACTTTTTCTCTAAAACGTTCCGAATTTCACATTCATCCTCTACCAACAAGATGCAAAACCACGATTTCATCTAATTGTCACCTTTTCGAAATTTTCTCTATAATTTTACATCTGAGAGCAAAAGTGTAAAAGAGCAATATTGTTAAGAATGAAGTTTGCTACAACTTTTATACTAAAACTTTTTTTCTAAAACGTTCCGAATTTCTCATTCATCCTCTACCAACAAGATGCAAAACCACGATTTCATCTAATTGCCACCTTTTCGAAATGTTGTCTATAATTTTACATCTGAGAGCAAAAGTGTAAAAGAGCAATATTGTTAAGAATGAAATTTGCTACAACTTTTATACTAAAATTTTTTTTCTAAAGCGTTCCGAATTTCTCATTCGTCCTCTACCAACAAGATGCAAAACCACGATTTCATCTAATTGTCACCTTTTCGAAATTTTCTCTATAATTTTACATCTGAGAGCAAAAGTGTAAAAGAGCAATATTGTTAAGAATGAAATTTGCTACAACTTTTATACTAAAACTTTTTTTCTAAAACGATCCGAATTTCTCATTCGTCCTCTACCAACAAGATGCAAAACCACGATTTCATCTAATTGCCACCTTTTCGAAATGTTGTCTATAATTTTACATCTGAGAGCAAAAGTGTAAAAGAGCAATATTGTTAAGAATGAAATTTGCTACAACTTTTATACTAAAATTTTTTTTCTAAAGCGTTCCGAATTTCTCATTCGTCCTCTACCAACAAGATGCAAAACCACGATTTCATCTAATTGTCACCTTTTCGAAATTTTCTCTATAATTTTACATTTGAGAGCAAAAGTGTAAAAGAGCAATATTGTTAAGAATGAAATTTGCTACAATTTTTATACTAAAACTTTTTCTCTAAAACGTTCCGAATTTCTCATTCATCCCCTACCAACAAGATGCAAAACCACGATTTCGTCTAATTGTCACCTTTTCGAAATTTTCTCTATAATGTTACATCTGAGAGCAAAAGTGTAAAAGAGCAATATTATTAAGAATAAAATTTGCTACAACTTTTATACTAAAACTTTTTTTCTAAAACGTTCAGAATTTCTCATTCTTCCTCTATCAACAAGATGTAAAACCACGATTTCATCTAATTGTCACCTTTTCGAAATTTTCTCTATAATTTTACATCTGAGAGCAAAAGTGTAAAAGAGCAATATTGTTAAGAATGAAATTTGCTACAACTTTTATACTAAAACTTTTTTCTAAAACGTTCAGAATTCCTTCCTTTACCAATAACAGGAGGTAATACCACGATTTCATAAAATTTTCGCTTTTTCGTATTTTTCTCCATAATTAAGCATTTGAGAGCAAAAGCATAAGAGAGAAATCTTGTTAAGAATAAAATTTGCTACAACTTTTATATTAAAACTTTTTTTCTAAAACGTTCAGAATTTCTCATTCATCCTCTACCAACAAGATGCAAAACCACGATTTCATCTAATTGTCACCTTTTCGAAATTTTCTCTATAATTTTACATCTGAGAGCAAAAGTGTAAAAGAGTAATATTGTTAAGA
This sequence comes from Onthophagus taurus, assembly GCF_036711975.1. Taxonomy (NCBI): domain Eukaryota; kingdom Metazoa; phylum Arthropoda; class Insecta; order Coleoptera; family Scarabaeidae; genus Onthophagus; species Onthophagus taurus. The sequence continues at coordinate 11,034,458 of NC_091975.1, read as the reverse complement.
ATGAAATTTGCTACAACTTTTATACAAAAACTTTTTCTCTAAAACGTTCCGAATTTCTCATTCATCCTCTACCAACAAGATGCCAAACCACGATTTCATCTAATTGTCACCTTTTCGAAATTTTCTCTATAATTTTACATCTGAGAGCAAAAGTGTAAAAGAGCAATATTGTTAAGAATGAAGTTTGCTACAACTTTTATACTAAAACTTTTTTTCTAAAACGTTCCGAATTTCTCATTCATCCTCTACCAACAAGATGCAAAACCACGATTTCATCTAATTGCCACCTTTTCGAAATGTTGTCTATAATTTTACATCTGAGAGCAAAAGTGTAAAAGAGCAATATTGTTAAGAATGAAATTTGCTACAACTTTTATACTAAAATTTTTTTTCTAAAGCGTTCCGAATTTCTCATTCGTCCTCTACCAACAAGATGCAAAACCACGATTTCATCTAATTGTCACCTTTTCGAAATTTTCTCTATAATTTTACATCTGAGAGCAAAAGTGTAAAAGAGCAATATTGTTAAGAATGAAATTTGCTACAACTTTTATACTAAAACTTTTTTTCTAAAACGATCCGAATTTCTCATTCGTCCTCTACCAACAAGATGCAAAACCACGATTTCATCTAATTGCCACCTTTTCGAAATGTTGTCTATAATTTTACATCTGAGAGCAAAAGTGTAAAAGAGCAATATTGTTAAGAATGAAATTTGCTACAACTTTTATACTAAAATTTTTTTTCTAAAGCGTTCCGAATTTCTCATTCGTCCTCTACCAACAAGATGCAAAACCACGATTTCATCTAATTGTCACCTTTTCGAAATTTTCTCTATAATTTTACATTTGAGAGCAAAAGTGTAAAAGAGCAATATTGTTAAGAATGACATTTGCTACAATTTTTATACTAAAACTTTTTCTCTAAAACGTTCCGAATTTCTCATTCATCCCCTACCAACAAGATGCAAAACCACGATTTCGTCTAATTGTCACCTTTTCGAAATTTTCTCTATAATGTTACATCTGAGAGCAAAAGTGTAAAAGAGCAATATTATTAAGAATAAAATTTGCTACAACTTTTATACTAAAACTTTTTTTCTAAAACGTTCAGAATTTCTCATTCTTCCTCTATCAACAAGATGTAAAACCACGATTTCATCTAATTGTCACCTTTTCGAAATTTTCTCTATAATTTTACATCTGAGAGCAAAAGTGTAAAAGAGCAATATTGTTAAGAATGAAATTTGCTACAACTTTTATACTAAAACTTTTTTCTAAAACGTTCAGAATTCCTTCCTTTACCAATAACAGGAGGTAATACCACGATTTCATAAAATTTTCGCTTTTTCGTATTTTTCTCCATAATTAAGCATTTGAGAGCAAAAGCATAAGAGAGAAATCTTGTTAAGAATAAAATTTGCTACAACTTTTATATTAAAACTTTTTTTCTAAAACGTTCAGAATTTCTCATTCATCCTCTACCAACAAGATGCAAAACCACGATTTCATCTAATTGTCACCTTTTCGAAATTTTCTCTATAATTTTACATCTGAGAGCAAAAGTGTAAAAGAGCAATATTGTTAGGAATGAAATTTGCTACAACTTTTATACCAAAACTTTTTTTCTAAAACGTTCCGAATCCCGTACTAACCAACAACAAGATGTAAAACTACGATTTCATCTAATTTTCACCTTTTTGAATTTTTCTCGATATTTATTATGCATCTGAGGAACAAAAGCATAAAAGAGCAATATCGTTACGAGTAAAGTTTGTTACAACTTTTATACTAAAACTTTTTCTAAAACGTTCTGAATTCGTGCTCTACCAACAAAAATATGTAAAGCTACGATTTCTTCGTATAGGACTTTTTAATGTATGTTTAGTAAACCACAAACCGTATTGATAGTGATAAGCAAAACAAATCGACCCTATAATTCGTATAATATGAACGTGGGTGATTCTATTTTATGAACATTTACGAGAATCTCGCCTATTACCGGCAATGGAACGAACCACTTCCGTGTTATGTTTCGCCCACACACACGCGTAGTCTTGTTCGTTTATTTTCACCCCACGCGGGAGATCTATATAGGTATTGATTTCTAAACCTTTAAAAAAGAAAGTAACAAACCACACAAAAAAAATTTAGAACACAAAAATTTCGTCGTGAAAACTTAAAAGTTACACCAAGTAACTTTCTGTCTTAAATTTGCTTTGTTTAAAAATTAATTTTAAAGAAAGACGGAGAGAACCGCAGACGACTAATTAATTTAACCCCGGATGAGTAGAAGCTTGAGTTAAAAGTAGACGACCGAGTCAACCCCGTTAAATTTTTTTGCGCGTTTTCTTTTATGAAAAAAAGGGTTGGTGCAATTAACCTGAATGCAAAGAGTTCTTCACCGGAAATCGATACATCGTTTAAATTCAGTCAGGAAACTACTCGACAAAGCTGAACTTTCTCTGCGTTCAATCGGAAACTTAAATCGGAATAAAAAGTTTCTTAATGTTTTGCAACTTATTCGAAGATGTCTATCTAATAATTTAGATTCGAAAAAAAATTATCGCGTAATTAGTTACGGAGGTGGAATAGCTCATAATAAGGTTAAACATCACTTTTCGCCTAGCAAGCTAAACTCAAAACTTTAAGCTTTATTTTAGTATATAAACCATTTCTTAAACTTCATAAATAAATGAGAAATGATTTTTTGAAGTTGTCTCATTTTCCCAATCAATAACGTTAAAATCAAAATAGCAGCGATTGCATTAGGAATTTTTTTTGAAGAAATTTCCAAATAAAATTTTCGAGAGTTACATATCATTTTAAAGCGCAAACTTTAAAGTTTAATTTGGTATAAAGAAAAGTTTTTAATCTCTAGAAATACGGCTGATATGATTGTTTAAAATTATATTGTTGGATACGTGTACTTAAATTGTAACATTAATGTTAAAAATCATTTTCAAGAAAATTTTTGAAATAAAAGTATGATGTGTTATACGTCATTTTAAAGAGAAAACTTTTAGCTTTATTTTAGTATATAAACCATTTCTTAACCTTCATAAATAAATGAGGAATGATTTTTTGAAGTTGTCTCATTTTGCCAACCAATAACGTTAAAATCAAAGTAGCAGTGACTCCATTAGGAATTTTTTTTGAAGAAATTTCCAAATAAAATTTTCGAGAGTTACATATCATTTTAAAGCGGAAACTTTAAAGTTTAATTTGGTATAAAGAAAAGTTTTTAATCTCTAGAAATATGGCTGATATGATTGTTTAAAATTAGCGATTATTATTGTAACGTGTACTTAAATTGTAACATTAATGTTAAAAATCATTTTCAGGAAAATTTTTAAAATAAAAGTATGATGTGTTATATGTCATTTTAAAGAGAAAACTTTAATCTTTATTTTAGTATATAAACCTTTTCTTAAACTTCATAAATAAATGAGGAATGATTTTTTGAAGTTGTCTCATTTTGCCAATCAATAACGTTAAAATCAAAATAGCAGCGATTCCATTAGGAATTTTTTTTGGAGAAATTTCCAAATAAAATTTTCGAGAGTTACATATCATTTTAAAGCGGAAATTTTAAAGTTTAATTTGGTATAAAGAAAAGTTTTTAATCTCTAGAAATACGGCTGATATGATTGTTTAAAATTAGCAATTATTATTGTTGGATACGTGTACTTAAATGGTGACATTAAAGTTAAAAATCATTTTCAGGAAAATTTTTAAAATAAAAGTATGATGTGTTATACGTCATTTTAAAGAGAAAACTTTAAGCTTGATTTGAATATATAAACGATTTCTTAAACTTCATAAATAAATGAGGAATGATTTTTTGAATTTGTCTCATTTTGCCAATCAATAACGTTAAAATCAAAGTAGCAGTGATTTCATTACAAATATTTTTTGAAGAAATTTCTAAATAAAATTTTCGAGAGTTATATATCATTTTAAAGCGGAAACTTTAAAGTTTAATTTGGTATAAAGCCAAGTTTTTAATCTCTAGAAATACGGCTGATATGATTGTTTAAAATTAGCAATTATTATTGTTGGATACATGTACTTAAATTGTAACATTAATGTTAAAAATCATTTTCAGGAAAATTTTTAAAATAAAAGTATGATGTGTTATACGTCATTTTAAAGCGAAAACTTTAAGCTTTATTTTAGTATATAAACCATTTCTTAAACTTCATAAATAAATGAGAAATGATTTTTTGAAGTTGCCTTATTTTGCCAATCAATAACGTTAAAATCAAAATAGTAACGATTCCATTAGAAATTTTTTTTGAAGAAATTTCCAAATAAAATTTTCGAAAGTTATATATCATTTTAAAGCGGAAACTTTAAAGTTTAATTTGGTATAAAGAAAAGTTTTTAATCTCTAGAAATACGGCTGATATGATTGTTTAAAATTAGCAATTATTATTGTTGGATATATGTACTTAAATTGTAACATTAATGTTAAAAATCATTTTCAGGAAAATTTTTGAAATGAAAGTATGATGTGTTATACGTCATTTTAAAGAGAAAACTTTAAGCTTTATTTTAGTATATAAACCATTTCTTAAACTTCATAAATAAATGAGAAATGATTTTTTGAAGTTGCCTTATTTTGCCAATCAATAACGTTAAAATCAAAATAGTAACGATTCCATTAGAAATTTTTTTTGAAGAAATTTCCAAATAAAATTTTCGAAAGTTATATATCATTTTAAAGCGGAAACTTTAAAGTTTAATTTGGTATAAAGAAAAGTTTTTAATCTCTAGAAATACGGCTGATATGATTGTTTAAAATTAGCAATTATTATTGTTGGATATATGTACTTAAATTGTAACATTAATGTTAAAAATCATTTTCAGGAAAATTTTTGAAATGAAAGTATGATGTGTTATACGTCATTTTAAAGAGAAAACTTTAAGCTTTATTTTAGTATATAAACCATTTCTTAAACTTCATAAATAAATGAGGAATGATTTTTTGAAGTTGTCTCATTTTGCCAATCAATAACGTTAAAATCAAAATAGCAGCGATTTCATTAGAAATTTTTTTTGAAGAAATTTCCAAATAAAATTTTCGAGAGTTATATATCATTTTAAAGCGGAAACTTTAAAGTTTAATTTGGTATAAAGCCAAGTTTTTAATCTCTAGAAATACGGCTGATATGATCGTTTAAAATTAGCGATTATTATTGTTGGATACGTGTACTTAAATTATAACATTAATGTTAAAAATCATTTTCAGGAAAATTTTTAAAATAAAAGTATGATGTGTTATACGTCATTTTAAAGAGAAAACTTTAAGCTTTATTTTAATATATAAACCATTTCTTAAACTTCATAAATAAATGAGGAATGATTTTTTGAAGTTGTCTCATTTTGCCAATCAATAATGTTAAAATCAAAATAGCAGCGATTCCATTAGGAATTTTTTTTGAAGAAATTTCCAAATAAAATTTTCGAGAGTTACATATCATTTTAAAACGGAAACTTTAAAGTTTAATTTGGTATAAAGAAAAGTTTTTAATCTCTAGAAATACGGCTGATATGATTGTTTAAAATTAGCAATTATTATTGTTGGATACGTGTACTAAAGTTGTAACATTAATGTTGAAAATCATTTTCAGGAAAATTTTTAAAATAAAAATATGATGTGTTATACGTCATTTTAAAACGAAAACTTTAAGCTTTATTTTAGTATATAAACCATTTCTTAAACTTCATAAATAAATGAGAAATGATTTTTTGAAGTTGTCTCATTTTGCCAATCAATAACGTTAAAATCGAAGTAGCAGCGATTTCATTAGAAATTTTTTTTGAAGAAATTTCCAAATAAAATTTTCGAGAGTTATAATATATCATTTTAAATCGGAAACTTTAAAGCTTAATTTGGTATAAAGCCAAGTTTTTAATCTCTAGAAATACGGCTGATATGATCGTTTAAAATTAGCGATTATTATTGTTGGATACGTGTACTTAAATTGTAACATTAATGTTAAAAATCATTTTCAAGAAAATTTTTGAAATAAAAGTATGATGTGTTATACGTCATTTTAAAACGAAAACTTTAAGCTTTATTTTAGTATATAAACCATTTCTTAAACTTCATAAATAAATGAGAAATGATTTTTTGAAGTTGTCTCATTTTGCCAATCAATAACGTTAAAATCAAAATAGCAGCGATTCCATGAGGAATTTTTTTTTGAAGAAATTTCCAAATAAAATTTTCGATAATTATATATCATTTTAAAGCGGAAACTTTAAAGTTTAATTTGGTATAAAGAAAAGTTTTTAATCTCTAGTAATACGGCTCATATGATTGTTTAAAATTAGCAATTATTATTGTAACGTGTACTTAAATTGTAACATTAATGTTAAAAATCATTTTCAGGAAAATTTTTAAAATAAAAGTATGATGTGTTATACGTCATTTTAAAGAGAAAACTTTAAGCTTTATTTTAGTATATAAACCATTTCTTAAACTTCATAAATAAATGAGGAATGATTTTTTGAAGTTGTCTCATTTTGCCAATCAATAACGTTAAAATCAAAATAGCAGCGATTTCATTACAAATTTTTTTTGAAGAAATTTCCAAAGAAAGTTTTCGAGAGTTATATATCATTTTAAAGCGGAAACTTTAAAGTTTAATTTGGTATAAAGAAAAGTTTTTAATCTCTAGAAATACGGCTGATATGATTGTTTAAAATTAGCAATTATTATTGTTGGATATATGTACTTAAATTGTAACATTAATGTTAAAAATCATTTTCAAGAAAATTTTTGAAATAAAAGTATGATGTGTTATACGTCATTTTAAAGCGAAAACTTTAAGCTTTATTTTAGTATATAAATCGTTTTTTAAACTTCATAAATAAATGTAAATCAATAACGTTAAAATCAAAATAGCAGCGATTTCATTAGGAATTTTTTTTGAAGAAATTTCCAAATAAAATTTTCGAGAGTTATATATCATTTTAAAGCGGAAACTTTATAGTTTAATTTGGTATAAAGAAAAGTTTTTAATCTCTAGAAATATGGCTGATAGGATTGTTTAAAGTTAGCGATTATTATTGTTGGATACGTGTACTTAAATTGTAAGATTAATGTTAAAAATCATTTTCAGGAAAATTTTTAAAATAAAAGTATGATGTGTTATATGTCATTTTAAAGAGAAAACTTTAAGCTTTATTTTGCTATATAAACAATTTCTTAAACTTCATAAATAAATCAGGAATGATTTTTTGAAATTGTCTCATTTTGCCAATCAATAACGTTAAAATCAAAATAGCAGCGATTCCATTAGGATTTTTTTTGAAGAAATTTCCAAATAAAATTTTCGAGAGTTACATATCATTTTAAAGCGGAAACTTTAAAGTTTAATTTGGTATAAAGAAAAGTTTTTAATCTCTAGAAATACGGCTGATATGATCGTTTAAAATTAGCATTTATTATTGTTGGATACGTGTACTTAAATTGTAAGATTAATGTTAAAAATCATTTTCAGGAAAATTTTTAAAATAAAAGTATGATGTGTTATACGTCATTTTAAAGAGAAAACTTTAAGCTTTATTTTAGTATATAAACGATTTCTTAAACTTCATTAATAAATGAGGAATGATTTTTTGAAGTTGTCTCATTATGCCAATCAATAACGTTAAGATCAAAATAGCAGCGATTTCATTAAGAACTTTTTTTGAAGAAATTTCCAAATAAAGTTTTCGAGAGTTACATATCATTTTAAAGCGGAAACTTTAAAGTTTAATTTGGTATAAAGCCAAGTTTTTAATCTCTAGAAATACGGCTGATATGATTGTTTAAAATTAGCAATTATTATTGTTGGATATATGTACTTAAATTGTAACATTAATGTTAAAAATCATTTTCAGGAAAATTTTTAAAATAAAAGTATGATGTGTTATATGTCATTTTAAAGAGAAAACTTTAATCTTTATTTTAGTATATAAACCTTTTCTTAAACTTCATAAATAAATGAGGAATGATTTTTTGAAGTTGTCTCATTTTGCCAATCAATAACGTTAAAATCAAAATAGCAGCGATTCCATTAGGAATTTTTTTTGATGAAATTTCCAAATAAAATTTTCGAGAGTTATATATCATTTTAAAGCGGAAACTTTAAAGCTTCATTTGGTATAAAGAAAAGTTTTTAATCTCTAGAAATACGGCTGATATAATTGTTTAAAATTAACAATTATTATTGTTGGATAGGTGTACTTAAATTGTAACATTAATGTTAAAAATCATTTTCAGGAAAATTTTTAAAATAAAAGTATGATGTGTTATACGTCATTTTAAAGAGAAAACTTTAAGCTTTATTTTAGTATATAAACCACTTCTTAAACTTCATAAATAAATGAGGAATGATTTTTTGAAGTTGTCTCATTTTGCCAATCAATAACATTAAAATCAAAGTAGCAGTGATTTCATTAGAAATTTTTTTTGAAGAAATTTCTAAATAAAATTTTCGAGAGTTATATATCATTTTAAAGCGGAAACTTTAAAGTTTAATTTGGTATAAAGAAAAGTTTTTTATCTCTAGAAATACGGCTGATATGATTGCTTAAAATTAGCAATTATTATTGTTGTACTTAAATTGTAACATTAATGTTAAAAATCATTTTCAGGAAAATTTTTAAAATTAAAGTATGATGTGTTATACGCCATTTTAAAGAGAAAACTTTAAGCTTTATTTGAGTATATCAAAATTTCCATAAATGAGATATCATTCTTCAAAGTTGTCAAATTCTATAGAGTGAAATAGAAAAATGTTAGAAAGTTAATTTAAAATAATTTTGGTGTTCCTATTGTGGAAATATGCTCATTTGCTTGCGTAACGCTTTGGGAGTCATCTAAAGAACAACAATGCGAATCCTATTTAACTCCGTTCAAAAACCATTTGGAGTAGAACTCTTTGAGAATTTCATGCCATTAAAAATAAACTTGGACGGTTTACGATGGTTTTATTGAGTCGAAGGGAACGAAACTCTGCGCAACTAGTTTATGGTTTATATAACTTCTTTTATTTTCTTAAGTTTTAAAATATTAAAATAGAAATAAACTCAAAATGACTTTTATATTACTTATTTCAAATTTATTTTAAATTATCTTGTTAGAGGAGATAAATTATGATATTTCCTGCATTATATTAATGTTTTGAAACATTGTGAGCAAATAAATAAACGAAAAACACAATGAGGAAGTAGCGGGATCAACAAATATTCCCATCATCGAGTATATACTATATAATAATAATAACACCACGGTTGAGTTATATTTGGAGCTATAAACGGTGTTTTCGATCCGTAGTAAAAGGCAAAAGGCGTGACCTGCGTTAACAAGTTTAGCTTTTAGTAAAGAAACGGTGTTTGCTCATTCTTGTTTTTTTGACGATTAAAAATTGTACTAAAATTTTCCAACTAAAAATACTTATATGATAAATAAAAAAAATTTTAAAACACACAAAGTTCAATCAAAGAGAACATCAATCGGTTTTGGCATTTAAATGAGATCCGATTTCAATTAAAACGTGCCTTCGGTTTAACGGATGAAATTGATGGCATCCCTTTCTGCGTACCTTTCTGCTTTGTCTATAACATCATGGAGGGTTTTGTGTTTCTCGATTCCTCTGTTAATGCTCGGCGAATGTTAAACCGGAAGCGATAATAACGTTGTAATCGCGACGTGTACGGTTCACTGATTTGATTGATGCAAAAATTAAGAAAAGATTTAAAATGAATGTTAATTTGGGTTTGTAACAAAATAAAAGTCTTGATTGGTATGAACGTCTAATTTGGCCGCAAGTCAATTAATCCTTTATCTGGGTTGATAGGAAGTGCGGTCTTAACTTTGTTAAGATCGTTAAAGGAAATTGAAAAACCTTAGGGATTGGCAGGTAAAGTTTTTTTAAAGTTACTAAAGTAAAAGAATTCATTGTTGAATTTCAAAAGTTTCAAACAATCAAAATTCTGTATTTTTTTTTGTGATCAATTATTTATGAAGATTAAGAAATTGTTTATATATTAAAATAAAGCTTAAAATTTCCTCTTCAAAATGACGTATAACACTTGATATTTTATTTTTATTTCAGATTAAATCATAAATTATGGGTGATAATTGGAATTCATCTTACGTTTATGGAACGGATACAATAAGCGGATGGGGAAACCGTTACTTTTTTACCTACTTCACGGAAATGAGCGAGAGAAATCCTTGGAGAACATCATCAGAAGTAACGGCTTTTTCCCTAATTTTCCTTATTTCCATATTTGCGAATGTCGCAATCGCCATTTGTGTAATAAGGTGAGTTTCTAGGACAATTTTTCACCAGATCATCCTGCAGAAAGAAGGTCACAATATGCACAATCGTAATATTTCCGCGGAGGCGGGAAAGAGATTCGTTCGTCCTTCGAAAGGAATTTAGAGAACGACGTCAATTTTTCACGTCGAAGCTTCTCCTTGAAAAAGAATAGAAAAAACAACAAGTTGAAATATTTTTCAGACAGAGGGAAATTAAATAAATCTCTTCAATCCATTGATTGTTAGCTGTGTTTACTAAATGAGATTTTGTATTTTCAGATTTCCCGACATGCGTACCGTAACAAACTGTTTTGTGCTAAATTTGGCTGCTGCCGATCTCCTTTTCGCCGTTTCCATCCCTGCAGTGGCTTATTCCCGATTCCATGAAACCTGGAAATTAGGAAATATTGCTTGCAGACTCATCCCATATGTTCAGGTATGTACTTTAAAGATTCATTTTCTTTTTAATCGCCGATTTGAGACTAAATAAAAGTTAAAAATATCGTTGATGAAAAAAATTGTTTTCTTCAAAACTGTTAGGAATTAAGAAATAAAACTTTTTATGGTTATAAAGGAATGTTTGAAGATAGGTTATGCCAAATTTAAAGTTTCCACGATAAAAAATTATTTTATAAAAAATTTTTGAAATCACCTATTTAATTTGACGTTTCTTGAAAGTCTCATTATTAAAAGAAATTGATTTTTCCAAAATGATTAAGATTTGAGAAATGAAACTTTTTGAGGTTATAAAGCAACGATTCAAGATAAGTTATGCCAAATTTAAAGTTTCCACGATAAAAAATTATTTTATAAAAAATTTTGAAATCACCTATTTAATTTGACGTTTCTTGAAAAAGTCTCATCAACAAAAAAGATGATATCTCCAAAACAATTAGGATTTAAGGAATGAAACTTTTTGAGGTTATAAAGGAATGTTTGAAGATAGATTATGCCAAATTTAAAGTTTCCATGATAAAGAATTATTTTATAAAAAAAATTTGAAATCACCTATTTAATTTGACGTTTCTTGAAAGTCTCATCAACAAAAAAGATGATATCTCCAAAACAGTTAGGATTTAAGGAATGAAACTTTTTGAGGTTATAAAGGAATGTTTCAAGATAGGTTATGCCAAATTTAAAGTTTCCGTGATAAACAATTATTTTATAAAAAAATTTTGAAATCACTTATTTAATTTGACGTTTCTTGAAAGTCTCATCAACAAAAAAGATGATATCTACAAAACAGTTAGGATTTGAGAAATGAAACTTTTTGAGGTTATAAACGAATGTTTGAAGAGAGGTTATGCCAAATTTAAAGTTTCCACGATAAATAATTATTTTATAAAAAAATTTTGAAATCACCTATTTAATTTGACGTTTCTTGAAAGTCTCATCAACAAAAAAGATGATATCTCCAAAACAATTGGGATTTAAGGAATGAAACTTTTTGAGGTTATAAAAAAATGTTTGTAGATAGGTTATACCAAATTTAAAGTTTTCCTGATAAGCAATTATTTTATAAAAAATTTTTGAAATCATCTATTTAATTTGACGTTTCTTGAAAGTCCCATTATCAAAAAAGATTGATTTCTCCAAAATGGTTAGGATTTAAATAATGAAACTTTTTGAGGTTATAAAGAAATGTTTGAAGATAAGTTATGCCAAATTTAAAGTTTCCACGATAAACAATTATTTTATAAAAAATTGTTGAAATCACCTATTTAATTTGACGTTTCTTGAAAGTCTCATTATCAAAAAAGATTGATTTCTCCAAAATGGTTAGGATTTAAATAATGAAACTTTTTGAGGTTATAAAGGAATGTTTCAAGATAGGTTATGTCAAATTTAAAATTTCCACGATAAACAATTATTTTATAAAAAAATTGTTAAAATCACCTATTTAATTTGACGTTTCTTGAAAGTCTCATTATCAAAAAAGATTGATATCTCCAAAACGGTTAGGGTTTGAGAAATGAAACTTTTTGAGGTTATAAAGGAATGTTTGAAGATAGGTTATACCAAATTTAAAGTTTCCGTGATAAAGAATTATTTTATAAATATTTTTTGAAATCACCTTTTAATTGGACGTTTCTTGGAAGTCTCATTATCAAAAAAGATTGATATCTCCAAAACGGTTAGGATTTGAGAAATGAAACTTTTTGAGGTTATAAAGCAACTCAATTTAAATAAAACAAAATTTTCCTCTTTCTTGCTATTTATTTTAATATGCTTCTAAATCGAAATTTTGTTTTATTTAAATTGACTTAAACAAAGCTTGCTAATGGATAATTTAATCAATGAAGAAAATTCCTCGAATATAATCCATTCATTTAGGAAATTATATAAAACTTTGGAAATTACATATAATCACATTTCCTGATTTTGCTAACATTAAAATTTCAAAAACCAAATTAATAAATAGAAAATCTATTATTCACAAAGTTTTGAAAGATGCCAAAATTGAACATTATAAAAAGATAGGATCCATTTATGAAAAGCTCAACATCAACCATAGAAAACTTAGAGAGAAATTTCATTACCTGGAGATAGAAGAGATTATAGAAAGTATAAAACAGGAAACAAAACAACACAAAAATGAAGACCTAAAAAGAAAAAACAAGAAACTACAAAAACTTCGTAAGAAGAAAGAAAAACAACAAAACATTAAAATTGATGAATTTATTAATAACGATAAAATGACAAATAACGCTACAAAAATAGATAATAATTATAAAAATAAAAATTTGTTCACAAACTTAACACAAATTCAATTTGAACCTGACGAACTGGAAATGTTGAATAAAGGTTACAAATATGCTTTAACAACATATACGGATCCAATTGAAACTGCTATAGATTTAGAAATACTTATTAAAAATCAACCCAAGTTTGACGAAATTAAAAACGAAATTATCCATACTTTAAATAAGAAACCAAATAAAATTTCAATAAAGAATAAAATGGAAAATAAAAAGAACTGGAAAACAATTAAAGATATTAGAGATAAACTCAAAAATAATAATGCTGTATTTACCAGAGGAGATAAAGGAGCAGGTATAGTAATTTTAGACAGGAAAGTTTACAATGAAAAAACAATAGATTTCTTGATTAAAAATAATTATATTGAACTAAAAAACAATCCTTTAGAAAAGATCATTAAAAATACTAGAAATATAATTAAAGAATGTAAAGATACTTTAATTCAATATACTCCTTTTCTTAATAATTCGGAAAAAAACTTTTACAGTTTCTATTTTATGGAAATTAAACCTGAAATACCTAGACTCTATTCTCTGCCTAAGCTTCACAAAGAAAATATGCCAATAAGACCTATTACAGCATACGGTAATGCACCTACAAAAAAGTTTAAAAAATTCATGTCAAAAATTTTCAAACATATAAATTTCGAACCTAAGTATACAGTTAAAAATTCCAAGGATTTTATTGAAAAAACTAAAAATCTAAATATTGACGACTCTTTATTTGTTTCCTTTGATGTTACAAACTTGTATTCGAATGTTCCTATTGAATTTACTCTTAAGGTTGTCTCGCAACTTTTTGAGAACCACTTTGCAGATCAAAATACGTCGAACAATTTAAATCAAATTCTTAAACACGTAGTTACTCAGAATTATTGTTCTTTTGAAGATAAATATTATCACATACCTGATGGTTTACCGATGGGCATGCCCTTATTAGGATTAATCTCAGATATATATCTAGATTTTATTGAGAAAAATATGATTCTTAATTATAACAGTATATTTGAAGAAAACATTAAATTTTGGTGTAGATATGTAGATGACGTGTTTTGCATTTGGAAGGGAGACATTTTTCAGTTGAAGCAATTTTTAAAATATCTAAACAACATACATGAAAAATTAAAATTTACCATGGAAATAGAAAAAGATAATTCATTGGATTTTTTGGACCTTACTTTAACTAAGACAATAGAAAACAAAATTAAATACAGTATTTTCAGGAAACCTACAAACTCTTTAACTACTATCCCCTACAATTCATACCACCCACACAATCAGAAATTTGCAAATTTTAGATTCTTAATCAACAGAATATTAGATTATCCACTTGACAAAGAAACTTTAAAAAACGAAAAAGATTTCATATATAAATTAGCTAACAATAATGGTTTTCCAAGAAGTTCTATAGACAGACTTTTTTATAGAATTATAAAACAAAAAGATCCGTTAAATACTAAAATAAAGAACTCAAATTTGACATATAAACCTATAATCTACAATCGATATACTTCAACTAGGCAACACCTATTCTCCAGATATGATATCTCTCTGGCATATTCTAATAATAACACAATTTTAAAATTATTATCAAATTATAACAATAAAAAAGAAATAGATATAAGAAAAGAATGTGGCCTGTATTCGATAGAATGTAACAATTGCAGTAGTATTTACATAGGACAGACAGGAAGGAGATTAGAAACACGTATCAGAGAACATGAAATTAAAAATAATTCTAATGTTTATAAACATAAAATGGAAACGGGACATAAAATTAAATACAAAGAAACTAAATTAATACACAAATGTAATAAAGGTCAAAGATTGGATTTGCTTGAAATTTTGGAAATTTTAAAGTATAAACATTAAATAAACAAGTTTTAAATGTATTTTAACTTTTGGTTTTGAATTTGATATTCTATTATATTTGTTCAATTATTAAAGTAAGAAATTTTCAAGTTTGGATAAAAAAGATGAAGTTAACTTTGGAGGATGTGTTAAATTTGATGATTAATATATTTTTTCAACTAAACTGACAGTAAGTAAATTTATAGAAATTTTGGATTTATTTCATAAAAAAAAATTTTGAAAGCACCTATTTAATTTGACGTTTCTTGGAAGTCTCATTATCAAAAAAGATTGATATCTCCAAAACGGTTAGGATTTGGGAAATGAAACTTTTTGAGGTTATAAAGCAACGTTTCAAGAGAGGTTATGCCAAATTTAAAGTTTCCATGATAAACAATTATTTTATAAAAAATTGTTGAAATCACCTATTTAATTTGACGTTTCTTGAAAGTCTCATTATCAAAAAAGATGATATCTCCAAAACAATTAGGATTTAAGGAATGAAACTTTTTGAGGTTATAAAGCAACGTTTGAAGATAGATTATGCCAAATTTAAAGTTTCCACGATAAAAAATTATTTTATAAAAAAAATTTGAAATCACCTATTTAATTTGACGTTTCTTGAAAGTCTCATTATCAAAAAAGATTGATTTCTCCAAAACGGTTAGGATTTGAGAAATGAAACTTTTTCAGGTTATAAAGGAATGTTTGAAGATAGATTATACCAAATTTAAAGTTTCCGTGATAAAGTATTATTTTATAAAAAATTGTTGAAATCACCTATTTAATTTGACGTTAATTTGACTTCTGAAAAAGGCAGTAAGGGACATAGTAAGGGAAATGGAAGGGGAAAAGAAGAAGAAAAGGGTAGGGAGAGATGAGAGTGTGGACACATTAGAGAAACAAACAAGGGATATGGAGACGAGATCCACAGGAGGGCATTCGTATACTGAAACTGAGGACTCGAGGAAGAGGGACAGGGAGGAGGAAGAAGGGCTAACAGAGATAGGATATATGGGGGCCAGATACAAGAGACCGATAAGCATGATTTCCTCGGAAATGGACGGAGGGAAGAAAGAGGGAAGAGTTGAGCATGGGCACAACAGTTACATCCACGAACTCCGGGAAGAACTAGAGACTGAACTCTTAGGCCAGTACAGAGATATTCCTAAGAAAATGCGCCTAAGAATTATGGATATCTTTTGGAAAGTAGAGGCCTCAGCAATGAGAGTTGTGGTGACGATGGCTGAAAATAATGGGAAAGAAAGAATTTCGATAAGAAGATGAAAGAAATGGAGTTCTGGAAAGAAGCAGGGGATAGAGAGCACGAAGGATACGCTAGCGCTGTTAAGAGGGGTGCGGGGAACGAAATGGACCCGGAGGGGAGGAAAGCTGGGGGAGAGAAAGTGCGCGAGCAAGAACACCATCATAGTTCAGGGTGGGGAGAGTATCGTGGATAGCGCGGAATTGAAGAATGATGTGGTGAAGAAACTAGAAAAAGAAGACACCTGGAAAGAAGTGACGTTAAAAAGAGTAACCAAGCTGAAAAATAAGAGGATATTAATAGAGAGAGACTCGGGGAGGAATGTTGAATTGGTAAGGGAGAAGATCGAGAGTCAGGACATAACGATGTGGGAATCAGCAATGGTGTGGCCTAAGGTGATACTCTATGATGTGGACAGAGAGATGAACGAGGGGGTATTATTGGAGCAGCTGTGGGGTAAAAACACTGAGCAAGGGGTTGGGATAGGTTGAGATAGGCCAGAATATTGTTCAAGACGGGCAGAAGAGAAAAGGGGGTGATAAATTATGTTATGAAATTGTCAGGAATACCAGATAACGGCGGAGTTGGTGAAGAGAAGTATTAATTATGATGATTATGATATTTGAGGTGATTTGTATGGTGGAGACCTGGGTTGATGAAGGAGGGTGAGCAAAGATTGAGGGAAAGTTGCCAGAAGGGTATAGATGGGATTGCGTGTTTGCAGAGAAGAGAAGTAAGAGAGGAAGAGCGTGCGGGGTATTATAACAGGAATAGCGAGAGGAATTATGGAGGAGAGTAAGACGGAGGGGAGATGGAGGCAGAAGGGAATGGTAAAAAGGCAAATCAAGCTAGAGGGAGAGAAGGTGCAGATAGTCACAGTATATAGCAAGGCAATGAAAGAGACAATGAGGCAATGGGAAGATATGACAGAGGAGGGGAGGGAGCGATACCTGATTATTGGAGGGGACTTTAATGCATGAATAGGGGAAGAAGGAGGAAGAGGGGAGATGGGGGATGAGGGAGAGAGGTGACGGTCCAAGGATAAGATTCTGAATGGAGAAGGAAGGGAGATGCTGAGGTGGGTAGAGGAGAGGGGATGGGAGATACTGAATGGGTATATGGAGCAAGGAGATGAAGGGGAATATACCTATACGGGTGCAAGGGGGGCGTCCGTGATAGATTATGTGGTAGTGGATCAAGGAATGTGGGAGAGGATAGAAACACCAGCCTCTAGAAGTGTGCATAAAGGGATCGAGAATAAGAAGGAACAGAACGATAAGGGAACATGGTGGAAAATACATTAGGGTAGATTGGTCGAAAGAGGGGATAGAACATTATAGGGGAAAGTAGGCAAGCTGGGGTCAGAGAGTGGAGGACGCCGACTGATTGAATGAATTAATAGAGGTGGTTAGGAAGGCGATGTTGAAGAAAGAGAGTGGGCGACATGGGACTAAACTGGGAAGAAACGAATGGTGGGATAAGGAATGCAGAAAGGCCAAGAGATAGGCCAGAAGGAAATTAAGACAGTGGCAGAAAATAATACAAAGAAGAATGCAAGAAAAAGAAGAGGGAACTGAAGGAAAGGGAGGCTGAGAAGATTAAGGGGTTGAAAGAGGAAAATGAGGTATGGAGATACTTAAAGAGGATGAGGAAGGGAAGAGAGGAACTTGAGAGGGGTGGAAAAGAGCAGACTGGGAGAGGGAGAGCGAGGGAGCCATGGTTGGAGGCGCCGGAAACGATAATAAACGACGTATGGTTGGGGGAGAGGTTTCCGGACAAGTGAAGGATGGGCATAATATGCCCACTGTATAAAAAGGGGAATAAAAGGGTAGTGAGCAATTATAGAGGGATCAACCTGTGGGTCACAACTTTCAAAATTTATGCAAAAATACTGCTGGGGAGGTTGGAAGAGGAAATGGAGAGGGGAGAATTGTTGCCGGATGGGCAAGTGGGATTCAGGAAGGAAAGAAGAGCAATTGACAATATATACATTCTGAAACACCTGGTAGATAGGGAGGTGAACAAGAAGGGGGGAAAGCTGTATGAATTGTTTATTGATCTGAAGGCTGCATTCGATAACGTGGATAGAAAGAAGTTGTGGGAGGAAATAAGGAGGAGTGGTATAACAGAACAACTGTTAGGGAAGGTGAAGAAGATGTACAGGGAGACCAGGACCAAGGTTAAAGTGGGGGTGTGGGGGTTTTCTCACATATTATAAAATAATATAACTAGTATTTTTAGAAAAAGATTTTGTATTTGTAAAGTAAAAAAATTGACTTCCTTTTTTGCTGAAATCTATGCAATAATAAAAAAAATGAACTTATGCATAGTAACGTAAAATAACCGATTTGAGCAGTGAAGTATGAGGAAATGATAGAAGCAAGACCACATTGCAGGATTCTGGGAGAGTGCTGGAGGGAAATTAAGGGGAGGAGGCTGATCTATGGACAAAGAGACAGGGAAGAATATTATAGAAGAGTGAAAACTGAGAGATATGGACAGGGATATACAGAGGCAGGAAAGAAGGTCACAGATACGAGAAGGGAGATACAATGAAAGGTATGGAGAGATAGTGACAGAGGCACTGCCAAAATATTTGTTGATGGAGAGGGATGATGAAGGGAAGAGATTGGTGGCCAAATTCCGCTGTGGTAATGAGGAGAGGGGGAATAGGTAAACACATGCTGAGAGGGTGTAGTGAGCTAAAGGAGGAGGCAATGGACAGGAAGCAGATTTTGGGAGACGGGGGCGTGGGCAAAAGATGGATGAGGGAGATGATGGTGGCGAGGAGGCGAAGGGGGGAGGAGGGTAGAAGATTTGGAGGACAAATGTAACCACATATACTAGAGTGAAAATGATGACGATTCATGTAAAAAAAATTAGTAAAGGTCCTCATATTGCAAACATACAGGCCATCAAAGTTAGGAAATTTTAACACGTTTTTCTAAATATCTTAAACACTATTTATGGTAAAGCGTTGAAATTTTGTACAGTGTAAACTAATATCACGTAAAATCATTAGGCAATTTTTGAGTTGGATCGGTACGCGGGAACAATGCTATACAGGGTGTTCCTAAAGTTTGTTTGCTCAGAACTTTTTTATTCTATCATAACGTTACATTTATTTTTGCAGTTTCTAATAGTAAATTTAGTTTAGAAACTTTTATCGCTCTTAGAGAATATCAAAAAAAATTCTACCGTTTTCGTATTAAATGCAAAAATGTTAGGCTCCAAATCCAATAACACTAAAAAATAAAAAAAAGAATAAATAAATAATCTGAATTGGCAATGACAAGTGAAAATCGAACTGAGCTGTCATTACTATTATGTTTGCAACATGTGCAAGTGTAGATTTAGCTAAATCACATTTTTTATTTGTTTTAGTTGGTTTAATAAAAGAATCCAAAAACAATAAATAAAAAATCAACAAAAATAAACAAAAAAAACGACAACACTAACAGGAATAATAAAAAAAGTACATAAAATAACAAGACAAGTAATAAAAAATACTAAAAGAAATGTTCAAAAACTTAGATTTCTTTCTTTTTAGTGTTATTATTGAAATCGGAACCCAACATTTTTGCATTTAACACGAAAACGATGACTTTTATCAATATTATGTAAGAGTAATAAAAGTTTCTGAACTAAATTTACTATTAGAAACTGCAAAAATAAATGTAGGGTTATGATAGAATAAAAAAGTTCTGAGCAAACAAACTTTAGGAACAGCCTGTATAGCATTATATTGGCACCGATACTAAAAAACATTTAAAATAAAACATCGTTTAAGCTGTAATACAGATTTTTGATTAACATTTAAAACTGAAACGATAAAATTGGAACAAACCTTAGCTTTATGTATAGCATTGTTCCCGAGGACCGATCCAACTAATAAATTGCTTAACGATTTTACATCACATTAATTTATAGTGTACCAAATTTCAACGCTTTACCGTAAATAGTGTTTAAGATATTTGGAAAAATGTGTTAAACTTTCCTAACTTTGATGGTCTGTATCTTTGAAATTTGAAGACTTTTACTAATTTTTTTTACATGAATCGTCATCATTTTCACTCTATATGTGACTAAAATTTGTTCCCCGAGTCACCGAAACACCCTGTATATACAGTGTGTCCCCGGATAAGTGAAACGACTCTTATAAAATGTAAAATTTTTTCCATATTAATTGTCATTTTTTGAGGTTTAGCCCTGCTTGGTGAAAGACTAATTTTGAGAATATTTTCAAGTTTTAAAAAACAAGTGAGTGTTGACACTGAAGCGAAAACTCCTTGTGTGTCAGGTAATGAGATTTTTACCAAAGTATGCCGATCATTCTGAAAATTTGCATATGGCCATAATTTTTCATTCTGAACAAAACTTGTTAGTAATACTTTCACGTACTGTAAACACAAAAGGTAGTTTACCTGCCACAAAAAAGTTTTTCTTTCACCGTCCAAGCTTACTTGTTTTTTAAAACTTGAAAATATGTTTAAAATTAGTCTTTAATCAAGCAGGGCCAAACTCCAAAAAATGACAATTAATATCGAAAAAAAAGTTTTTACGTTTTATAAGAGTCGTTTCATCTATCCGGGGACACACTGTATATAGTAGAAGGGAAAATTGTAAATATTAAAAAAACCTATTTAATTTGACGGAACTTGAAGTCTCATGAACAAACAAGATTGATTTCTCCAAAACGGTTAGGATTTGAGTAATGAAACTTTTTGAGGTTATTAAGAAATGTTTTAAGATAGGTTATGCCAAATTTAAAGATTCCGTGATAAATACTTATTTTATAAAAAAATTTAAAATCATTTGACGTTTCTTGAAAGTCTCATTATCAAAAAAGATTGATTTCTTGAAAACAGTTAGGATTTAAAAAATGAAACTTTTTTTAAGGTTATTAAAGAACGTTTGAAGATAGATTATACGGAATTAAAAACTTTCATAATGAATTTTGTAGTACAACAAATTTGAGTTAAAACCAAATTGACAGAAATATGTCCAAACACGTGAATACATTAAATTCGAATTGGAAAATTTACAATCGCTTCAAGTACATTTCATTTACAAACGGCGTGTTCGAGTTAATTTTAGCTTCCAAATGAATTGTTTTGGCTAAAATTTCAGTTAGTTCGATTCAATTACAAAATTTTAATTGAACTAATTCATTTTTTTGTTCAGTTCGTTTCAGGTGTCGTTTTATTATGGACTTTGGCCTTCATCAGCATCGATCGCCACAAATGCATCGTAATCCCGCCTTATCGCTCAAAAATGACACCGACGGAAGCTAGCATATACTCAGCTTTAATTTGGTTAATGGGAACCGTGATGTTTGTTCCGGTTCTATTTTGGTTCCGCGAGCAAGAAACCAACGGCAATAAATTAATTTGTACCTTAGTTTTCCCAAAAACTGAATCGTTAGATATTTCTTTTTGTTTCATCGTCCCCGTTGTTCTCCTAGCTTGTCTCCTCCCAATGATCATTTTAGTTTATAGCTACCAAAGAATTTTCCACAAAATTATCTCAACCCGCAACACTTGGGCGAATTCTTGCGTCATGGTGAACACAATCGACTCGAAGAAACCCCGCAACAATAAGGGACGAAGACAAAGCGAAATAAGCGTCTCCGATATCTTCACCCCCTGGCCAAGAAAGCTCTCGTTATCACAACAAGAAGAAATACGAATCAACAAACACATTAAAGTAGTAAGGGTGTTATTTTTAAACGTAATCGTTGTTTTATTGATGTGGCTCCCAATTACAATCGTGATGTTTTTGATTTTTATCGACGGAAGACGTCCCGATGAAAATAAAGAATACTTCTTAAGATCCCACCACTTTGTGATTACCTTAATCGTGGCGTTTTTGAACACGGTGATTAATCCCGTTTTGTACGGCGTGTTATCGGATAATTTCCGAGCGTGTTTAATTAAAATGTTGTGTTTTAAGGGAAATCATGAAAATGGGAATATTTTGAAAGAAAATATTACGCCGAGTAGTGGGAGGAATCAGGGGTTTATCAAAAACACGAGGAAACAGAGTTTGGGGAACTCGATTAGCGAGTTGCCACATGAAATCGCTTAACTAAAAATATCCCCTTGTTTTGAGCAAGGAGTGTAAAATTTCCATTATATTGTCATCTCGATGTTACATTTTTAACTTAACATAATAATTGTAATAAAAAAGTATTGTAAATATATTCTTATTAATATTGATGATTGTAGATACCCGAGGAACAAAGCAAATCTGTGATTTAAGTTCTTTGTTAACAGTATTAAATAAAACTTTAACCTTAAAGTTAATGAATTGAAATGTTTTTAAGGGCTATATTTAGTGTAAGATTTTTTTTTGTATAAATCTTTTTGTATAATTTGCTGAGTGTAAGAAATAAATTAAAAAGTATTCTGGTTATGATTTTTAAATGAAAAAACCGTATCTCAATAACGAATTGTGATATCATCCTGTATATTAAAAAAATTCTTTTATGGCTATTATACAGGGTGTCCGAAAATGACGTGCACAACGCAAGACCACTAGTACCTTGACCAAAAATATTTCATTCATGATGAATCAAAGATAAAACGCAAAACAAAAAATGCAAATATCGAATTTTGTAAGAGAGAAAATAGTTTCTAAATTAAAGTAACTACTCAGAAAAAAAGAATGGCTTTGTAAAGGAGGTTAAAAAGATATGGATGAATAATTGTAGGCTGAATGTAAAATCTGGGCTAAGTGCCAAATAATTCATTTTCGCGTTAGGTTGTGAAATACGTGCAATGTACCAAATGCAATTCCGTATAAAGTGGGCTATCATTAGTTTGTTGTGGAACTAGTTTTTAAAAAATCCGCTATGATGCGTGGTGTGCTATGAAGCACCAGCTGTTTGGTAAAAAACGGGCTATGTGTCTTGTTACTCTCTGAGTTGTTAGAGGTTATGTTTGGTGATCAGTGCTTGTGATTAGTGTTATTTTGTGGGTTTTATAAATACGGAAACAACTGATTTAACTAAAAAACGTAGGAAGAAAGGTGAAGGGAGGCTAGCACAGTTTAATAAGAATCAGAGATCCTGTGGAAGATTACCTGAAAAACAACCACCAGGCGAAGAGGTAAGTTTGTTAGTTTGCACATATTTGGAAAGTTATCTAAAGCTAGGCCCTTTGTTTGATTTTCAGGTACAATGCCAATGCCGTTATGACTGCAAAAATATCGGGCATGATCAAAAACTCAGTCTGTTCAATAAGTTTTATCAACTGGGAGATAATGTTAAACAAAATTCCTACTTAATGGGCTGATATCTGTTTTCGGTGTTAAGCGCAGGCGCCATGGTTCATATGTGGATCCCACAGCAAGTAGACGCCAGGCATCTGTCTTTTTTACTATCCCAAATGGCAAAGGTGTTTGTAAGCAAGTTTGCAAGAAAACGTTTCTCGATGTTTTTGGTATTACAAAGCGTAGGGTCGAAACTCTCGTTAAGGCGATAAAGCGTGGGGACGTTACTTACATTGAGCGGAGGGGAAACAAAATTAGAGAGAGAAAGTATTCAGCAGAAGATGAAAGGCTCATTATTGAGCACATTGCTGCTTTGCCCAAAGAAGAGAGCCATTATACTAGGGCTAAAAGTTCAAATTTGTATTTGAGCCCAGATTTAAATTACAACAAGCTGCATGCGTCTTTCGTGGAACGTAACCCGACGACTACAGTCAAGTACGGTTACTTCAAAAAAATAGTTCGACAAAAATTCCCAAAACTTAGGTTTCATCGCCCCAGACAAGATACATGTAATACATGTGACCTTCTTCACAGTAAAATAATGAATGACTCCGTAAACAGAGTAAAAAATCGCGCCTCGCTGGAATTGCATCATCGTAAAGCGGAAAGCGCACGCACAGCTATGAAAAATGACCATCAGGAGTCTCAAACTCCTACGAGTAATATGTGTACAATGGCAATAGACTTAGAAAAAGTTCTGTCGTTACCTGCGTTAACGCATTGTCAAATGTACTATTTGCGTCAACTTTCGTGCTACAACTTATGTATACACAAGGCTGATAATAATAAAGGCTTAATGTTTTTATGGCACGAGAGTATCAGTGGTCGTGGAGGAAATGAAATCGCAAGTTGCGTCCTCAAAGGTATAAAAAGTAATATTACTCACAAGAAACAGTTTGTAATTTGGAGTGACAACTGCTGCGGACAAAATAAAAATAAAATGATTGTGTTTTTATGGATTTATCTAGTATGTAATGGCTATGCTGACGAGATCCAGCATAAGTTTGTCGTGTCAGGCCACTCATATCTTAGTTGTGACCGTGATTTTGCAATCATAGAGAAAAAAAGAAAGAAAGCCAAGTGTGAAGTGCCAATGGACCTTTGCAGAGTTATTTGCAACGCATGTGATAAGAATTCGTTTGAAACAACCATGATGCAGGAAGAGGATTTTTTCAACTTTGCCAAGCTAGCCCAACTTTATCTTAACACTACGCAGTTAGAAATATCAAAAGTAGTTTGGATTAAAGTATCAAAAGACAACCCCGGCAGAGTATGTACAAAGAAAACCTTTAGTGATCTTGAACCATGGAAGATTACGAATGTGTTCAAAAAGAATATCACAAAGAACCATATTGTAGGTACGAATCTACCTCAGCTGGAGATGGCAACGCGACTGAACAATGAAAAGAAAGCAGATTTGAAGAAAATGATACCATACCTTAAAGAAGAAAATAAACAGTTTTATAGGGAGTTAACGGCATAAAAGACACTTCAAACAGTACAATTTTTAGTTGGTCTTACTTCGGTTATTTTTTATGTTTAAGTTTGTTTATATTTTTGATTTTTTCTACAGTATCTTGTTCTTAACTCTTAGTGCATTAATTAAGATAACTTGTACGTATTACTTCAATGTAATACTAAACTTATAAAACATTGATTTATTATTATTATTATTATCTAGCCTAAAAACTCTTATTTTCCTGTTCTTTGCTGTTCTGCACAAAATTGACCCGTAGACCCTTCTCCCATCCACCTACTCCAAAAATTTGACCCCCCTTCACCAAAACACCATTCAAACAATGAAATAAAGTGTTATATTCATACAGTTCAGTCACTTCAGTTATCATTATACCGAACTTTAAACTGGTATCTTAGCCCACTTTTTACCAAAAAAGTATTGGCACATAGCCCTTTTCATAATTTCTTAAATAAAAGTTTACATATAAAATAGGCATGTTGGTATTCTTAGTTCAAATTTCGTAGGTATGTACAAAGTGAAGCCCTTTATTGATGACAGGTTCCTAGGAAGTTTTTATCATTTATCTCAAAACTTCATTTTTTGCACTTAGCCCGGATTTTACATTCGGGCTACAATTTATTGTGACAGTTTTTAAGCACTCTATAATTTTCGAAATTAGAGTTTATTCCACAAATAGATGTAGTCTACTGATACAAACGCATGGCCAAAAAAAAAATGAATAAAATCCATTGAGGATTTTTCGATTTATTTAAAAAATTTTAAAAAAATATTATTTTTAAAGCCCTCTAGCGGCTAAACCAAGCAATTTTGTATATAGATAAGTTGAGGTCTTGCGTTGTACACGTCATTTCCGAACACCTGTATAATAGTCATAAAAAATTTTTTTTTAATATACCGGGTGTCTCACGTAACTGGTTCGTTAGAACTTTTTCAGATTCCACTATTCGTACAGTTTTGAAATTTTGGTAGCATGAGTTGTCCATTCGGAACTTTCCATCTAAAATATTTTCAAGATGGCCGCCACTTCCCGTCTACCAGAAATAGACCATAACTTCGTTATTTTAAATGGAATGCTATAGTTTTTATTACACCGTTTAATTGTACTTAAAAAAATAGGTTGACTTTCATAAAAGTTATTGGTACCTAGCGTTTTTCGTTTTCGCGTTATTTTGGTTTTAAGATTTTTTTGGTAAATTTCATCATGCTCTTTAAAACCTCATATCTCAGCCAACGTTCATTCAAAAAAGATCTACATTCGCACGATTACTCTTCAGATGCTGTCTAATAGATTGTCATTTGTTGTATCGGAGTATCTTATACAGGCTGGTCAAAAATTGAATTGCTGTTTCTCCATATTCAATGGCGAGAAAGTCGAAAATTTAAAATGGAACGCCCAATATTTTTTTAGCCTATCAGAAAGGGAATTTAATTCTCTACAAGTTATCTATGAACATTCCTATACCTGTTTATTGTAGTTTGCCTCATATTGGGAAATTTATTAAAACATGCAGGAAATCGTTTGGATTTTTAGTTTTTGACATAACAATATTTAATAAATAATAAATGACTTATGAAAATTTTTAAGAAAATGTTTAAAAATTTCTTATCTTTGAAAGCCCATATCTTAGCCATTTATGGGTTTAGACCAAACATTTCTATACGAATCATAATCATTTTAACTCTAGTATTTGTTATTAAAATTATGCCACGACTCACAGGAACACCCTGTATAATGGCCTCGAGTATCTAAAATTAATATTTACAATATATAATAAGTAAAACAGATTCTAAATATTCTGCCTCGGCCGCAAGCGACCTCGGCTACGATGATATGCCAAAATGAAGGATTGTCTTTGATGAGTGTGATATATGATGGCCAAGATTGTCTAAAATTAATATTTACAAGATATAATAAGTAAAACTGGTTTTAAATATTCTGCCTCGGTCGCAAGCGACCTCGGCTATGATTATATGCCAAAATCATGAAGGATTGTCTTTGATGAGTGTGATATATGATGGCCAAGATTGTCTAAAATTAATATTTACAAGATATAATAAGTAAAACTGGTTTTAAATATTCTGCCTCGGTCGCAAGCGACCTCGGCTATGATCATATGCCAAAATCGTGAAGGATTGTCTTTACTGAGTGTGATATATGATGGCCAAGATTGTCTAAAATTAATATTTGGAAGATATAATAAGTAAAACTGGTTTCAAACATTCTGCCTCGGCCGCAAGCGACCTC
Organism: Onthophagus taurus; assembly: GCF_036711975.1. Taxonomy (NCBI): domain Eukaryota; kingdom Metazoa; phylum Arthropoda; class Insecta; order Coleoptera; family Scarabaeidae; genus Onthophagus; species Onthophagus taurus. Next base: position 11,007,264 of record NC_091975.1, on the reverse strand, counting down.
GGCTATCATTATATGCCACAATCATGAAGGATTCTCTTTGATGAGTGTGATATACGATGGCCAAGATTGTCTAAAATTAATATTTGGAAGATATAATAAGTAAAACTGGTTTCAAACATTCTGCCTCGGCCGCAAGCGACCTCGGCTATGATTATATGCCAAATTCATGAAGAATTGTCTTTAATGGCTGTGATATATGATGACCAAGATTGTCTAAAATTAATATTTGGAAGATATAATAAGTAAAACTGGTTTTAAATATTCTGCCTCGGCCGCAAGCGACCTCGACTATGATTATATGCCAAAACCATGAAGGATTGTCTTTGATGGGTGTGATATATGATGACCAAGATTGTCTAAAATTAATATTTGGAAGATATAATAAGTAAAACTGGTTTTAAATATTCTGCCTCGGCCACAAGCGACCTCGACTATGATTATATGCCAAAATCATGAAGGATTGTCTTTGATGAGTGTGATATATGATGGCCAAGATTGCCTAAAATTAATATTTGGAAGATATAATAAGTAAAACTGGTTTCAAACATTCTGCCTCGGCCGCAAGCGACCTCGACTATGATTATATGCCAAAACCATGAAGGATTGTCTTTGATGGGTGTGATATATGATGACCAAGATTGTCTAAAATTAATATTTGGAAGATATAATAAGTAAAACTGGTTTTAAATATTCTGCCTCGGCCACAAGCGACCTCGACTATGATTATATGCCAAAATCATGAAGGATTGTCTTTGATGAGTGTGATATATGATGGCCAAGATTGCCTAAAATTAATATTTGGAAGATATAATAAGTAAAACTGGTTTCAAACATTCTGCCTCGGCCGCAAGCGACCTCGGCTATGATTATATGCCAAGATCATGAAAAATTGTCTTTGATGAGTGTGATATATGATGGCCAAGATTGTCTAAAATTAATATTGACAAGATATAAGAAGTAAAACTGGTTTTAAATATTCTGCCTCGGCCGCAAGCGACCTCGACTATGATTATATGCCAAGGTCATGAAGAATTGTCTTTGATGAGTGTGATATATGATGATCAAGATTGTCTAAAAGTTATATTTACAAGACATAATAAGTAGAATTGGTTTTAAATATTCTGCCTCGGCCGCAAGCGACCTCGGCTATGATTATATGCCAAAATCGTGAAGAATTGTCTTTGATAAGTGTGATATATGATGGCCAAGATTGTCTAAAATTAATATTTACAAGATATAATAAGTAAAACTGTTTTTAAATATTCTGCCTCGGCCGCAAGCGACCTCGGCTATGATTATATGCCAAGATCATGAAGGATTGTCTTTGATGAGTGTGATATATGATGGCCAAGATTGTCTAAAATTAATATTTGGAAGATATAATAAGTAAAACTGGTTTCAAACATTCTGCCTCGGCCGCAAACGACCTCGGCTATGATTATATGCCAAAATCATGAAGGATTGTCTTTGATGAGTGTGATATATGATGGCCAAGATTGCCTAAAATTAATATTTGGAAGATATAATAAGTAAAACTGGTTTCAAACATTCTGCCTCGGCCGCAAGCGACCTCGGCTATGATTATATGCCAAGATCATGAAGGATTGTCTTTGATGAGTGTGATATATGATGATCAAGATTGTCTAAAAGTTATATTTACAAGACATAATAAGTAGAATTGGTTTTAAATATTCTGCCTCGGCCGCAAGCGACCTCGGCTATGATTATATGCCAAAATCGTGAAGAATTGTCTTTGATGAGTGTGATATATGATGGCCAAGATTGTCTAAAATTAATATTTGGAAGATATAATAAGTAAAACTGGTTTTAAATATTCTGCCTCGGCCGCAAGCGACCTCGACTATGATTATATGCCAAGGTCATGAAGAATTGTCTTTGATGAGTGTGATATATGATGGCCAAGATTGCCTAAAAATAATATTTGGAAGATATAATAAGTAAAACTGGTTTCAAACATTCTGCCTCGGCCGCAAGCGACCTCGGTTATGATTATATGGCAAAATCATGAAGGATTGTCTTTGATGAGTGTGATATATGATGGTCAAGATTGTCTAAAAGTAATATTTGGAAGATATAATAAGTAAAACTGGTTTCAAACATTTTGCCTCGGCCGCAAGCGACCTCGGCTATGATTATATGCCAAAATCATGAAGGATTGTCTTTGATGAGTGTATATATGAAGGCCAAGATTGTCTAAAATTAATATTTACAAGATATAATAAGTAAAACTGGTTTTAAATATTCTGCCTCGGCCGCAAGAGACCTCGGCTATGATTATATGCCAAAATCATGAAGAATTGTCTTTGATGAGTGTGATATATGATGGCCAAGATTACCTAAAATTAATATTTGGAGGATATAATAAGTAAAACTAGTTTCAAACATTCTGCCTCGGCCACAAGCGACCTCGGCTATGATTATATGCCAAAATCATGAAGAATTGTCTTCGATAAGTGTGATATATGAAGGCCAAGATTGTCTAAAATTAATATTTACAAGATATAATAAGTAAAACTGGTTTTAAATATTCTGCCTCGGCCGCAAGCGACCTCGGCTATGATTATATGCCAAAATAATGAAGGATTGTCTTTGATGAGTGTGATATATGATGGCCAAGATTGTCTAAAATTAATATTTGGAAGATATAATAAGTAAAACTGGTTTCAAACATTCTGCCTCGGCCGCAAGCGACCTCGGCTATGATTATATGCCAAGATCATGAAGAATTGTCTTTGATGAGTGTGATATATGATGGCCAAGATTGTCTAAAATTAATATTTACAAGATATATAAGAAGAAAGATTTTATTCGACGAAAATTTCGATCCGAACAAAGTAAGATCGGCTTCTGCCGCTGCAGAAGGTTTGTGCAAATGGGTTATTGCCATTTCGAAATATGATAAAGCAGCTAGAGTCGTGGCACCTACAAAATTGGCTCTAGCAGCAGCTGAAGCTGATTATATAATTATAATGTGTCTAGGACATCTTTAGAAGCTAAAAGAGCACTGTTACGAGAAGCAAGGGAAAAACGGAGAAGCGCAACTTCGCGCTAGGAAACTACAAAGAACCGAAGAACTTATTGGCTGATTAGGAGGTGAAAAAGAAAAATGGTCTTCTACCGCTAAAGCTTTAGCTGAAAGATATCTAATTTTTACATGGTTATTTATTTTCTATATAAAACATTCTAGAAAATGATAGCTCCGCCTTGTACTTTTGCCAATTGCATTAAATCTGTCTACGATTTCCTCCCAAAACACCGTTAAAATTGTGATTTCTAACTTTTTTAAATTATTGTATATATTATATTCTGAGCATCTTTTCGAAAATCGAGCTTTTCATTTGTATTCTCACTACAACTTTGTAGTATTGCCATTATATTGCCATAACTATTTTTTAACACTCTGACACCATCATAGTGGCAAAACAACCTAGTTTGGCTCAAACTTTTTAATTGAAAATTTAAGTTTTTCTTCACTTTTTAAGAGCTCCATCTGTGGGAAGAAGCAGAAAAGAAGATATATATTTGTTGAACATTCCAAAAAAATTAATGATTTGAGTTGAAGTCTTAACTGCTTCATTACCAACAAGATTTAGGGAGTTAGCAATATATGGCACATAATCAGCATATTTATTGTTTTCTTTGACATGTACTTGCAATTATTATATTGACCGGACATTTTTGCAGCGTTGTCAAATGATTATGATAACCATAATAACTATGGTAAATGACTATGGCTATAGTAATCAATATTGTTTTCTTAAATGGAACGCATATGTTGTTTTTACATGTTTTGATAGGAAATATTTCCTTCTGTCGTATGAACATATCATGTTATAAGGTTGTATAAGAAAAAAACCGCTAAAAATTGCGTTTTTTTATGGAAACCAAGATTTGTTTTGGTAAAAATAAAAAATAAATAAATTTGGAAATGACTCACCGTTTGGATGTTGACTTCCTTGGTGCTCCTTGTAGCTCAGCTGGAAAGAAAAGATAAATTAATCTATTGTGACAAAAAATGAATTAATATGATACCTTTTAACATCCACAAAATAGCAATCCGGCGATGTTGACATCACTAATGTCACTAGCATCACTAACATCACTCATCATTTAGCACAAATATAGCATTTAGTATTTATCACTTAATTCGCGTAATAAGTTTTAATTTTTGCAACTACTTTATCACCCCACAATGTCCGCACATTAACTAAAAGCGTTATTGGCCAACCAACATCTCAACATCCCCTCCTTGGATTGCAATGCAGAGTAGAAATAGTGGAGGTGCATAAATAAAAAAACCTATGGGTGACTGATTTTTTGGTTTTCAAACTCGACCTTTCAATAAAAAATTACTCGTTTTCTCGAAACATTTCCACTAAAACATACATAATATTATTAAAATAAATCGCATTTATCGAATTTTAATGCGCAACTCTTTTTGTATCATCCATCATTCCTTCTATTATGAAATATAAACTTTACAAGATCGTATTTCAAGAACGAATTGAGATATCGAAAGAACAATGTAAAGCAAATTTGATGAAGATTGAATGTGCCATAAATAATTTCTTATTTCCCATAAATATCGTTTTTATGATTACAAATTGAGGTTGGTAATTCTCTTTTGCAAGTCCCAAGTTGTTCTTTATCGTTTATATTAGGAGTACAGTAAAGTATAACTGCAAAATAACTTGATTTAACTTGCTTTGCCATTAATTCATTTTGTATATTTTTGCCACAATAAACCTCTCACCATTTATTGTTAATTTGATATGCTCCTCCATGATAGGGTCAATAATTGCAACTTTGCCAATAATTGTGCGAGTCCTAGAAATTTTCTATTATTTTTGGTACACAATTTATTAGAAGATCCTCTGAAAGCCATATTATTTTCAGCTAAATATAATGTAATGTAGATCAGTCGTTGAAGCACATTTTTTATCGTAAACTTTCATTAAAAATTAATTTTTGTGTTTCTTTGTTAATAATTGATCCAGTTTTTAATCTAATTTCAGCTTCAAACCATTGGTTCAGTTAAATTAGAAGCTAAAATAATCGACAACAAAAGCAAATTACACTATTCTTCTAGTCAGTACTTCTGGACTTGATTCTCGTGCGATTCAGATACAAAACTGCTCATGGGATAGTTCAGATTCTTTTGCTTGGTCTAATTAATTGTTTTGAATCAGAAGAAATGTTAACCAATCGAATTCAGTTGTGAAAATTCTAACTTGGAGCTGAAGCAAAACTTTCTTGAAGCTTTTCTGTTAAGTATTTGTTTAACAAAAAAAAATTAAATTAATTATTAATTAAATTTTTGAATGCTCTTATCTCAGGGTTTTAATAAAAATAATAATAATAATAAAGCGAGTTCAGGTTCAAAAAAAGGAAAATTAATTTTACAGGTTTCTATTTTTACGTTCGTTAACTGAGACTACCGAGAATGAGAGAGATCTGTCGATAAATCCACAAACAGAACAAGAATAACAGTGTTATTATTAATTATTAACATGAATTTGATTAGTAAAAATCCCACTTATCTGATAAATAAGGTTATGTGCGATTCAATTCGATTGGGTTGAAAGGAAAATGGACAGGAATCCGGAAAACTTCGGCTCAGATAATTATTCTTCGTTTGGATCAGGAATCAGGTAATTTCTTCTCAATTTATTTAATTAAATTTTCCTTCTTTTCTTTTTTAGGTTCATAAAAAGTTTGGATTGAACTTATCGGAGAACTAATTTTTAGGTTAGGAAATCATTTTGGATTTTTTAGGTTAGATTTTTAATCAAATTTAACAGAGCTCCACCCTTTGCTAAATCGAACTGATTTGGCTCAACTTTTTCCTCTTCTTATATAGCCTTTTCCCCCTCTCCAAAAAATTTTCTTCGTTTTGTTTTAAACCCTCCATCCTCATTGGTAGATGGGTTTCGCGCCATTTCTTCTTTTAAAAATATTTTAAATATTTCTATATTTCGAGAGCGCCATCTATCGGATTTCTTTCGAATTACTCAAAATTCCAAAACTTATTTTATTAATATCTTCTTTAATTCTTTATTAATTTGGATGAGACTTCGTATTTAACACATATGTCCTTCTATTTCACTCATCCATTGGAGGTTTCAAAATTCTCTAAGCACAAAAAAAGCTTGAAGTTTGCAAATTTAAAATTCAATTTTCTAAGTCAAAATCGTCTAAAATCGGCTGAAATTTAATAAATTAGATGTAGCTGACACTGATCTTTCCGTTTTGGGTTGTTTTGAATGAATATTAACAGTTTTAAAAGAATTATGAGCAACTAAAAATTAAACGTCAAATGATTTGAGGTTATGTCTCTTTCTCTGGGGTAACCTGCCTCGGAGGCTTTATATTTATTAATAAGGATGAATAAAAGACGAAAAAATAGATTTTCGGACGAGATTTTTTTAATATAATAATTAGTACTTCACAGACGGTCCGATAATAATAATAATAGAAACAACGAAAGATAGTAATAAAAAAATCTTACAAGAAATTATTTCCTTCGCTTTCAATGAACAAGAAATAAAAAATAAAAAGAATTGGGGTTGGTTTTAAATCACAAAAAAAACTTAATCAAAAAATAAAAGCTTTTTTTAACATTTTGACGAAAATTGCACCACCCCTTAATAATAAAAAAAAATGTTTTTTAAACGTTTTAATCGAAATAAATGTAGTTTTTTTAAATAGTAATTATAATCGCAATCACAGACAACTTTAAAAAAAAGAAGAAAAGTGTTTTTTCATTCTTTTTTTTAGGATTTTATCTTAATGTATGTTTCTGTACAGTTACACATAGACAATTTTTTCGTTATTTTAAAATTACAAAAAGCGATTAGGAATAATTGAGGGGGTACGATCGACTCGGTCAGTATCATTTTGAGTTTGTTGATCGATCGTGGAAAGCTCACACCTAAGGAATTATTATTTTCGTTTCAATTACTACAAATATATATTTATTTATATATTATTTCTTTTTGCGATTTATTTTTTTATTATAAAAAAATTATTATTATTTTATTATCTTCCTTCTTGCTCTTTTATTATTCATTTTTCTTTTAACTATTGGCCTTAAGTAGGAAATTAAATCGAAAATAAAAAAAAAAAAAATACGAGGTACTTAAAATTAGGTTAAAAAGCACGAAATCAAAGCTTAGATTTAGATTTTAATAAAAAAATTCGAAACTTATTTGTTTTTTTTTTTAATAATTATAACTACTCCCTGAGAAAGTCTCTTATAAACAACTTTATATACAAAAATCGTTTCGTTTTTGTGAAATAATTAAAAAAATAATTCTTATTAATACAAAATAAAATAATTATATCCCCACGTTAAACTTTAAATTTCATTTTAACCTCGATATGCTTTAAAACATCGACTTGGTAACCAAAAAATTCAAAAAGCACCTCTCCTAACTCAATCAATCAAAAAAAAAATTATCACTTTACGTCTTCTTGACACTAACAAAGAAATAAAAAACATAATAATTAAATTTAAGGTCACCTCGCTGGAATCGTAACTTGCTCAACGTTTAAAAGTTCCTTCACTTTATCGGTGTATTTGATGAGGGCGATTTTGGAGGCGCGCGGATTGATTTTTTCGCCAGCGTTTAAAAATTGACAACAACGAACTTGTTCGAGGAATTCCGTCATTTTTAATTCTTTCAACACACTCTTTGTGCCACCAACCGCCAAACCGGACGGATTAATCTGCTTCAAAAGCGCATCTTTCGATTTAATCTTTAACAAATTCGACAAGTCCTGCAACAAAATCCATCGATCGCCCGTCGAATCGTTTATAAAACTGTACAAGTTCGGTAACAAAACGTCGCTGACTTCGAAATCGAAATCGTCCAAGTCTAAATCGTCTTGGTTGTGATTCACTGTTAATTGTGGATCTTGTTGGGGGAGATCTTCTAAAGGATCGTAACCAGATTCTTCTGGATCTAAAACAAAGTTATTAATTTCATTAATAATTAACCTTAATAAACGTACCGAAACATTTTGATGGACCATTAAAGAACCATTTATCCGATTCCTCCCCTTGAATCTCTTTTAAATGATTCTCCAATAAATTCCGGGTGTATTCATCGCTCGCTAGAGATAAAGGGGTGACACCTGCATAAGTTGCCAAAGTTGGATCGGCCCCATATGAGAGGAGGAGGCGAACTATTTCGACGAAACCGTTCTCGATTGCTTCGTGTAATGGCCTAAAACAACAAAAAAAAATTAATTAATTATAAGAGGCGTATCTCAAAAACGAATTGAGATATCATTATGAAATAAAAAACAATTTGAAGTTAATTTATTAAGTATTTAATATATTAACGATCATTTCTTGGAATCTCCAAATTTCGGAGTTATGATTTTTTGAACGAAACCTTGAACGATAATTAATCTTTACGTATCTCAAAAACGACTTGAGATATCGATATGAAACAAACAACATTTTAAAGCAAATTTGATGAAGATTTAATGAACCATAAATAAATTATTAATTTCCATAAACACCGTTTTTATGATTATTTAAATCCAACTCTGCATGTTTAATTGTTATAGATATGAAATAAACTTTAAAAAATCGTATCTCAAGAACGAATTGAGATATCATCGTGCAATAAAGATCAATTTAAAGCAAATTTATGTAGAATTCAATGCATTCAAGACCATGTCTTGGAATCTTCAAATTTCGGAGTTATGATTTTTTGAACGCAACCTTGATCATAAATGTTGGGATAGTTAATCTTTACGTATCTCAAAAACGAATTGAGATATCGATATGAAACAAACAACATTTTAAAGCAAATTTGATGAAGATTTAATGCACCATAAATAAATTATTAATTTCCATAAACACCGGTTTTATGATTATTTAAATCCAACTCTGCATGTTTAATTGTTATAGATATGAAATAAACTTTAAGAAATCGTATCTCAAGAACGAATTGAGATATCATCATGCAATAAAGATCAATTTAAAGCAAATTTATTTAGAATTCAATACATTCAAGATCATTTCTTGGAATCTTCAAATATCGGAGTTATGATTTTTTGAACGCAACCTTGAACATAAATGTTACGATAATTAATCTTTACGTATCTCAAAAACTAATTGAGATATCGATATGAAACAAACAACATTTTAAAGCAAATTTGATGCACCATAAATAAATTATTAATTTCCATAAACACCATTTTTATGATTATTTAAATCCATCTCTGCACGTTTAATTGTTATAGATATGAAATAAACTTTAAAAAATCGTATCTCAAGAACGAATTGAGATATCATCATGCAATAAAGATCAATTTAAAGCAAATTTATGTAGAATTCAATACATTCAAGATTATTTCTTGGAATCTTCAAATTTCGGAGTTATGATTTTTTGAACGCAACCTTGATCATAAATGTTATGATAATTAATCTTTACGTATCTCAAAAACGAATTGAGATATCGATATGAAACAAACAACATTTTAAAGCAAATTTGATGAAGATTTAATACACCACAAATAAATTATTAATTTCCATAAACACCGTTTTTATGGTTATTTAAATACAACTCTGCATGTTTAATTGTTATAGATATGAAATAAACTTTAAAAAATCGTATCTCAAGAACGAATTGAGATATCATCATGCAATAACGATCAATTTAAAGCAAATTTGATGAAGATTTAATGTGCCGTATATAATTTCTTATTCTCTATAAACCCCGTCGTTATGATGTTTTAAATCTAACTCTGCATGTTTGATTGTAATAAGTACGAAATATAAATTTTAAGAAATTGTATCTCAAGATCGGATTGAGATATCACAATGAAATAAAAAGCATTTTAAAGCAAATTTATTTAGAATTTAATACTTTGAAGATCATTTCTTGGAATCTTCAAATATCGGAGTTATGATTTTTTGAACGCAACCTTGATCATAAACGTAAGGATAATTAATCTTTACGTATCTCAAAAACTAATTGAGATATCGATATGAAACAAACAACATTTTAAAGCAAATTTGATGAAAATTTAATGCACCATAAATAAATTATTAATTTCCATAAACACCGTTTTTATGATTATTTAAATCCAACTCTGCATGTTTAATTGTTACAGATATGAAATAAACTTTAAAAAATAGTATCTCAAGAACGAATTGAGATATCATCATGCAATAAAGATCAATTTAAAGCAAATTTATGTAGAATTCAATACATTCAAGATCATTTTTTGGAATCTTCAAATTTCGGAGTTATGATTCTTTGAACGCAACCTTGATCATAAATGTTGGGATAATTAATCTTTACGTATCTCAAAAACGAATTGAGATATCGATATGAAATAAACAACATTTTAAAGCAAATTTGATGAAGATTTAGTGCATCATAAATAAATTATTAATTTCCATAAACACCGTTTTTATGATTATTTAAATCCAACTCTGCCCGTTTAATTGTTATAGATATGAAATAAACTTTAAAAAATCGTATCTCAAGAACGAATTGAGATATCATCATGCAATAAAGATCAATTTAAAGCAAATTTATGTAGAATTCAATACATTCAAGATCATTTCTTGGAATCTTCAAATATCGGAGTTATGATTTTTTGAACGCAACCTTAAACATAAATGTTGGGATAATTAATCTTTACGTATCTCAAAAACGAATTGAGATATCGATATGAAACAAACAACATTTTAAAGCAAATTTGATGAAGATTTAATGCACCATAAATAAATTATTAATTTCCATAAACACTGTTTTTATGATTATTTAAATCCAACTCTGCATGTTTAATTGTTACAGATATGAAATAAACTTTAAAAAATCGTATCTCAAGAACGAATTGAGATATCATCATGCAATAAAGATCAATTTAAAGCAAATTTGATGAAGATTTAATGCACCATCAATAAATTATTAATTTCCATAAACACCGTTTTTATGATTATTTAAATCCAACTCTGCACGTTCAGTTGTTATAGATATGAAATAAACGTTAAAAAATCGTATCTCAAGAACAAATTGAGATATCATCACGCAATAAAGATCAATTTAAAGCAAATTTATGTAGAATTCAATGCATTCAAGACCATTTCTTGGAATCTTCAAATTTCGGAGTTATGATTTTTTGAACGCAACCTTGATCATAAATGTTGGGATAATTAATCTTTACGTATCTCAAAAACGAATTGAGATATCGATATGAAACAAACAACATTTTAAAGCAAATTTGATGAAGATTTAATGCACCATAAATAAATTATTAATTTCCATAAACACCGTTTTTATGATTATTTAAATCCAACTCTGCATGTTTAATTGTTATAGATATGAAATAAACTTTAAAAAATCGTATCTCAAGAACGAATTGAGATATCATCATGCAATAAAGATCAATTTAAAGCAAATTTGATGAAGATTTAATGTGCCCTAAATAATTTCTTATTCTCTATAAACCCCGTCGTTATGATGTTTTAAATCTAACTCTGCATGTTTGATTGTAATAAGTACGAAATATAAATTTTAAGAAATTGTATCTTAAGATCGGATTGAGATATCACAATGAAATAAAAAGCATTTTAAAGCAAATTTATTTAGAATTTAATACTTTGAAGATAATTTCTTGAAATCTTCAAATATCGGAGTTATGATTTTTTGAACGCAACTTTGAACATAAATGTTACGATAATTAATCTTTACGTATCTCAAAAACTAATTGAGATATCGATATGAAACAAACAACATTTTAAAGCAAATTTGATAAAGATTTAATGCACCATAAATAAATTATTAATTTCCATAAACACCGATTTTATGATTATTTAAATCCAACTCTGCACGTTTAATTGTTATAGATATGAAATAAACTTTAAAAAATCGTATCTCAAGAACGAATTGAGATATCATCATGCAATAAAGATCAATTTAAAGCAAATTTATGTAGAATTCAATACATTCAAGATCATTTCTTGGAATCTTCAAATATCGGAGTTATGATTTTTTGAACGCAACCTTGATCATAAATGTTGGGATAATTAATCTTTACGTATCTCAAAAACGAATTGAGATATCGATATGAAATAAACAACATTTTAAAGCAAATTTGATGAAGATTTAATGCACCATAAATAAATTATTAATTTCCATAAACACCGGTTTTATGATTATTTAAATCCAACTCTGCACGTTTAATTGTTATAGATATGAAATAAACTTTAAAAAATCGTATCTCAAGAACGAATTGAGATATCATCATGCAATAAAGATCAATTTAAAACAAATTTATGTAGAATTCAATACATTCAAGATCATTTCTTGGAATCTTCAAATATCGGAGTTATGATTTTTTGAACGTAACCTTGAACATAAATGTTGGGATAATTAATCTTTACGTATCTTAAAAACAAATTGAGATATCGATATGAAACAAAGAACATTTTAAAGCAAATTTGATGATTATTTAATGTACCATAAATAAATTATTAATTTCCATAAACACCGTTTTTATGATTATTTAAATCCAACTCTGCAGGTTTAATTGTTATAGATATGAAATAAACTTTTAAAAATCGTATCTCGAGAACGAATTGAGATATCATCATGCAATAAAGATCAATTTAAAGCAAATTTATGTAGAATTCAATACATTCAAAATCATTTCTTGGAATCTTCAAATATAGGAGTTATGATTTTTTGAACGCAACCTTGAACATAAATGTTGGGATAATTAATCTTTACGTATCTTAAAAACAAATTGAGATATCGATATGAAACAAACAACATTTCAAAGCAAATTTGATGATTATTTAATGTACCATAAATAAATTATTAATTTCCATAAACACCGTTTTTATGATTATTTAAATCCAACTCTGCAGGTTTAATTGTTATAGATATGAAATAAACTTTTAAAAATCGTATCTCGAGAACGAATTGAGATATCATCATGCAAGAAAGATCAATTTAAAGCAAATTTATGTAGAATTCAATACATTCAAAATCATTTCTTGGAATCTTCAAATATAGGAGTTATGATTTTTTGAACGCAACCTTGAACATAAATGTTGGGATAATTAATCTTTACGTATCTCAAAAACGAATTGAGATATCGATATGAAACAAACAACATTTTAAAGCAAATTTGATGAAGATTTAATGCACCATAAATAAATTATTAATTTCCATAAACACTGTTTTTATGATTATTTAAATCCAACTCTGCATGTTTAATTGTTACAGATATGGAATAAACTATAAAAAATCGTATCTCAAGAACGAATTGAGATATCATCATGCAATAAAGACCAATTTAAAGCAAATTTATGTAGAATTCAATACATTCAAGATCATTTCTTGGAATCTTCAAATATTGGAGTTATGATTTTTTGAACGCAACTTTGAACATAAATATTGGGATAATTAATCTTTACGTATCTCAAAAACGAATTGAGTTATCGATATGAAATAAACAACATTTTAAAGCAAATTTGACGAAGATTTAATGCACCATAAATAAATTATTAATTTCCATAAACACCGTTTTTATGATTATTTAAATCCAACTCTGCATGTTTAATTGTTATAGATATGAAAAAAACTTTAAAAAATCGTATCTCAAGAACAAATTGAGATATCATCATGCAATAAAGATCAATTTAAAGCAAATTTATGTAGAATTCAATACATTCAAGATCATTTCTTGGAATCTTCAAATATTGGAGTTATGATTTTTTGAACGCAACTTTGAACATAAATGTTACGATAATTAATCTTTACGTATCTCAAAAACTAATTGAGATATCGATATGAAACAAACAACATTTTAAAGCAAATTTGATAAAGATTTAATGCACCATAAATAAATTATTAATTTCCATAAACACCGTTTTTATGATTATTTAAATCCAACTCTGCATGTTTAATTGTTATAGATATGAAATAAACTTTAAAAAATCGTATCTCAAGAACAAATTGAGATATCATCATGCAATAAAGATCAATTTAAAGCAAATTTATGTAGAATTCAATGCATTCAAGACCATTTCTTGGAATCTTCAAATTTCGGAGTTATGATTTTTTGAACGCAACCTTGAACATAAATGTTACGATAATTAATTTTTACGTATCTCAAAAACGAATTGAGATATCGATATGAAACAAACAACATTTTAAAGCAAATTTGATGAAGATTTAATGCACCATAAATAAATTATTAATTTCCATAAACACCGTTTTTATGATTATTTAAATCCAACTCTGTACGTTTAATTGTTATAGATATGAAATAAACTTTAAAAAATAGTATCTCAAGAACGAATGGAGATATTACCATGCAATAAAGATCAATTTAAAGCAAATTTATGTAGAATTCAATACATTCAAGACCATTTCTTGGAATCTTCAAATTTCGGAGTTATGATTTTTTGAACGCAACCTTGATCATAAATGTTGGGATAATTAATCTTTACGTATCTCAAAAACGAATTGAGATATCGATATGAAATAAACAACATTTTAAAGCAAATTTGACGAAGATTTAATGCACCATAAATAAATTATTAATTTCCATAAACACCGGTTTTATGATTATTTAAATTCAACTCTGCATGTTTAATTGTTATAGATATGAAATAAACTTTAAAAAATCGTATCTCAAGAACGAATTGAGATATCATCATACAATAAAGATCAATTTAAAACAAATTTATGTAGAATTCAATACATTCAAGATCATTTCTTGGAATCTTCAAATATCGGAGTTATGATTTTTTGAACGCAACCTTGATCATAAATGTAGGGATAATTAATCTTTACGTATCTCAAAAACGAATTGAGATATCGATATGAAACAAACAACATTTTAAAGCAAATTTGATGAAGATTTAGTGCATCATAAATAAATTATTAATTTCCATAAACACCGTTTTTATGATTATTTAAATCCAACTCTGCATGTTTAGTTGTTATAGATATGAAATAAATTTTTAAAAGATCGTATCTCAAGAACGAATTGAGATATCATCATGCAATAAAGATCAATTTAAAGCAAATTTATGTAGAATTCAATACATTCAAGATCATTTCTTGGAATCTTCAAATATTGGAGTTATGATTTTTTGAACGCAACTTTGAACATAAATATTGGGATAATTAATCTTTACGTATCTCAAAAACGAATTGAGTTATCGATATGAAATAAACAACATTTTAAAGCAAATTTGACGAAGATTTAATGCACCATAAATAAATTATTAATTTCCATAAACACCGTTTTTATGGTTATTTAAATCCAACTCTGCATGTTTAATTGTTATAGATATGAAAAAAACTTTAAAAAATCGTATCTCAAGAACAAATTGAGATATCATCATGCAATAAAGATCAATTTAAAGCAAATTTATGTAGAATTCAATACATTCAAGATCATTTCTTGGAATCTTCAAATATTGGAGTTATGATTTTTTGAACGCAACTTTGATCATAAATGTAAGGATAATTAATCTTTACGTATCTCAAAAACTAATTGAGATATCGATATGAAACAAACAACATTTTAAAGCAAATTTGATGAAGATTTAGTGCATCATAAATAAATTATTAATTTCCATAAACACCGTTTTTATGATTATTTAAATCCAACTCTGCATGTTTAATTGTTATAGATATGAAATAAATTTTTAAAAAATCGTATCTCAAGAACGATTTGAGATATCATCATGCAAGAAAGATCAATTTAAAGCAAATTTATGTAGAATTCAATACATTCAAGATCATTTCTTGGAATCTTCAAATTTCGGAGTTATGATTTTTTGAACGCAATCTTGAACATAAATGTTGAGATAATTAATCTTTACGTATCTCAAAATCGAATTGAGATATCGGTATGAAACAAACAACATTTTAAAGCAATTTTGATGAAGATTTAATGCACCATAAATAAATTATTAATTTCCATAAACACCGTTTTTATGATTATTTAAATCCAACTCTGCATGTTTAATTGTTATAAATATGAAATAAACTTTAAAAAATCGTATCTCAAGAACGAATTAAGATAGCGTGATGAAATAGCTATCATTTTAAAACGAATTTAAAACAAAACTTAATTCGTCTAGTAAAAATACCAATAAATGTGCAGATTATTTCATTTATAATAAAGTCAAGTTTGAACATGAAGAAAATATCCGGAATTAAGCTTTCTGATCAACTCTAATCGTTATGAGAAAGTCGATTTTTATAATCAATATGAAATTATAATCAGCTGATTTCCTATTTGTACGATTAATTCAAACGGAAGTAATTAATTACCTTATTCCACCTTGAGCCGATTCACTCACATTCGCGCCATACATCAATAATAATTTCGCCGTACTTAAATGACCTCGAGAACAAGCTTCGTGAAGCGGAGTGTACCCCGCGTTGTCTTTTGGAGATGGTGAACAATCCATTTTTTCTAAACAATACGCGGTTATATCCTAAAAAATAAATTAATCATAAACAATAATCTTTAATAATTAAAAGAAACATTACTGTATATCCTAATCTTGCAGATCTGTGAAGATGAGTCTCCCCAATCCCTTTATTCAACACCCACATCTTAATTTCCTTTTGAATATCTTGCACCGATTCCGGATTCGCTTTAACAATGAACCGTTTTTGTTTCGTCGTCCCGCTCTCATCCTCCTTCTTAACCTGCTTCTTCTTCTTCCTAATATAATCAAACCCAGAACTTCCTTTACGCCTAATATTCCTAAACTTATTTTTCTTAATAATCTTCGAGATATTCTCATCCCCATCCAACGAAGGAGTCTCAGATTTCGCATCAAGATCAATTTTACCACAAGTAGTTTCATTAATTAAGTTCAATTTTTTCCCTTTATTCAACAATTTATTTTTAAGCACTTCTTTCGGGCTAATCGAATCGGATTTTTCGTCCAAATTTCGTTTGATATCTTTTAACTCATCAACGCAGGTAACCGGCGGAGCGGAAGCGGGGCGATCTTCCCCGAAAACCTCTCGGATTGTCGCTTTTTGTTTTAAAACTCTCGTTTCTTTGCGAGTGCGCGATTTTAAAACAACCGGAGTGAATTGTTCCCCAACTCCGACGATATTCGAGGTGTTTATGAACGTGTCTTTGAAATTTTCGACAGTTTTTTTGCGAAATCCCAAAAACGCCGAATCCGATTTTATAATAGCCCCGGTTTTTTGTTTCTCGGTTAAGTTTTCGACGTCTAAACTCGGAGTGGGGAGGAGTTCTAATGGATTTTCGGGTTTTGGGATGATTTTTGGGGTTTCATCTTTCTTTTTAAACTTTCGTTTCTGTTTCACTGAATACCTCTCGACTAATTTATCGAGGATTGAGTCGCGGGATTTAATGTTGAACGATTTCACGGATGATCCTTCCTCGGAATCGTAATTTTTCGACATCGAAAAATTGAAGCTGCAATTCGAGTCGATGTCGCTGTCGTAATTCTCTTTCTTTTTGATTTTGTACTCGTCGATGATCGAGGAGTTCGTTGGGGATGGGCATGGGTCTAAATCGGGGAGGGATGTGGATAATCTTTGACAGTTTGGGGGGCGCGTTACGTGGATCAAATTGTCGGGGATTCTTAACGATTTTTTGAAGCGGTATAGTTCTTCTTCCCATCCCGGGTAAAAATCGGATCCGTCTCCGAATGTTGGCTTTTTGGGGGGCTTTATCAGACAGGAAGTCAAATTTCTTAATGCGTATAGTTGTTGGCTCTTTTTGATCTGTTCTTGCATCCGCTTTTTGCGCTCTTTCGACTCGGGGCTTTCAGAATCATCCTCAGAATCGCTACAATCGCTCAATTCTTTTTTGATTTGATTCAACTCGCTTTTATTTTCTTCGATTTCCTCCTTAATAATCGGCGCCGATTTCACAATTTCCTCATTATTATTATTAATATTTTTATTATTTTCTTGTAACTTTGCAATAATTTGAGTATCAATCTTTTTCCTCCTCCCCCGCTTCTTCCCTCCCCCCGTTTTTAGCTGTTCCATGAAGTTGTCGCAAGCTTTGTCAAAAGTATCATCTAAGGGACTCAAAGATCTCTCCCCCTCGTCCAAAATTGATTTTGACGTGATCTTCCGGTCCCTCCTCATATCCTCTAACGATTGCCGCTCCAAAACGGGCATTTCCGTGTCTGAGTCGCTATCGGGGAAGTCAAAAACGGAAGTTTCTGAGGAACTCCTCATCCCAGTTCGATCTCGCGGGGGGATTTTCCCCACTTTATCGCTTTGCTCATCATCCCGATTAAAAACTCTCCTTCTCGGGGGATACAACAACTTTTCTTTCGTTAATTTTGGAGGCTCCTCAATTTTAATCAACTCAGTCTTAATCTGATTAATTTGATTGACATGATTTAATTGATTTAGCTGAATTTGTTGCATCTGCTTCAACTCTCCTTTAGTGCGAATTCTCGCCGCTAAATTCGCGGCTAAACCATCCAGATCATTTTGATTGCCCAAGCTGGAACAACCGGGTTTCTCGTCCAAATCAAATCGGATTGAATCGACGGCTTTGGGAAATTTGTACCCTGATATTGGGGGGGTGTTACGTTCTATGCTTGATGCGGTAAATGGAGAAACATTTTGGCGCGATAAAATGGCGGTTTTCGGTTGGAGGGGGGCTAAAACGTCCGTGGATGGTTGTTGGATTTGATTCGAGTT
This sequence comes from Onthophagus taurus, assembly GCF_036711975.1. Taxonomy (NCBI): domain Eukaryota; kingdom Metazoa; phylum Arthropoda; class Insecta; order Coleoptera; family Scarabaeidae; genus Onthophagus; species Onthophagus taurus. Next base: position 10,988,533 of record NC_091975.1, on the reverse strand, counting down.
GTTAAAAACTTTTTGGTCTTGCCTCCTTTGCGCCTCCTTCGCCCCTTTCATCTCAAGATTAGAACGTAAGATGCTTATGACGCGTTTATCGGCGCCTTGAACGTTTTGATGACTCCCACTAAGTCGATTTAATGAAGATTGGGAGTTTGATCGGGGAAGGTTTTGTTGGTGGTACACGGGGTATTGGGGAACCCCGGGGGATGGGACGTAAGTTTGGTGCATTTGATATTGTCTTTGTTGGAATTGATTCGTTTGATATGTCAAATTTCCGTTGATCATCGAAGATTTTTTTTCGCTTGACGAATTTTTTTGATACATCGAAAATTTTTGCTCTATTTGTTTATCGATTGCCTGTCTCCATTTTTCATCGACTTTCGGCTTTTTCGGCAACACAGGCATCGATTCCGACGACAACCTTTTGCGTTGATCTTGATTTTGATGCACGTACATCCCTTGCGATTTTTGAATTTGATTCGATGACGGAAAATCAATCCTTGGTAACGTTTCTTTACGAATCGGGGAATAATACCGAGATGTATTCAAATTATTATGACTTTGATTTTGATTATAATAAGGATAATTTCGTCTTTCTTGGTTATTATTGTTGTTATAACTAATCGGTTGAGAATGAGTTAGTGGCCGATTAAAATTCGGGGTAAAATCGACTTTCGGCGCACTCGTAACGCTACCACTTCGCACAACGTTATTTCTTTGATCATATCTCCTCATCGGGACATATTTCGGTTGATTTCGTTCCTCAGAAGACATGTTATTATCGTCCAAAGTTGAATCAGCAGGCGTTTTTATTGTTTTTAACGACAAATCAAGCACGCTATCAAAGCTATTATTGATTTGTGTTGGAGGAAACTCATTTTTTATTGACGCTGATTGATAACTTGAATTGTTCTGATGAATTATTGACGCCTGGGTTACTTGAAGACTCAATTGATGGCTTAATTGGTGATTTTGTTGAGAACTTTGTTGATGATTTACTAAATGATTTGATAATTGCTGATTATTAATCTGATTTTGTAACTGATTTTGTTGCTGATTAAGTTGTTGATGATTTTGTTGATGATTTTGTATCTGATTTTGTTGCTGATGATTTTGTAACTGATTTTGTTGATGATTTTGTATCTGATTATGTTGCTGAGTTTGTTGTAGATGATTTTGTAACTGATTTTGTTGATTTTGTATCTGATTATGTTGATGATTTTGTATCTGATTATGTTGATGATTTTCAATCTGATTTTGTTGCCGATTTTGCATCTGATTTTGTTGTTGATTTACTAAATGACTTAATTGTTGATTTTGTAACTGATTTTGTTGATGACTTAATTGATGACTTGATTGATGATTTGATTGCTGACTTTGATGTTGACCATTTAGGTGATTTTGCAAATGACTTTGTTGCTGATTCTGAACATTTTGTACATTTTGTTGATGATTCTGAACATTTTGCATATTTTGTTGATGACTCTGAACGTTTTGCACATTTTGAACATTTTGTTGTTGATTTGTTTGATTGGAAGATTGAGAGTAATGTTGTTGATAATTCGAAGAAGAGTGATAATTAGAATTTCTAAAAATCACCTCAGAATTAGGTCTAGGAATTCCTTGCGTAACCTTCTTAGTCTTGAACCCGGCGTAATTCGATTGAAGCCCGGCTATCGGAGGTAAATTATGAGTGGTTTTGACGTTTTTGTTTCCCGCATAATTGTTCGCCATTCCAGATTGATACTTAAACCCATCGTATTGATTTTGATTTTGCGAGGTCACCACAGTCTTAACGTTATTACTCGTCACTGGTTTGTAATAGGAACGATGATTTTGGTAGTAACTCGTTGGTGTTTGCATTTGGTGATAACTGGGTTCTTGTACTCTTTGAGTTGGAGCGACTCTTTGCTGATAACTTGGGTTGGGTAAAATATGCGAGGATTGTTGGTATTCGCGATAATGTTGGTATTGAGGTTCAACGTAATTAGCGCCATTTGGAGGGTTGTAATAGCTTTGATTGCTTTTTCCGGTGGGTTCGTGAGGAACGCTTTGATGAGACGAATTCGCCTCCGATATCACATCCTTGGGTCGGGTGTCATGTTGAACCCGCGAATCTGGGTGAGGGGGCCAATAAGGAACTGATGGCCTCTCGTTGTTTGATTGACTCGTCGCTTGGGTCGGTTGTTGATACGTGGGGCTCGCCGTCGAGCTCGAAGCCGTGGGCAGCCCCTGGAAATACTGCCTAACCTGTCCCTCCAATGCGTTGGTAATAACATCCATCTCACGCAGGACTCACCTGCTTCGGACTTTTCTGAAACAAAAAAAAATCTTTTGAATCATTCTCGAAGACTCGATACGCTTGGAATCTTGCACGAACCTAAGGAAGCCCACGGATCGATGGGCGATGACCTCGTTTACGCGAAAAGGTAAAGAGGGGGGAACCACCTTAATAAATCCATCTTTTAACTCTGATTAATTAACTCCTTATTATAGCAACATAACAAAATTTGCAAACACGTGCTGAATCGGAGACGGTTACGCAAGACAAAGGTCGATGACGCAATCAGATACTGTTAGTCAAGAATTACTTAGCATTGAACGAGGACACGTATTAAATAAATCGATTATGAGTTTATGAAGAATTAATTTTGATGAAGAACAAAAAAAAGAAATTGTGGTAATTATCGTAAAACGAGCCGTTATCTAAGTAGGCCATGAACTGAAAACAAGCGACGAACGAGGTCCCCCCTCCCCACCACCTCGACAACGTCGCTGTGGTTATGACCTCGCTCAGAGCCTCCTGATGGTTTGCGGATCAGTCGCAGAGTCGTGTTTGTTTAGGTGCGACCGAAAAGTTTGCTTCAAAAGATTTTTGATGAATTCAAATTTTCGAAAGAAATAAAAATTTTTAAGAAAGAGCTCGGGAAAACCGACAAATGGTTGGCTGTTGGCCATAAATATTCATTAGCCGGACTATACGTGACGACAGGACGTGCAACACTACACGAGGTCGTTTTGCAACGGAAAATGCGCTCGTTTCGAATTCGTGAAGAACGATGCTCGGGTTAATAATCAATTGGAATTACGACAATAACAATTTTATTAAGATATTCGTGTTTGTTTTGTTTAACGAAAATTTCTTTTTCAAAGACAACAACGATACTTAATGTTAATTTATGTTTCCATAAACATATGTATCACACTTTGTATGCAGATGATACCTTTGTTTATATGGAAAATTATGCTAAAGAATTAACGTAAATGAAAAGGTAAATGAAACCGAAATAAAAGTGTCAAACAAGACTAAATCAACGCGATTTGCAACATTTATCACACACTTATCTGACTCAACCCAACCCAACAAGAAGTGATTAGCGCCAATAAAAAGCAAAAAAATAATGTGCAGCGACTTATATAAGAAAATCGGAGATAAATTGCGATAAGTCAATTTTCTTTAAAATGATGTATCATAATTGTTGGGTTAGATTGGAAAAATATTTAGCAAAAAAATTTGGAAACAAACCTTACATTTTCGTATAACCTAAAAGTGTCAAAAAAGATGCAAATTTAAAAATTCCTGGAAGCCGTATTTATTGAAATTAAGGAATGAGACTTATTCTAAATTAAAGCTCAAAGCTTTCTCTTTAAAATGATGTATTCTAATTATTGGGTTGGATTTGAAAAATATTGAGAAAAAAAATGTTGAAATAAAACTTACATTTTCGTATAACCTAAAAGTGTCAAAAAAGATGCTAATTTAAAAATTCCTGGAAGCCGTATTTATTAAAATTAAGGAATGAGACTTGTTCTAAATTAAAGCTCAAAGCTTTCTCTTTAAAATGATGTATCATAATTGTAGGGTTAGATTGGAAAAATATTGAGAAAAAAATGTTGAAGCAAAACTTACATTTGCGTATAACCTAAAAGTGTCAAAAAAGATGCTAATTTAAAAATTCCTGGAAGCCGTATTTATTGAAATTAAGGAATGAGACTTGTTCTAAATTAAAGCTCAAAGCTTTCTCTTTAAAATGTTGTATAATAATTGTTGGGTTGGATTGGAAAAATATTGAGAAAAAAAATGTTGAAACAAAACTTACATTTTCGTATAACCTAAAAGTATCAAAAAAGATTCTAATTTAAAAATTCCTGGAAGCCGTATTTATTGAAATTACGGAACGAGACTTGTTCTAAATTAAAGCTCAGCGCTTTCTCTTTAAAATGATGTATCATAATTGTTGGGTTAGATTGGAAAAATATTGAGAAAAAAAATGTTGAAACAAAACCTACATTTTCGTATAACCTAAAAGTGTCAAAAAAGATGCTAATTTAAAAATTCCTGGAAGCCGTATTTATTGAAATTAAGGAATGAGACTTGTTCTAAATTAAAGCTCAAAGCTTTCTCTTTAAAATAATGTATCATAATTGTTGGGTTGGATTGGAAAAATATTGAGAAAAAAAATGTTGAAACAAAACCTACATTTTCGTATAACCTAAAAGTGTCAAAAAATATGCTAATTAAAAAATTCCTGGAAGCCGTATTTATTGAAATTAAGGAATGAGACTTGTTCTAAATTAAAGCTCAAAGCTTTCTCTTTAAAATGGTGTATCATAATTGTTGGGTTGGATTGGAAAAATATTGAGAAAAAAAATGTTGAAACAAAACTTACATTTTCATATAATCTAAAAGTGTTAAAAAAGATGCTAATTTAAAAATTCCTGGAAGCCGTATTTATTGAAATTAAGGAATGAGACTTGTTCTAAATTAAAGCTCAAAGCTTTCTCTTTAAAATGATGTATCATAATTGTTGGGTTGGATTGGAAAAATATTGAGAAAAAAAATGTTGAAACAAAACCTACATTTTCGTATAACCTAAAAGTGTCAAAAAAGATGCTAATTTAAAAATTCCTGGAAGCCGTATTTATTGAAATTAAGGAATGAGACTTGTTCTAAATTAAAGCTCAAAGCTTTCTCCTTAAAATGGTGTATCATAATTGTTGGGTTAGATTGGAAAAATTATGAGAAAAAAAATGTTGAAACAAAACCTACATTTTCGTATAACTTAAAAGTGTTAAAAAAGATGCTAATTTAAAAATTCCTGGAAACCGTATGTATTAAAATTAAGGAATGAGGGAATGAGTGATTGCAAGATTCTCCATATGCTAAGCTGATTGAAGTGCCGATAAAATTAAACACTCGGTGAATGTAAAGCATATAAATTACGAAAGGTTGTTATACCGTTATGAGTGGATGGTACAACCCAAAAAAATGATTCTTTGACTTCTCAATGAGACAAATTTAAGCGAAAAAACTCTTTTGAGAAACAAGGTTTGATTACAGTTAAAGAACTAGCAAATCGGGAGAACTGTTAATGGGTTAAATACATTGCCAGATTTGAAAATGATGTGGGATTTTAAGATCAACCTCGAAAATGATGTAAATAATGAGATCGTAAACAGTCAGAGAAGGATCCCTAGTTTCCTCACTCTAACATATTTCTGAAAGAAAAAAGACTTCCAAAACATAAGATAAACCTTATGTAAAGCCTCTAAAGATTATACGGCTTGAGGGAAGTCCTTGAATTTATTTCGTATATTGTAAAACGTTTTAATAAAACGTTGTAAAAATGTTGAAATGAAACTTACATTTTCGTATAACCTAAAAATGTCAAAAAGATGCTAATTTAAAAATTCCTGGAAGCCGTATTTATTGAAATTAAGGAATGAGACTTGTTCTAAATTAAAGCTCAAAGCTTTCTCTTTAAAATGATGTATCATAATTGTTGGGTTGGATTGGAAAAATATTGAAAAAGAAAATGTTGAAATAAAACTTACATTTTCGTATAACCTAAAAGTGTCAAAAAAAATGCTAATTTAAAAATTCCTGGAAGCCGTATTTATTAAAATTAAGGAATGAGACTTGTTCTAAATTAAAGCTCAAAGCTTTCTCTTTACAATGATGTATAATAATTGTTGGGTTAGATTGGAAAAATATTGAGAAAAAAATGTTGAAGCAAAACTTACATTTTCGTATAACCTAAAAGTGTCAAAAAAGATGTTAATTTAAAAATTCCTGAAAGCCGTATTTATTAAAATTAAGGAATGAGACTTTTTCTAAATTAAAGCTTAAAACTTTCTATTTAAAATGATGTATCATAAGTATTGGGTTAGATTTAAAAAATATTGAGAAAAAAAATGTTGAAACAAAACTTACATTTTCGTATAACCTAAAAGTGTCAAAAAAGATGCTAATTTAAAAATTCTTGGAAGCCGTATTTATTGAAATTAAGGAATGAAACTTGTTCTAAATTAAAGCTCAAAGCTTTCTCTTTAAAATGATGTATAATAATTGTTGGGTTGGATTGGAAAAATATTGAGAAAAAAATGTTGAAACAAAACTTACATTTTCGTATAACCTAAAAGTGTCAAAAAATATGCTAATTTAAAAATTCCTGGAAGCCGTATTTATTGAAATTAAGGAATGAGACTTGTTCTAAATTAAAGCTCAAAGCTTTCTCTTTAAAATGATGTATCATAATTGTTGGGTTGGATTTGAAAAATATTGAGAAAAAAAATGTTGAAATAAAACTTACATTTTCGTATAACCTAAAAGTATCAAAAAAGATGTTAATTTAAAAATTCCTGGAAGCCGTATTTATTGAAATTAAGGAATGAGACTTGTTCTAAATTAAAGCTCAAAGCTTTCTCTTTAAAATGATGTATAATAATTGTTGGGTTGGATTGGAAAAATGTTGAAATAAAACTTATATTTTCGTATAACGTAAAAGTGTCAAAAAAGATGCTAATTTAAAAATTCCTGGAAGCCGTATTTATTGAAATTAAGGAATGAGACTTGTTCTAAATTAAAGCTCAAAGCTTTCTTTTTAAAATGATGTATAATAATTGTTGGGTTGGATTTGAAAAATATTAAGAAAAAAAATGTTGAAACAAAACTTACACTTTCGTATAACCTAAGTGTCAAAAAAGATGCTAATTTAAAAATTCCTGGAAGCCGTATTTATTGAAATTAAGGAATGAGACTTGTTCTAAATTAAAGCTCAAAGCTTTCTCTTTAAAATGATGTATAATAATTGTTGGGTTGGATTGGAAAAATATGATATAACTTAAATGGCTAACACGAAAGTATAAGTTCTTTCTTTGATAACTTTTGAATAAATCAAGATATTTTAAAGATTTATACCTTAACAGATAGTTCAATTATAGTAGATTTGAACGCTATATGATATGATGCAATATCACTGTTTTAATTGCTGTGGCCAGGTCATCAATATCAACGTAAAATGATTCAAAATAATGCATAAATATCCCCAGCTTTAACTTCTTTGTGAATCGATGTATTTTAGTGTGTTATATTATAAAATAAATATTAATCAATAAAGAAGGTTTCATATCATAAAAGATATATTCGTTGATAAGGTACTAATTTGTCAAGTCAAGGAGTCAATTTTTCTTTGATATCTTTTTAATAAGTCAAGGTATTTTAATGATGTACAATATTAAAGTTGTAATATATCAAAAATCGAGATGAAGTGTAAACTGGTTCTAAATATACACGCATAAAATATAACACGTCAGAGAAGCTGTAGATAATACTGTCATTTTGGATAAGAAAAATAGAAACATATCAACGAAAAGTTTCGTCGATAAATTAACGTTCTGGCATGGTTTCAAACTAAAATGTTAATTTCGTTGGCATCCGAAAACAATAGGATCCATTTTCAACGGTAAGAATAAGAATAAGATGGGAAAAACAAATAGGGTTTTAATAAAATTTGTTCGACTAACCTTTCGCTATGTTTTCGAAAATTTATTCACACGTGCCGGAGTGCCAGCCAAAAACGGCCGGCAAATTCCTGTAGTACATCGTCGTTCCTGCAACAAGAAGAAAACAAATTAGAACTAAAATGCAACCGGGTTACTTTCAGTTTCGAAATGGGATGTTTCTAAAACTCCGGGTGGAAGAGAAAAGTTTGCGTCAATTTCAAGTTTGTTTTCGGGGGAAAACTTTACGTAAACTCATCGACATCAATCTTAATTTAATTTAATATTTTTGTTAATAATAAAGAATTGATTATAATCTGATTGGAATTGAATTCCACCGCATCGACCCCCTTTTGAAATGCATCCACAAACATTGGATCGATACTGTAGTAGTACTATGTGGGGTGAATTCTCTAAACCTGTTCGACCCTTCTGAAACTGTGAAGGGAAGGGACCCTTTCACTGGCACATTGGGGTGGCTAAGCTCCGGAGGGTGGAACTGACTAACACGTGCATTAATCAGGAACGTTCATCAATTACGCACTTGTTCCCGGTGTGAGGGAATTGTATATTGTGCCTTTTGACGGTTCTTTTAATACGATCAAATTGAAATTAGAAAAAGAAAGTTGGCGAAAAACTAAACCCAAAGTGTTGTAACATCGCGGTGAAAACGAAACTTTTACTCCTCCGGTCAGAAACAAAGAAAGAAACGGTTTTGAACGAGCCAAGTCGTTTCCAAAGTAAACCTCCGTCCGGGAGAGTCGATGACCTCGCAACTCGAGGAAAAAAAAATAATAAACGACCGTCACAAGAGAACACGATCGGAAACAAAAGGGACCAAATTATTTATCGCTAAATAATCTTTTAAGAAAAGTTTTGAATCAAAACCCAAGGCTACAAGAACCTTGAAATGAAAAATTTTTGTTGGACTCGCATATCGTTTGCATGCAATTACGAAGGATTATATCACGACCCGCAATAGAAAGTGTAATTCAACAATTCAACACAAATTGTTATAGCAAAAATGATCGTAATGCAAATTGAACAATTACACCGTCACATTACAATCCGTATTTATCGAGTGTGATGCAGGACTATAAATAGCAAAAATGCCTTAATCACTCCGCGATAAGTAATCGTGTTTATTTTGTATTCATTTCACTTAAATTGTTTATTTATAGAGAGGATTTTTTTTATTACGAGACCCCTAGTATTATATGCTCAACAAATTTCTTTCCGTTAATTTATGTGTTTTTATTGCAAAAAATTTCGGGATTGGGATTCCCCCAATTGGAATCTTGGTACATATCTATTAATCAATTCAATGAGATTATAAATTAACCCATATTATGAATTAATAACAAAATTAGATTAATTATAACACCACTAATCTAATCACATAAATTTCGAATTTATTAAAATTGAAATATCTCAAGAACGGTTAATATTACAACTTTACACTAAGAACACCTTTTTTACGTAAAATACTTCAGGGAATTCAAAAATGTATTTGAAATTCAAATTAACACAATAACTTAGAAGATATGAGGTAAATAACAGAGATATCATCAATTTAACGATTTTTTATGTTTATAAAAACAAATTCTTTCATATCTCGAGATCGGTTAATATTACAACGTTTCAGTAAGAGTACCTTTTTTGCACAAAACACTTCAGAGAATTCAAAAATGTATTCGCAATGCAAATTAACAAATTACTTTAGAAGTTACACACTAACAATCAAGATATTCTCATTTCTATAATTTCTTATGCTTTTTACCACAAACTCTTTTATATCTCGAGAACGGTTAATGTTACAACTTTTCAATAAGAGTACCTTTTTTGCACAAAACACTTCAGAGAATTGAAAAATGTATTCGCAATGCAAATTAACAAATTACTTTAGAAGTTACAAGCTGATAATCAAGATATTCTCATTTCTATGATTTCTAATGCTTTTTACCACAAACTCTTTTATATCTCGAGAACGGTTAATGTTACAACTTTTCAATAAGAGTACCTTTTTTGCACAAAACACTTCAGAGAATTCAAAAATGTATTCGCAATGCAAATTAACAAATTACTTTAGAAGTTACAAACTAACAATCAAGATATTCTCATTTCTATGGTTTCTAATGCTTTTTACCACAAACTCTTTTATATCTCGAAAACGGTTAATATTACAACTTTTCAATAAGAGTACCTTTTTTGCACAAAACACTTCAGAGAATTCAAAAATGTATTCGCAATGCAAATTAACAAATTACTTTAGAAGTTACAAACTAACAATCAAGATATTCTCATTTCTATGATTTCTTATGCTTTTTATCACAAACTCTTTTATATCTCGAGAACGGTTAATATTACAACGTTTCAGTAAGAGTACCTTTTTTGCACAAAACACTTCAGAGAATTCAAAAATGTATTCGCAATGCAAATTAACAAATTACTTTAGAAGTTACAAACTAACAATCAAGATATTCTCATTTCTATGATTTCTTATGCTTTTTATCACAAACTCTTTTATATCTCGAAAACGGTTAATATTACAACGTTTCAGTAAGAGTACCTTTTTTGCACAAAACACTTCAAAGAATTCAAAAATGTATTCGCAATGCAAATTAACAAATTACTTTAGAAGTTACAAACTAACAATCAAGATATTCTCATTTCTATGATTTCTTATGCTTTTTATCACAAACTCTTTTATATCTCGAGAACGGTTAATATTACAACGTTTCAGTAAGAGTACCTTTTTTGCACAAAACACTTCAGAGAATTCAAAAATGTATTCGCAATGCAAATTAACAAATTACTTTAGAAGTTACAAACTAACAATCAAGATATTCTCATTTCTATGATTTCTTATGCTTTTTACTACAAACTCTTTTATATCTCGAGAACGGTTAATGTTACAACTTTTCAATAAGAGTACCTTTTTTGCACAAAACACTTCAGAGAATTCAAAAATGTATTCGCAATGCAAATTAACAAATTACTTTAGAAGTTACAAGCTGATAATCAAGATATTCTCATTTCTATGATTTCTAATGCTTTTTACCACAAACTCTTTTATATCTCGAGAACGGTTGATGTTACAACTTTTCAATAAGAGTACCTTTTTTGCACAAAACACTTCAAAGAATTCAAAAATGTATTCGCAATGCAAATTAACAAATTACTTTAGAAGTTACAAGCTGATAATCAAGATATTCTCATTTCTATGATTTCTAATGCTTTTTACCACAAACTCTTTTATATCTCGAGAACGGTTGATGTTACAACTTTTCAATAAGAGTACCTTTTTTGCACAAAACACTTCAGAGAATTCAAAAATGTATTCGCAATGCAAATTAACTAATTACTTTAGAAGTTACAAACTAACAATCAAGATATTCTCATTTCTATGATTTCTTATGCTTTTTACCACAAACTCTTTTATATCTCGAGAACGATTAATATTACAACTTTTCAATAAGAGTACCTTTTTTGCACAAAACACTTCAGAGAATTCAAAAATGTATTCGCAATGCAAATTAACAAATTACTTTAGAAGTTACAAGCTGACAATCAAGATATTCTCATTTCTATGATTTCTAATGCTTTTTACCACAAACTCTTTTATATCTCGAGAACGGTTAATGTTACAACTTTTCAATAAGAGTACCTTTTTTGCGTAAAATACTTCAGGATATTTAAAAATGAATTCGTAATGTAAATTTACAAAACAGTTTAGAAGTTACAAGGTTAAATAGTTTAGAAGTTACATGATTGATTTCTATTTTTACAATTTCTATGTCACAGAGTCTTAGCAAAATTAATAAGATAGCGTCTCAAAATTATTGAAACCTATGTCGCGCAACTTTTGAATCACCTTGTACACAAACTCGCAGGAAATTTTATCTGTAAAAGAGTATTCCTCCGAGTTTAAGCTTCTTAGAGAAAATCGGATAGCCAGGTGAAAAGCCCAAATCTATTAGCTATGCAATGGTAGCCAATAAAGCGTGCAAAATTCTACATATTTTGAGGTTGAAAAGATGCGTCTTACAATTAAACTACTTCTAGACTGCTACGACCACGCAAATTTTTATAGAACGGTTTTTAAGTGTGTCGATTAACGCTTAATTAATATTGTGCTAATCGTCGATTAGAACTCAATTAAGATTTTAGAATAATTTTACAATTATTACTAATATTTTAGAAGCTTTAATTTCTTTAACAAATTAAAGATAATTCAAAAATAGTTAATAAGATATCTTGGATCGGTTAAGGTTGAATTAACACCGGGTTAATCGTCGACTAGAACTCGATTAAGACTAATCTCATTTTAGACGTTAATAATTGACTAACTACCGATTAACATATTATGTTCAGAAAATAATCAACATCATTTTCGATCACATAAAGGTTCGATTAATTTTAAATTAATCGCCGATTAGAACTCGATTAAGATTTAACCCATAATTAACTTAATATAATGAACATTTTGGATTTTTGAGGTTAATATTTGAGTAACTCTCGATTAACATATGTTTAGAACATAATCAACATCACTTTCGATCGATTAATATCGTATTAATCGCCGATTAGAACTCGATTAAGATTAAACCCATCATGAACTTAATATAATGAACATTTTGGATTTTTGAGGTTAACATTTGAGTAACTCTCGATTAACATATGTTTAGAACATAATCAACATCACTTTCGATCAATTAAAGGTTCGATTAATATCAAATTAATCGCCGATTAGAACTCAGTTAACATTTAACCCATAATTAACTTAATATAATAAACATTTTGGATTTTTGAGGTTAACATTTGAGTAATTCTCGATTAACATATGTTTAAAACATAATCAACATCACTTTCGATCAATTAATATCGTATTAATCGCCGATTAGAACTCGATTAAGATTAAACCCATCATAAACTTAATATAATGAACAAAAATTTTTTGAGGATAATATTGGATTAAGTATCGATTAACATATGTTCAGAGAATAATCAACATGATTTTCGATCAATTAAAGGTTCGATTAATATCAAATTAATCGCCGATTAGAACTCAGTTAACATTTAACCCATAATTAACTTAATATAATAAACATTTTGGATTTTTGAGGTTAACATTTGAGTAATTCTCGATTAACATATGTTTAAAACATAATCAACATCACTTTCGATCAATTAATATCGTATTAATCGCCGATTAGAACTCGATTAAGATTAAACCCATCATAAACTTAATATAATGAACATATTGGGTTTTTGAGGATAATATTGGATTAAGTATCGATTAACATATGTTCAGAGAATAATCAACATGATTTTCGATCAATTAAAGGTTCGATTAATATCAAATGAATCGCCGATTAGAACTGAGTTAAGATTTAACCCATAATTAATTTAATATAATGAACATTTTGGGTTTTTGAGGATAATATTGGATTAAGTATCGATTAACATATGTTCAGAGAATAATCAACATGATTTTCGATCAATTAAAGGTTCGATTAATATCAAATGAATCGCCGATTAGAACTGAGTTAAGATTTAACCCATAATTAATTTAATATAATGAACATTTTGGGTTTTTGAGGATAATATTGGATTAAGTATCGATTAACATATGTTCAGAGAATAATCAACATGATTTTCGATCAATTAAAGGTTCGATTAATATCAAATGAATCGCCGATTAGAACTGAGTTAAGATTTAACCCATAATTAATTTAATATAATGAACATTTTGGGTTTTTGAGGATAATATTGGATTAAGTATCGATTAACATATGTTCAGAGAATAATCAACATGATTTTCGATCAATTAAAGGTTCGATTAATATCAAATTAATCGCCGATTAGAACTGAGTTAAGATTTAACCCATAATTAATTTAATATAATGAACATTTTGGGTTTTTGAGGATAATATTGGATTAAGTATCGATTAACATATGTTCAGAGAATAATCAACATGATTTTCGATCAATTAAAGGTTCGATTAATATCAAATTAATCGCCGATTAGAACTGAGTTAAGATTTAACCCATAATTAATTTAATATAATGAACATTTTGGGTTTTTGAGGATAATATTGGATTAAGTATCGATTAACATATGTTCAGAGAATAATCAACATGATTTTCGATCAATTAAAGGTTCGATTAATATCAAATGAATCGCCGATTAGAACTGAGTTAAGATTTAACCCATAATTAATTTAATATAATGAACATTTTGGGTTTTTGAGGATAATATTGGATTAAGTATCGATTAACATATGTTCAGAGAATAATCAACATGATTTTCGATCAATTAAAGGTTCGATTAATATCAAATTAATCGCCGATTAGAACTGAGTTAAGATTTAACCCATAATTAATTTAATATAATGAACATTTTGGGTTTTTGAGGATAATATTGGATTAAGTATCGATTAACATATGTTCAGAGAATAATCAACATGATTTTCGATCAATTAAAGGTTCGATTAATATCAAATGAATCGCCGATTAGAACTGAGTTAAGATTTAACCCATAATTAATTTAATATAATGAACATTTTGGGTTTTTGAGGATAATATTGGATTAAGTATCGATTAACATATGTTCAGAGAATAATCAACATGATTTTCGATCAATTAAAGGTTCGATTAATATCAAATGAATCGCCGATTAGAACTGAGTTAAGATTTAACCCATAATTAATTTAATATAATGAACATTTTGGGTTTTTGAGGATAATATTGGATTAAGTATCGATTAACATATGTTCAGAGAATAATCAACATGATTTTCGATCAATTAAAGGTTCGATTAATATCAAATGAATCGCCGATTAGAAATGAGTTAAGATTTAACCCATAATTAATTTAATATAATGAACATTTTGGGTTTTTGAGGATAATATTGGATTAAGTATCGATTAACATATGTTCAGAGAATAATCAACATGATTTTCGATCAATTAAAGGTTCGATTAATATCAAATGAATCGCCGATTAGAAATGAGTTAAGATTTAACCCATAATTAATTTAATATAATGAACATTTTGGGTTTTTGAGGATAATATTGGATTAAGTATCGATTAACATATGTTCAGAGAATAATCAACATGATTTTCGATCAATTAAAGGTTCGATTAATATCAAATGAATCGCCGATTAGAACTGAGTTAAGATTTAACCCATAATTAATTTAATATAATGAACATTTTGGGTTTTTGAGGATAATATTGGATTAAGTATCGATTAACATATGTTCAGAGAATAATCAACATGATTTTCGATCAATTAAAGGTTCGATTAATATCAAATGAATCGCCGATTAGAAATGAGTTAAGATTTAACCCATAATTAATTTAATATAATGAACATTTTGGGTTTTTGAGGATAATATTGGATTAAGTATCGATTAACATATGTTCAGAGAATAATCAACATGATTTTCGATCAATTAAAGGTTCGATTAATATCAAATGAATCGCCGATTAGAACTGAGTTAAGATTTAACCCATAATTAATTTAATATAATGAACATTTTGGGTTTTTGAGGATAATATTGGATTAAGTATCGATTAACATATGTTCAGAGAATAATCAACATGATTTTCGATCAATTAAAGGTTCGATTAATATCAAATGAATCGCCGATTAGAACTGAGTTAAGATTTAACCCATAATTAATTTAATATAATGAACATTTTGGGTTTTTGAGGATAATATTGGATTAAGTATCGATTAACATATGTTCAGAGAATAATCAACATGATTTTCGATCAATTAAAGGTTCGATTAATATCAAATGAATCGCCGATTAGAACTGAGTTAAGATTTAACCCATAATTAATTTAATATAATGAACATTTTGGGTTTTTGAGGATAATATTGGATTAAGTATCGATTAACATATGTTCAGAGAATAATCAACATGATTTTCGATCAATTAAAGGTTCGATTAATATCAAATGAATCGCCGATTAGAACTGAGTTAAGATTTAACCCATAATTAATTTAATATAATGAACATTTTGGGTTTTTGAGGATAATATTGGATTAAGTATCGATTAACATATGTTCAGAGAATAATCAACATGATTTTCGATCAATTAAAGGTTCGATTAATATCAAATGAATCGCCGATTAGAACTGAGTTAAGATTTAACCCATAATTAATTTAATATAATGAACATTTTGGGTTTTTGAGGATAATATTGGATTAAGTATCGATTAACATATGTTCAGAGAATAATCAACATGATTTTCGATCAATTAAAGGTTCGATTAATATCAAATTAATCGCCGATTAGAACTGAGTTAAGATTTAACCCATAATTAATTTAATATAATGAACATTTTGGGTTTTTGAGGATAATATTGGATTAAGTATCGATTAACATATGTTCAGAGAATAATCAACATGATTTTCGATCAATTAAAGGTTCGATTAATATCAAATTAATCGCCGATTAGAACTGAGTTAAGATTTAACCCATAATTAATTTAATATAATGAACATTTTGGGTTTTTGAGGATAATATTGGATTAAGTATCGATTAACATATGTTCAGAGAATAATCAACATGATTTTCGATCAATTAAAGGTTCGATTAATATCAAATGAATCGCCGATTAGAACTGAGTTAAGATTTAACCCATAATTAATTTAATATAATGAACATTTTGGGTTTTTGAGGATAATATTGGATTAAGTATCGATTAACATATGTTCAGAGAATAATCAACATGATTTTCGATCAATTAAAGGTTCGATTAATATCAAATTAATCGCCGATTAGAACTGAGTTAAGATTTAACCCATAATTAATTTAATATAATGAACATTTTGGGTTTTTGAGGATAATATTGGATTAAGTATCGATTAACATATGTTCAGAGAATAATCAACATGATTTTCGATCAATTAAAGGTTCGATTAATATCAAATTAATCGCCGATTAGAACTGAGTTAAGATTTAACCCATAATTAATTTAATATAATGAACATTTTGGGTTTTTGAGGATAATATTGGATTAAGTATCGATTAACATATGTTCAGAGAATAATCAACATGATTTTCGATCAATTAAAGGTTCGATTAATATCAAATGAATCGCCGATTAGAACTGAGTTAAGATTTAACCCATAATTAATTTAATATAATGAACATTTTGGGTTTTTGAGGATAATATTGGATTAAGTATCGATTAACATATGTTCAGAGAATAATCAACATGATTTTCGATCAATTAAAGGTTCGATTAATATCAAATGAATCGCCGATTAGAAATGAGTTAAGATTTAACCCATAATTAATTTAATATAATGAACATTTTGGGTTTTTGAGGATAATATTGGATTAAGTATCGATTAACATATGTTCAGAGAATAATCAACATGATTTTCGATCAATTAAAGGTTCGATTAATATCAAATTAATCGCCGATTAGAACTGAGTTAAGATTTAACCCATAATTAATTTAATATAATGAACATTTTGGGTTTTTGAGGATAATATTGGATTAAGTATCGATTAACATATGTTCAGAGAATAATCAACATGATTTTCGATCAATTAAAGGTTCGATTAATATCAAATGAATCGCCGATTAGAACTGAGTTAAGATTTAACCCATAATTAATTTAATATAATGAACATTTTGGGTTTTTGAGGATAATATTGGATTAAGTATCGATTAACATATGTTCAGAGAATAATCAACATGATTTTCGATCAATTAAAGGTTCGATTAATATCAAATTAATCGCCGATTAGAACTGAGTTAAGATTTAACCCATAATTAATTTAATATAATGAACATTTTGGGTTTTTGAGGATAATATTGGATTAAGTATCGATTAACATATGTTCAGAGAATAATCAACATGATTTTCGATCAATTAAAGGTTCGATTAATATCAAATTAATCGCCGATTAGAACTGAGTTAAGATTTAACCCATAATTAATTTAATATAATGAACATTTTGGGTTTTTGAGGATAATATTGGATTAAGTATCGATTAACATATGTTCAGAGAATAATCAACATGATTTTCGATCAATTAAAGGTTCGATTAATATCAAATTAATCGCCGATTAGAACTGAGTTAAGATTTAACCCATAATTAATTTAATATAATGAACATTTTGGGTTTTTGAGGATAATATTGGATTAAGTATCGATTAACATATGTTCAGAGAATAATCAACATGATTTTCGATCAATTAAAGGTTCGATTAATATCAAATGAATCGCCGATTAGAACTGAGTTAAGATTTAACCCATAATTAATTTAATATAATGAACATTTTGGGTTTTTGAGGATAATATTGGATTAAGTATCGATTAACATATGTTCAGAGAATAATCAACATGATTTTCGATCAATTAAAGGTTCGATTAATATCAAATTAATCGCCGATTAGAACTGAGTTAAGATTTAACCCATAATTAATTTAATATAATGAACATTTTGGGTTTTTGAGGATAATATTGGATTAAGTATCGATTAACATATGTTCAGAGAATAATCAACATGATTTTCGATCAATTAAAGGTTCGATTAATATCAAATTAATCGCCGATTAGAACTGAGTTAAGATTTAACCCATAATTAATTTAATATAATGAACATTTTGGGTTTTTGAGGATAATATTGGATTAAGTATCGATTAACATATGTTCAGAGAATAATCAACATGATTTTCGATCAATTAAAGGTTCGATTAATATCAAATGAATCGCCGATTAGAACTGAGTTAAGATTTAACCCATAATTAATTTAATATAATGAACATTTTGGGTTTTTGAGGATAATATTGGATTAAGTATCGATTAACATATGTTCAGAGAATAATCAACATGATTTTCGATCAATTAAAGGTTCGATTAATATCAAATGAATCGCCGATTAGAAATGAGTTAAGATTTAACCCATAATTAATTTAATATAATGAACATTTTGGGTTTTTGAGGATAATATTGGATTAAGTATCGATTAACATATGTTCAGAGAATAATCAACATGATTTTCGATCAATTAAAGGTTCGATTAATATCAAATTAATCGCCGATTAGAACTGAGTTAAGATTTAACCCATAATTAATTTAATATAATGAACATTTTGGGTTTTTGAGGATAATATTGGATTAAGTATCGATTAACATATGTTCAGAGAATAATCAACATGATTTTCGATCAATTAAAGGTTCGATTAATATCAAATGAATCGCCGATTAGAACTGAGTTAAGATTTAACCCATAATTAATTTAATATAATGAACATTTTGGGTTTTTGAGGATAATATTGGATTAAGTATCGATTAACATATGTTCAGAGAATAATCAACATGATTTTCGATCAATTAAAGGTTCGATTAATATCAAATTAATCGCCGATTAGAACTGAGTTAAGATTTAACCCATAATTAATTTAATATAATGAACATTTTGGGTTTTTGAGGATAATATTGGATTAAGTATCGATTAACATATGTTCAGAGAATAATCAACATGATTTTCGATCAATTAAAGGTTCGATTAATATCAAATTAATCGCCGATTAGAACTGAGTTAAGATTTAACCCATAATTAATTTAATATAATGAACATTTTGGGTTTTTGAGGATAATATTGGATTAAGTATCGATTAACATATGTTCAGAGAATAATCAACATGATTTTCGATCAATTAAAGGTTCGATTAATATCAAATTAATCGCCGATTAGAACTGAGTTAAGATTTAACCCATAATTAATTTAATATAATGAACATTTTGGGTTTTTGAGGATAATATTGGATTAAGTATCGATTAACATATGTTCAGAGAATAATCAACATGATTTTCGATCAATTAAAGGTTTGATTAATATCAAATTAATCGCCGATTAGAACTCAGTTAAGATTTAACCCATAATTAACTTAATATAATGATTTTTAAGATAAACATTCGAGTAACTCTCGATTAACATATGTTTAGAACATCACTTTCGATCAATTAATATCGTATTAGAACTCAATTAAGATGAAACCCATCCTTAATTTAATGCAATGAACATTACGACTTTAAACGATTAGAGTAAATTAAGTGTTGATTAGCATTCGATTTACGTTTTGTAATTAATAATTATTAAAAACTGTATTGATTTAGTAATTTAAGGTTAAAACGATTTGTAATGGTAGAGAGAAAACGATCGTCTTTCTCTTATAGGATTTGAAAAGCGGGGTGGAACTTTCACCTCAACCGGCGACGCGCATTCCTACTGAGAACGCCGTTCCTACGAGTCTCGTCTCGTATCTAGGTCGCGATCTCAAGCTAATTATAAGAGAGAACGATGGAACGAAACCACGCGGAATTCACAACATCAACGTTTACTCGTCCTCATCGTTCCGATACGACACGACGGCCAAAAGTCGAACCAAACCGTTTTCTCTCCTTCCACTTTAACTTAACCAGACTTATTTATAGGAAAATTGAAACTTAACTGGGTCAGTCCCGCTATAACGAACGCGAGAAAGTCACAATAAAAATCGGTTGAAATAAAAGAATTTTGTATTCTAATCAAGGTCGTTTAAAAAAGTTTAATTTAGTCATTTTTTTAATTTTTTTTTAAGTTGAAACGTAAAAAAATCATGTTTTAAACCACACGGTACTCGGCATACTTTACGAGGTCACTGCCACCAGTAACTGTTCTTCGTCGTCGGAGTTCTCGTTGTTGCGGAGGGGGTTATAATAACGAGAGAAAATCGGGCGAGCAGTAAGCAAGAAGTCGTATCCTTTCGGAACGACAAGTGGAACGTAGCATCAATTCAACGACGTCGCCGACGGACGCAGAGGATCGCGTGTGACCCCCGACCCCGCATCTCCAAGAATAGACGCCGTGGCGTCGTCTATTTGCATCTCCGAACTGTAAATAAACGGGAACAGCTTTCGTTTCGGAATCGCGAGCGATTTCGTCGCCGTTCCTGCTATTTTGGGAATTCCACGAAACGAGATTTCAAATCCTATACATGCAAATCATCTTAGTAACACATTTTTTCGCGAAAAATGTACGATTTTGACATGAAAGAGAGTTTCGTAATACGAGTTAAAGTCACGATGTATATTAAAAAGAGATTATTTCCACTGCGATTTATTTCGAATGGCTCATTATCCCTCGAATTAGTTACTGTTAGTTAAAGGATAATACATGTTTTCATTAGGGTTAAAAGGACACCCAGGAAATGGTAATCACAAATTGTAAAAACAATTTTCTTTGAGTACGAACCCATTAAGGAAATTAAAGAAAAAAATGTTGGGACAAAAATGTTTTAGGTTAAGTGCAGGAAAGATATTCGCAAGGAATCAGTATTTGAACTATATTTTTTTGAATTTGTACAATGCTGTTTTAGTTTGGCTGATTTCACTTTGAAGCAATTAAGTCAAAATCAGCAAAAACATCAAATTTGGCAATTTAAAGAATTAATCATATCTCAAAAGTTAAAAGAGATGCAGAAAAACTTTATGCAGAAAAGCAGCTACCGGGGGATGCAAGGGATGCACTGCACCCAGGCGCCTTTTTATTGTATTTAGTATTGTAATTGTTGTATTGTTATTGTATTTAGTTGTTGTATTTAGACCGGTCGGCAGTATCTAGTCTTCAGAAAGCAGTATTTAGTCTCCACAAAGCAATTTTGTCTTTAGAAAGCAGTATTTAGTGTTCCAGACGCTATATTTAGACCTGTCGGCAGTATCTAGTCTTCAGAAAGCAGTATTTAGTCTTCTAGAAGCAGTATCTAGTCTTCTGCCAAAGTTATGAATGTTTTCTCCAAAATATTTTATCTTTCTTTTGCAATATTTAGACCTGTAAGCAATAGCTAGTCTTCAGAAAGCAGTATTTAGTCTCCACAAAGCAATTTTTGTCTTTAGAAAGCAGTATTTAGTGTTCCAGACGCTGTATTTAGACCTGTCGGCAGTATCTAGTCTACAGAGAGCAGTATTTAGTCTTCTAGAAGCAGTATCTAGTTTTCTGCCAAAGTTATGAATGTTTTCTCCAAAATATTTTATCTTTCTTTTGCAGTATTTAGACCTGTAAACAATATCTAGTCAAAAAGGAGTATTTAGTCCCCACAAAGCAATTTTTGTCTTTAGAAAGCAGTATTTAGTGTTCCAGACGCTGTATTTAGACCTGTCGGCAGTATCTAGTCTTCAGAGAGCAGTATTTAGTCTTCTAGAAGCAGTATCTAGTCTTCTGCCAAAGTTATGAATGTTTTCTCCAAAATATTTTATCTTTCTTTTGCAATATTTATACCTGTAAGCAATAGCTAGTCTTCAAAAAGCAGTATTTAGTCTCCACAAAGCAATTTTTGTCTTTAAAAAGCAGTATTTAGTGTTTCAGACGCTGTATTTAGACCTGTCGGCAGTATCTAGTCTTCAGAGAGCAGTATTTAGTCTTCTAGAAGCAGTATCTAGTCTTCTGCCAACGTTATGTATGTTTTCTCCAACAATATCTTATCTTTCTTTTGCTGTATTTAGACCTGTAAGCGGTAGCTAGTCTTCAGAAAGCAGTATTTAGTCTCCACAAAGCAATTTTAGTCTTTAGAAAGCAGTATTTAGTGTTCCAGACGCTGTATTTAGACCTGTCGGCAATATCTAGTCTTCAAAGAGCAGTATTTAGTCTTCTAGAAGCAGTATCTAGTTTTCTGCCAAAGTTATGAATGTTTTCTCCAAAATATTTTATCTTTCTTTTGCAATATTTAGACCTGTAAGCAATAGCTAGTCTTCAAAAAGCAGTATTTAGTTTCCATAAAGCAATTTTAGTCTTTAGAAAGCAGTATTTAGTGTTCCAGACGCTGTATTTAGACCTGTCGGCAGTATCTAGTCTATAGAGAGCAGTATTTAGTCTTCTAGAAGCAGTATCTAGTCTTCTGCCAAAGTTATGAATGTTTTCTCCAAAATATTTTATCTTTCTTTTGCAATATTTAGACCTGTAAGCAATAGCTAATCTTCAAAAAACAGTATTTAGTTTCCACAAAGCAATTTTTGTCTTTAGAAAGCAGTGTTTAGTGTTCCAGACGCTGTATTTAGACCTGTCGGCAGTATCTAGTCTACAGAGAGCAGTATTTAGTCTTCTAGAAGCAGTATCTAATCTTCTGCCAAAGTTATGAATGTTTTCTCCAAAATATTTTATCATTCTTTTGCAGTATTTAGACTTGTAAGCAGTAGCTAGTCTTCAGAAAGCAGTATTTAGTCTCCACAAAGCAATTTTTGTCTTTAGAAAGCAGTATTTAGTGTTCCAGACGCTGTATTTAGACCTGTCGGCAGTATCTAGTCTTCAGAGAGCAGTATTTAGTCTTCTAGAAGCAGTATCTAGTCTTCTGCCAAAGTTATGAATGTTTTCTCCAAAATATTTTATCTTTCTTTTGCAGTATTTAGACCTGTTAGCAGTATCTAGTCTTGAGAAAGCAGTATTTAGTCTCCACAAAGAAATTTTAGTCTTTAGAAGGCAGTATTTAGTGTTCCAGACGCTGTATTTAGACCTGTCGGAAGTATCTAGTCTTCCGAAAGCAGTATTTAGTTTTTAGAAGCAGTATCTAGTCTTCTGCCAACGTTATGTATCTTTTGTTCTTGATACTGACAGCTACTTCTTTCTGGGTGGCTATCATCATCTTTTTGGGAGCCTCTTATTATCTATACGGATCTTGTACCACCCGGTACCTCATTTCTGCAGCTGTTACTTTGCTTTTGTGTTTATCCTGCATTGGCAAAGTTTTCGTATTGGAGATTTCCTGTCCTGTGCAATAACAAGACAACCCCATTGGTTTCTTGTTCATATTCTTCGCATTCTTTTATTGAACACATAAGTATTGCCATGAAAAATCATGTTTGGTTTATAATCAATTTTTTGTTTTCTCTGAACAGCAATTTCAGACTTCATGTGGACTTTGAACAATGTAATTCCTGTTTTTTGCTGAAGTCTAGTTTATAACTATTGCAATTTCAGACTTTTTCTTGCAAATTAACCTTCTGACCAGAGTATTCCCGACTATTCCTTAAGTTTGGGTTTTCACCAGTATAATTCTTAAATTTTTCCTGAAGTATGGATTATGATTATTCCAGTCTTTTTTAAGTTTATTTATATTTCTTTGATTATATATTTTTTTTTAATTAAAATGAACATTTAATTTTTCCCCCATATTCGTAATGAATCAGAAAATCATAATTAATAAGTTGTTCAAGTTTGGCTGATTTCATTTTGAAAGGATAAAGTCAAAATCTGCAAAACATCAAATTTGGAAATTTTGCTTTAAAGGAGTCAGTCATATTTCAAAAGTTAAAGGAGATGGAGAAAAACTTTATGCAGGAAAGATATTCGTAATGAATCAGAAAATCATAATTTATAAGCTGTTTCAGTTTGGTTGATTTCATTTTGTAGGAATTAAGTCAAAATCAGCAAAAACATCAAATTTGGTAATGTTGTTTTAAAAGAATCAATCATATTTCAAAAGTTAAAAGAGATGGAGGAAAATTTTATGCAGGAAATTCCTTCGTAATTAATCAGAAAATCATAATTTATAAGCTGTTTCAGTTTGGCTGATTTCATTTTGAAGGAATTAAGTCAAAATCAGCAAAAACATCAAATTTGGTAATGTTGTTTTAAAAGAATCAATCATATTTCAAAAGTTAAGAGATGAAGAAAAACTTTATGCAGGAAATTTCTTCGTAATTAATAAGAAAATCATAATTTATAAGCTGTTTCAGTTTGGCCGATTCCATTTTGAAGGAGTTAAGTCAAAATCAGCAAAAACATCAAATTTGGTAATTTTGTTTTAAAGCAGTCAATCATATTTCAAAAGCTAAAAGATATGGAGAAAAATTTTATGCAGGAAATTCGTTCATAATTAATCAGAAAATCATAATTTATAAGCTGTTTCAATTTGGCTGATTTCATTTTGAAGGAATTAAGTCAAAATCAGCAAAAATATCAAATTTGGTAATGTTGTTTTAAAAGAATCAATCATATTTCACAAGTTAAAGGAGATGGAGAAAAACTTTATGCAGGAAAGATATTCGTAATGAATCAGAAAATCATAATTTATAAGCTGTTTCAGTTTGGCTGATTTCATTTTGAAGGAATAAAGTCAAAATCTGCAAAACATCAAATTTGGCAATTTTGTTTTAAAGAATCAATCATATCTCAAAAGGTAAAAGATATGGGGGAAAACTTTATGGAGGAAAGATATTCGTAATGAATCAGAAAATCATAATTTATGAGCTGTTTCAGTTTGGCTGATTTCATTTTGAAGGAATTAAGTCAAAATCAGCAAAAACATCAAATTTGGTAATGTTGTTTTAAAAGAATCAATCATATTTCAAAACATAAAAGAGATGGAGGAAAATTTTATGCAGGAAATTCCTTCGTAATTAATCAGAAAATTATAATTTATAAGCTGTTTCAGTTTGGCTGATTTCATTTTGAAGGAATTAAGTCAAAATCAGCAAAAACATCAAATTTGGTAATGTTGTTTTAAAAGAGTCAATCATATTTCAAAAGTTAAAAGAGATGGAGAAAAACTTTATGCAGGAAAGATATTCGTAATGAATCAGAAAATCATAATTTATAAGCTGTTTCAGTTCGGCTGATTTCATTTTGAAGGAATAAAGTCAAAATCTGCAAAATATCAAATTTGGCAATTTTGTTTTAAAGAATCAATTATATCTCAAAAATTAAAAGTGATGGAGGAAAACTTTATGCAGGAAATCTCTTCGTAATGAATCAAAAAATCATAATTTATAAGCTGTTTCAGTTTGGCTGATTTCATTTTGAAGGAATTAAGTCAAAATCAACAAAAATATCAAATTTGGTAATGTTGTTTTAAAAGAGTCAATCATATTTCAAAAGTTAAAGGAGATGGAGAAAAACTTTATGCAGGAAATTTCTTCGTAATTAATAAGAAAATCATAATTTATAAGCTGTTTCAGTTTGGCCGATTCCATTTTGAAGGAGTTAAGTCAAAATCAGCAAAAACATCAAATTTGGTAATTTTGTTTTAAAGCAGTCAATCATATTTCAAAAGCTAAAAGATATGGAGAAAAATTTTATGCAGGAAATTCGTTCATAATTAATCAGAAAATCATAATTTATAAGCTGTTTCAATTTGGCTGATTTCATTTTGAAGGAATTAAGTCAAAATCAGCAAAAATATCAAATTTGGTAATGTTGTTTTAAAAGAATCAATCATATTTCACAAGTTAAAGGAGATGGAGAAAAACTTTATGCAGGAAAGATATTCGTAATGAATCAGAAAATCATAATTTATAAGCTGTTTCAGTTTGGCTGATTTCATTTTGAAGGAATAAAGTCAAAATCTGCAAAACATCAAATTTGGCAATTTTGTTTTAAAGAATCAATTATATCTCAAAAACTAAAAGAGATGGAGGAAAATTTTATGCAGGAAATTCCTTCGTAATTAATCAGAAAATCATAATTTATAAGCTGTTTCAGTTTGGCTGATTCCATTTTGAAGGAATTAAGTCAAAAACATCAAATTTGGCAATTTTGTTATAAAGAATCAATCATATTTCAAAAATTAAAGGAGATGGAGGAAAATTTTATGCAGGAAATTTCTTCGTAATGAATCAAAAAATCATAGTTTATAAGCTGTTTATGTTTGGCTGATTTCATTTTGAAGGAATTAAATCAAAATCAGCAAAAACATCAAATTTGGCAATTTTCTTTTAAAGAATCAATCATATCAAAGATGGAGGAAAACTGTATGTAGGAAAGTTCTTCGTAATGAATCACAATTCATAAGTTGTTTAAGTTTGATTCTCGCCATTTAGAAGTTATGACTAAGAAAATAAAAAAGATTAATTTTACTATTAACTTTAAAGTCTCGTCGAGTTTGAATGGCGCAACGATTTTAAATCAGATCTCCCTTCGTGATCTGACTACAAATGAAGCTGAGGATTGTTCTTTAGAATTTTTAATAATTTACACAATAACCGATTAACTTAATAGCATCATGTTTTGCAACACTATGTTGCTAGCAAATAAATAGATACTACTTCCACGATATACTGCTGATAAAAAACTGGATAGTAACTTATTGCTTGTAGAAAACTGTAATACTGATAAAAAACTAAATATTACTTGTAGAAGACGATATACTGCTGGCAAAAGACTAGATACTGATGGCAGATTACTACCTATTCGTTATGAACGGTATGTTACTGACAGAATAATAGATACTGCTTCCAAAAGACGATATATTGCTGATAAATTGGGTAATGGGCGTCTTTGTAAGACTTGATAGATACTGGGAGGTAAATAAGCAGTTTTATAACAGAATCCTTGTGGATTCCTCTTTATCTCGAGTTTTTCAGTAAGACGACGAGACAGTAAAAACACATTTTATGTGACACATCATGTTGTTGACATCGGAGTTGAATGGCAAATTATAAATAGCATTAGGAACACACTTCTGAAAAACATCCTAGCCTTTGAGAAATCCCTGGTCAGGTTGATGTGACACTTTAATATGAAACGATGTAAAAAAATTATTAACAAAATCTCTCAGCATTATCAATGTCATTCCTTAACACGGTCGCAAATATGTTCAATATTGACTGTAACATTTCGCAACATCATCCCAAACGTCCCTCTTTATGTATGGTCTCTGACACATTTCAAGTTCCATGCAGCATAATCTAAAATACTCCTCAACATTGTCTCTGTCAATATTCAACATTGCCCCAAAGAGTCTAGTACCTCCTCGGTACTATTCTTTCCAGCTCTCAACATCGTCCCTGAAAAATATCATCATATTATCCCAGAATTGTTTATCCCTGCCACCATGCAATACCATCTCATATATTTCCTCAACATTCTTTCTGCCAACCCTGAATACAGTGTGGTACACTTCATTATAGTCCCTCATTAGCATTCCACTCATCGCATAACATCATTCCTCAATAAAATTTCTGCTCTATTGATAAATGAGGAATGTTTGTGACGATATCGACCAATGTAATTACAAATCAAAAATAGGTTAGAAATAGAGTCTCTAATTTATCTAGCCCTCTCTAGAGTTAGAAATTGCTATATATCTCAACTAACAAAACAGATGCGATCGATAAGATGTGCAGCAAACTTATTCCGTTGCAAGGAGAACAAAGCTTTGGCCAATTGCCATATCTTTTAAAACTTCAAACATGGGTATTAATGGTAAAGACGCAAAAGTAGAAATGTTATGTGCCAATTATATTTAAAATTATTATAGTTAAAGATATAATTTGATAAATATAATTACCCCACTTTATATTTGAGCTTTTTTACTTAAATTGGATGCGAGAATAGTACAAGATCTGAACTAGATAGTACTAGATATAAATCTGAAGTAATTTTTAATCAAAATTTTGTTATTAACTATTATTTCTAACCTTGTTCATAAAACCAAAAAAAAAAAAACAATAATTATAAGCTTGTTATTATTATCGGCCAATGCTTCAGTAAAAATAACCACACACGTTCCCATTCAATATGAATCACACTCTCCTCTTTTCACTCACACGTATACACACGCGTTTCTATACTACAAGAAAAGATGTTTTATTTTTAAAATTTTACACCGTCCTCGAAACGACTACGATGATAATCCGTTTTAACCCGTTTAATTCGATCGAGAGTCGCGCTCGAATGCGTGTCGTCGCTAAATAATTGAATCGTTATTAATGCGAACTTGAGTTTTAAGGCCGCGGTTTAATTGACGGGGACCGAACCGAAACCGGCTCACCTTAACGTAATTGAACTACGCGAAGTTGTTTGTCCGAAGTTAAATTAGCTCGTTTTGGTAAAGTCGTTTCGACTATCGATTGTGTTTTCCTATCCATTATATTACCAATGCAAAGTTGGCCCACAACTCTTTTAATAATTTCATCTAATTTTCACTTTTTTGATATTTTCTCAATATCTATGCATATATGGCTAATTTGACTGATGTCATTTTGAAGCAATGATGTCAAAATCTGCAAAACATCAAATTTGGCAATTTTGCTTTAAAGAATCAAGAGATGGAGGAAAATTTGATGCAGGAAATTTCTTCGTGATTAATCAGAAAATCATAATTTATAAGTTGTTTCAATTTGGCAGATTTCATTTTGAAGGAATTAAGTCAAAATCAGCAAAAACATCAAATTTGGCAATTTTGTTTTAAAAAAGTCAATCATATTTCAAAAGTTAAAGGAGATGGAGAAAAACTTTATGCAGGAAATTCCTTCGTAATTAATCAGAAAATCATAATTTATAAGCTATTCAAGTTTGGCTGATTTCATTTCGAAGGAATTAAGTCAAAATCAGCAAAAACATCAAATTTGGTAATTTTGTTTTAAAAGAGTCAATCATATTTCAAAAGTTAAAGGAGATGAAAAAAAACTTTATGCAGGAAAGATATTCGTAATGAATCAGAAAATCATAATTTATAAGCTGTTTCAGTTTGGCTAATTTCATTTTGTAAGAATAAAGTTAAAATCAGCAAAAATATTAAACGAAATAATTTTGTTATGAAGAATCAATTATATCTCAAAAGCTAAAAGAGATAGAGGAAAACTTTATATAGGAAAGATATTCGTAATGAATCAGAAAATTATAATTTATAAGCTGTTTAACTTTGGCTGATTTCATTTTGAAAGAATTAAGTCAAAATCAGCAAAACCATCAAATTTGGCAATTTTGATTTAAAGGAATTAATCATATCTCAAAAGCTAAAAGAGATGGAGGAAAATTTTATGCAGGATATTTCTTCGTAATTAATCAGAAAATCATAATTTATAAGCTGTTTTAGTTTTGCTGATTTCATTTTGTAGGAATAAAGTTAAAATCAGCTAAAACACCAAACTAAATAATTTTGTTATAAAGAATCAATCATACCTCAAAAGCTAAAAGAGATAGAGAAAAACTTTATGCAGAAAATTTCTTCGTAATCAATCAGAAAATCATAATTTATAAGCTGTTTCAGTTTGGCTGATTTCATTTTGAAGGAATTAAGTCAAAATCAGCAAAAACATTAAATTTGGTAATTTTGTTTTAAAGCAGTCAATCATATTTCAAAAGTTAAAGGAGATGGAGAAAACCTTTATGCAGGAAAGATATTCGTAATGAATCAGAAAATCATAATTTATAAGCTGTTTCAGTTTGGCTGATTCCATTTTGTAGGAATAAAGTTAATATCAGCAAAAACATCAAACTAAATAATTTTGTTATAAAGAATCAATCATATCTCAAAAGCTAAAAGAGATACAGGAAAACTTTATGCAGGAAAGATATTCGTAATGAATCAGAAAATTATAATTTATAAGCTGTTTAAGTTTGGCTGATTCCATTTTGAAGGAATTAAGTCAAAATCAGCAAAAACATCAAATTTGGCAATTTTGTTTTAAAGGAATCAATCATATCTCAAAAGCTAAAAGAGATGGAGGAAAATTTTATGCAGGAAATTTCTTCGTAATTAATCAGAAAATCATAATTTATAAGCTGTTTCAGTTTAGCTGATTCCATTTTGAAGGAATTAAGTTAAAATTAGCAAAAACATCAAATTTGGCAATTTGGTTTAAAGGAATGAATCATATTTCAAAAGTTAAAGGAGATGGAGAAAAACTTTATGCAGGAAAGATATTCGTAATGAATCAGAAAATCATAATTTATAAGCTGTTTCAGTTTGATTGATTTCATTTTGTAGGAATAAAGTTAAAATCAGCAAAAACAT
The DNA here is from genome assembly GCF_036711975.1 of Onthophagus taurus. NCBI lineage: Eukaryota > Metazoa > Arthropoda > Insecta > Coleoptera > Scarabaeidae > Onthophagus > Onthophagus taurus. The sequence continues at coordinate 10,958,007 of NC_091975.1, read as the reverse complement.
CAAACTAAATAATTTTGTTATGAGGAATCAATTATATCTCAAAAGCTAAAAGAGATAGAGGAAAACTTTATATAGGAAAGATATTCGTAATGAATCAGAAAATTATAATTTATAAGCTATTTAAGTTTGGCTGATTCCATTTTGAAGGAATTAAGTCAAAATCAGCAAAAACATCAAATTTGGTAATTTTGTTTTAAAGGAATCAATCATATCTCAAAAGCTAAAAGAGATGGACGAAAATTTTATGCACGAAATTCCTTCGTAATTAATCAGAAAATCATAATTTATACGCTGTTTCAGTTTGGCTGATTTCATTTTGAAGGAATTAAGTCAAATTCAGCAAAAACATCAAATTTGGTAATGCTGTTTTAAAAGAGTCAATCATATTTCAAAAGTTAAAGGAGATGGAGAAAAACTTTATGCAGGAAAGATGTTCGTAATGAATCAGAAAATCATAATTTATAAGCTGTTTCAGTTTGGCTGATTTCATTTTGTAGGAATAAAGTTAAAATAAGCAAAAACATCAAACTAAATAATTTTGTTATAAAGAATTAATCATATCTCAAAAGCTAAAAGAAATATAGGAATACTTTATGCAGGAAAGATATTCGTAATGAATCAGAAAATTATAATTTATAAGCTGTTTAAGTTTGGCTGATTCCATTTTGAAGGAATTAAGTCAAAATCAGCAAAAACATCAAATTTGGCAATTTTGTTTTAAAGGAATCAATCATATCTCAAAAGCTAAAAGAGATAGGGAAAAACTTTATGCAGGAAATTTCTTCGTAATTAATCAGAAAATCATAATTTATAAGCTGTTTCAGTTTGGTTGATTCCATTTTAAAGGAATTAAGTCAAAATCAGCAAAAATATCAAATTTGGTAATTTTGTTTTAAAGCAGTCAATCATATTTCAAAAGTTAAAGGAGATGGAGAAAAACTTTATGCAGGAAAAATATTCGTAATGAATCAGAAAATCATAATTTATAAACTGTTTCAGTTTGGCTGATTTCATTTTGTAGGAATAAAGTTAAAATCAGCAAAACATCAAACTAAATAATTTTGTTATGAAGAATCAATCATATCTCAAAAGCTAAAAGAGATAGAGGAAAATTTTATGCAGGAAAGATATTCGTAATGAATCAGAAAATCATAATTTATAAGCTGTTTCAGTTTGGCGGATTTCATTTTGAAGGAATAAAGACAAAATCTGCAAAACATCAAATTTGGCAATTTTGTTTTAAAGGAATCAATCATATCTCAAAAGTTAAAAGAGATGGAGGAAAATTTTATGCAGGAAATTTCTTCGTAATGAATCAAAAAATCATAATTTATAAGCTGTTTCAGTTTGGCTGATTCCATTTTGAAGGAATTAAGTCAAAATCAGCAAAAACATCAAATTTGGTAATGTTGTTTTAAAAGAGTCAATCATATTTCAAAAGTTAAAGGAGATGGAGAAAAACTTTATGCAGGAAAGATATTCGTGATAAATCAGAAAATCATAATTTATAAGCTGTTTAAGTTTGCTGATTCCATTTTGAAGGAATTAAGTCAAAATCAGCAAAAACATCAAATTTGGCAATTTTGTTTTAAAGGAATCAATCATATCTCAAAAGCTAAAAGAGATGGAGGAAAATTTGATGCAGGAAATTCCTTCGTAATTAATCAGAAAATCTTAATTTAGAAGGTGTTTCAGTTTGGTTGATTTCATTTTGAAGGAATTAAGTCAAAATCAGCAAAAATATCAAATTTGGTAATGTTGTTTTAAAAGAATCAATCATATTTCAAATGTTAAAGGAGATGGAGAAAAACTTTATGCAGGAAAGATATTCGTAATGAATCAGAAAATCATAATTTATAAGCCGTTTCAATTTGGTTGATTTCATTTTGTAGGAATAAAGTTAAAACCAGCAAAACATCAAACTAAATAATTTTGTTATGAAGAATCAATCATATCTCAAAAGCTAAAAGAGATAGAGGAAAACTTTATGCAGGAAAGATATTCGTAATGAATCAGAAAATCATAATTTATAAGCTGTTTCAGTTTGGCTGATTCCATTTTGAAGGAATTAAGTCAAAATCAGCAAAAACATCAAATTTGGCAATTTTGTTTTAAAGGAATCAATCATATCTCAAAAGCTAAAAGAGATGGAGGAAAATTTTATGCAGGAAATTCCTTCGTAATTAATCAGAAAATCATAATTTATAAGCTGTTCAAGTTTGGCTGATTTCATTTCGAAGGAATTAAGTCAAAATCAGCAAAAACATCAAATTTGGAAATTTTGTTTTAAAAGAGTCAATCATATGTCAAAAGCTAAAAGAGATGGAGGAAAACTTTATGCAGGAAATTTCTTCGTAATTAATCAGAAAATCATAATTTATAAGCTGTTTCAGTTTGGCTGATTTCTCTTTGAAGGAATTAAGTCAAAATCAGCAAAAACATCAAATTTGCAAATGTTGTTTTAAAAGAGTCAATCATATTTCAAAAGTTAAAGGAGATGGAGAAAAACTTAATGCAGGAAAGATATTCGTAATGAATCAGAAAATCATAATTTATAAGCTGTTCAAGTTTGGCTGATTTCATTTTGAAGGAATTAAGTCAAAATCAGCAAAAACAACAAATTTGGTAATTTTGTTTTAAAGGAATCAATCATATCTCAAAAGCTAAAAGAGATAGAGGAAAACTTTATGCAGGAAAGATATTCGTAATGAATCAGAAAATCATAATTTATAAGCTGTTTCAGTTCGGCTGATTTCATTTTGAAGGAATAAAGTCAAAATCTGCAAAACATCAAATTTGGCAATTTTGTTTTAAAGAATCAATTATATCTCAAAAACTAAAAGAGATGGAGGAAAATTTGATGCAGGAAATTCCTTCGTAATGAATCAGAAAATCATAATTTATAAGCTGTTTCAGTTTGGCTGATTCCATTTTGAAAGAATTAAGTTAAAAACATCAAATTTGGCAATTTTGTTTTAAACGATGTTATGCAGGAAATGTATTCATAATTAATTAAAAAATCGTAGTTAAATTACCTCATTATATTATCAATGCAAAGTTGGCCCACAATTTTTCTAATAATCCATCATATTTCATCTAATTTTCACTTTTTTTATGTTTTCTCAATCATATCATATCGTTCATCATAATCAATGATTATAATAAACATCAAAAACGTTCCCGTCTATTTGATGGCTAATAAAAAAGCTTGGGTCATTGCCATAGCTTTCAATTAATTCTTTGTTACAACACGAAAATGTATTACAACTTCCTTATTACAACTTTTAAAGCACTGTAAATACAAGCAAACTTTCAGGTTTATCTTATTGTTAGAACAAATGGAAAATGATGAATCTCTTACTATAATAGATGCTTGGAAGAAATTTACCATTTTAGATTACGTCAAGCATGTTAGACTTTCATACACTCAGATCAAACAATTAATAATCAACGTCTGCTGGTAGCAAAGCAGTATGGCCAAATGTTGTTGGAAGTGAAAATGATCAGAATCACCAATTTCGCTGAGTTAGCTCATATCATAGGAGGAATGTATCTGAGAGCAAAAGTTAATAAACTTTTTTCCTAAAACGTTCCGAATTCCATTCTGCACCAACAACAAGATGTAAACTCATCATTACATTTCTTTTTATCAATAAAAATTTCTTATCAATCCCCAAATTGCGATAAATTCGATTTTTTATTGAAGAATTGTTGATGAATTCAAGATAAGATAAATTTAAGAGACGCAAATAGCCTCCTCTTTTAAGTTCTGTACAGAATCGTTTTATTTATTCAAAGTCAGGGTGAAGGTCGGATAAAAGAAAGGAATGCCTCGAATGTATATGATAATGATTTTATGGCGACCTTAAAACAACAAAAACGTTTGTATATTAAAAGTTAGTTGTATTAATGGGAATATCCATCTCAATTAAACCCATTGTTACGAATAAGGCTTACTTCTATTATTTGCAACGAAACTGAGTTAACTGGTTAACTCGTTATGTAACTAACAAATACAAAGCCACTTTCAACAATAACGCTTTGATTCGAACCGAAAAGAAAATTAAGAAATTAAATATAACTTACTAGAAATAATAAGAATTTTTTTTTTAGATGGTTTCGTGGAATGAAGCACACATTTTTAAAACAACACACCACCTCCTTTTCTTTTTCCACACACAACACTCCTTGTGAATCACAACGTATATAACCCGTGCGTTATTTTTAACGCATCGCGAACTCGATGTTTGTAAACACCGATAACAACAATACTCGAACGATTCGCAGCATTTCAACGATTTTTCGATACTTAAGGTCACAACACTAATCTAATAATCTTCACAATTTTTGGTTAAAAATGTTGCTAAATCACTTTAATTAAGACTTGTGGTGAGTATATTTGTGCTTGATTTTGATTTCAATTTCGATTTCGATTTTCGAACTTCGAGTGAGAAATGGTTGAGTCTTGGAGAAGGCGACGACGACGTAAAGTGATGGCTCGAGTCGCACTGAGAGTCCTGGACGTGCGCTGGCAGGCAGGCACGGCACGGGCTGCCGAAGGCCGATGCCATTGTTCCGGACGCTGAGGAGCGCTTGCGCCATGTGGAGAGTCGCGCGGGGCCGGAATTATTACCTTGGAGACGCAATGCTTGCAGGTTGCCACCCGACTGTTAGACCCGATGACTTTAGCTAGAGAATATAACTGATTTCATTCAAACGAATCCTACAAGAAAGAGCTATCAATGAGAATTCGACCCAAATTAATAAATTGACTGATTAAGAAAGTTTCGAAAATTCAAAGTTTTCAAGTCCATTAATTCCATGTTTATCCTGAGCTTAATCGAAACACAATTAAGATGTATCCGATTTAAATCAGTCTTAGCTAAATATATTCTGAGCGAATTCAGAATAATCCTGATCTATTCTGGAAACTTTGCTACTGACAACGCTTTGAGCTACTGTAAACAACTCTGAAGAGTTTGAAGCAAATCTGAACTACTCCAAAAAATCTCTCGTAACTCTGGAGTTGTTGAGAGCTGCTGCACTCATTATATCTTGAAAATGTTCTGATCTTTAGGTCGCAGCAACCTCGGCTACTACATATTATATCTACATATCATCCTGATTAAAGCTAAAACTCCACGGTCTCTACACTCAATATTAGCCAAAGCCACTTCTGGCTCGAAGTCCACATTACAAGATTCAGCTACAAATTCAGAATTTAACAGACCAACAGATCTAAAACAATGTGGAAGAAGAAGATATCTATTTTATTTCTGCCACAAGCGTATTCAAGTTTAATCTTTCCCGAACTGAGCTTGTATGTCCCATAACAATGTATGCCAAAATCACGATGATTTATTTTTGCCGGTTGTGAGAATGAATCTTCACTCAATGTATAATAATTATTTGTATGCCAAAGTCACGTTGTTTCATTTTCACTGGTTAAGAGGTTGCTTGAAGCCAAGGCACTACTTCGATCATATATTATCATAAGTGTAATTACACTTATTGCTCTCACAATCAGATGCGTCAATATTGAGAAAAATACAAAAATATGAAAATTTAATGTTTTTCGTTGTTTTACTAGTAGTTAATGGAAGCACTCGCAAATCGGAGCATGATACAAAAAAACTTTTAGAACAAAAGTTGTAGCGAATTTTATTCTTACCAATATTGCTCTCTTCTACTCTTGCTCTCAGATACGTCAATATTGAGGAAAATGCCAAAATATGAAAATTTGAAGAATTCATTGTTTTACTACAAGTTAATGGGTAGCACTTGGGAATCGGAGCATGTTACAAAAAAACTTTTAAAACAAAAGTTGTAGCAAATTTTATTCTTACCAATATTGCTCTGTTGTATTTTTACACTCAGATGCGTCAATATTGAGAAAAATAAGAAAATATAAAAATTTGATGAATTCGTTGTTTTACTAGTAATTAATGGTAGGTAGCATTCGGGAATCCTAGCATGTTATAAAAAAAACATTTAGAACAAAAGTTGTAGCGAATTTTATTCTTACCAATATTGCTCTGTTGTATTTTTACACTCAGATGCGTCAATATTGAGAAAAATAAGAAAATATAAAAATTTGATGAATTCCTTGTTTTACTAGTAATTAATGGTAGGTAGCATTCGGGAATCCTAGTATGTTATAAAAAAAACATTTAGAACAAAAGTTGTAGCGAATTTTATTCTTACCAATATTGCTCTCTTCTACTCTTGCTCTCAGATGCGTCAATATTGAGGAAAATGCCAAAACATGAAAATTTGAAGAATTCATTGTTTTACTACAAGCTAATGGGTAGCATTCGGGAATCCTAGCATGTTATAAAAAAACTTTTAGAACAAAAGTTGTAGCAAATTTTATTCTTACCAATATTGCTCTGTTGTATTTTTACTCTCAGATGCGTCAATATTGAGAAAAATAAGAAAATATAAAATTTGCTGAATTCGTTGTTTTACTAGTAATTAATTGTAGGTAGCATTCGGGAATCTTAGCATGTTATAAAAAAACTTTTAGAACAAAAGTTGTAGCGAATTTTATTCTTACCAATATTGCTCTCTTCTACTCTTGCTCTCAGATGCATCAATATTGAGGAAAATGCCAAAGTATGAAAATTTGAAGAATTCGTTGTTTTACTACAAACTAATGGGTAGCACTCGCAAATCAGAGCATGATACAAAAAAACTTTTAAAACAAAAGTTGTAGCAAATTTTATTGTTACCAATATTGCTTTGTTGTATTTTTACTCTCAGATGCGTCAATATTGAGAAAAATAGGAAAATATAAAAATTTGATGAATTTTCTTGTTTTATGATTAACTAATGGTAACATTAAGGAATCGAAGCATGTTATAAAAAAACTTTTAGAACAAAAGTTGTAGCGAATTTTATTCTTACCAATATTGCTCTCTTCTACTGTTGCTCTCAGATGCGTCAATATTGAGAAAAATGCGAAAATATGAAAATTTGAAGAATTCGTTGTTTTACTACAAGTTAATGGGTAGCATTCGGGAATCCTAGCATGTTATAAAAAAACTTTTAGAACAAAAGTTGTAGCAAATTTTATTCTTACCAATATTGCTCTGTTGTATTTTTACTCTCAGATGCGTCAATATTGAGAAAAATAAGAAAATATAAAAATTTGATGAATTTTCTTGTTTTACGATTAACTAATGGTAACATTAAGGAATCGCAGCATGTTATAAAAAAACTTTTAGAACAAAAGTTGTAGCGAATTTTATTCTTACCAATATTACTCTCTTCTACTCTTGCTCTCAGATGCGTCAATATTGAGGAAAATGCCAAAATATGAAAATTTTAAGAATTCGTTGTTTTACTACAAGTTAATGGGTAGCATTCGGGAGTCCTAGCATGTTATAAAAAAACTTTTAGAACAAAGGTTGTACGGAATTTTATTCTTACCAATATTGCTCTGTTGTATTTTTATTCGTAGATGCGTCAATATTGAGAAAAATAAGAAAATATAAAAATTTGATGAATTCGTTGTTTTACTAGTAATGGTAGGTACCATTCGGGAATCTTAGCATGTTATAAAAAAACTTTTAGAACAAAAGTTGTAACGAATTTTATTCTTACCAATATTGCTCTCTTCTACTTTTGCTCTCAGATGCGTCAATATTGAGAAAAATACAAAGATATGAAAATTTGATCTTTTTCGTTGTTTTACTAGTAGTTAATGGAAGCACTCGCAAATCGGAGCATGATACAAAAAAACTTTTAGAACAAAAGTTGTAGCAAATTTTATTCTTATCAATATTGCTCTGTTGTATTTTTGCTCTCAGATGCGTCAATATTAGTAATGAGACGGTATTTGCGTGCCGCTTCCACGCGATTTTAAAATGCCCATTACAGAACGTTACTAATATACTTACATATTTGTAGTGATGGTTCGGTATTTGAGGAACGATATTTTGGAGCATTATTCTAATGGAACGTACCATTCTTGCACGATTTTTAAAATACCCGATTCGGAACGTTATTAAAATTTTACCTTGTACGTTTCCGATAAAGAGTCAGGTTAAACGCCGTTGTATTGATATTTGTTTAAGGCTCCTTAAATAATTTTTTTTTTCAATTTTCTTATAGCATGTAATTTTTTCTAACTTGTTACGAAACCAGCTATGTTTTAGCTCAAGGTCGATCCTTGTTGTAGCATCTCGGGCGTAAGTGACCTTGACCACAATCATTCATCACAATGTTTTAGATATAACACCAAGAATGAACAAGAAGAAATTCCTTCAAACATTTATACCTCAAAAAATAAAAATCATTTTACTTTTTCATTGAAAAGTTAATACTTTAAAGATAAAATATGCATACTGTCATCATAAACTTTCCAATATGGAGGGAAAGTTGCAGATTTAAACCACATTTAGTTAAGGTGCGGAATGTATGAGCTTATTAATTTAAAAAAGTTGATGAATCAGAAAGACTAATCTTAAGATCATAGTAAATCACCAAAGATAAATAATCTCATCATTTTCATCGTACCAAATTTTGCGGTGGGATTTGAACCAACTCCGCTTCAAACGACGAGTTCAGAAGCTTTGAGCGTAACCATCTCAACCAAAGAATACGTAGAGAAAACGATAAGAAACGATGATGATGATAAAACGATGATTTATATCAATATTTGTCGAGCAAAACGTCCATTTATTATTTGTAATGGTGATATTGTATGAATGAAATAAAAAAATGATTGAAATTCCAAACAAATAGTGAAATTACTTGAGACCTAGTGACCTGGATTTCAACGAATTACAAAAGCGGTGACGTTTTTGGACTTGATCGTGAGTCACTTTGAGTCTCAATTCTCTAACTGCACCAAAATTCCACTAAAACACTGATTAATGACTACAATGAATACTTAATAAGGTGGGAGGAAGGTTTCGCTCGAGGGAAGCGGAGAAGGTGGTTCTCTATACCTTCGGGTGAATATTTTACGAGTCCTCAACTTAACCTGCTTTGCGTCGGGTCTTGGGATGGTAAACACGTTCTGTTCGGTCAGCACCAAACGGCCTAAACGACCTAATATCCGATTACCTCCTCGCATGTGCGGAGCTGAATAGAAAGTTGCTGCGCGATGACATTGGAACTTTCGAAGTCACTGAACCCAACAACTACATCTATTAGTTATGCAATTTTAATATCTAATTAATTTTAATCACAATTAATTTAGTAAACCTCTTTGTGTACAAAGTTTTGAGTACAAACTCGATGTTTTTTTTGCTTTACCCGAACCGTTACGACGCGTAACTGTTACTCAGCGCAACTGTGTCTCCACGATGACCTTGAATCCTGACCTCTTCGCCGCTTCTTTCGTCTTGTCTCTTTCGTTTTGTGTTTTTGTGTTTTGGTTCGATAATGTTTGTTTGATAAATTGCTTGGGATTAGGTTTGGTTTGTGCTTGCAAAAACGTTTGATGTAACCGGTGGTATAGGGTAAAGCAGAGCGTAAAATACGACCGGTAATAAATTTCATTGCGTCGCGAAAAGCGTTTTTCAATCGGAGCTGATGAGCGAGTTTTGAAGCTCTACAAGCCCTATTAAAGCTCGTAGCTATGGAAACGCGCTCGCAGGTCATCCCACAGTTTCAGATGCCACGACGCGTCGCGACGTCCCAATTTATCGGATACCTCGTTTCCTGTTAAACATCGCTTCACAAATTTATACACAAATCAAAATTAATAATCAACTTTGTTGAAGAAGAAAAAAGTATTTGGTTTTATTTAGACCGATGCCATTACTGCGTGAGCTTTCCACGTTTAGGTTTTTCAATTTTAACTTTGCAAACAAAGCGCGTGGAGTTATGCCAAGAAAAATATGGACGCCGATTTATTTCTGCTGGCATAAAAATATCGTTATTCATACGAGTGGGACAATTAAATTTTGCATCTTAAAACCCATTTTTAACCGACTTCATTACCTCAACAGGTTTATTTACTCCACACTAAAAGCCTTTTTGGTTAAAACGTAATTAAGTTTCTTTATCGATTTAAAAAAGAAATTATCACCATAAAAGAAATAAAAATAGTACTTACATTAAAGCTTGAGTTGTACCATGTGATCAAATTTGCGGCCAACGATCTGGAATAAAACAGAAAAACTTAATTAGGATGTGTCAAAATGGGTCAAATCTGCTTAAAACACCTCAAGAATACTTAATAAGAACGAAAGAATTGAATTGATACATTATAAAGTGATTTTGCCGCTTTTTGAAGGTGTTTTAATATGCTAAAAATGAAAAAAAAATGATTGGCGTATGCCAAAATGGCCCAAATCGATTCAAAACATGTTTTTAAATCACGTGATAAGGACTAAAAGAGCTAAAAAAATTATTTGGGTGATGTCTAACATCTCAAGAATACTTAACAAGAACGAAAGAATTACATTGATGCATAAAGAAGTGATTGAAACTGCTTCAATGATGCTAAAAAAGCTTCTTGGTGTATATCAAAATAGTACCGATCTATTGCTTAATTGTTGTTATTAGCTTTAATTGAAATATGAGTTAATCGTTCCAACTTCGTTAGGAACAAAGTTATCAATTTTTGAAAATTGTTTGATTTTGAGAATGTTGTAAAAGAATTGTTGTGGATTGCTTTTATTCAAAAAATCATATTTTTTGATCCACAAATATTGAAGATACGAAATTTAGTGTATATATACTATGAAGATTGAGCTTTAATTAAAATATGAGTTAATCGTTCCAACTTCGTTAGGAACAAAGTTATCAATTTTTGAAAATTACTTCATTTTAGCAATGTTGTTACAAAATTGATTTCAAAAAAACATATCTTTTGATTCACAAATATTGAAGATACGAAATTTAGTGTATATATGCTATGAAGATTGAGCTTTAATTGAAATATGAGTTAATCGTTCCAACTTCATTAGGGACGAAGTTATCAATTTTTGAAAATTGCTTCATTTTGGCAATGTTGTAACAAAATTGATTTGGGGTTGCATTTATTCAAAAAATCATATCATTTGATCCATAAATATTGAAGAAATGAAATTTGGTGTAAATATTCTATGAAGATTAAGCTTTAATTTAAATTTAAGTTAATCGTTCTAACTTCATTAGGGACGAAGTTATCAATTTTTGAAAATTGCTTCATCTTGGCACTGTTGTTACAAAATTGATTTCAAAAAAACATATCTTTTGATTCACAAATATTGAAGATACGAAATTTAGTGTATATATGCTATGAACATTGAGCTTTAATTGAAATATGAGTTAATCGTTCCAACTTCATTAGGGACGAAGTTATCAATTTTTGAAAATTGCTTCATTTTCGCAATGTTGTAAAAAAATTGATTTGGGTTGCATTTATTCAAAAAATCATATCATTTGATCCACAAATATTGAAGAAATGAAATTTGATGTAAATATTCTATGAAGATTAAGCTTTAATTTAAAGTTAAGTTAATCGTTCCAACTTCATTAGAGATGAAGTTATCAATTTTTGAAAATTGCTTCTTTTTGGTAATGTTGTAACAAAATTGTTTTGGGTTGCATATATTCAAAAAATCATACCATTTGATCCATACATATTGAAGAAACGAAATTTGGTGTAAATATTCTATGAAGATTGAGCTTTAATTTAAATTTAAGTTAATCGTTCCAACTTCATTAGGGACGAAGTTATCAATTTTTGAAAATTGCTTCATTTTGGTAATATTGTAACAAAATTGTTTTGGGTTGCATTTATTCAAAAAATCATATCTTTTGATTCATAAATATTGAAGAAACGAAATTTGGTGTAAATATTCTATGAAGATTGACCTTTAATTTAAATTTAAGTTAATCGTTCCAACTTCATTAGGGACGAAGTTATCAATTTTTGAAAATTGCTTCATTTTGGCAATGTTGTAACAAAATTGTTTTGGGTTGCATTTATTCAAAAAATCATATCTTTTGATCCATAAATATTGAAGAAACGAAATTTGGTGTTAATATTCTATGAAGATTGAGCTTTAATTTAAATTTAAGTTAATCGTTCCAACAACATTAGGGACGAAATTATCAATTTTTGAAAATTGCTTCATTTTGGCAATGTTGTAACAAAATTGTTTTGGATTGCATTTATTCAAAAAATCATATCTTTTGATCCATAAATATTGAAGAAACGCAACTTGGTGTAAATATTCTATGAAGATTGACCTTTAATTTAAATTTAAGTTAATCGTTCCAACTTCATTAGGGACGAAGTTATCAATTTTTGAAAATTGCTTCATTTTGGCAATCTTGTAACAAAATTTATTTGGGTTGCATTTATTCAAAAAATCATATCATTTGATCCACAAATATTGAAGAAATGAAATTTGGTGTAAATATTCTATGAAATTTAAGCTTTAATTTAAAGTTAAGTTAATCGTTCCAACTTCATTAGAGATGAAGTTATCAATTTTTGAAAATTGCTTCATTTTGGCAATGTTGTAACAAAATTGTTTTGGATTGCATTTATTCAAAAAATCATATCTTTTGATCCATAAATATTGAAGAAACGAAATTTGGTGTAAATATTCTATGAAGATTGAACTTTAATTTAAATTTAAGTTCATCGTTCCAACAACATTAGGGACGAAATTATCAATTTTTGAAAATTGCTTCATTTTGGAAATGTTGTAACAAAATTGTTTTGGGTTGCATTTATTCAAAAAATCATATCATTTGATCCATAAAAATTGAAGAAACGAAATTTGGTGTAAATATTCTATGAAGATTGAGCTTTAATTTAAATTTAAGTTAATCGTTCCAACTTCATTAGGGACGAAGTTATCAATTTTTGAAAATTACTTCATTTTGGTAATGTTGTAACAAAATTGTTTTGGGTTGCATTTATTCAAAAAATCATATCTTTTGATCCATAAATATTGAAGAAACGAAATTTGGTGTAAATATTCTATGAAGATTGAGCTTTAATTTAAATTTAAGTTAATCGTTCCAACTTCATTAGGGACGAAGATATCAATTTTTGAAAATTGCTTCATTTTCGCAATGTTGTAACAAAATTGGTTTGGGTTGCATTTATTCAAAAAATCATATCTTTTGATCCATAAATATTGAAGAAACGAAATTTGGTGTAAATATTCTATGAAGATTGAGCTTTAATTTAAATTTAAGTTAATCGTTCCAACTTCATTAGGGACGAAGATATCAATTTTTGAAAATTGCTTCATTTTCGCAATGTTGTAACAAAATTGGTTTGGGTTGCATTTATTCAAAAAATCATATCTTTTGATCCATAAATATTGAAGAAACGAAATTTGGTGTAAATATTCTATGAAGATTGAGCTTTAATTTAAATTTAAATTAATCGTTCCAACTTCATTAGGGACGAAGTTATCAATTTTTGAAAATTACTTCATTTTAGCAATGTTGTTACAAAATTGATTTCAAAAAAACATATCTTTTGATTCATAAATATTGAAGAAATGAAATTTGGTGTAAATATTCTATGAAGATTGAGCTTTAATTCAAATTAAAGTTAATCGTTCCAACTTCATTAGGGACGAAGTTATAATTTTTTGAAAATTGCTTCATTTTGGCAATCTTGTAACAAAATTGATTTGGGTTGCATTTATTCAAAAAATCATATTTTTTTATCCAAAAATATTGAAGAAATGAAATTTGGTGTAAATATTCTATGAAGATTGAGCTTTAATTTAAATTTAAGTTAATCGTTCCAACTTCATCAGCGACGAAGTTATCAATTTTTGAAAATTGCTTCATTTTAGTAATGTTGTAACAAAATTGATTTGGGTTGCATTTATTCAAAAAATCATATCTTTTGATTCATAAATATTGAAGAAACGAAATTTGGTGTAAATATTCTATGAAGATTGAGCTTTAATTTAAATTTAAGTTAATCGTTCCAACTTCATTAGGGACGAAGTTATCAATTTTTGAAAATTGCTTCATTTTGGCAATGTTGTAACAAAATTGTTTTGGGTTGCATTTATTCAAAAAATCATATCTTTTGATCCATAAATATTGAAGAAACGAAACTTGGTGTAAATATTCTATGAAGATTGACCTTTAATTTAAATTTAAGTTAATCGTTCCAACTTCATTAGGGACGAAGTTATCAATTTTTGAAAATTGCTTCATTTTGGCAATCTTGTAACAAAATTTATTTGGGTTGCATTTATTCAAAAAATCATATCATTTGATCCACAAATATTGAAGAAATGAAATTTGGTGTAAATATTCTATGAAATTTAAGCTTTAATTTAAAGTTAAGTTAATCGTTCCAACTTCATTAGAGATGAAGTTATCAATTTTTGAAAATTGCTTCATTTTGGCAATGTTGTAACAAAATTGTTTTGGATTGCATTTATTCAAAAAATCATTCTTTTGATCCATAAATATTGAAGAAACGAAATTTGGTGTAAATATTCTATGAAGATTGAACTTTAATTTAAATTTAAGTTCATCGTTCCAACAACATTAGGGACGAAATTATCAATTTTTGAAAATTGCTTCATTTTGGAAATGTTGTAACAAAATTGTTTTGGGTTGCATTTATTCAAAAAATCATATCATTTGATCCATAAAAATTGAAGAAACGAAATTTGGTGTAAATATTCTATGAAGATTGAGCTTTAATTTAAATTTAAGTTAATCGTTCCAACTTCATTAGGGACGAAGTTATCAATTTTTGAAAATTGCTTCATTTTGGCAATGTTGTAACAAAATTGTTTTCGGTTGCATTTATTCAAAAAATCATATCTTTTGATCCATAAATATTGAAGAAACGAAATTTGGTGTAAATATTCTATGAAGATTGAGCTTTAATTTAAATTTAAGTTAATCGTTCCAACTTCATTAGGGACGAAGTTATCAATTTTTGAAAATTGCTTCATTTTGGCAATGTTGTAACAAAATTGTTTTGTGTTGCATTTACTCAAAAAATCATATCTTTTGATCCATAAATATTAAAGAAATGAAATTTGGCGTAAATATTCTATGAAGATTGAGCTTTAATTTAAATCTAAATTAATCGTCCCAACTTCATTAGAGATGAAGTTATCAATTTTTGAAAATTGCTTCATTTTGGTAATGTTGTAACAAAATTGTTTTGGGTTGCATTTATTCAAAAAATCATATCTTTTGATCCATAAATATTGAAGAAACGATATTTGGTGTAAATATTCTATGAAGATTGAGCTTTAATTTAAATTTAAGTTAATCGTTCCAACTTCATTAGGGAATAAGTTATCAATTTTTGAAAATTGCTTCATTTTGGCAATGTTGTAACAAAATTGTTTTGGGTTGCATTTATTCAAAAAATCATATCTTTTGATCCATAAATATTGAAGAAACGAAACTTGGTGTAAATATTCTATGAAGATTGACCTTTAATTTAAATTTAAGTTAATCGTTCCAACTTCATTAGGGACGAAGTTATCAATTTTTGAAAATTGCTTCATTTTGGCAATGTTGTAACAAAATTGTTTTGGGTTGCATTTATTCAAAAAATCATATCTTTTGATCCATAAATATTGAAGAAACGAAATTTGGTGTTAATATTCTATGAAGATTGAGCTTTAATTTAAATTTAAGTTAATCGTTCCAACTTCATTAGGGACGAAGTTATCAATTTTTGAAAATTGCTTCATTTTGGCAATGTTGTAACAAAATTGTTTTGGGTTGCATTTATTCAAAAAATCATATCATTTGATCCATAAATATTGAAGAAACGAAATTTGGTGTAAATATTCTATGAAGATTGAGCTTTAATTTAAATTTAAGTTAATCGTTCCAACAACATTAGGGACTAAGTTATCAATTTTTGAAAATTGCTTCATTTTGGCAATGTTGTAACAAAATTGATTTGGGTTGCATTTATTCAAAAAATCATATCATTTGATCCATAAATATTGAAGAAACGAAATTTGGTGTAAATATTCTATGAAGATTGAGCTTTAATTTAAATTTAAGTTAATCGTTCCAACTTCATTAGAGATGAAGTTATCAATTTTTGAAAATTGCTTCATTTTGGTAATGTTGTAACAAAATTGTTTTGGGTTGCATTTATTCAAAAAATCATATCATTTGATCCATAAATATTGAAGAAACCAAATTTGGTGTAAATATTCTATGAAAATTGAGCTTTAATTTAAATTTAAGTTAATCGTTCCAACATCGTTAGGGACGAAGTTATCAATTTTTGAAAATTGCTTCATTTTGGTAATATTGTAAAAAAATTGTTTTGGGTTGCATTTATTCAAAAAATCATATCATTTGATCCGTAAATATTGAAGAAATGAAATTTGGTGTAAATATTCTATGAAGATTGAGATTTAATTTAAATTTAAGTTAATCGTTCCAACTTCATTAGGGACGAAGTTATCAATTTTTGAAAATTGCTTGATTTTAACTATGTTGTAACAAAATTGATTTATTCAAAAAAATCTCATCTCTTTTGGCACAAATATTAAAAAATGATATTCAATGATAATACTAGATATTACAACTTTTAAATATCCTTAAAACGTAGTAAACAGATCGTTTTCTCGAAGAATTTCCTTCCGAACAGCAATGGAGCGGCATATTAATACTATATAAATCAAGGTTGGCCCGTTGTTGTTGATCGTCCCCCCTTTAGCAGAAAGTGGGGGGATTGCCCTACTTTGCGTCCTCAGCCACGACATCTCGAAACGCGGAAACAAGGTTAAACACGCGAACGCGATATTCCGTTTTAAGTTGAAAATTGAAAGGCGATTATGAACGAAAGAAAATTTTGAAAAAAGAAACAAATACGAAGCTGTTGAAACAGCTGAGAAGCGACTCGTGTACTCCGCCATCATGAAATTCCCCCCTTCGACCAACTAAATCGATAACCCCTCAATTGAGAATATGTTGATCACAAAAATGTTTGTAACATTTTATATTTTTTTTTTGGGTGGGGAAAAAGAAATAAATAATAAATAATGAAGAAGCTGTTGTGAGGACGTTTAATTAAACTTTTCCCCAAAGTTCGCATCAACCTACTCTCCTTTTTTTTAGGAGAGCGGTAATTGCTAATTAGCGTCTTCGCTGGATTATAACGTTAACAACGTTACGAGGTCAACGGAGAGAAGAGATGCTTTTTCTGTATGCGGACACAAAACGAAAAAAAATTCAATGTATCATTAATAAATAGTAAACGCAACTTTTCGTCGTACTTAAGCGGTTAATATCGACGTTATCGTAGTCTAAACGGCCCGAACTATTTTTAGTATGGCCAGAAATAGCGGAATTACGGAGATTATAAATAGAGCTCTGGCCGACTCGACACCTCGAACGATTTTATAAATAAACGTAAACTGTACACATACACCACGAGAGAACTACACTTGTCGAAAGATCACAAAAACAGATATAATCTTAATTATTCTACTTTCAAAATAATTAGTTTTGAATGAATTGAATAAAACTGAAATGAAATTAGCAATGAGCGATCAAAATGAGGTCGTTGTCGTCATGGAGATATTGTAGTAAACAAACCTGGTTTCACGTCAAAGTCAAAAAACCCTGAAAAATCTCTCCTGAAAATGTAATAAGCAATGAAGACGATTTGGGCACAAAAATGAGTATGCAGACAAGATACTAGCAAAAAAGGAGTCTTTCAGAGAATCTAAAAGCGCAACTCGAGGAATAGATCTAAATGTCAATGAGAAAAAAAAACAAAACTCCTAGTATAGAGTAGGCAACCACGAAATCGGATAGAACAAAACCTTATAATAGACGAAAACAACGTTGAAGTGTCATCATGTGATCTAACATGTCACATGACGACGATGAGGCGAAAATCCAGAGTGGAAGCATAGTGGGAGAATAATAGGAGCAATCAAGGGCAAGCAATTATATAAGAGGAACACAATATATAAAGTTAAAGTGGTTACCATTGACAGGGCAAGTTCAGAAGATGCTGGATGAAAGAGTACCGAAGAAGACACTACAAATTCAGAACACGATGGGAGATGGCAGAAGGATGAACGTGTTGGGAGTTGCAAACTGGAAAAGAGCATCAAAAGACAGAGACTCGCAACATCAAATCAGATCAACCATTTGCTAATTGATGGCAGGTATCTCTCAAACTTGATGGATATGAGAAAGATATTTAACATCGCAGCCGTTAGAAGCACTTAGAAGACTGCAGAATTAATAAGATGTGGGCACATTACAAACAGATTTAACGGAGGATGCTAAAACAACATCGGGATATAAGAAATCACAGGCCAGAAATGAATGGTTTGACGAAGAGGAAGCATATCGAAAGAAGCAGCAACGCATAACGATATATAAGACACTCCTCTGTCCAAAAACACAATAAAAGAAAGAATCTTAAAAAGCTGGCCCAAAATGTAACAGATCAACAAAAAATTGACATTAGCTCTGCTTCTTTTATATGTTGTTTTTGCTCGATATTGCGTTGGAAACGTTATTAATTGCGATAAAATCGTTGCTAACAACTGCAAAGGGCACTGATATTTGTACGGATGTTAAAAATTCGCTTGCTACAAAAGAAATTGATTTGAAAAAAATTGTTTCCGTAATAACTGATTGTGCTCCAAGTATGGTGGGTAAAAAAAATGGTCATAAGTTTATTTCAAACAGACGTAGGACATTTGATTCTTCAATTCCACTGAACAAGTCTTGTGTGCTAAGCGTGGTTTAATATCTCTTGATAATGTAATGGCGGTAGTCACAAAAATAATCAACCTCATCTCGTCGCAGGCTTTAAACAAGCGAAAGTTCGATATTTTGTTAGATGAAGTCAACTCGGTGTACAACGGCTTACTGATGTACAGGGTGTCCCAATTTCGATGTCCGCATAGGCTATCTCCGAAACTAAAAGAAATAGAAAAGTAGCTTACATGTCATGATCTCGTTTTTCGAGAAAATGCTAATGCCGAAAACTCCAAACAGCTATCGTTTTTTGTTTTCGCCCTATCGGTAAAAACTAAAAATTTTGCGAAAACGATAATCGCGAATATCTCACTTATTATCAAAGATGGAGTATTATAAATAAATGTGTTGTTATGGTGATAACCATACCATGATGGAAAACATTGGGTACGTTCAGCAGGTGTCAACACTTGAATTAAATCAGTCAGCTAGTTGTAGGAGCTTTAATTCAGCGGAACGAAATCGGCTGAACAAGCAATTGAGAATTAGCAGTTTAGCATAACCTAAAACTATGGCCAACAATAATATTTTAGAAAATTTTGTGTTATTACAAGAGGTTATGGATGATGATGTTGATTTTAAGGCTCATTTCATTTTATACAGTTCTGCCAGTTTTCAAAATTAAAGGGGAGAAACAAAAAATATTAATCCTACCCTAGAATTTCACAACCGCTGACAAATTAAGCGCAGATTACTAATATAGCAACTCAACAGTTGACATCGGCTGAACGTGCCCATTGTTTCCAATTATTGCCAAAGTTTGCAGTAGTATTTAAAAATTCACTAAAAACTCTGGCATTATGTGCTGGTGCTCCGTCATATTGAAAATATATCATTTGAGACTTATTTAATGGCAAATTGTCGACAAAAGGCATAATATGCTGCCTTGATATATTGAGGTATTACATGAGTTTAAGTTTTTATGGTAGATACTATATGCCAAAATTCTATTATCTAAAAGG
This sequence comes from Onthophagus taurus, assembly GCF_036711975.1. NCBI lineage: Eukaryota > Metazoa > Arthropoda > Insecta > Coleoptera > Scarabaeidae > Onthophagus > Onthophagus taurus. The sequence continues at coordinate 10,938,334 of NC_091975.1, read as the reverse complement.
GCACACCATACATTGAACCCCAACCTTCTTTGAACACTCAGAGACTTCATTGGTCCAGATGACATTTTGAACTACATTTTCCAAATATCATCTACAAAATTCTAATCTTAGATTGACATCTCCGGCACGTAAATAATGAGTTAGCCCCGCTTTGTATGGTTTATACAATTTTCTTTCATATTCGGGAGCAGCGGTTTTTGGGTCAGACGTCTTGTTCAATTTCTCTGCAAGATGTTGATTGACTTATCGCAAGTGAAGCCAACATATTGACTTCATCCTCTTGCAAGCCATTTTGGTATGTTTTTGCACGTGGTTTGGGGAAGGACCAAAAATCTATTAAATTTTCTGCTAACCGGCTGAAGGTTCTTACGTGCGGTTGTCTTCTTTGCGGATACCTTGTGAAATATAATTCCGCGGCTAACGTCACATTCTTATCTGATAACATATAGCATTCCATCATGTTACATTTTCATAATCTTCGAAGTTCATTGTAAAGTTTTATTCAGTTTTGTTATACTTTGACACCTAACATGCTGGTGCATCGTACCAGCTCATAATGACAGAGTTGTTATCGAATTTTTAAATACAATCTTTGGCAATTATTTGATACATTCCATTACATTATCAAGAGATATTAAACCACTCTTAGCACACAAGGCTTGTTCAGTAGAATTGAAGAATCAAATGTCCTACGTCTGTTTGAAATAAACTTATGAAACTATTTTTTTACCCACTATACTTGGAGCACAATCAGTTGTTATGGAAACAATTTTTTTCAAATCAATTTCTTTTGCAGCAAGCGATTTTTTAACATCCGTACAAATATCAGTGCCCTTTGCAGTTGTTAGCAACGATTTTATCGCAATTAATAACGTTTCCAACGCAATATCGAGCAAAAACAGCTAAACGAGCAGATTTAGTGCTTTCGTCAAGACATAGCGATATAAAAGAAGCAGAGCTAATGTCAATTTTTTGTTGATCTGTTACATTTTCGGCCAGTTTTTTAAGATTCTTTTATTGTGTTTCTGGACAGAGGAGTATCTTATATATTGTTATGCGTTGCTGCTTCTTTCGATATGCTTACTCTTCGTCAAACCATTCCTTTCTGGCCTGTGATTTCTCATATCCCGCCGTTGTTTTAGCATCCTCCGTTAAATCTGTTTGTAATGTGCCCACATCTTATTAATTCTGCAGTCTTCTAAGTGCTTCTAAGGGCTGCGATGTTAAATATCTTTCTCATATCCATCAAGTTTAAGAGATACCTGCCATCAATTAGCAAATGATTGATCTGATTTGATGTTGCGAGTCTCTGTCTTCTGATGCTCTTTTCCAGTTTGCAATGTCCACAATAGCCTATGTGTTGATGTCCACATAGGCTATTGTGGACATCGAAATTTGGGACACCATGTACAATAATGTTTGCTGGTTGAGTCGCGAGAACGTACTTCAAAGATTTGTTGATTGCTTGGAAGAAATCAGACTGTTTCTGCAAAATGAGGGAAAAATTGAACAATACCCACAGTTGTTGGATGTTATGTGGCTTTCAAAATTGATATTTTTTAAAGAAACTGTAAGTTTTCAGGAACGATATTATCACAAGAAACTATAAGTATTTTCCAAATTTGAAAAAATATATCAACGATTTGGAAATATATGAGAAAGCAGACGAACACGAAGTTACTGAAGAATTTATTTCTGTGATTGATCCTTCAATCAGGGAATTTTCAACGAGATTTTCTCAGTTCAAAGAATTATCGGAAATACTCAATACTTTATTACTTATTCACTGAATTTCTCTCAATTCGATTGGTTGGAAATTGAAGAATTTGAAATGTAGCTGATTGATTTCCAGTCTAGTTCAATAAGAAAGAGGAAAGAGTTAGAATTAATTGAAACAGAAAGATTGATAAGTAATATATGTGAAAATGTTAATAACAAAATTCTGGAAACATGGAATGCGTTACCAGTTTTCTATTTACCTATTTTAACAATATTTTCATCATCCTATGCCTGCGAGTCATTATTTTCAGAGATGAATAACATTAAAGACTCGGTTAGAAACCGTTTGACAGATGACTCCAGTTGAGCATGCATTCTGCTAAAAGTAATATCTTACAACCCTATCATATGTCTACGACCTCATTAAACAATTCTTTAGAAAAATATCACGTTGATACGAAAAGGTTCGCCATTCCTAATAGAGAAACTTGAGAAGACAGAAATGACATGGATGAACGTCTGAAAAATGATGTCACATTTCATTTCTTCGTCGACTTCTGGGCAGCATATCTCAGATGTGCTAAGCAATAGATAATTTAATCCCCATGTAGTCCTAATTGCCCTTCAACACTGGGTGAGTACAATCGTTGCTTTTTTGGTTTTGCAACTAATGGGTGATTTCCAAGTCAGTCCTTTGTCCAAAAATTTCACCTCTGGAGCAAAGGTTAATGGACTGTTGCAGAAATGGGGTGGTGTTAAGTGTTTCCTCTGTTTAGTGAAGTTACAGTGTCACCAGAAATAAAAATTGCGTCTCTCCAACCTAACCTTTAATTAGCGTGAGTGCATTCAATTTTATGGCTCATAGAAACTTATCATGACTCAATCTCCATCACCTGTTTTCTTTGAAGTATTCTTCACCGGCGAGACGATAGCAACAAACCGCTCAGCAACAAACTTTTTCATTCATACATTCATTTCATGTCACACAATTTCAGATTCTGATAAAATAGGTGTATTTTATCAGAATCTGAAATTGTGTTTTGATGATTTTGAATCTGGTAACGTTACCAACCTTTGCATTTTAAGTTATTTAGTTTATCAATTTAAAAAACGCGTATGCAAATGCGTGAGCGAGGTGAGTCGCACACCATTGGAAAGAGCAGAACATTTCCCATAAGATGAATATAGTTCTAGAGTTTTCTCCCCTTCATACAAGAGAGTTATTGACCTAAGCGTGGTTTAGCCGCGGCAAAAATTCGTGGTTTAGGTAGTTCATAGTCAGAAAAAAGGATTGTGCAAACATGCACATCGTTGGAAAGAGCAGGAAATTTCCCATAAGCTGAATATAGTTGTAGAGTTTTCTCCCTGTCAAATAGGAAAGTTATTAGTGCAAGAAATATTTGCGTGTTTTCATCGGTGTTTTCTTACAGACGCTTATAGATATTGACGGACGAAAACTCGGAATAAGATAGTCCAAGGTCAGCTCTTTCCGAATATGTAAACCATTTATTGAATTTCCATCTGGTAACGGCTGCACAAGGCCGTGAAGTTTGTTAATTTTGAGGTAAATTGAATGCAGCGCGACGTTTCTTATTTTTTCTTGCTCTTATTATCAACATATCGGCGGACGAAAACTCGGTTTAAGATAGAGAATAACAACGATATGGCCCCTAGAAGTAGGTGGAAATATAAAGGAAAAAGTTTGTTGCTGAGCGGTTTGTTGCTATCGTCTCGCCGGTGTATTCTTCTAAGTTATTGGTGTTGTGTTATTAGTACGTCTGGTTTCCATGAATAGCATTGTAGATGATACCTTAAACAATAATAAATGACTTATATTTACATATGTTAAAATCCGGCTACAAGCTTCTACAACCTCGTTTAAAGGATTTAATAGGATTAAATCGGAAATTCTCACAAAATTTATGTAATAATATCAATGTTATAAGTAATAACAGTCGGTAGAGAGAATTTTGCACGTGTTGAAGTGGTGTCGTATGCGATCGTTGCGGCAATTAAAGCATGTTTACAACGAGCTGTGTGGTGAAGGCCGCCTGCGCGAAAAATTCTCGAGCATTCGTCACTAATAATAGATTTAAACCGCACGGCGGCGAATTGAATCATCGCCTGACACAATGCCAAGGTCCGTGAGGGACCTAAAACTCCCAGTCCCATTTTTTTTCGAAACATTCACGAGATTTCCTATAATTCTTTAAATCTGTGTAGAATCTTTTCCAGGTCAATTTTTAGGACGAGTTGACACCGAATGGTTGTAGTAAAAATGTTTCGGGGTCTGTCAATAAATAAGAAGTCTGGGGATCTTGTGTATGGTGGAGTATACCTGTTTCTTTTTTTTTTTTCGTTTTTGGTTTCTGTGGTGTCAGGTAGTCTGGGTTTACAGGTGATTTTCCATAAAATCAAAACTTAACGATTTCTTTTTCACGTTATTTACGTTTTAATACTTTTTATTATACACATTTCTAAGTTTATATTTCACAATCTTTAGATAAACTTGTTATCAGTGGGGAAAATAGCACGTGAAGGTCCCTCCTCGTCGTTGTCGGTTTTAAGTTGCGATTAGATATATTGTGACTTTCGTTGTTCATTCATCGAAATTATTATTGTATATTTTAACCTTACGTTTAATTAATTAATTAATTGTTTCTTTTTTAAATCAGTTGACGAAATCTAATAACGTATGTGTTGTTTTGTTTCGCTGAATGGATACTTTTCGGTGCGTTTGTTGTGTGTATTTATAAAACATTGGGCACGTTTATTTTTAAAACTGGACTTTTACGCGACCGCTGCCGCTGAACATGCTGCCGCCGTAAATATTGGGCTAGCAATTTGTTTACCGCGTATGCGGCAATTATACGATAACATTTACGAGCATTTGTCTGCCGCAAACTAAATTTATCTACATTTAACACATTATCGAAATGTTGGAATTAAAAAAAAATAAAAAGTCTTCGTTAAATCCAGTTATTGCATAATTTAAGTTTCCTGCTGACCATAACTTTTTGATATCAACTTTAAGAATTATTACTAATATAATTCCTAAATTAATGACTTAGAGATTCGGGGTATTGCATATCTCCATGAGTCATTGCATTTAAGCCATCAAGAAATGTTAAAATTAACTTATGCCACAGAAATTATTTTTTGGTCAACACAAGCCAGAAAGAGTAATGAAGCAATGATAAAGATTTTTGTATTTAACACCCAGAATTATGATGCAAGAGCAACGATAGAGTATTTTGAACCAAAAAATTTCTGCTAATAAAAGTCAATCATAGACTATATACCGGTGTGGTGTACCATTTTTGCAACATTTGAAGAAGAAAATGTTGTACTCTTTTACACACTAATTACTAATTAACTTGCGAACCTCTTATGTAAAGTATTAATCTTCTTAATAAATAAGATATTTTTGACTCTTAATTTGCAATTTCACTAATATGTTTTTGTTATCACTTACGCTATAATTTCTACTCCATTTATTAATCTACATCCTCATGACTTTATCTTTACCCAATCTAAACCGCGCCCCGCCCAACCCTAATTTATCCTCTTTTAATTACGTTGTACAGCTTAACTAGTAAGTACTACATTAGTGAGAAATTATATCTGAAGTAGATCTACTAGTTGATATCTGAACTATATAAATTAGTATTAGATTTGAACAACTGGTCACTACTAGATAAATATTGTTTATTAAAATATCATCATCAAAAAATAGGAAATATTAACCAATTGCAGCTGTATCTACCATATCGATAACGATTATCTATCAGATGTTATCTATCAAAACACTGTCGCCACGAAATTCGTCGTTTCTCCGTATGCTAAACTGATTGAAGTGCCGATAAAATTAAACACTCGGTGAATGTAAAGCATATAAATTACAAAAGATTGTTACCGTTATGAGTGGATGATAACTTTGACTTCTTGATGAAAAGAGACATGCCTGACTCAAAGCAGATATTCTTTATGGTACATGACAGACTCTGCAATTTAGTTTTGGGCTTGCTTGAACGTTTATAATTTCTAGACAATCTTATTAATTCTTTCGCTGCTGTCATTGATTCCATAATGCTATCATCTCTATTGACTCTGTTTTGATTCTGCATTCTGCTTTATTCAAGCTTAGCGGATATTATATTGTGCATGAGTTCCACCTTGCCAGTCTGTGCATCCAAGCATATATATTTTCCAGACATATGAATATCATTTCTTGCACTTTCTTCAAATTCAATTTTATTTAATTGAGGGGAAAACGTTACTTATATATCTTAGTAAATATAGTCAAAAAAGATGCAAATTCAAAAATTCCTGGAAGCCGTGTTTATTGAAACTAAGAAATGAAACTTAATTTAAATTGAAGCATAAAGCTTTCTCTTTAAAATGATGTATCATAATTGTTGGGTTGGATTGGAAAAATATTGAGAAAAAAAATGTTGAAACAAAACTTACATTTTCGTATAACCTAAAAGTGTCAAAAAAGATGCTAATTTAAAAAATCCTGGAAGCCGTATTTATTGAAATTAAAGAATGAAACTTATTCTAAATTAAAGCTTAAAGCTTTCTCTTTAAAATGATGTATAATAATTGTTGGGTTGAATTGGAAAAATAGAGAAAAAAAATGTTGAAACAAAACTTACATTTTCGTATAACCTAAAGTGTCAAAAAAGATGCTAATTTAAAAATTCTTGGAAGCCGTATTTATTGAAATTAAGGAATGAGACTTGTTCTAAATTAAAGCTCAAAGTTTTCTCTTTAAAATGATGTATAATAATTGTTAGGTTGGATTGGAAAATATTGAGAAAAAAATGTTAAAACAAAACTTACATTTTCGTATAATCTAAAACTGTCAAAAAAGATGCTAATTTAAAAATGTCTAGAAGCTGTGCTTATTGAAATTAAGGAATGAGACTTATTTTAAATTAAAGCTTAAAGCTTTCTCTTTAAAATGATGTATAATAATTGTTGGGTTGGATTGGAAAATTATTGAGAAAAAAAATGTTGAAACAAAACTTACATTTTCGTATAACCTAAAAGTGTCAAAAAAGATGCTAGTTTAAAAATTCCTGGAAGCCATATTTATTGAAATTAAGGAATGAGACTTATTCTAAATTAAAGCTCAAAGCTTTCTCTTTAAAATGATGTATAATAATTGTTGGGTTAGATTGGAAAAATATTGAGAAAAAAATGTTGAAGCAAAACTTACATTTTCGTATAACCTAAAAGTGTCAAAAAAGATGCTAATTTAAAAATTCCTGGAAGCCGTATTTATTGAAATTAAGGAATGAGACTTGTTCTAAATTAAAGCTCAAAGCTTTCTCTTTAAAATGATGTATCATAATTGTTGGGTTGGATTGGAAAAATATTGAGAAAAAAAATGTTGAAACAAAACTTACATTTTCGTATAACCGAAAAAGTGTCAAAAAAGATGCTAATTTAAAAATTCCTGGAAGCCGTATTTATTGAAATTAAGGAATGAGACTTGTTCTAAATTAAAGCTCAAAGCTTTATCTTTAAAATGATGTATAATAATTGTTGGGTTGGATTGGAAAATTATTGAGAAAAAAAATGTTGAAACAAAACTTACATTTTCGTATAACCTAAAAGTGTCAAAAAAGATGCTAATTTAAAAATTCCTGGAAGCCGTATTTATTAAAATTAAGGAATGAGACTTGTTCTAAATTAAAGCTCAAAGTTTTCTCTTTAAAATGATGTATCATAATTGTTAGGTTGGATTGAAAAAATATTGAGAAAAAAAAGTTGAAACAAAACTTACATTTTCGTATAATCTAAAACTGTCATAAAATATGCTAATTTAAAAATGTCTAGAAGCTGTGCTTATTGAAATTAAGGAATGAGACTTATTTAAAATTAAAGCTTAAAGCTTTCTCTTTAAAATGATGTATAATAATTGTTGGGTTGGATTGGAAAAATATTGAGAAAAAAAATGTTGAAACAAAACTTACATTTTCGTATAACCTAAAAGTGTCAAAAAAGATGCTAATTTAAAAATTCCTGGAAGCCGTATTTATTGAAATTAAGGAATGAGACTTGTTCTAAATTAAAGCTCAAAGCTTTGTCTTTAAAATGATGTATAATAATTGTTGGGTTGGATTGGAAAAATATTGAGAAAAAAAATTTTAAAAGAAAACTTACATTTTCGTATAACCTAAAAGTGTCAAAAAAGATGCTAATTTAAAAATTCCTGGAAGCTGTGTTTATTGAAATTAAGGAATGAGACTTGTTCTAAATTAAAGCTCAAAGCTTTCTCTTGAAAATGAAGTATAATAATTGTTGGGTGGATTGGAAAAATATTGAGAAAAAAAATGTTGAAACAAAACTTACATTTTCGTATAACTTAAAAGTGTCAAAAAAGATGCAAATTTAAAAATTTTTGGAAGCCGTATTTATTGAAAATAAGGAATGAGACTTGTTCTAAATTAAAGCTCAAAGCTTTCTCTTTAAAATGATGTATCATAATTGTTGGGTTGGATTGGAAAAATATTGAGAAAAAAAATGTTGAAATAAAACTTACATTTTCGTATAACCTTAAAGTGTCAAAAAAGATGCTAATTTAAAAATTCCTGGAAACCGTATTTATTGAAATTAAGGAATGAGACTTGTTCTAAATTAAAGCTCAAAGTTTTCTCTTTAAAATGATGTATCATAATTGTTAGGTTGGATTGAAAAAATATTGAGAAAAAAAATGTTGAAACAAAACTTACATTTTCGTATAACCTAAAACTGCCAAAAAATATGCTAATTTAAAAATTCCTGGAAGCCGTATTTATTGAAATTAAGGAATGAGACTTGTTCTAAATTAAAGCTCAAAGCTTTCTCTTTAAAATGATGTATGATAATTGTTGGGTTGGGTTGGAAAATTATTGAAAAAAAAAATGTTGAAACAAAACTTACATTTTCGTATAACCTAAAAGTGTCAAAAAAGATGCTAGTTTAAAAATTCCTGGAAGCCATATTTATTGAAATTAAGAAATGAGACTTATTCTAAATTAAAGCTCAAAGCTTTCTCTTTAAAATGATGTATCATAATTGTTAGGTTGGATGGGAAAAATATTGAGAAAAAAAAATTTAAAAGAAAACTTACATTTTCGTATAACCTAAAAGTGTCAAAAAAGATGCTAATTTAAAAATTCCTGGAAGCCGTATTTATTGAAATTAAGGAATGAGACTTGTTCTAAATTAAAGCTCAAAGTTTTCTCTTTAAAATGATGTATCATAATTGTTAGGTTGGATTGGAAAAATATTGAGAAAAAAATGCTAATTTAAAAATTTAATAAATGTTGGAAATGTTGTCCATTTTGATCTAAACATAAGTTCACTTTTCGTTTTATATTGTTGAACACATTTTGCAGTGTTTCTGGAATAATACCTTGAACGGCTTCTGTAATTGCTTCACGTAATTCATCCAAATTATGTAATCGATTACAGGATACTTTAGTTTTTAAGTATCCAAACATAAAATAATCTAATGGCGTCAAGTCAGGTGAGCGAGGAGGCCATCGATCTCTGCTTATCACCCTGTCATCAAAGAACTGATGCAAATGTTCCAATGTCATCATCGTGAAGTTACTCGATAAATGGATTTAGAATTATTTCTCGATAATTTGTTGCATTGATATTTTCATCAAAGAAAATAGGGCCAATAATTCTTCTTCTAGACATTGCCAACCAAACACTAACTTTTTGAGGATGTAAAGGACTTTCAACAAACACATGTGGATTTTCTGCAGCCCATATTCGACAGTTTTGTGAATTTACATAACCACTCAAATGAAACCAAGCTTCGTCACTGAAAAATGTGAGGTCTAACATGTTATCACTATTTAAAACTTCGTTAAACCAATGACAGTACTGCATGCGACGAGGAAAATCAGGATAAGCATCGTAAAGATTTTTTGGGGCTTGTTTCCATTCTTTCACGAACAACTTCTGTAAGAACTATGGGCCGGCCAGTAGATTTTCCTTTACAAAGTGATGACGTTTGCACATGTTGAATAAAGGAATCAGAAATAACGTTGACTTCAGGAAACTCCTCTTGAAATTTGGTACGAATATTTCCAAATTCCTTCTTTATTGCGTATTCCTGTGCGGAAATAAGCTTCAACAATTAATCGATTATGTAAATCGGTGAAAGCCATTTATTTACTAATGTTATTGTTTACCTATCACAAATACGCGTAATTCAGGTGACAATAAAAAAAGCCTTTTTTGATAATAAATATAAAATTGTAAGAGAAAAATATGAAATATAACTCAAAAGCCAAATTCAAACACCTTACAATGTTGAACGCTCTGTAGAAGGTACCAACAACTCTAAATGCGCCGAATAGATGACTACAGTTTAAAATTACCAGTACTTTAAAGTATCGACAAGGTTTTTTTAAAGATAAATATCAAATCCTTCAATAATCAAATTACGGTGTCAGGTAAAGATAAATAGTTTATGTAAACAAAGCAGTTCATTCCAGGAAACCCAGTTAATTACAACCAAATTAGGAAGAATTTGTTTACAATTCAAAAACAATTCTTATTATTTAGTTAAGTATTAAGAACCATTTTTATAATTTCAAGTAAATACACGAGCAACAATTTCTAAAATGACCGTTTGCGATTCAATTCAAGGCCGTAAAGTAGTCAGGCGTAACGACCGATTTCATATACATTAAACAGAACACGCCTCCTCTTCTGCAAGACCTCGAGCTTAGCGGCAGCAGGTCGCGTGACAAATACTGTTTACACCGTACGTTCAACATGAGGATGCCAAAAAAGCAATTTTAAAGTCACTTTCTCCGTCTACTGCCCCCCGTGAGTTTAATAGAAGCCTGTTCGAATCTGGGGCAAAGCGCAAATCCGTCGTAAAGGACGAAGATTCGTCTCGACTCTGCCTCTCTGGGACTGCCGACGCCGTTTCTGCGCCAATTACTGTGCTATTAATAGCGTCGTTATACTTTATTATAAACGGCGAGAAGGGAGTGAGATGGATTCTTAAGATACAAAGATTTAATTTGAACTTGATTAAAAATAAAAAATTAAATAAATTTTCTAATTTCATAAAGTAAATCGGGTGATTGACCGTGGCCGCTCGATCAGCGCATCGGCGTCGGCCATCACGGCCGAAATCGCGTCTGGTGGGGCCATAATCGGGGGGGCGTCGATCGAAAGAGAGGGGTTTGAACCGCACGATGATGGGGGGACAATATACGATGTCTGTGTTGTTCTAAGCGAGATTCGAAAAGCAAGAAAGAAAAACTTTTAACCAAACATTCATAAAATAAAAAAACGTTGAAAAAATAAACCAAGAAAGCGATTTCTTTTAGGCCACAAAGAGACATTGAAAGAAAAGATGTGGTGGGTTAGCCGCATAGAAAACGTGTTGCTCTTGCACAACTTCACATACAAGAGAGGAGAAAGCTAATGTTTCGCCAATGGCAATTAACTGTTAATTGACGAGTTCTAAACCCATCATCATCGTCATCCGGATTCATTTCAATTCAGTTCACTAAGTATTTATATAAATCATTTTTTAATAAAACCCAACTTTCCTTGAACTTGTTCGTCCCTCGAGAACTAAGTCCCTTCTTCTCGAAGTTTCTCTCAAAGTAGAAAACTTAAAGAGTACTTAATTACCAGCTTTTTTTTCTTTCAAATCACGTTTAAGCGTTTTTTAATCAATTTGGGGTCACCACACTTCGAAATGATCTCTATTATGGCTTTAAAAGTACTTTAACATTGTCCCAAATTTTAACTAAAACGAATTTTTAATTAATAAATAAAATTTGTTTAAATTTAAATTTTAGCGAAATCTGTCAAAAGTGAAAAAGCGTTTAAATTTTCATGCAACACCTTCGTGAGCGTTTAACCTTTCCGATTCTATGGCTACGTTAATACGTGTTGGGGAAGTAATTAGTGCGAAATATGCGTTTGGGGAAAGTTATTAAATAAATATTAATCGATCGAAATTAGCCTTAGAAAACTCAACTCCTCTGTCATTGACAACTAGTCTAGTCAAGATAACTACAATGACAATGATATTGGTGTAGAACGTGGATGGGGAGCCATAAAAAAGGCTCTCATTAACACGCAAGATATCAACATTGCATGATCCAGCTCATAATAGAGAAAAGAAGCCATCTTTAAAAGAAATTTCCTGTATAATATGTTAGTCTCACACTCCGCTTGCTTGAATGTTTTCATCTGAACCTGAGCATGATATTGTTTTTGTTTAATTTTGTCCATTATATGTTGTTGTAATATTTTTTTTTACTTCTGCACATGATATTTTCTTCTGCAAATCATTATAACGTCGTTTCTACTCCTAATACTTTCATTGTACATCTGAAATTGTGATTCTGTTCGTGATGTTTTGCTTCTGCACAACCTGCAAATAACTAATAAATAAATCAATACTGTTTCTGCTAAAATCTTACTTCTACTCATTATATTTTGTTTCTGGACATAATATTTTCTTCTATATCTCATTTTCTCCATCATTGATTTCACCCATAATTAATTTTATACTAAGATAAGGAAATAAAGTCAAATAACCAACAATTCTCCTGGACATATTCCCTCTCTAAAGCACAATTATTATATATATCCTAATAAAGGGTTCACCAGGACGTGGTCATGTTTATAATGAATGTTGCAAACTGCCAAGCGATGTTATTTTATTTTATTAATTAGCTAGAAGATCTGCAAAGAGACATCTGCAAATAATGACGCTAAAACATATTTCCTCACCCAACATCTTTAGGCGAAATGCTCAACGTTGGCGATTTAATTTTGTAAATTAATGCAACTTGACTTATAGGATTTACTAATTATAGAGGTTTAGAAATCTCAAATAACTTAATCAAGTGGAATTAAAAACGTGTCGACCCCCATCACATGCATTAAGTTGTATTAATCCAATTTGAAAAGATTTTCCTCCTCCACTAACAATAAGAAGAGAATCTTACCTTAAACTCCCTTTGTAATATTATAATCCTCATTTTCGAAAACAATCCAACTTCATGCTTGACGTTTCATAACTGTCATTTTTGACAGACGTCAAATTTGACGTTTACACTCGAATTACAATTTTGGTTTATCATTTACATGCGAATGCTGACGACAAATAAACACACAGAGAGTGAGTGGACGATAAAAATAAAAAATAAAACGACAACGAAGGGTTTTCTTTTTAAACGAAATAATAGTAAAGCTTTTTGTTCTGTTAAAGAAAATACGCGTGGAGAAACGAAGGAGGAAAATTGGGGATTCGAACGCGACACTGACCTTTCTCTCTCGGGGATCAGCTTAACGTTTTCATTTTAGAATAAACGCATTTTGCGCTGTGGTTACGATAAGCGATAAGTTGCGTAAGTAAACGTTCTATTTTAAAATAACTTAAAATAGGATTTGTTGTTCTTACCTAAGGACGTCCTCGAAATGAGTGTGTTGTATCCTTGTTTCCTCTTTTTCGTGGTGAAATTTGAGTGAAAAAAAAAGTAGGTAATCCTTTTAGTTAAAGAAGGTTTTGTCGAGTTGTAACACTTGCACTTAAAAAAGAAGCTCTACACAACAACCGTTCATCGGCGATGAAACAGGTTTCCGTCGTTCTCTCGGGCTCACTCAAAAAACCCAACACAAAACCAACAACTGGGGGACTAAAAAAATGGAAAAAATAAAGTAATTCGCTACTTATTTTCTTTTAGGTCCGCGAAAGTCGTTTACGTGGCACACATTTCGATTTTCACATAATTTCACTGTTATTTATCGGAAATCATATTATTAGTTCTCTTTTTCTGTTTCTGCGTATTCTTCCGGGACACTTTTTAACCGATCCGGTTGGGACGTTTTAACGGGATTAAACGTCGGAAATCGCCGATTGCTAACGCGGGAAACAAGTCGGAAATTTCTCGCTTTTTTCTCTCTGTTTCGGATTCACAGTAAAAAGGCGCGGTTCTAAACGATTCGTCGACGTGGCCCCGACGACGATTTACGCTCAAATGTGCGCTACTTTAAAACATCGGGCGCAAACTCGACGATCTGTTAATAGTGGGGGGCCCACCTTCTATCATTTTAATACTAAAAGCAAAAAAAAATACTACATTAAATAAATCCCAACCAATAATTTACTTTACCTATTTCATTATAATCACAACAACATTTTTAATATAAACATAATTATTCTTTTTAAAACGTTATTTGAATGGAAACGTCATTTTGGAAATGAAATGAGGTTATGTTATGTAGTTAACTACCTTACCGACTTTTGACAAGATAACCTGTTCTACCGGTGGGATGAAAATTTCCTTATAAATCAGCACCTTGGCATACTTTCTCCGTTTTAAGAACCAGATTTTTGTCCCCGAATTTATCAATTTCGAGGAAGGTTATTTTAATATTACAATGTAATTTTTCTTCGTAAATGTCACAACCACAAAAATTATTGCATTAACCAATTTTGTTTTTATAAGCAATTAATTTAAACATTAACATTTAAAAGAAATCGGATAACTTGTTCTTAATGTTTAAATAAACTAAAAATAAACATGATTTAAAATTATTATACGAAATTCATTATCACGTATGCAACACATTTAGCACAAAATTTTAAGTAAACTGTATTACCAACATATTAATAATTTTTGTTCTTTTTCGTATTTATTTATGATAAATAGCATATTAATTGTTTATTTTTATTATTGAAAAGGACGTATTTTGTTACGGAGTATGAGTTTTTATCATAATATTAATGCGATAGAACGGCTGCCAAAAAGAAGATGGCGCTATTATTATTGCTTCCAAACTGAGGGGAGCTACTCTTCCAGATGATCTAAATAAGAAGATCTTTGCTTATTCAAACTGTTCTTTTCTCTCCCTTGTGTGTCTTTGCGGTCGTTATCGAACCAAGCCTCCTTCCTCTTGTAAGTTTGGTATCCCAGTATTTTTTTGACTATTTCCATGATTGCTACTTTTATTTTGGTCCAATGTCCTTGTACTGTTATTAGAGAGTCAGTTTTCTTGTTATATCACTAGAGAATAAAGAACAGTATCTTGTGGGCATCCCAGGATTAGAAAGGAGACTCTTTTCCATTAATTGGTGGTCTATCTGGGTATGGGTGGCGCCATCTGTTGATGTGAATTTCTATGAGAAACATATTGAGGTTATCTTCATGCTTTTAGTTGTAGCAAAATCTATTATTTATACAAGAATTATCCTAGTATCTAATGGAGCCTATATTTGGGGTAAAAGTGGTTACAACATTTTGAACCTTTCTTGAATAATGAAAAAAAAATGATTATTAAATGTTTATTCAATAACATTAAGTTACAAACATATCATCGTCCCGATTTCTGCCCTTTTTCTCGGACTGTTGCCTCAAAAACTGCAACCCAGCTGTAATAGATTCTGCAATATCCTCTTTTGGCTTGGACGTTTTTAATTTTTTACTTCCACTTGGCCCATAATAATCAAAAGTAGGCGGAGGGGCAATCTCAACACCTTTTCCGCGTTTATCTTCCTCATAACTTCCTCTCATTAATTCATCAGAATCAGAATTTGAATCAGAATTTGAATCAGAACATTCGTTAATAATCGGCCTTCTTTGAAACTGAGTTTTTTCTTTATAAGGATTTAATTTCTTTGCAGGATTATTAATTTTCGGGGGTGGTTTTGATGTATCAACTTTAAATTTGTTATCAACTCGTTTCTTTCGCTCATTATACGCTTTAGGAGGTGCGAATTCATCGTTTCTTTCCCTTCGTTTCTTATAAACCCATTCTTCTTGGGTCAACTCTTCTTTAACACCTTCTTTTCCAATATCCCACGGCCTAATATGTCGTTTTCTTTGTTCTTCGCGTTTACGATCTGCTTCAATTTCTTGCGGGGTACTTTTTGATTGATTATCTTCTAAATTTTTTTCAATAACTTCGTCAGTTTGTTCTGATTCTTCTTCTGGGGGTAATCCCATTCTTTCTCGTTTTCGATTTCTCGCCGCTTTCGCCCTAGCTGCTAATTGAGCGTCTCTTAATTTTTTTTTGTCTTCCGCTTTTTGTTGTTCGCGTTGCGTTTCTTCGCGAAGTTTTTTTAGGGCTTCTTGTTGACGCGTTCTTTGACGCTCGTCTTTTGAGAAGCCGTAATAACCCACGCCGTGGACTCTAGCTTCGTCGAAGAGGATATCTTGGTAATGAACGTCGCTTTTTTTGGTTAATTCTTCCTCTTCTTTTTCCCATTTTTGTCGTAAAAGCTCTGTTCTCATGTCGTTTGATAATAATTCAGAGTTTTCGTCGAATTTGATATCATTGTCTTTAACTTTTTCCTCATTCTTTTCGATTTCATCAATTTTATCATCGCTTTTTTCTTGTTTCTTTTTAATCGTTTTCTTTAACTCCACGTCTTTTTCTTTAATGTGTTCTAAATCTTTCCTTAAACATTTCCTCGTTCTTCCTAAACAATCCGTGTACTCAACCCATTCATCCTCACGATTTTTGGCAGGTTCGTATTCGTCGGAAAAGTGTCTTTCTTCGTCACTTTCGGGGTAATGATCGTAATCGTCTTCTTCATTTGAGTCATCGGGAGGTTTTGCGTTCGTCAATTTCCTTCCAAATTGGACCAAAAATCTTTCGCTACCTCTCTTTTTCTTTCCTTGTTCTAATTGTTCGTACAATTTCGATTTGGCTTGTAAAACATCTCGCGATTTTTTCAACAAATCTTCATCCTCCACTTCATCAAGCTTCGATCGTTCGGTTACCCCTTTATTTTTTAATTCCAACGGGGTACTTTTCCGGGATTCTTGAACCGATTTCGCTTTATTTTGAAGCTTAGCTTTCGTTACTTCATCTTGTTTTCGTAAAATTTCCGCTTTTAAACTCAGTAACTAAAAAGTGAGGTTAGGATTAAATTAAAACGGATTAAACACGAAATAATAACTTACAGATGATTTACTTATTTCGTACGTACTCATTTCGTAACGAATTTTTATTATTAATTAACCTTTCAATCTTTAATCATCAATAATTATAATAATTTTTAATTTTGACGTTTCTCATGAAGGTTATGTTATTTTTTTTAAGGTTATGTTAAACGTCATTAAACGTCAGTTCTAAGTGGATTTTGATTTTATGCATTTTATGTGCGAATTAAAGATAAGATTGAAGGTGAAGTGAGTTAAAACTTATTAATGCGTAAGTAAATATATAACAAGGGTCAAATAAAATGGAAATATTCAACTTGGTTTGTGTTGGTAGAGAAAAAAAGAAAACAAGGAAGACAAAGATCTATATAAATCTGAGTAAAAATCTATTTTTAGAAAATCCTCATCGAAACGTTTTCGGTTTAGTTAGTATACGGGTGAGGAATTTGTGGAATTCGAACGATTTCGAATCCACCAGCGTCGCAAGTGCCATCTCGCGAGGTATTTGGTCGGTGGGCAAGTCTTCTCGGTTTATTAGAGAGAGCTTGGTGATTTTTTTTGTGTCCTATACGTTCCTAAAGTGTGTGTGTTCCGTTTGTGGGGCCGGCATCGTCTAAATTTGCACCCTTTTATTCGCAGCTTTCAGTTCTTACTTCTGTAAGTTTGCGTTTAGACCCGAACGGGATTCGTACATCGTTTTCTTGTCGGTTTATTTGCGATTTCGCGAGAGCCAACTAACCATCCTATACATATGTTTGTTTTCGTGCATTCCGATCTAATTTTCTCTCAACTACTGAGCCGTATACAGACTCCCTTCCTACATACTTCGATATATAAACGTTTCTAATATTATTTCACGGGTAACGAGTATATCATAGTCTCAATCCCGAGTTTGTCCCGTTTATAATTCGTCCTTTTTTAACTCGTTAAAAACATCGTAAAGTTATCTCTTTTTTTCTTCGTTTCTTTTTAGATGTTCAAACATAAAAGTGTTGAGAAGAATTCTTTTGGGGCTTTTCGATTATGAGCGCTCTACAACAAACGAACCGTTTTAGATCACGAATTCTACCACCACAAGGTAAATTTTTTTTATACTTAACCTTACCTAAAAATTTAAATTATTTAAAATAAATAAATATATTAATAAAACATAAATTGTTTTATAAATTAATCAAATCAAAAGATGTTGTACGATTTTATGTATTAATAAGTTTTGACATTTGAAATCTGTCAAAATAGGCAAGTAAGAAATGTCAACAGCGCCATCTCTGTTTTGGAAAGGTACTGAAATCAAAGCGCAAGAATCATTTTATAACAATGTTTAATACACGTTTTCCTTATTTATAAATATACTTAGTCATTATTATAGACACATAGTCATCTTTGTGCTTTCTTCCAAGATTAACATAAACTAACAAAAACTCAGTGTGACTTTGACGTCTAATCTATGTAATTTTTTAGGGTTTCTGTTGGTATTATCTAGGACCCTTATAAAATTTATGTTGTTTTCCTGATTTTTAGTAACATTTTCAATAACTAAATAGTTGAGGTTAAAATACTAATAAATTTTTAGATAAATACGATTTTAACGAAGTACATATTTATTGTAAAAGCGTTTTTTATGCACCTTTTCTTTTTGAATAACGAAAGCTCAAACGTCAGTGTGACATATCTATTTCAAAACATGATAAAACAAAACTCCCTGTTAATTTTGCCAACTTTACAACAATTTCACAGGTATTATAGAAAAAAAATGAACTATACTTCCTTTGTGCCTTCTATTTGTGCTAAATAAGTTAAAAACCCAACAAGAAGGTAAAGAGAAATTAAAGGAAGAGGCATAATTAGAAAGAAGACAAACCTTTAGCTTTCATTCTGGCTTTTATCTAGCCTTTGGTCTTTTTAGGCGATTAATTGAAAAAATCTGACTTAACATATTAAAGAAAGCAGAGAAAAAGTAGAAAGTAGGAAGACCAAAATATAAGTCAGAAAAATAGCAAATTTAGACATCTGCAGTTTGTTACTATTTGCTTTGTATTTGGTTTCCTTTAACAGATTATATAGCCGATATTTGTAATAAGCCAAAATTTTATTTTTTACTTTATTCTTGAATTCAAACGTTAATAATGTTAAAATATGGTTAAAAATTAAACATCAAAACTTGTTTATGATTTAATTTTAAAATCACATGGCTAATAGCGCCATCTATAGAGTAAAATTGTTGTTAAAAAATAACTGTGAAGTTAGTCGTTAAAAAAAAATTAAATAGTTGTCAAAAAATATATGATGTTGTCATTTACAGAAAAAAATATAAAACGTTTAGAAAAACCTTTGTTTATAAGTTTCTTTGATTAAATAATCAAGCAAAGCAAATCAACAAATAATATTTGGCATATTTGAATTTGGCAAAAGGAAGCGGGACAAAATAAAGCAGCCTTTGGCAAGCTCAAGAAACAGCAATCAACGTTTCCACTCTTAAACGAAGGTTAAGTGTAGAGTAGCATAACATTTAGTTAACATTTCTTTACTGAAGAAGATGTGCTTGACCATGGAATTCCAAAATTATAATTGAAATTTTATTGTTGAAAACGTATTAATGTGTTATTATTAATTTTTTAATGTATGATTTTAGGTTTTACCCAAAGTTTAAGTGGTAGCGAAACAGATGTATCAACATCAAATGAAAATTTATCAAATGAAGAGAAATATGTTATTAGACACACACCAAGGCAAGAGCCGCAAGGACAAGAAAATTTGCAATCTTCAAATAGGAGCTCACTCAGAGATAGTTTACCATCAAATAGAAGTTCTTTGGACGTTTCTTCGTCGTCTTATAACACCCTGATTATTCACAGCGCCGGGGATGAACCTTGGTTTGGAAGAAATTCAGGTACGAGTGACACAAACCCGCCGAGTTATATTAATCACCAAACCTCGTTGAGTCAGGAGAATAAATTATCGCCAATTCAAAAACGAATTTCACCATCTCCGTCGATAAACAGTTCTGGTTTACAAGAAATAACCGATATTCCCGACGATTATTTGAATCAATCCTCAGTTTTGAAACATTTAGCTAAAGAAGTCAAAGTTATTAAAGATCCGCAAGAAACGTCGAATCAATCTCAAAAAGGGATGGATTTAAAATATGATTTTGAAGGGAGACCGCCTCCGCCCGAATATCCCAAATGGGGGGGCAAATCAAAAGAGAAAACCGATAAATTTAATTTATCCAAATCTCAACCGGATCTTTCAAAAATTGGGTTGGGTAAAATCGGCGGGGATTTAGCCGCGTTTAAAAAAACCGTTACGGCTCCACGCCCTAAAACGAGAGGCCGAGAGGAATACGATGCCGGAAAAGATGAAAATGAAATGTGGCAACTTTCCGAAACCATCGAGCTGTTGATGCAAGAAAATAACGCTTTGAAACAGGAATTAAATAGTTGTTATCAAAGAGTTGCCAAAACACAAAAGGTAAATTAACAATAATATTTGTCTTATAATTAGGGCACGATACTTTTGTAACAAAACGATACGATTTCCCCCCTCCACTCGTTCTCAGCAGAAAATTTCATACAAAAGTTGTTCTAAATTAAATTCTAAAACGATTTTCTCATTAAAAAATATATATATACAAATTTTTTGAGATTATGTTCTTAATTATTGATCAAATCAAAAAATTTTATTAACAATATTTGTTTAGAATTACTTCAGGAACAGTGTTTGTTAATACAATTTTTTGCTAACTTGAAATTTTAATTTCCCTCTGAATAGTATGCTATCAAAATTAATTATCTCAACAATTATTGTTTTTATTAAAAAATGTTTTAAATAAAATATGTTTCAATTTCGATTTTGAATTAATTAGCTTAATAAAAAATTTTTACATCTCTATTAATTAAGCATCTAAGTACAATTATGTATAAAAACGGAAAAATTATTATTTTGAGGTTATCTCCTTAATTATTGATTAAATCAAAAAAAATTGTTGACAAAGTTTGTTTAGAATTGTTTCAGGAACAATTTTTGTTAACATAATTTTTTGCTAACTTGAAATTTTAATTTCCCACTGAACAGTATGCTACAAAAATCAATATTTTTGAGGTTATATCCCTATTGTTGATTTAATCAAAAAATGTTGTTAACAAAATTTGTTTAGAATTACTTCAGGAACAGTGTTTGTTAATACAATTTTTTGCTAACTTGAAATTTTAATTTCCCACTGAATAGTATGCTACAAAAATTAATATTTTTTAGGTTACATCCTTATTGTTGATTTAATCAAAAAATGTTGTTAACAAAATTTGTTTAGAATTACTTCAGGAACAGTGTTTGTTAATACAATTTTTTGCTAACTTGAAATTTTAATTTCCCTCTGAATAGTATGCTATCAAAATTAATTATCTCAACAATTATTGTTTTTATTAAAAAATGTTTTTAATAAAATTTGTTTCAATTTCGATTTTGAATCAATTATCTTAATACAAAATTTTTACATCTCTATTAATTAAGCATCTAAGCATAATTATGTATAAAAACGGAAAAATTATTATTTTGAGGTTATCTCCTTAATTATTGATTAAATCAAAAAAAATTGTTGACAAAGTTTGTTTAGAATTGTTTCAGGAACAATTTTTGTTAACACAATTTTTTTTTAACTTGAAATTTTAATTTCCCACTGAATAGTATGCTACAAAAATTAATATTTTTTAGGTTATATCCTTATTGTTGATTTAATCAAAAAATGTTGTTAACAAAATTTGTTTAGAATTACTTCAGGAACAGTGTTTGTTAATACAATTTTTTGCTAACTTGAAATTTTAATTTCCCTCTGAATAGTATGCTATCAAAATTAATTATCTCAACAATTACTGTTTTTATTAAAAAATGTTTTAAATAAAATTTGTTTCAATTTCGATTTTGAATCAATTATCTTAATAAAAAAATTTTACATCTGTATTAATTAAGCATCTAAGTATAATTATGTATAAAAACGGAAAAATTATTATTTTGTGGTTATCTCCTTAATTATTTATTAAATCAAAAAAAAATGTTGATAAAGTTTGTTTAGAATTGTTTCAGGAACAATTTTTGTTAACACAATTTTTTTTAACTTGAAATTTTAATTTCCCACTGAACAGTATGCTACAAAAACAATATTTTTGAGGTTATATCCTTATTGTTGATTTAATCAAAAAATTTTGTTAACAAAATTTGTTTAGAATTACTTCAGGAACAGTGTCTGTTAATACAATTTTTTGCTAACTTGAAATTTTAATTTCCCACTGAATAGTATGCTACAAAAATTAATATTTTTTAGGTTATATCCTTATTGTTGATTTAATCAAAAAATGTTGTTAACAAAATTTGTTTAGAATTACTTCAGGAACAGTGTTTGTTAATACAATTTTTTGCTAACTTGAAATTTTAATTTCCCTCTGAATAGTATGCCATCAAAATTAATTATCTCAACAATTATTGTTTTTATTAAAAAATGATTTAAATAAAATTTGTTTCAATTTCGATTTTGAATCAATTATCTTAACAAAAATTTTTTACATCTCTATTAATTAAGCATCTCAGCATAATTATGTATAAAAACGGAAAAATTATTATTTTGAGGTTATCTCCTTAATTATTGATTAAATCAAAAAAAAATGTTGACAAAGTTTGTTTAGAATTGTTTCAGGAACAATTTTTGTTAACATAATTTTTTGCTAACTTGAAATTTTAATTTCCCACTGAACAGTATGCTACAAAAATCAATATTTTTGAGGTTATATCCCTATTGTTGATTTAATCAAAAAATTTTGTTAACAAAATTTGTTTAGAATTACTTCAGGAACAGTGTTTGTTAATACAACTTTTTGCTAACTTGAAATTTTAATTTCCCACTGAATAGTATGCTATCAAAATTAATTATCTCAACAATTATTGTTTTTATTAAAAAATGTTTTAGATAAAATTTGTTTCAATTTCGATTTTGAATCAATTATCTTAATAAAAAATTTTTACATCTCTATTAATTAAGCATCTAAGTATAATTATGTATAAAAACGGAAAAATTATTATTTTGAGGTTATCTCCTTAATTATTGATTAAATCAAAAAAAATTGTTGACAAAGTTTGTTTAGAATTGTTTCAGGAACAATTTTTGTTAACACAATTTTTTTTTAACTTGAAATTTTAATTTCCCACTGAATAGTATGCTACAAAAATTAATATTTTTTAGGTTATATCCTTATTGTTGATTTAATCAAAAAATGTTGTTAACAAAATTTGTTTAGAATTACTTCAGGAACAGTGTTTGTTAATACAATTTTTTGCTAACTTGAAATTTTAATTTCCCACTGAATAGTATGCTACAAAAATTAATATTTTTTAGGTTATATTCTTATTGTTGATTTAATCAAAAAATGTTGTTAACAAAATTTGTTTAGAATTACTTCAGGAATAGTGTTTGTTAATACAATTTTTTGCTAACTTGAAATTTTAATTTCCCACTGAATGGTATGCTACGAAAATCAATATTTTTGAGGTTATATCCCTATTGTTGATTTAATCAAAAAATTTTGTTAACAACATTTGTTTAGAATTACTTCAGGAACAGTGTTTGTTAACACAATTTTTTGCTAACTTGAAATTTTAATTTCTCTCTGAATAGTATGCTATCAAAATTAATTATCTCAACAATTATTGTTTTTATTAAAAAATGTTTTAAATAAAATTTGTTTCAATTTCAATTTTGAATCAATTATCTTAATAAAAAATTTTTACATCTCTATTAATTAAGCATCTAAGTATGATTATGTATAAAAACGGAAAAATTATTATTTTGTGGTTATCTCCTTAATTATTGATTATATCAAAAAAAATTGTTGACAAAGTTTGTTTAGAATTGTTTCAGGAAGAATTTTTGTTAACACAATTTTTTTTTAACTTGAAATTTTAATTTCCCACTGAACAGTACGCTACAAAAATCAATATTTTTGAGGTTATATCCCTATTGTTGATTTAATCAAAAAATTTTGTTAACAAAATATGTTTAGAATTACCTCAGGAACAGTGTTTGTTAATACAATTTTTTGCTAACTTGAAACTTTAATTTTCCACTGAATAGTATGCTACAAAAATTAATATTTTTTAGGTTATATCCTTATTGTTGATTTAATCAAAAAATGTTGTTAACAAAATTTGTTTAGAATTACTTCAGGAACAGTGTTTGTTAATACAATTTTTTGCTAACTTGAAATTTTAATTTCCCACTGAACAGTATGCTACAAAAATTAATATTTTTGAGGTTATATCCTTATTGTTGATTTAATCAAAAAATGTTGTTAACAAAATTTGTTTAGAATTACTTCAGGAACAGTGTTTGTAAATACAATTTTTTGCTAACTTGAAATTTTAATTTCCCACTGAATAGTATGCTACAAAAATTAATATTTTTTAGGTTATATCCTTATTGTTGATTTAATCAAAAAATGTTGTTAACAAAATTTGTTTAGAATTACTTCAGGAACAGTGTTTGTTAATACAATTTTGTGCTAACTTGAAATTTTAATTTCCCACTGAATAGTATGCTACAAAAATTAATATTTTTTAGGTTATATCCTTATTGTTGGTTTAATCAAAAAATGGTGTTAACAAAATTGGTTTAGAATTACTTCAGGAACAGTGTTTATTAATACAATTTTTTGCTAACTTGAAATTTTAATTTCCCTCTGAATAGTATGCTATCAAAATTAATTATCTCAACAATTACTGTTTTTATTAAAAAATGTTTTAAATAAAATTTGTTTCAATTTCGATTTTGAATCAATTATCTTAATAAAAAATTTTTACATCTCTATTAATTAAGCATCTAAGTATAATTATGTATAAAAACGGAAAAATTATTATTTTGAGGTTATCTCCTTAATTATTGATTAAATCAAAAAAAATTGTTGACAAAGTTTGTTTAGAATTGTTTCAGGAAGAATTTTTGTTAACACAATTTTTTTCTAACTTGAAATTTTAATTTCCCACTGAACAGTATGATTCTTTTAATCAAGATTTTCTGAGAACGAGTGGAGGGGGGAAATCGTATCGTTTTGTTACAAAAGTTCCGGGCCCTGCTTATAATATTATAAATATTAAAGGGTACTCATTTTATTGAATAATAGCGGTGAATAATCATTATTATTCACGTCAAAGTATTATTTGAAACGTCAAAATTTATAAAAACGTCAATTTGATTTAATTTTTTTAGGACTTTCTAAAGATTTGATATTAAAAAAACGTAAACAGATTCCTTATTTGTATGATTTAAGAATAAATTAATTAATTTTCCTAAAAAAACATGACATTTCATAAAATTGACATTTAATTTTGTCAAATTGTTGTGAAGTTGGTTACAGTTGGTAACACTGAATTAGTGTCACATTGACGTTTAAACTTTAATCAAAAATTTATTTAAAAAAATAAATTTATGGAATCTATTTCAATTTCAATCATTTTTGTTTTACTTAGTTGGAACACGAAGTGTTAAAAGTTCACAAAGCCCATGAAGAACTAGTCCAAACGTGCGATCGACGCGAACAATTAGAAAAAACAGCGAGGGCACGATTACAAAACGATAATCGACGAATAATTGAACAAAATCGCACCTTAAAGGAACAAATGGATTTTTATCGTAACCAAGCTTACGCCAGATCACCAACAGCCGATGGATCGGGAATGGACAGCTTAAGAAAAGAATTAAATAAACGGGAAGTTTTAATTTCCCAATTAATAACTCAAAGTAAGTTATTGCAACAATAATATTTATTGTTTAATTAAATGTTAATAACTTTAGATAAAGAATTAGTGGCGGCTAAAGAACGTCAAGAAATCGAATTGGCAGCACAACGAGCAACGTTACAAGAACAACGCACACACATCGATATTTTAGAGGCAGCTTTAAATAATGCTCAAGGTAACGTTGTTCGTTTGGAAGAAGAAAACCGGAAAAGGCAAGTTTACGTGGAACGGGCGGCTCAACTCCAACGGGCTTTATCTTCATTGCAATTAGCGAGTGATCGACGCGAACAAACCGAAAGACAATTAAGGTTGCAATTAGAATTGGAATTGCAACGAACGAAAAGTGCTAATTGTAGCGATAATTCCGATACCAATTTGCATAGTGATGCGATTTCGGAGTTGAAGAGGCGATTACGCGATCGCGAGGAGAAAATTATTACTTTGGAAGGGGAATGTTCGAAATGGGAGCAGAGGTATTTGGAGGAAAGTGCTTTGAGGCAAGCTGCTATTGATGCTGCTAGCATTCCTAAGTAATTATTATTATTTTTTTTTGATATTATTGGTTATGATGATTTATGATTCTTTTTTGTTTTGTATTTAGGGATGCGAAAATCGCTGCTTTAGAAAAAACCAGTCAGGAAACTGAGAAGATTATCGCCGAAGCACGAAATGAAAAGATTCGTCACATGGATGAAGTTCATGCGGCTCAGAAAAAAGTTGCCGATTTAGAATCTAAGTAAGAAAGTTACTTTTTTCAGAAAGTTTCACCAGAATGTAATCAGCCTTGCTGACATGTTGCATATCATCTAACTTTATTGATTTTGCAATCTTCAAGCGTTTATTCTCTTAAAAGCCACAATAAGATACCTCAATGCTTCTCTTATTATATGAAGATGCTAAAGATAACCACAGATATGATTCATTGTTCTTGCTGAATTATGATCTATCTACCCCAACAAACATTAACTCAGACATTATTACTTCTTCTGAAAGGATATTAACCTTACCATATAATACATATACCTGATTTTGTCTAACAACCATGAGTAATTACCAATATTGCAAGTAGTGTGCAACAACCATGATCTTACCTAACAGTCTTCTTATATTCTGCAAGGCGATTAACTACTCAGGACACAAATTCGACTTTGCTTAAGTTCCCTCACAAGGTATGATCTTCCCATTACATCAGATATTGTTCAAAATGAGAATGAGCTTGCATAACAACCAGAAGGTGGGTTGTGCTATACTTGGTATGTTTGCTAAGAACATAATACTATAGTTCGTTTTTTTTGCTAATACTTGTCAATGTAAATTTTTTAGGGTTTCTGTTGGTATTATCTAGGACCCTTATAAAATTTATGTTGTTTTCCTGATTTTTAGTAACATTTTCAGTAACTAAATAGTTGAGGTTAAAACACTAATAAATTTTTAGATAAATACGATTTTAACGAAGTACCTATTTATTGTAAAAACGTGCTACAAAGTAATTAAATAGAACAAAACACCTTTTCTAGCTAAATAAATGGCAAATCACAACATTTTTTATGCACCTTTTCTTTTTGAATAACGAAAACTCAAACGTCAGTGTGATATATTTATTTCAAAACATGATAAAACAAAACTCCCTGCTAATTTTGCCAACTTTACAACAATTCAACAGGTCTTATAGAAAAAAAATGAACTATAGGTATAGGTTTAACCCTATCCAACTCAACACAACATTATAGACCTTATTTGACTTAGGGCCGGTTGTACCAACTCCCGATAAATTTATCCGCTAGATAAATTGGCGCACTTAGGGCCGGTTGTACAATATACCGATAAATCTACCTGATATCTATCCGCCCGATAAACTTATCAGGAGGATAAAGATATTCGCTGTTGTACAAACTGTTTTTGTCGGTAGGATTGCTATCGGCGAAATAAGAGTCGGTTGGTAGTAGTTTTTCCCCATATCTAGTGATTTATGTCGTAGAATGGTAACGCCAACGTCTTTCTTTGAAGTTTGAATTATGATTTTGACAATATAAATTGTTTAAAAAAATTTTCACTGACACATCGTACATATAAGGTTAACGTTTAATGTTAGAGGTTAACCTATGCAGTAATCATACAAAGTTTTTATATAAAAACCTTGGTAACCATAAATATCTGCCGGATAAGTGTCTTATCGGCACCGCTGAGTACCCGATAAGTTATCCTGCCGATAATCTTACCGACAAAAATATCCGTACATTGTAATACAGTACAAACTAACTTATCTGCCAGATAACGCTGTCGGGAAGTTTATCGCTATATTGTACAACCGGCCCTTAGCCAATGAGAGCGCTTAAAACCGCTGTATCCATGGTAATTATCCGTTAGATAGTTTATCGGGAGGTGGTACAACCGGCCCTTAATCTAGGTTTCCACTAAATTCGCTGCTTTATCTAAAATCCTTCATTCTTATTATAATGCCAACACAATATGTTACTACACAATATAATAGACTCGCACTTTCCACCTTGAGCACTTCTCTGATTAATGGTTACGAATAGTAATAGAATTTACGAGATTACGTCTTAACCTAATGTCCTTAGATTATCAAAGTACCGTGGTTTGCCGCCATTTTGGCTCGAAAGTCAAGCGGGAAATTCAAAACTATGTCGTTCTGTTGATAAAATTACGCCAAATTTCCTTTTTTTTTCTCTCGTACTCTAAAGAGTCGAAAGCCTTTCTTACTGCTATTTTTTGAACTCCAAAGGCAACAAGACGGCAATATTTTTGTAAATAAGTGGTGATATGCACTGACAAACTGTCAAACAGTCATTTTGGCTTGAATACACAGACTTCATGAACCACGATACCTACTTTGATAATCTAGGGACTTTATCACAACCTAAAATCCCTAGATTATCAAAGTACCGTGGTTGCCGCCATTTTGGCTCGAAAGTCAAGCGGGAAATTTAAAACTATGTTGATAAAATTACGTCAAATTTCTTTTCTTTTTTTTCTCGTGGTACTCTGAAGAGTCGAAGCACTTCTTACTGCTATTTTTGCAACTCCAAAGGCAACAAAACGGCATTTTTTTGTAAATAAGTGGTGATATGCAATGACAAGCTGTCAAACCGCCATTTTTGCTCGAAAACAGGCGTCATGAACCGTGGTACTTTGTAAATCTATTGACTTTATCTCAACCTAAAGTCCCTAGATTTACAAAGTATCACGGTTTGCCGCCATTTTGGCTCGAAAGTCAAGCAGAAAATTTAAAACTATGTCGATCTATTGATAACATTACGTCAAAATTCCTTTCTTTTTTTCTCGTGGTACTCTGAAGAGTCGAAGCCCTTCTTACTGCTATTTTTGCAACTCCAAAGGCAACAAGACCGCAATATTTTTGTAAATAAGTGGTGAGTAGCAGTGACAAGTTGTCAAACCACCATTTTGGCTCGAAAACAGGCGTCATGAACCGCGGTACTTTGTAAATCTAGGGACTTTATCTTAACCAAAAGTCCCTAGATTTACAATGTACCGCGGTTTGACACCATTTTGGCTCGAAAGTCAAGCGGGAAATTTAAAACTATGTCGTTCTGTTGATAAAATTACGCCGAATTTCCTTTCTTTTGTTTCTCGTTGTACTCTAAAGAGTCGGAAGCCCTTCTTACTGCTATTTTTGCAACTCCAATGGCAACAAGACGGCATTATTTTCTAGTACTGTCAAACCGCCATTTGTTCCAATACATAGGCTTCATGAATCGCGGTACCTACTTTGATAATCTATTGATTTTATCTCAACCTAAGGTCCCTAGATTATCAAAGTACCGTGGTTGCCGCCATTTTGGCTCGAAAGTCAAGCGGGAAATTGAAAACTATGTCGTTCTGTTGATAAAATTACGCCAAATTTCCTTTCTTTTTTTTCTCGTTGTACTCTAAAGAGTCGAAAGTCCTTCTTACTGCTATTTTTGCAACTCCAAAGGCAAGAAGATGGCATTATTTTTATAAATAAGAGGTGATATGCACTGACAAGTTGTCAAACCGCCATTTTGGCTCGAATACACAGGCTTCATGAACCGCGGTACCTACTTTGATACTCTAGGGACTTTATCTCAACCTAAAATCCCTAGATTATATTATCAAAGTACCGTGGTTGCCGCCATTTTGGTTCGAAACTCAAGCGGGAAATTCAAAACTATGTCGTTCTGTTCATAAAATAACGCCAAATTTCCTTTCTTTTTTTTCTCGTTGTACTCTAAAGAGTCGAAAGCCCTTCTTACTGCTATTTTTGCAACTCCAAAGGCAAGAAGACGGCATTATTTTTGTAAATAAATGGTGATATACACCGACAAGCTGTCAAACCGCCATTTTGGCTCAAATACACAGGCTTCATGAACCGCGGTACCTATTTTGGTAATCTAGGGACTTTATCTCAACCTAAAATCCCTAGATTATCAAAGTACCGTGATTGCCGCCATTTTGGCTCGAAAGTCAAGCGGGAAATTTAAAACTATATTGATAAAATTACGCCAAATTTCTTTTCTTTTTCTTCTCGTGGTACTCTGAAGAGTCGAAAACCCTTCTTACTGCTATTTTTGCAACTCCAAAGGCAACAAAACGGCATTTTTTTGTAAATAAGTGGTGATATGCATTGACAAGCTGTCAAACTGCCATTTTGACTCGAATAGTTCGAATACATAGGCTTCATGAATCGCGGTACCTGCTTTGATAATCTAGGGACTTTAGGTTGAGATAAAGTCCCTAGATTATCAAAGTACCGTGGTTACCGCCATTTTGGCTCGAAAGTCAAGCGGGAAATTTAAAACTATGTCGTTGTGTTGATAAAATGACGCCAAATTTCCTTTCTTTTTTTAAGAGTCGAAAGCCCTTCTTACTGCTATTTTTGCAACTCCAAAGGCAACAAGACGGCATTATTTTTATAAATAAGAGGTGATATGCACTGAAAAGCTGTCAAACCGCCATTTTGGCTCGAATAGTTCGAATACATAGGCTTCATGAATCGCGGTACCTACTTTGATAATCTAGGGATTTTATCTCAACCTAAAATCCCTAGATTATCAAAGTACCGTGGTTGCCGCCATTTTGGCTCGAAAGTCAAGCGGGAAATTCAAAACTATGTCGTTCTGTTAATAAAATTACGCCAAATTTCCTTTCTTTTTTTTCTCGAGGTACTCTGAAGAGTCGAAAGCCCATCTTACTGTAATTTTTGTAACTTCAAAGGCACGAAGACGGCATTATTTTTGTAAATAAGTGGTAACATGCACTGACAAGCTGTCAAACTCTCGAACATTTCAAATACACATGAAACGCGGTACTTTGCATCGAAAATATTTATATTATACTTATATAGAAGCATTACTCCGCACTATTTTACCGATCAAATTGAATGCAGCACCGCCAAGAGGATTGTAATAGAAGTAATTTTAATAAACCGCGAAATTTGAATGTGTTCGGTATATTTATATATACAGGTGTCCCGCAACGATTGTACAAAACTGCATCAACGTATTCTATGATCAAAAATAAACAAAAAAAGCCTAATAAACATAGGTCCGAAAATGGACCAATTTCGAGATATTCAAAGTTTTAGTTTCATAAGCTGATATTGTTAACATCATGAATTTAAATTTGTTTTTATAATAATTAAGTCGTTACTATGATTACGATAAGTTGTCTAATCAAAAAGAATAATAATACTTCACGAAATTATTATTTTACTATTTAATTTAATAAAACTATTAAGTATGGCTCCAATAAATTACTCCAAGGAAGAGATGGCGGATATGGCGTATTGTTACGGACTAGCTGATGGAAATGCGTCGTTAGCAGCTCGTCATTACGCGCAAAGGTTCCCGAACAGACGATTGCCTAATAGTCACACCTTTAGCAGACTATTTCTCAGATTAAAAGAAACGGGAAGCGTAACCCACAGCCATTCCACGGAGAGACATTACACAAGGCCGGTGGAATTAGAAGAAGCAGTTTTGAGAAGAGTCGATGAAAATGCCTCAACCAGCATTAGAAGAATTTCTGCACAAGAAAACATTAACAAAACAACCGTTCACCGCATTTTAAGGGAGCAGTTGCTTTATCCTTATCATTACAACACCGTTCAAGCTCTAACAGAAAATGATGGCGAAAAAAGAGAGATTTTTTGTAGGTGGGCCATATTTACGGATGAAGCAACATTTACTCAAAGCGGAATTTTTAATATTCATAATGCGCACGTTTGGAGCGATGAAAATCCCCATGCAATACTAGAAACTCATCATCTGATTGCTACTACACCTCGTTCACCAGATTTAAATCCGTTAGATTTTTGGTTTTGGGGACATTTAAAACAAATTGTTTATTCTGAAGACGTTCAAAATGTGCAGGATTTGAAGAATAAAATTAGTAACGCATTTGACACAGTAAAACAAATTCCTAGTATCTTTGAACGCATTAGAAGTTCATTTAGAAAACGTATCCGTTTGTGTTTAGAAGTAAATGGTGCGCATATTGAACATTTATTATGACATGAATCTTTTCCAATTTGTTAAATATTCATTGTTTTTATGCTGGTTGAACGATTTTCTTCGACAATCTTTGTTACTTGTTTTGTTAAATTACTAATGAACTGTATTAATTAACTTAATATTATCTTATTATTTATTAAACTTCATCATAACCATGGTAATCATATAATTACTGCATCTAAATCGTTAGAATTAATGATGTTTACAATAGGTCAGCTTATGAAACTAAAACTTTGAATATCTCGAAATTGGTCCATTTTCGGACCTATGTTTATTAGACTTTTCTTGTCTGTTTTCGATCAGAGAATACGCTGATGCAGTATTGTACAATCGTTGTGGGACATCCTGTATATATAATAATAATAATAATAATAGACTTTATTGCCAAACCACACAGCAATTACAGAAATAAAACAATATAAGATAGCAAGATAATATAACCAAAAATAAAAACAATAAATGATTCGAAAGAAAAAAAAAGATACAAAATAAAACTATCTAAACAAAAGATAGCATAGTGCGGCAAGCAATTCACGAGGCGCAGATTCAGGAAAATAAAATCCTGTTCTTCCATCTGGACCTCGATAACAAAAAGAGGTATTAAACATTAATAATTGAAGACGTAACAAACACAAAACACAAAAAAAAATTATTAAATTAGTTATAAATAATAAACTAATTAACTAAACTCGATTCCGTGACATGCGCAACGCAACTCGATATCGGGACCCCTTGCAACAGAGAAGCACACTGACATCTGAATAACCTTTCAAATAACCGAGACCTGAACGTCGATACACTTAACTTCCTATCAGCCATCGAAATAAGATTATAGGATTTGTAAACATGGTATGAGAAAGATCTCTCAAACAAACCCGTGCGATGGACAGGTGAAGAAATAAAGGAAATAAACCTAGTCAATCGATTATGAACGTTACTTCTAAAATTAATCTTCCTATATAAATAACTTGGAGTCTTACACAACATTAGTTTATGATAAACCACCAATGTCTGAAGCACTCTTCTGTTCCCCATCGACAACCATCCAGCGTCAACTAACTTATGAGATATCTTATCATATTTTCGTATGCCATAAATAAAACGTAAACAGCAGTTTTGAATTTTTTGGATTCTATTTGAATCAAAAGCAGTTAACGCTGGATGGTATACAGGAACCATGTAATTAAATTGAGACAAAACAAGAGCATCGCATAACATCCGCTTGACATCTATGGGTAAGTAAGACCTATGCGGAAAAAGTAGCCTGAGGGCGAAATAAGCGTTTTTAACATATTTACTGACCTGAGACGAATATCTAAAAGAACTATCAATTTCCAAACCAAGACTTTTATGACTATCAACTACAGGTAATTTCGTACCATTCATGACAATACCAAAGGGCCGAGCCACTTTTGAAGTGAATTTTGTATTCCCAAAGATCATGACCGCCGATTTATCAGGATTGATCCTCAGACAGTGTGCAGTGGATGCCTCATAAACACAATGGAGATCAGTATTGATGCGACGAATAGCCTCCCGCCATTGGGAGGGATGAAAGGAGTGAACCAACTGCGTATCATCCGCGTAAACATACTGTGTACCATGTTGAATCCGATCAAAAAGATGAGCTGTATAAATGGAGAACAAAATCGGTCCCAGAATAGAGCCCTGTGGAACCCCGGAGATAACCTCACGACACTCGGATGCCACCCCATCAATAACAACCGACTGTGATCTACCATTCAGATATGCACTAATTAAGTTTAGAGTAGTCGAATCAAAGCCAATTGACGAAAGAATCGACAAAAGAATGGTATAATTCACAGTATCAAATGCACGACTAAAGTCTAGCAGAGTGAGAATAGCAACGTTACCCTGATCAATCGCAGTAATCAGCTCATCCATAAGCGCCATCATTGAAGTAGTAGTACTAAAACTCATTCTAAAACCTGATTGAAATTCCGGCAGTAAATTAAATTCATGAAGATATTCCACAAGTTGCTGTTTTAGTATCTTCTCCAGAATCTTTGAAAAAGCTGGCAATAAACTAATAGGTCTCAGATGACTAAAACTGGTAGGATTTTGATTTTTAAGAATAGGTTTAGTTAGAGCATGCTTCCAAATGTCCGGAAACCTCCCCTCTGCAATACAGACATTTAATATATGTGTGAAATAAGGTAAAATGACTGGACAGGCAAGCTTAATCATATCGGCGCTAATACCATCACTACCCTCAGAACATGACCTTAAATCATACACAAGTTTCTCGACTCTTTTCTCTGCCTTCACAGTAAATGCCGTTAAGTTCCGCAGAGACTTATAATAGTCCCATCTAGCGGAAGAC
The DNA here is from genome assembly GCF_036711975.1 of Onthophagus taurus. Classification (NCBI taxonomy): domain Eukaryota; kingdom Metazoa; phylum Arthropoda; class Insecta; order Coleoptera; family Scarabaeidae; genus Onthophagus; species Onthophagus taurus. The sequence continues at coordinate 10,904,039 of NC_091975.1, read as the reverse complement.
GGATTCTTCTTAAAGTTCGCTTTCGCTTTATCTCGCAATGAGATCATAAATTTTAAGTTGTCAGTGAGCCAGGGTGGTCTTATCCTACTGTTTTTCGGTCTACAAACCACAGGTGAAAAAACATCAAAGGCAGAAAGAATGCCATTATTGAGAAAAGCAAGCTTCTCGTTAATGTCCTCAATAAAAAAAATATGATTAAAAGAAATTTGCTTTAAAAATTCCCTAAAACTTGCTACATCGATCGTACCCAGACTTCTTCCGACCCTAAAAGAAACTGTGCAGAAAGATTCAGCTAACGATAACTCACAAAAGATGATATCGTGATCAGAAATCTGAGAAGCAATAACCCCCGAATGTCTGACATCCACCGTACAGAAGGCAAAAAGAAGATCAATCAATTTGGACGAAGTACGAGTAATTCTAGTTGGCTCATTAATCAACTGTCTAGCATCAAAGGATGAAAAACGCGTTTTCAAGGCCTCAGTGTTCATATTTTGAGAATTAAGAAAATCAATGTTAAAGTCACCACAGACTATAATCTCGTCACTAACATCAGACGACAACCAGGTCTCAGTTATAGCAAAAACATCAAAATTCTGATGTCTAATAAGATTACAAAATTGATTAAACTTAGGAACTAAGAATCTAATGTTTAAGTGAGCAAATCTAAAGAGAATCTAAGAGGAATCTCCGATAATCACATCGCATCACGCAGCCACAAAAAAGAAAAAAAAAAGCGGACAAAATATAAATAAAAAACAAAAACTCACAAAAAATTAAAAAAAAAAAAAAATATATAGGTAAATGCAAAAAGAAAATCCGAAAAAGTAGACGCTGCCAACGGCATCCGCAAACGAACTACAAATAAGATTTGTCTCGCATAGAACTAATTTTTTTAATAACATCATCTTGTTTATAAAAAATGTTACAATTTTCCGTAAAGACATTTTTTGGACCGAATTTTTTAACCAAATACCTTACTACGCCCGCCCGTTCACTCGTCAAATCCTCCCGAATAACCAGTTTTGAGCCTTTAAGTTTAGTTTTGGCTCTATAAATAGAATTACGTACGCATCTTCGACAAAATTTGACAATAATAGGTCTCGGCGTTTTATCAGCAGCCGCAGTAGCCCCCAAACGATGACAACAATCCACATCTTCCAACTTTAGATCGATCTTAAGTTTTTATTTACAAATCTTCAGAAGCACCTCGGCAAGATCTTCCTTAGGTTTCTCAACAACGCCAAATAAACGTAGATTATTCCTACGAGAATATTGTTCGTGTTCTTCCAAGAGAAAAACATTTTTAGAGACCTGTTCTTCCAAAGTTGAAACACGGGCCTCCAGAGCATCAACTTTCTGTCTCTCTTCCTCTAACTTGTCTTTAAAGATGTCAATCACCCGGTCTTTTAACTTTTCAATAAACTTATCCAACAAAATCTTGCTAGACAACACCTTTTCAACAATTCGGGCGACCATAGAATCATCGTCTTTATTTTCAGCCCGCGTAGAAATACCCTTGGACATTATCACTTTCTATATCACTTTATTAAATGTGGATAACCGGACACACGCCTAAGCTCTACAAGCGCACATCACGGAATGAATATATGATATAATATATATATCAATATGTATGATACAATGCCTGAGTTCAATTATACTCAGGTTTCCACTTCTTAGTTTAATTGCTAAATAGAACACAATAGTTTATTAAATAAATTTTTTTTTCTTTAAAAAAAATATGACCGGCTTGAACAGCCAATGTGTTCTTAGAATTTAGTTTTCTAGTTTTACCTTTTATATTTATGTTATTTATCCTTTTACAAAAGTTGAACAAAATTGATTTTACAAACATATTTATAATAAAGTTTGTGATGTCTTCTTTATGGTAAAGAAATGTGAAGTTAACATTATGACATATGACACTGACGTCGATTTCTGGTATACCGGGTGTAACAGGATCATGGTACACCCCCGCATCTCCTTTAGTTTTGAAGAAAATTGATTCAAATTTGGGACATCCTATACACATGATAAGAGACACTTTTTGACATACAAGTAATTTTTCTTTCAATTCCGGTTTCGCCGGAAGTGACACTAACTTTAGATTTTTAAATGGAACACCCTGTATATTATTACATTTTTGAAATCTGGTATCTCACGGTACTTTGATAATCTAGGGACTTTATCTCAACCTATCACTTTGTATATTTCATATTAAGTTACAAGTTTTTACATATTCTTTTTGCAGACTCAAAGACTTAGAATCAAAATTAGCCGAACGAGATGCAATGATAAAAGTCCTTCAAAAACACACCTACGACAAAGACGTTTCGAGCATGTTAGGAAGATCTCCACATCACACTCCGCATCCGAGTTTAGGAGGAGCCGATATTGATCACATGTTAGGTACTTCCGTTTCAAGGGAAGAATTAGGTAAATTAATGTAATTAACTTCAATTTTAATATCTAATTAAATGAAACCAAATTTCTAGTGAGTAGTGTTCTGACGAGTTCAACTGGTTTCGGTTCGAATTCGTACGCAGGAAGCGACTCGTCGTACCATCACATGCCATCGTACAAATACGAATCAACGAAAAGTTTCGATTCGACGAAACAATCATTGGATAGTCAATTGAAAGAGATTGATAGTCAGCTTGATTCGCAACTTTTAAGCAAGGTAAGCGAAACCGAAACGTTTTATTAATGACTGTTTTATATGGAGAAATTATTTTAATTTAATGTAAATTGCAAAAAAGATTTTTACATTTTTTTGGATGTTAAAAAAGTTATTTCAGTGTTAAAAAAAAATAAGTTAAAGCAGTCAAAGTGAGTCGGTTTTCCTTCTTTTTAAGTTTTTAGTGTGGTAATTTAGAAAATTGTTTTTCTTTTTCTTACAAAAAAAAATTATTTATTAATTAATTAATTAAATTCAATCCCTACCAAGTTCTTACGTTGTTTTTTTAAAATTTTAATTAATTTAAGAATGCATGTATTTTTTTGTGTATAAGCATGCACTTAATAAAACCATTAAAAACGCAATTTTGGTTTTGTTAATTGTTTTTTTTTCTTTTTTAAACATTGCTTAAACATCTTTGTCGTCTATGTTACAACTAATCCTTTTATACATCCCTTTTTAACAATCCCTAAATCCCCTGTTATTGTCTGGGTGTGTCAAAAAAACTAACCTCTTGGTTGTGATTCGCCAAGTTGTGGTGAATCTTATTTACGCAGGTCCTGGACACGTCCCAAAAATAGCTCTCTTTCGTCTTTCCTCTTTTTCAGCGGGGTCTTTGCTGTTTTCCAGGATTCGCTAATCCAGTCGCTGCGCAGAGAAAAGGAAAAATACCCAAACCATTATTGGCGGGTGTGAACGGTGCAGGCGGCGGGGCCCTTTTCGAATCAACATCGGGGGCCTTGCTGTTACCTCCGCAATCGCGACACGAATCCGGTGAAATGCTCCTTTTGGAGAAACAAGGTCGGACATCACAGCAACAACGCATGCAAGATAACGGGGGTCAACAGCAGCACCATCAGGAGGGCCCCTCCGCCAATAATTCCGATTTACCCCCCAGTAGTTTACCAAGACCCCCGAGAACTTCGGGCGGTCATCGCAGCGGTTTACCAAGACGATTCGTTGGTGATTATAATCGGTTGCCTGATAACGAGGCTCCTCTTCCCCCAAGAAAAAAATCGGATGGAGGCGATTCGTTAAGTTCAAACACAAGCAGTAGAAGAGGATCTCCCGCCAGATCTTTAATCCCACCCCCAAGGAAATTAGGAGAATACGGGAGATTATCAGAAAGCGGAGGATCAAGCTCATCATTACGAAAACCATCCTCCTCATCTCCAAGAACAAGAATAGGAAGCGCCGGGGAACGAGATTCGGGCTCAACATTAAGCGATAACTCCGCAAGTTCTTTACCACCCCCGTCAAAAGTCAAAATGTATGGGAGTGTGAGAAGGGGATCTTCTTTGGGGAGGGATAGTAAGTCTTCTACGGATTCAAACGTTAGCAAGTATCGAATACAATTTTAATAATGTAATTTAATCGGGAAGAGGAGAATTAAAAAAGGCACCGAGCATTTAATGTATAAATAAATAAAAGGTTAAATCTTTTAAGAGCGAGAAAAATATGATAGAACTACATTCCAGAAGTCGGAATTTATGTGCCTTGAAGAAATCGCGCCAAAAATACGTGCCTTCTTTTAACACGAATGATTTATTTGTAATAACGCTCGAAAAAATGTCCCGGTGAATCTATTTTATCGTCGTTTTTATTTTGTGACTTGGAGCTATTTTTAACGACTCTTTTATAAATTGATTTTTAATTTAAGTGAGATTTAGAGTTAATTTATTTAAAAGTTGGTCTAAATGGCTCTTAGGTGTTTCTATAATAGTTTGTTGTTTCTTATTATGAATAATAAAAATCTAGTCCCCGTTAATTGTTTTTTATTGATTAATATTTGGAATTTTTGATAACAAACCTTTTTAGTTATTGTGTCAAAGTAGTATAACCAATTAGTGTTATATTAGTAATAAACTATTAGATAAATTGAAATTGGTTGTGGCATCTGTTATTCGATGGGGATATTAATAAATAATAGCAATGGCAATAATAAATTAAGTTTTTTGTAATTTTTAAATATTTGTAACTTGGGTTGCATATACAATTCTTTTAAATTTTCAATATAAACAAAAAACATAACCTTAAAAATTTGACATAACCAATTTTTTTTTTAATATTAAAGTTTGTCTTTATTATTAAAATAGTTTAGTAATGTATGGTTTATTCGGTACATAACAATTAATTTATTATATTTAAAAAAAACTAAGAAAAATCCAAAAATTAATTTTTTTGTAATTTTTACATATTTGTAAGTTGGGTTGCATACACAATTCTTTTAAATTTTCAATACAAACAAAAAACATAACCTTAAAAATTTGACTTAATTGTTTAAAGTTGTTTTCATTATTAAAATCGTTTAACGTGTAATAATGTTAATACTAATAACATTATTTAAGAGATAATACATATTTCATAGTAAAAATGTGATTTTTTCTAGTGAAACTGTAGGAAAGATGTACAATTATCTAGATTCATCACTAATTATGAGGTTATCTAGAAGGAGCCAAAGGATATTAATAGAGGAAAAGTAACAAGAAACGTGGTGAAAAGGAGCTCGCTCTAGAAACGTTGAAACTGTGCATTGAATTCTAAATAATACCCAAAAACTATCTCGGAAAGTATTTAACGTAAGTATTTTTTATGTAAAGTATACAATTTATTTAAATTTTAACTAATTCTAATACAAATTAAAATTAATGTAGTGTTAATTATGTCTATATAGACAACAAGAAAATATAATCAAATAAGTTTAGTTGGTTTCATTAAAAACAATTGATTTTAATTTCCATTATGAACTTAATCTGTAAAATTTAAATTATTAATAATATATGATTTATTCGGTACATAGAAATTAATTTGTTATATTAAAAAACAGTAAGAAAACACGCAAAATTAAAGTTTTTTATAATTTTTAAATATTTGTAATTTGGGTTGCATACACAATAGTTTTAAATTTTCATTACAAACAAAAAACATAACCTTAAAAATTTGACTTAATTGTTTAAAGTTGCCTTCATTATTAAAATGTTAGTTTTAATACTATTTAAGAGATAACACGTATTTCTTTGTAAAAATTGAATTTCTTCTATGGAAACAGCACAAAGGATGGACAATTATTTAGATTCATCACTAATTGTGACGTTATCTAGGAGGAGCCAAAGCCAAAGGATTTTAATAGAGGAAATGTTATGAAGAGGAGCTAGCTCTAGAAAGGTTGAAGCTGTACATATTGCATTCTAAATAATACCCAAAAACTGTCTTGGAAACTTCTTAATGTAAGTATTTTCTATGTAAAGTATATAATTTATTTTTATTTTAACTAATTTTAATACAAATTAAAAGTAATATTTTGCTAATTATGTCGATATAATTATAGACAACAAAAAAATACAATTGGATAACTTTGGTTGGTTATATTAAAAATGATTTATTTTAATTTCTGTTATGAACTTAACCTTTAAAATTTAAATTTTTAATTTAAATTATATATTTTAATTATTAATTTAATATAACAAATTAATTTGTTATATTTAAAAAGAAGTAAGAAAATCCCAAAATTTAAGGTTTTTTGTAATTTTTAAGTATTTGTAATTTGGGTTGCATAAATTTTTTTTTAATATTAATTTCTTTTTAGTATTAAAATTATTTTCTGTGTTAAAATCGCTAAAAATTTTAGTTTTAATACTATTTAAAAAGGTAAAACGCATTTTGCCCATTTCTGTAGCTCTAAAAACTTTGAAGCTGGCCAATTCTATTTCAAGTAATTCCAACAATTGTCTCGGAGATTATATTATTATAACGTGAGTGTTTTCTATGTAATCTAATGTTTCAACATTTCTTATTCCTGTAATTCTTCATGAATATATCGTCATTAGGATCATTTCCTCTAAAGAAATGTTCGTTTTTGTGTCCAAATATGTGCATGCATATCATTATATAAAAATAAACTTGTAATTATTATATTTTGACTATAAAAAATAAATAAAAAAAGAAAATACAAGTTTGTTGGTGTTTTAATTTAAAATAATTAAAATTTTTGAATCGCCCTGTTCACGCTTTCATTTAGTAAAGTTTCAAACCAACAAGTTTAAGATATAGCGCCATCTATCTTTCAATTCTCGAACTATATTTCGAAATTTAATTGGTTCGAAACTCCGCTAAGGAAACTATTATACCGGGTGATCCTAATAAAAATTGTAGTTCGGATTGAAATTTTCACGAAATTAATTTATTTTTGAATCACCCGGTATAATTTTTTCCTTAGCCGAGTTTCGAACCATCAGTAATTTAAATAATGTCGCCATCTATCGTTCAAATACCGAACTAATCGGAATAATTTTGAAATTGAGGTTGGTTCGAAACTCGGCTAAGGAAAAAACTATACCGGGTGATTCAAATAAAAATTGTATTTGAAATAAAATGTTCACAAAATTAAATTTTTTTTTGAATCACCCGGTATAATTTTTTCCTTAGCCGAGTTTCGAACCATCAGTAATTTAAATAATGTCGCCATCTATCGTTCAAATACCGAACTAATCGGAATAATTTTGAAATTGAGGTTGGTTCGAAACTCGGCTAAGGAAAGACTATACTGGGTGATTCAAATAAAAATTGTATTTGAAATAAAATGTTCGCAAAATTAAATGTTTTTTTGAATCACCCGGTATAATTTTTTCTTTAGCCGAGTTTCAAACCTTCAAAAATTTAAATAAAATCGCCATCTATCGTTCAATTACCGAACTAATCGGAATAATTTTGAAATTGAGGTTGGTTCGAAACTCGGCTATGGAAAAAACTATACAGGGTGATTCAAATAAAAATTGTAATTGAAATAAAATGTTCGCAAAATTAAATGTTTTTTGAATCACCCGGTATAATTTTTTTCCTTAGCCGAGTTTCGAACCGTCAAAAATTTAGATGATATTGCCATCTATCGTTCAATTACCGAACTAATCGGAATAATTTTGAAATTGAGGTTGGTTCGAAACTCGGCTAAGGAAAAAATTATACCGGGTGATTCAACTAATGTTGAATGAAACTGCAACCTAATACAGGTTATTAAACAGGATTAATATTAAGGATGAGAATATTAATTAATAAAAAACCATCAAAAGAAACAATAATACTTATTTGAAAACTATATTTTTTATTTAAGAATATTTACAAGACGGGGATATAACTTACCTAGATAGAATGGACTGTTTTGATTAATCGTTAAAAAAAAGTTGAACAATAACGATATCTTATGCATATATCGAAAAAAAACAATTTATCCGTGTACAATAAACGAATAATTCTTCAACTTAATCAATTAAAAAAAAACTCATTAAATGGAAATGACGAGTAAACATCTTGAATCAAATTTCTGCCCTATGATTTCACTAAAAATTACGATTAATTCTTTTTTTTTCAGTAAAAAAGCGTCCAAATTAAAACCTAGCCGGGCGTTTTAATATTATCATCAACAAAAAGAAACTGCAGTGAAGAATTTACTTATTGTCCGACAATACAACATCTGCGTAGTAGAAAAAAATAAATTGAAATAGAAACGATTTTTTATCTTTATCTTTCTTTCTTATTTCCGTTTCGTTTTCAAAATCAGCTCAACTCATCGATGGGCTCCGATCTCGCAACATATCGCCCGCCCCTTGCTCCCCTAACCTTTGATGCGACGGTATCTTTGCGAAGAACGGATGAACCAAAGCTTCTTTTAAAGTTATCCTTTGAGATGGCTCGTATTCTAACATTTTATAGATTAAATCGAAAAGTTGTTCGTGATCGTTGCTATCAACTTGTTTATATCTCTATTTTATAAAAAAATAAAAACATTAATTACAATTTAAGTTGAGCTTTTTTATACTTACCGATAAAGGTTTACAATTATCTTTGACATAACGACCAGCGGAACTCTTTTCATCCCACTCTAATTTGCCGCGGTAAAAATATTTCGTTTTGGTTTTTCGAGCCATTCTCACCGGGATTTCCCCCAAAATCCTTTGCATCATTGCCAAATGTTCTCGGTTATCGTGCGTTTGAAACAGAGTTATTCCTAAGTACAATTCGAATAAAATACAACCGATTGACCAAACATCACATGGCTGAGCCCAACCCAATTCTATATATAATAACAAAAATTAATTATTATTTTAATTACGAACATTTGTCTTTATTATAAGGATAATTTCGCATCATCAGGATTTTAATATAAATCTAAAAGAACAATAATAATCAGATAAAAAATTTAAAATATCGTAATTCTGCACTTTATAACATCAGCTAGAAAATGATGTTGAGCATTTTTAATCACAATTTTACAACACAGCCTAACCTCACTTTTTCAAATGACATTTTTTTGACGTTTCATTAAAAAAATTTATTTAACTCACACAGTTTTGGAAATAAAATTAAAAAGAAATTTGCGTCATAGAGGCTCGTTTTAGTCACTCGTACACGTTTTACGTTATAAAGAAAATCGAATAGCAATTCGTATTTATCGTGGTTCTAAATTGGGTTAAAATATTTGACGTAATGCGAAGATAGTTACAAACGTATATTTTAAGGCTTTTTTCAACAGGTGGCGCTATCTCTTATGCGTTTTAAAGTGACATTTTTAAAGTGAAATTTATTTAACTCATTTTGCGTTAGAAATAAAACTAAAACTAGAAATTTTGAGGTTATGCCGTGCGCCTTTGACGCACGGCATAACCCTAAAATTTCTAGTTTTAGTTTTATTTCTTATTCCATTGGCAGTAACAGTTGTGAAAAATGACACTTGAAAAAGTGAGGTTAGGTTGGGTTGAATGGTTATGTCGTATTTTGTTAGTTTACTTTTTGTGGCTGTTTCAAGCGTGATTGCTTCTTATGTATCGTTAATATGAAAGAAAATCTTCGAGGACGCACTAAGTGAGTAAAATAATTTTTTTTAATGAAACGTCAAAAAATGTCACTTGGAAAAGTAAGGTTAGATTTAATTAGAAAAGTAAGATTTGGTCCAAGAGATAGATAAACAAAAATAACACATTTCCCAGTACAGTTTTAAGATAACACGGCCGTTTTCGAAGACATCGGCCGCCCCCGAGAACACGAAATGTTCGTTTTCACAAATACGAGTAAAGATCCAACTCAAAGTTTTCAATGTTAACGTCCGCGATGACCGAGTGCGGCCGATGTCTTCGAAAACGGCCGTGTTTGTTTAAAGCTGTGCTAGAAAATGATGTTGAAGATTTTTAATCACACTTTTCCAACACAACCTAACCTCACTTTTTCAAATGACATTTTTTTGACGTTTCATTAAAAAAATTTATTTAACTCACTAAGTTTTGGAAATAAAATTAAAAAGAAATTTGCGACATAGAGGCTCGTTTTAGTCACTCGTACACGTTTTACGTTATAAAGAAAATCAAATAACAATTCGTGTTTATCGTGGTTCTAAATTGGGTTAAAATATTTGACGTAATGAGAAGATAGTTACAAACGGCACTTTTTACAACAGGTGGCGCTGTCTCCTATGCGTTTTAAAGTGACATTTTTGACGTTTCATTAATAATTATTTAACCAACAAGTGTATTAATTATCGAGATATCTTAATGCGTTAATTTTTAAGATAATTATCACTGGCAAACTTTAAGAAAGTCCGACCGAACTAATATAGTAGTCAATTTAGTAAATATTCTCGAATGAAATCTGTAATACCGACCCAACCGACCACTATATGTATTCAGTAATAAGTTTTGACTTTTGACACATTAAAATCGTTTATTATAATTTATAATTAATGAATGATTTTGTATAGCCCCAGGGATCTTTGATGGGAGAACTTGGGACTGATTGTATGTCGAAATCCCACCGTAAGATGGCATTAGCGTCTATACTGAAATAACTTAATTAAACTAACAATTTTATTATTAATAATGGGAATGATGACACAGCAATAACAATTATTACCAGTATCATTCTTTTAATTTAAAAAGTATAGATTCCAATTCGTTATATTTTTTAAATTTGCCGCTAAGAATTTTGAAAGTTGACGTTTGCTCAGAATGACAGATGAAAACGTCATTTTAAAGTGATTTTTCGGTAAGAGTCAAGGACAGTAGAATCTAACAGGACTGCTACATCCATTGTTGTGACAACCTGCCCGCAAACTACGTCATACCATTTTCCACGCCCAGCTGTTGTTATGGTCAATGTTTACTGTGTATTATTAAAGGTTATATCCTAGACGTATTCATTATATTTTTGAAGTTTTATGTTTTTAGACGTATTAATGTCTATCATATAACCTCTAAAAACACAGACAGTTACCAGGCGTGGCAAATAGTGTGACGTAGAGTGCGGGCAACCAACCCGTAGTGGACTACAAAAATACAATGGATGTAGCAGTCCTGTTAGATTCTACTGTCCTTGGGTAAGAGTATAATAAAGTAATAATGGTATGATTAAATTGCCATTGTTTGGAGCCACTATGTGGTTCATTTTCGAAATAGTTGTTCTGTGGTTGGAGCTTTTATATATAAACCCAATCCAACCTATATTCTAATGGTTCGGTTCTTAACTGATAAATTCCAAAATATTCCCAACAGATGGCGCCACATGCGTTCAATTTTTAGTACTAAGTTTTTGTTTAGAGAGTTGCATTTCGACGAAGCTATTTTCTATGATTTTGTATACATTTATAAATCATATAAATACGCGAAATGATATTTCAATACCTGAAGCAGTTGTAAATGATTATTTTTTCGTATGGCACACTACAGTATAATACAAGTGACTTTAAGAAAATGTTGGGAAACTATTTTAATGTTTTTCTCTACTACAATTACAATTAATGTTAATGTATTGTACAGCAATGGGTTCAGAAAAAAATCTATCCAGTAACGTGAAGAAAAACATACCGAGCAATTTGAAAATCAAAAGTTAATAATCGCTTGAAATTGAAGATGGCGTTGTAAAAAGTTTAATTTCATTTGAAACCTCGCTCATGAAAATCGGAATCTAAATGACAGAGTTACAGCTTGAGGGTTTATTTTTATTTCTTTTCTGAATGGTTTATCAATCAATGCAATAGCTTAATGTATTAAATTATTCATTGTGTTTAGGATTTGAGTCTTAGGGTGGTTAAACAAACGTCGATTAAACATGTTTGAGTAAACATAATTAATCCACGAGGAGTGTTATTTCCTTGCAAAATTATCCTTATAAAAAATTAATTATTTCGAATAATATAAAATTAATTATTATTACCTAATATAACTTCTGGAGCCCTATAGTGCCGTGTAGAAACTATTGTGCTATGATGCTCGTGATCAAAAGTTGCACTTCCAAAATCGATTAATCTTACATCAGTGCGTTTTACTCGTTTCACATCTTTCCTCTAAATAACAAAAAAACATTTTAATTTTTTTTAACTAATTAATTAATTAATAAATATACCTTTCTACTGTTATGGATTACTTCATAATCGGAGTCTACAAATAAAATATTTTCAGGTTTAAGATCGGTGTGTGTTAATTTGTTATCGTGCAGGAATCGAACGGCGAAGCAAAGTTGGTAACCGATGTGGCGAACTTGTTCCAATGAATACGGTTGGTAATTGTTATCCTTCTGCAATAATAAAAATAAGAAATAATAGCTCATTATATGCGAGTAGAATACTATACTTTGTCCACGACTATTGAAATTGATTCCATAAATTAATTTTTTAAATAAATTTTTGAATAAAGGTTAAACGTCAATGTGACACAAATTCAATGTTACCAACTGTAACCAACTTCACAACAATTTGTCAAAATTAAATGTCAATTTTATGAAACGTCGTTTTCTTTATGAAAATTAATTAATTTATGCTTAAATCATAAGAAAAAAAGAATTTGTTTAGGTTTTTTTAATGTCAAACCTTTAGAAAGTCTTAAAAAGTTGAATTAAATTGACGTTTTTTGAAATTTTGACGTTTCAAATAATTATTATTTGTCTGGTCAAGATGGCTACCCGTGAATAATGATTAATTATTCACTTCGTGAAAAATGAGTACCCTTTTGTTTTAGAAAACTCATTCATAAGGTATATTATATTATAAGGTAGTCGTGGACAGTAGTATATTATTATATGAGCATATAATGAGGGTTATCATTCACGAAGGTTAAGTTTGTCACGAGTGTACCGAGTGGCATAATTAACCTGAGTGAATAATAGCTCATTATATGCGAGCAGAATACTATACTTTGTCCACGACTATTGAAATTGATTCCATAAATTAATTTTTTAAATAAATTTTTGATAAAGGTTAAACGTCAAAGTGACACAAATTCAATGTTACCAACTGTAACCAACTTCACAACAATTTGTCAAAATTAAATGTCAATTTTATGAAACGTCGTTTTCTTTATGAAAATTAATTAATTTATGCTTAAATCATAAGAAAAAGAGAATCTGTCGGTATATATTATAAGGTAGTCGTGGACAAAATTATTTTTTTAGTTTAAATAAGTGATGATTTTAAATTACCAAAAAATCAAAGACGCTCAACCCAAGCATTTCAAAAGCAATGCACATGTGTCCATGGTAATCGAACCAATCCAACATTCGTACGCACAAACTGAAAATAATACAAAGATTGTTATAGAAAGGTGAAAAAATCTGAATAAACGTTAATTCGAAGTTTGTTTTTACAAGTTTAACAATACAGATGTGTTTATTTTCTTTCATTAAAAATTTTTCTGTTCCAAAACAAAGAAAATTATTCTATTTGTAGCGTAACAAGGCATCATTAAAACTTAATCTTTAAAAACTATATATAGTATATATAAATTTCATCAATGTTGAATCGTTGTTGAAAACAAGTACCATCCCACTCTCACAGTAATTAAGCAATCAACTCGAATCAGAATGACGTCAAAATTAATTACTTTAACTATAAATATAGTTCGCTGACGTTTCATAATCTACTTATTGGTGTGTTTATAACTTAATATGTACATGGTGGGCAAATTCTTAAGTTATAGCCAAAAAAAGCTTTAAATATACTTGATGATTTTTGAGATACAACACAAAGTTGTGTTTTTTTTAAATACAAACCATACTTGATTATGATGTTACTGAAAAGAGCATATTTTTAGTTTTCCAATAATTTCCAAAATTTTGATTATAGTGGAATCTATGGTTTTGCACCAATATGACAGAATAAAGTTGGTTTTGTACCAACGAATAAAAACTTTGAATAGTTAATTTATATTTCTCAGCATCTTATCTCTGAGTTTGTTCCCCAATAAAAAATGATTAGCAATTAAATATGGACAACTTTAGGAACTAAACAGTCACAAACTGTCATCTTCTTGTACACTTATATTTAGCATGTGATAGAATATGGTCATTGGCCACCTCCTTGTTCCTCTTGGCACTAAATATGCACTTCTTAACTTGTCCAGTATATCAATTTCTCCTTTGGTACTATTATAGAATAATATTTCTTCTGGTTTTTTTGTTTCTGGATCTATAGTGGTTGCTCTATCATGAAGTACTGGAAAGAACCACGCTTTTATTTATTTTGAGAACGTAAGAAAGCATTTTTGATTGTGGACCAAATCCTTCTATAATTGAGTGCACAGGACGACATTTGCTGGGTAAAAAATCAATTGATATTTCTCTTTTATTCTTTTTAAGTGTTATTACAAGGGTGATTTTTTTTTCAAGAAGACTCTCTCCTAAAGCAGGGTTCTTCAACCTTTGTCATTGCGCGGAACCCTTTTTCGAGATAATTTTTTTATGGAACCCTTTGTACAGGGTGGGCAAATTTGGGTGTTATTAGAAGCTATCTCAGAAACTATAAGAGATACGAAAAAAGTAGGTGCCATGTCCCGATCTCTTTTTTCGAGACTAATCCAATCCCGCAAACACCAAACCTCTATCTTCTTTTGTTTTTAAGTTATAGCCAAAAAGTCAAATTTTCGTGATTTCAAAAAATTTCATTTATTTTTAAAATTAGAGAAATGGGGTTGATACGTTCTTAAGACACTTTTTTAAGTAGAATATACTGCCGTTGAAAAGTTTTAAACATACTTGATGATTTTTGAGCAAGTAAAGTTTGTTTATTAAAAATACAAGAAATGTATTAACTCAAAAACCGTGATGACTAGAAAAACTAGAAAATTCTACGTGCACCATTGGATGCAACCCGTTTTTACTTTTTTACTAAATTTCCGGATAGCCGAGATACAGGAGGTGTCTGAAAATCGTAAATTTTGAAACACTAAAATGGGTTTCACTTTTCCTTTTTTTGAACAATTCAATGTTTTTCTAAATGAAATACATTGTATGACATATAATTGAAATCAGAATTAATTATCCTATTTTTTGGTGTGAAAATCAAATATGGCGTTCATAAGACAAAATAAACCTGATGATAGTTTCACGAAAACGAAACGTCGGGGAAAATTTCTAGTTGTGTCATGAGTCATGACATTTTTCATAAAAAGTTGCCTTAAGAATGTTTATTCAGATTCACGAAAAAACCAAAAATAAAGAAGTTATAGGCAAAAAACGGTTAGATTCAAAAACTCTGTTGAAAAATGATCAGCTCTAAGATACGCAACTTTGCCCCCATTTAACCATTTCTGTGTCTCTTATGGTTTCTGAGATCCCAATGGTGGGGGTCGAATTTGAATTACCCTGTATATAAAAAACGAAGAGAGCTATGAAAATGTGGTTTGCACCGTTGTAAGTTTCACAAAAAAGTAGCTCAGGTTTGTGAAAGCCGCAACTTTCTATCTTTCATAATAACTGAGATACCCTGAAAATCCATCGAAATTTGGACATCCTGTATATACGTCGATTTTTACACTATTGAACAAGTTAAACAACAAGATTTTACTTTTTAACCCAGATATGCCTAATGTACTACATTTAGGACGGTCAATTCCTGTTGAAACTTGCAAAGTTATGAGCGCCTGGAAATGCGCACGTCACATAAAGTCGTGCATTTTAGATGTAGCAGTGAGAGTGATAACTTGCAGTTTAGGTGTTTTCTTTACATTTTGTTTTAAGTGCATCCGAAAGTCAAGATAAGTTGGAAATGGATTATTGCCCGGTTCGCTTTGAAAGGTAAGGTAATTTTCAATTATAGAAATTAGAATATTATGATTCTTTGATTACAGTAACAATAAATAGTTGTATAATTAGTATTATTTGAAAGTTTTGCATTATTCAGTAAATTAGAGTATAAATTAGGGGGGTGAAAGACGGGTGTACTATACAGGGTGATTCATTAGCTCTATGACAAACTTTGGCAGATGAAAGATGAACTTTGGCGATTCTAAGGAAAAAATGTTATATGAATATGGGTCCGATTCATTTTGGTTAAAGAGTTACAAGCCTTTGAAAATTTTACACAGTTTAATAGGCAAATGAAAATGTAACATAAAAAATAAGTTTAAAAATTACAAAAATTGCTCGAAATGTCCGCCTTCAGCTTGAATGCACGCCTCACATCGATGAAGTAAAGAAGGCATGGGCATCAGTGGACCAAATAGCCACATCAAATTGCCCCTCAGCTCGGACTTAACAATTTTCCAAGCAGAAGTTCTTGCTATAAACTTCTGCACCGCTTTGAACCTACAGAAGGGACAAAAATGTGCATCCATAAACATTTTCACAGACAGTCGGGCCGCCTTAAAGGCAATTCAGGCCTACACGTGTGGCTCCGCACTGATCAGAGAGTGCACCAACAACCTGAGAGAACTCGCTAGGGGCAATGATGTTACCCTGTGGTGGGTTCCAGGTCACAGCAACATTGAGGGCAATGAGAAGGCCGACAAGCTGGCCAAAGAGGCAGCAAACACGCCCTTCATTGGACCCCAACCTGGATGTGGACTACAAAAAAGCCACCTAAAACAAATAATCAACAACTGGGAGGCTTCAAAGACAGCCTTACGCTGGAAAGAACTTCCAGGTCACAGACAAGCGAAGAGTATGATAACTCCGTCGCAAAACAAAACCAAAGAGGTTTTATGCCTCAGCAAAGGGGATCTAAGAACGCTCTCAGGCTACCTAACCGGCCATGTGCCCCTAAAATACCACCTCTTCCACATTGGACAAGCTGAGGATCAAACTTGTCGACTATGCAACGACGAGTCAGAAACTGCTGAACATATACTGTGCAATTGCGTCGCCAGAGAACGTCTAAGGCACAACGTCTTCGGTAAAACTCCCCTGTTACCTACCGACATAAAGGTTCAAGACCTCAGGACAATACTAAGGTTCATTAAGGACCTACATTTGCCCTAAACCTTTGGAGGGCTAAAGTTACAATAGATCTTATAGGTCGCGGTAACGAGAGGGGCCGCCCTCCTCAGCCCGGCAGCAATAATAATAATAATAATAATAATGTGAGATGATGGAACACAATTGGTGGGGTGGATAAAATGGATTGAGAACAGTGCTTGGTGTTGCAGAGGGCTGCTTGTGGAAAAATAAGAATGTATAGAACGGAGATAGAGAGATGCACACGAGAGAAAGAGGAAACATTTAAGAAGGCTGACAAAATCTGTAGAGGAAACAGGAGATGGTATGAAAATGGCTGATTTTTTAAACATGGAAAACGACTTGGAGAATAACAATACAAGAAATCTCTTGAGACGATTGATGTACAATTAACTTTCCTCTACATGTAGTAATTAGAAGAGTTGTATATGAAGATCAGATGTGTTCTGAACTTTGTTTTTTTTTTTTCAGAAAATGATGTGGTGATTTTATCGTTTTCCTAATTTCCTACTCTTAATTTGGATCCAACGCTGTGGTGATGTTGCCATCACACTTAGTGCCATGCAACCTTAATATTTAGCATAATCATAAAATTTCATCTTAATTCTGTATTAAACAACTTATTTAGAATATTGCATTTGGGTAAGAAAGAAACGATTCTTAGTATATTGGAGTTAGAGATGAAACAACGTAGTTAATGTAACAACACCTCGATCAAAAGTCCATTAGCCAAAGTATATTAAGCTGAATTGTAACTAAATTTAAAAATTAGCATGTACGCGATCAACCAAAATCTTGCCAACCAAATGTGTTGGAAAACGTTCAACAAATCGAGTTATTAACGGCGCAAGAAAAGCACTTATTTTAACGAATTATTTCGCTATCAATGAATTGAAAAAATTGAATGACCACCAAAATAAACAGATGTGATTAATACTTACTACATGCTATCAGGATCTTTATCAGCAATTTTTTCCAAGACATTAATCTCTAATTTAGCCGCTTCCCGGTACTTTTCGACATTTTTGATGATTTTCAAAGCCATCGAATGATCCCTAAATGAAAACGTTTACATCAAAATGAATAATTTAAAATGAATTAATTAAATAAGACTTACAATTCCAGATCTTTCACTTTGACGACCTTTCCAAAGGTGCCTTCTCCCAACGTGCCGAGAATTTTATCTGAAATTGAACAATAAATTCAATTAGTTAACAAGAAAACGACAATGATTTGACCTCAATTGTTAACGACCAATCGAAAATAATAAAAGTAATCGGATAAAATTGGTGGTTAAGAAACGAATGAGGTAAAACCATTTTTTTTTTAATTTTAATTAATTAAATTAAATTAAAAAGAATTTTTTTTACTTAAAATTTAGAGTTTAATTTTATGATTTTTTTTGTAATAATTTGAATTAAAACGTTTTTGAGTGGAATTTACCTGTGGATCGACTGGGACGAAATTAAAAAAAATAAAAATAAATTTTGTTAAAATAAAATTTACGAAATTTAGTTGACCCAAATATCTCACCGAAATTACTTTAAGCGTAAATTTAGCAAAACAAAAAAAAGACAAGAAATCAATAGGACACTTATGTTATGGTAAATAAGTCGGCAATCGCGTTCCACACGGACAACTTATGGAAATATGCAAATAACCCGTGGTGCAGTTGGCGACCTTGATAGCCCCATAAAATTACAAAACTTTTTAACTTAACTCTTCAAAGAAAAGCGTTTTATATTAAGTACCCAGCCGATCCTCTATAAACATTATTTTAGACGCTGAAAAGAAATTTGTTAATAAAAATAATAAATACAGAAATCGTATTTTTACGACACGGCAAAAAAGATAATAATAATAATATAGTAGGGGGCACTTTTTTGAACATTGTTTTTTTTAATTATTATCATTATGTAATATTTTTGACTTATCCGAAAAAGAACTTCTAAGTGTAAACAGTAAGTATTCACGAACATCTGTCTTGCAGGACATCTCCAGACCGGTAAATGAGGTGTCCCTCTTCGTCGTCCTCGACAGAAGGTGCTCGAGAGCTCTGCGTTTCGGCATCATCAACCAACATCATCATCATCATCATAGCGTCCAGAATGTTGGAGGGGGCGGGTCATCAACGTCATCATCATCATCATTGGAGGTTGAAGTTGGATCGGGGTCGAGCAATGCAGCCAACGTTACGTGGAGGTGTGTGGCCCAATAAGCAGACAGAGGAAACAAGGGCAAACGTATTGCCAAATCAACATACGGTACATATTCTCTTTTTCTCATTGCAACAACAAAATTTCTCACAACAATATTACACTCTCAACTATCTTAAATAGTTTTATGTTTTTTTTTTTTTGTGAGCGATTATTTTATATTTTATTTAGCGTTTTTATTAAAAAAAAAAGAATTAATAAGCCCACCATTAAAACAATATCGATTTAAACGATATTATTATCATGGTGATCTATTTATATATAAAAAAAAAAATTAAAGGTAATCGAGGATGAAAAAGATTTAAAAATTAAATGGGGGCGAAATAAAGTTTCTTTTCCTGTTATTATTTTAATTCTCTTTTTTTGCGTTTCATGCAGGGTTAATTAAACTTGGAAACAAACTTAGTATTTGAAATCTTAATTCACAAAGACGTCACAACCCAAAATATTGTTGTTTTCACGTTAATTTCGCGCGAGTTAATTTTTTTTTTTCGCAAACGGTGATAAACCCGAAGCGTTGACGCAATTTTAAAAATATCTCAATTCGCCTCGGATAACATTTTTATTTTTACTACTTTTAAAATTGAAATCAATTTCATGCTGAATTAGAAAAAGGAAATTGTATGATTCAAAAAATTATATAAACAAAAAAAAATTTTGAACGAAATACTTATAAAAGAAGTCGACGTATAAATTTATATGGTCCATCCATTGCCAACGATCGCAATGTAACATTACTAAAAATAAATGAGAGGTAACGTTGGAAAGTCGGCCGGTTGTGTCGACTCACGACACACACACACTCATCCACACACGCACATACAGATTATTTTTGGTTGTAAACAGGGTTTTATTCGGGTGGTTTCTGAGAATATCGGCGCTACGTCAAAGTACATTCAGAAAATAGATTGAAATAAAAATTAAGTTTTGTACAAATTTTGAAAGAATTTTTTTTTAAATAAAGCTTTGGCCAAGTTTTCGGGCA
The DNA here is from genome assembly GCF_036711975.1 of Onthophagus taurus. Taxonomy (NCBI): domain Eukaryota; kingdom Metazoa; phylum Arthropoda; class Insecta; order Coleoptera; family Scarabaeidae; genus Onthophagus; species Onthophagus taurus. The sequence continues at coordinate 10,883,953 of NC_091975.1, read as the reverse complement.
GCTATTCGAAAATTTGTAAACACACGTGGTGCTAACTACTTCGCCTATTCGCTTAAATAAACGTCTGTTCGTAAATTTAAACTTTGTTCTTCATCAACGAGGTAAATAAACCGTAATGAAAATTACAGGAAATAATAGATAACTTAATTTAATTTCCTTTAAAGAGTTTCTTTACAAATATTTTTGTTTTTGCTACATTAAGTTGCCACAGAATGAATTTGCAAACTCATTCCAATTTATGTTCAAAACAAATGTGTTTTGTTAAGCAAGATGATGTTTATTTTTTATGAAAATCATGAAGTTGGCATATAAACCAAGATTCGGCAGAAAGTTTCCGTAATTTATTTCTCCCCATTTTCGTACAAACCATGACATAATATCAGCAGGATCTGTTTCGTCCATCTCGCCTTATCGGTATCTCCACTCCATCTATTTTCCACTCCTCAAAAGTATTTGTGGATTTCTTGTATCATTTTTCTTTCCTTATCCAAGCATCTCTTTCTGACTAGCAACCCAAATCAAATATGGCAAGCTTGCAGAAATTTTCAAATCCTGAACATTAATGAAGGCGAACTGAACACAATTGTACTGGAGTCAAATAAAGAACACAACATCTGATGAAATAGAGATTTGATCAACATGAATACTGCCAAGACTAAGACTCATAAAACAGAAACTAAATACCTAGGGGTAATACTTGATAGTAAACTAAACTGGAACTCACACCTAGATAAGGTGAGGAAAAAGGCCATCATGGCAAACCAGATCTGCCGCAGGCTCCTAGGAAGGAACTGGGGTCTCAAACCACGAATGGCTCATTGGGCCTACGTAGCAATAATCAGACCCATGGTCGCCTACGCCTCATTGGTTTGGTGGCCAAAAACAAAACATAAGACAGCTCAACAACAGCTGGCACAAATCCAGCGGTTAGCATGTCTTAACATAATGGGTGCAATGAGATCCTGTCCGACGGCTGCTTTGGAAGCCCTACTCGGTCTCACACCGCTCCACATATATATACAAAAGGAGGCAGCCTTAAGTGCCTTATCACTGAAAACAGTTTCTTCACTCAAGTTGATGCAGGGTAATCTCAGAGGACACCACGAGATCCTCAAAGACCCATGTCTAAATCACCTGATTGAAATTAAAACGGACCTTATACCGACGGAATACAATTTCAACCAACCGTATAAGGTCATATTTAGTAGCAGGGATGATCGGGCGAAAGGAGGGCCTCAACTAAAAAGAGGAGCCCTAGCCTGGTACACCGATGCTTCAAAGACAGTAAGATCTGGAGTAGGCATGGGCATCAGTGGACCAAATAGCCACATCAAATTGCCCCTCAGCTCGGACTTAACAATTTTCCAAGCAGAAGTTCTTGATATAAACTTCTGCACCGCTTTGAACCTACAGAAGGGACAAAAAGGTGCATCCATAAACATTTTCACCGACAGTCGGGCCGCCTTAAAGGCAATTCAGGCCTACACGTGTGGCTCCGCACTGATCAGAGAGTGCACCAACAACCTGAGAGAACTCGCTAGGGGCAATGATGTTACCCTATGGTGGGTTCCAGGTCACAGCAACATTGAGGGCAATGAGCTGGCCAAAGAGGCAGCAAACACGCCCTTCATTGGACCCCAACCTGGATGTGGACTACAAAAAAGCCACCTAAAACAAATAATCAACAACTGGGAGGCTTCAAAGATAGCCTTACGCTGGAAAGAACTTCCAGGTCACAGACAAGCGAAGAGTATGATAACTCCGTCGCAAAACAAAACCAAAGAGGTTTTATGCCTCAGCAAAGGGGATCTAAGAACGCTCTCAGGCTACCTAACCGGCCATGTGCCCCTAAAATACCACCTCTTCCACATTGGACAAGCTGAGGATTAAACTTGTCGACTATGCAACGACGAGTCAGAAACTGCTGAACATATACTGTGCAATTGCGTCGCTAGAGGACGTCTAAGGCACAACGTCTTCGGTAAAACTCCCCTGTTACCTACCGACATAAAGGTTCAAGACCTCAGGACAATACTAAGGTTCATTAAGGACCTACATTTGCCCTAAACCTTTGGAGGGCTAAAGTTACAATAGATCTTATAGGTCGCGGTAACGAGAGGGGCCGCCCTCCTCAGCCCGGCAGCAATAATAATAATAAGACTCATAAATCGAGCAGGTCAGAAGGATGTTTAACTCTATGAAGCCTCTCTGTACAAATCGTGACTAAATTGCAATGTATGAACTGGACACTCAATCAATAACTAGAGAGTCGCATCAATGCCCTCAAAATGTACCTATACCATCGTATTCTGCGCATATCATGGATACATCGAATAACAAATGACGACGTATTCAAACAGATGGGCAAAGGAAGCGCTACGAGATGGCAGACTAAGAAGAAGATAATGGACTCATCACCTAACACAAAATAATGAAGATTTATTGGTACCAATATCAAAAATTTAAAATTTTCCGTTTAAGTACCATACAAATAAATTGTTTTTGTGACCAAATCTCTCATCTTGACTATGATACTATTTAGGCAACCAAAATACTAGATACATGAAGTCGTCTGGATGTAATGAGTGATGAAAATCTTTTTTTGCAATGCCTTGGGTTTAATCTCAACCTTGCTGAGGATGAAATTTTATAATCTAGCTATACAACATCACCTGGGATTAATGCTGCAGAAATTACGATCGACAAAATTGAACTATAGCATAGAACATTTGTGAGTGTGCAAAAACTAGGAGAGTTTCCATTTTTTACAAAATTTGTTACTATGTCGATTTCTTTATGGTTTGCGAAATAAACGGTGTGAATTTGATTATAATTTTAGTTATTATTTTCCTACACAATCTTTTCATGTAGCATTTGCGAAAAGTACATTGAATGTATTTGAATTTCCATTTCTAACTTTTTGTGGATAATTACATTTTTTATCCACACTCAGTTATGGTTTTTTGATGTAATTCTATCTGATAAAGAATCAGAAATGATTGAAGGAGACCATAAAAATAGTGGAATCAGCAAAGAATTGTCTTAGCTGTATTTGAATTGGTTTGGAGTTTAGAAATGACATAAATGATGGCTGAAGCGATCAAGGATTTTTAGCAATTTATTTGTTATCGAATATCATTACCTTTCATTACTTTATACTGAACCTAATAAAGAAAAAGGTTCAACATTTTGGTGTGCAAAACCAAATTTGGATGCTTAAGATAACTAATCTTTGATCGAATCGATTACCATTTTCAAACAAAATTGATTTCAGTAATCATTTACAAAAGTATTTAAAGTATTACAACGTAGTTGTAATATGTTGAAATAAAATGTTGGACAGATTGCCGTATTTATCTATGAGTTTAGGAACTTTCTAAGAAAAACAAAATAATTCATTGTTATTGCCAAAACGGAAAAATTAAATTTAAATCAAGTTTTTAATTGATGCCATTTTGTGTAAGAAAATTTGAATGGATAATCTTTTAACGTTGAAATAGTCAATGTTAAATTAACTTAAAAAAATATTTAACAAAGCTTAATAGATGAGATCTTCAAAGCAAACGAAATAGATGATAGAGGCAATTCTGACGTCATAAAGCCTGTTTATGAAAACAGAAATTTCTGCATCATATTTTAACATTTACAATGTTCGAATTGGCAGTTATAGTACTGCATCAAGTCAGGTTTGGGCACACTCATGCGCAATTACCTAAAAATAAACAATCGAAAAAACTTCGTCACTTTCGCCCTAATTCATCTGGCAAACCATAAAGAAATCGACACATATTGATAAAAAAAACTTTATTAGTCATAACAAAACAACTTTCTTTCATTCGTTTTATTGTTTGTTAGTATTCGTCCAATTCAGCACCACTTTACAAAAAAACAACCTTTACTTACAACCGCCGCGTTTCTAACCGGATGATATTTTTGTGCGATAGCAGCCGCGGCGCTTTTATGAACACCAGGTTGGGTACTTTTCTTATTATAAACTTCGTCCAAAGCGGAATATTTCATAATTAAATTTTGTATTTCCTTCCGTTTCGCCTCTCTCTCCGATAAAACCGGATCTTGAGGAGGCATAGAAGGCGTCGGGGTGGCTTCATCGTCTAAAGTTAACGGGGATAAATTGGCAGTTATTGCTGCAGGAACAACAGGAGGAACTGGAGTTGTTCTAATATCATCTAATGGGGGCATTTCAACCGGGCATAATTTTAAGCTGGGTTTTCGCTTTTCGTTGCATTCACTTTTTCCACTTCTTATTGGTTTTGAGGATCTTCTCGGGCGTAATTCCGCTTGACCACTGTTGCTGGTGGTGGATTTATGTCTTATTCTATAAACGGCGTCGCGATCGAGGTAGCTATAAGGAGGTTCTGGGTATTTTTTTGATGATGTTTTATAAGGCGTTTTTTCTCTAATTCCGTTATAAATGTTGTTGTTGTTGTTATTGTTGTTGTTGTGGTGTTGATAAAGATAAGGATACGAAATATTTGAGGTTGTGGCACTTTTACTTAAAGGAATTGGTTTCGAAGATGTTTCATCCTTCTTTTTGCCATAAATTTTTTCAAGTACCGAAGAATATTTGTCTTCTAATCTCGTTCTTGCGGAGGCGTAAAACCCGGGGGATGTAACCCGAGTTGATTCGAGGGGGTGATTCGAATAACTTAATCCGTTATTTTTTAATTGCCGCTCAACCGTCGCCGAAGGCCCCCGAACTCGCGTCGTCAATTTTTGTAGGAGGCTCGAACAAGAATCACTGAGCATTTGAGTGACGCTCGCGGTTGTTGAGGCGCGCTGATACCGATGATTTCTTCTTGCGGTTGAAGCGCCCCCATTTCCACCAGTCGCTGAATTAGTCATTTGGCCCCACGATGGTTTATTCGGATAGCCGAGACGCTCGTAGTCGTCGTAGGTGCCCCTCAAACGGGAAATCGACAGGCTCGTGCCGTACATAGCAGCGGAAAATCCGCCACCATCTCACGGGGTCACTCGCGCTCTTTGCACTGAAGGTGTCCGACGTTCCTGCCAAATATCGTCGGACCAAAATAGCGCCTCGACGCCGACGGGGGCGCTCACTCGGCCTCCATCGGGTTTAATCCCACAGGATCATAAGCGCTTGCGCATCTTATGATTTGATGGAAGGTTTCGAAAAACGACGCCAAGGTATGCTCAACCTGCGCAACCTTGAAATGTCAATGTCAAATTTAAAAATCAAAAAGCCTTTATTTGATTAGTTGATATCGCAATCAAATCAAACAAAATTGCAAAATCTAGTTTCACAACCACATAAAGGAGACGTTTTCATTTAAAAACAGCGATTACTTACATTATTATTATCGCTGTTTAGGCCTGATTGGAGGAATATTCCGCGATAACGAAATCTAAACGGAATAAAAATGCTAACCAACGTTCTTTCTATAAATACATTCAACGTACTCGACGTAACACCGATTTTTCAACGTTAAAAAAAACTAAACTTGTCTGACCTGTATAACAAATTTCCGAAAAATCCTTTTTATCCTAAGTAGTAACCTTAAGGCCCTCCCATGTTTCCTCAATTTCTTTTCACAAACATCAACCACCATTTTGCGCGCTTCGGCGATAATCGCGGTGACGTTAACGCCGCAACACTGCCGCCAAAAGAACAACAAACCTCCTCCTTGTAGCATGCACCGCCGCGTACTGATAGCGATAAGGCAAGCGTCGACTCAAAATCGATTCGAAGACGAAGAATTTAAAGAAACCGTGAAGGCGATTAGATCGAAACTGAGCATCACACGTGGTGCTAATCAGTATGTATGTACGAAAATGTTTGAAAAATAAAGATTCGCCGAACTTGGTGCTGATGTTTATTATTATTTAATGTTTTTCGGAAAAGGAAGGCGGCCGCAATCGAAAAACAATTGGGAAAGGTGGGGGTTTTAGTTTTCAAGTACAAACTTTATTGAAAAACAAGGTAAATACAGTTAAATAAAAAGGAGAATGCGTTGAATCATTGCAAAAACATTCATTTACCGTAATTGTTACGTTTAACGATTTTCTAGAACGGCTCCAAAGAATAAAGCGATATGATTTATTAGATTAATTTAAAAAGAAAGAACCCGGAGATGCTGCTTCTTAGAAAATTTTCATCGAAAACGTTTTGAGGAATACAAACAGTGAAAAAGCTTCGTTCCCAGAAAAATTAACAATTAATTCACACCTCTAACCTGTTCATCATCAAAAAATCCAAAACAATCGTACCCAGTGGAACTATCAGACCTGATCGTCACATCATCAAATCCACTCGATGAGTTATCACTTTCATGGTGAAAAATCGGGGGGTAAAACCCAAAACTTTTCTGTCGGAGAGTTTCGATTTTTCTTTGTGGTAAAGCTAATACAAAAATTCTTGCTGCAGCAAATTGCTGCTTCGGGGTCCACTCGGCCATATTTCTTCAACCATCCTTATGACGTAAACTCTCCGACAGAGACCGCGGCACATGGACGAGTGACAGAAGCGGACTCGTGGTTCGAAATAACGAAAATAGATGCCAGAACAGAAATAGACTTGAAATAGCTAACTCGATGAGCAAGCGAGCAAGTATCATCGTTGCGTAGTTAGTTAATAAGGATAGACTCGTAATGATGACAAATCCGAAAGAAATGTTTGTTCCAAATTTGAATCGTATTTAGTACTAAAAAAAATATTAAAATTTAATAAAACAGGAAAAGAAACTTAAAAAAAAAGAGAGTGGTATATTTATGTTTTAAAATTGGTTTTCTTATATTTTTAGCACGTAGACGTGTCGATAAGTGCATATTTACCCTAGTTTATGCGTTTATCTATCGGGAACGTAATCGTTTAAACGGTTTTAAACACTGACCTGGTCCGAAGAGTACGACCTCCGGCTATGTTTCCTCTTCGACGATGATCTCTCGTGACGGTGACGATGGCGTTTTTTCGAAGTCGGCGAGCGTCGATGGCTTCGTTTGTAACGTCTTTCATTGCTAGTGCCTCTATCGTATTGTCGCGAACGGTGTGCTCTTTGGCTACTGTAAAATCAAAACTCATTTGTACCAAAAATAAAAAGATTTTAAAGGGAAAATATAGGAAAAGATAGGATCAGATGTTTAATTTAATTTAATCCAAAAATCGGATATTTCAGATGTGGCCGATCATATTGGGTATTGGCCAAGTTATATTTTTATCAGCTAAAGTCCAATCATTTCATGATTACGTACTTTGACTAACTGAATAGTAAAATGTTGTAATATTATTGCGACATTGACATTTCTATTTTACGTCATATTTTCTAAAACATTGCGATATAAAATTTCACTGAACCCACCATACAACTAGAAATGTGTTCTATCCTTCTTACTACCTTTTACCTTCTATGTCAAAAAAAAATTAGATTTCTCCTAAGCTGTAATAAGAAATTTTTTCAATTTTTTATTCTGCACAGAACTATACAGGGTGATTCATTAGCTCTATGACAAACTTTGGCAGATGAAAGGTGATGCGATTCTAAGGAAAAAATGTTATATGAATATGGGTCCGATTCATTTTGGTTAGGCTAAACACATACTGGAGCGACGAGCAAAGCGGCGAGGAGAGCGGTGAAGAAAGCGGCGACCGAGAATCGCGGTAATAAAAGAGTTGCATTCACATAGTGGCGCGTCTAATAAGGAGGTATGGATTTATTACTATTACAAAATTCTTCCCAGAAAATTTGGTATTTATTAAAATATAAAAGGAAGAGAAGTTGTAATGTACATGAAATAAATAAAAGTAGACATATACATGGCGAATTTCATCATTTGTATGAACAACTACGCCAGCATCCACGGAAGTTTCATTCCTATTTTCGTATGACTATTACAACATTCGATTATATCTTGTTAAAAAATTCAACATAAGTTATTAAAAAAATGGACCAATTTTAATTGCAACCCTATCAATCCCGCAGAACGTATTGCAGTGACCTTAAGGTAAGTAAACACTTTTTTTTTTGATTTTGTACTTTATACAGGGTGTATCTGAATGACGTGCCCAAACTTCAGGGGGTGATTCTTTAGGCAATTTTAAGGGCACTTTCTTATGTAAACTATCAGCTATTTTGACTCTCCTGCGGAGCTACGCCCCTTCAAAAATGGCGAAAAATTTTGGTTTATTTTATTTTTCCCGAAAACCATTAACACCAAGAAAATGAAATTTGGGAAATATGTTTAGCTTATAATAGGACATGTTTCGAGCCTATTTGTACTTTCAATCTTCCCTTCTAAGTTACTAAACATAACCACCCCCGTTCAAGTTTTGTCTAGATCTTTTTTATGACGATGATAAAAACATTGAAAATATTTTATTTAGATAGACGAAAATGTGCTAAAACTTTTTTGCCTCTCTGATGTTCTTCGAAAAGTTAATAGTTTTTGAGAAAAAAATTAATTAAGCAAACACTAACTGTTAAGCTGTAGCGTTGTCAATCGAAAGTTGGAATGAATTTATAAAGAAAAAATCTTAGCAGGCTTAGCAATCTTTGTCAGAAATATTTTTGACGTTTAAATGTCAGTGGTTTTCTTACTATTATTATTGTTTTATTTAAAATTTTGAAACGTCGAGTGAACGAGCGTAAATGCGATAGAACTTTATTCATAAATTAATTTGAAAAACAATAATAATAGTAAGAAAACCACTGACATTTAAACGTCAAAAATATTTCTGACAAAGATTGCAAAGCCTACTAAGATTTTTTCATTAAAAATTCATTCCAACTTTTGATCGACAACCCCGTTGTTGAACGAGCAGTGTTTGCTTTATTATTTTTTTTCTCAAAAATTAGTCGTTTTTGGAAAAATTTTAGAGAGACAAAAAAGTTTTAGGATACTTTCATCTACCTATGTAATTTTTTTTTAATGTATTTACCCTCTGTATAAAAAAATTTTAGCAAAAATATAAAGGGGGTGGTTACGTTTAGTAGTTTAGAAGGATAGGTTGAAAGTACAAATAGGGTGAAAACGTGCCCTACTACCAGTTAAACATATTTCCCAAATTTCGTTGTCCTAGCGTTTATGGTTTTTGAAAAAAAAAAAATTAAACCAAAATTTTCCGCCATTTTTGGAGGGGTGTAGCTCCTTAGGGGAGCCCAAGTCGCCCATGGTTTATATATTAAAGTACCCTTAAAATTGCCTAAAAAATCACCCCTGAAGTTTGGGCATGTCATTCAGATACACCCTGTATAACTAAAAACACAAGAAGTTGCAAACATAATGTTAAAAAACAAATATTTTGTTATGTTATATATGTTTAAAAGTATTAGTTTTATAAACGGATTCCTCGGAAAAATTGCTTAAATAAGACCCTACTGATGTAGGATTCGAGTAGTCATATACAGCAGGTTGCAACTGTACTAGTTGGGATGGATTCGTTTCGTAGATATGTATGTTTTAAGTTTGAGAAGTACTTTGGCTTGCAATACCTTCGCTTGGCCCGTAAACAAAGTTGTAAACTAGTTCTTGCATTTTCATTCTTAATAACATTTTTCTTTGTGGACTGAGTGTGCGTGTGTGCGGTAAAAGGCTTTGAAAAAAACTTTCGTCTTCATCATGTGATTTTTTATGTTGTTTTTCTAAAATCTGTATTTTCTCTTCTTCTAATCTAATAAGTGCTGTACCAATGTCCGAATCACATCGTTTCCTTTTGCTTCCCTTAGCAGCATGTATGGACGCATTCAGTTCAATGCCTTTGTTTTGTAAAGAAGTACTCTCCAACGGTGATGTGTCGACAGTAATGGATTCATCCAAATTTTGTGTCTTTGATTGCGATAAGTAGGAGTTTGCATCTTCATCCAGAATATTGTCATGCTCTGTATCTGGAAGATTTCCGGTACTAGCTCGGGCAGTAAACTGGTCTTTTAAAAAATATAAACTTTCAAAATATTAGTTTCAACATCCATTTTGTATCAAAGAGGAGAGCGGAGAAAACAAACTTGCTTGAACGCGCCGCTATCCTCTCTTATGACCTCACTGCTACATGGCGCCGCGCCGCACCACTATGTTCTACTCATTTGGATATGTATAGTTTGTTTTCGCCGCTTTCCTCACCGCTCTGCTCGCCGCTTTGCTCGTCGCGTCAGTATGTGTTTAGCCTTAAACAGTTACAAGCCTTTGAAAATTTTACACAGTTTAATAGGCAAATGAAAATGTAACACAAAAAATAAGTTTAAAAATTACAAAAATTGTTCGAAATGTCCGCCTTCAGCTTGAATGCACGCCTCACATCGACGAAGTAAAGATTCTATCACACGACGTATGATATTTGGATCATTCCGTATGCTATTAGCTGCATCTTGAATTCTGTCCAGTAGTTGCTGACGGGTAGTAATTTCTACATGGTACACAAGCTGCTTCATGTGTCCCCAGAAATAATAATCCAGCGGATTTATATCTGGGGATCGTGGTGGCCAGACCTCCATTGCCAATCCATTTGTTTGGAAAATGTTCATGTAACCAAGCGATGACTTCTCTTCCTCGATGTGGTGGTGCACCATCGTGCTGATACCACATATTTTGAACGATGTTAAGTGGTACGTCGTCGATAAAATCGAAAAGGTTATGCCCCAAGAAATTTCTGTACATATTTGCATTTAAGCGTTCATTTATCACCCATACAGGTAGCAAAGAATTGTTAAAAATGCCACCCCAAAGGTTTACACTAAACCGTTGCTGAAATCTTCCTGGTCTAATTGCATGTGGATTTTGCAAGGACCACACATGTTCGTTATGATAATTATTTATGCCGTCCCTAGTGAAACACGCTTCATCAGACCACAGAACTTGGGAAATGAAGTTATTATTTTGAGCATGTTGCTGAATAATCCAGTGGCAAAATGCTAAGCGTTGCTCAGTATCTCCAGGATGTAATGCTTGAACATTTTGGCGATGAAACGGATGTAACATTTCTCGATTCAATACACGCCATACAAAACTTTGGGATATTTGTAACATGCTCGCTATACGCCGAGTACTAATTGAAGGGTCGTCAAGTACTAAATCAATAACACGTTCTTCATTTTGTACATTCACATCATGGGGACGAACGGAATGTAGAAAATAAATCTTTGGCAATACACAGACTTGTTTTGGCGTAATATACCACGAAAATATAAATCAAGGTGTGTTAACTCAATACGTATAAATAAAGACAGATATTTAATGGGTACCACGGACGGCTAGATAGCACTGTAAGCACAAATTGTTTAAAGTCCCTAGATTTACAAAGTGTACATGAAGCCTGTTTTCGAGCCAAAATGGCGGTTTGACAGCTTGTCACTGCATCTCACCACTTACTTACAAAAATATTGCCGTCTTGTTGCCTTTGGAGTTGCAAAAAGGACTTTCAACTCTTCAGAGTACCACGAGAAAAAAAGAAAGGAAATTTGGCGTAATGTTTTGGTTTGTAGTTTTAAATTTCCCGCTTGACTTTCGAGCCAAAATGGAGTCAAACCGCTGTACTTTGTAAATCTAGGGACTTTAAAATTGCTTAAAATCCCTAGATTTACAAAGTATTTCCCGCTCGAAAGTCAAGCGGGAAATTTAAAACTATGTCGTTCTATTGATGACATTACACCAAAATTCCTTTCTTTTTTTCTCGTGGTACTCCGCAACTTCTGGAGAGATATCCCAATCAAAATGTAATTTATAGTATTATGTAATATCTGCTTAAATTTTTTTAGATGCCATTAAGCAACTACAAAATATGTATTTCGAAGACCAGACTAAAGAAAAAACGGTACCGCCCACCCTTAAAAATTCAATAATAACATTAATAGGATTTTTAATGATTTCACATAACATGGAAAAAAAGAAAATTCCTTTCTTTATACTGAGGCAGGTGAACCAAGACCCTCTCGAAAATTTGTTTGGACACCGTAAACCCAACTTGCCAGAGATTTGCGGATTCCTTTAAATCCTTATTAGTGAGAAAAATATTGTCCCATCATCATGAGCAAACTGCGAGGGAGATGATAACTTCAATTTATTAAAGCCAACAGCTTTTTTAAACGATTTAAAAGAGCAAGAAAACTTGTTTGAAGAAGAACCTTGTATGGTATATACCCCAGAATATTATTAAAGATGATCACCCATTACAAATATCTGTATTTACATATGTAGCCGGTTATACAGGGTGTCACACAAAAAACGCCCCAAATGAAATAGTTTGATGAATACTATGTTCATGCTACAAATAAATTTTTTCAAGGCCATCTTCAATTTTAAGCGATTGTTAACTTTTGTTTTTCAAATTGCTCCATATATTTGTCTTCCTTCACGTCATTAGATAGAGATTGTTTTTCTGAATCCACTGATGTGCAATACATCCACTTTGAATGTAATTTTAGCAGAAAAAAGACACCTGTATATACAGGTTGTCGCACAAGAACGCCGTAAGCTGTAACTCTGTCATTTACCTTCCGATTTTTATGAACGAGGCAACAAATGAAATGGTTTGATGAATGGTTTGATGAATGCTATGATTCATGCTACAAATAAACATTTTCCAACGCCATCTTCGATTTCAAGCGATTATCAACTTTTGATTTTCAAATTGCTCGGTATGTTTTTCTTCACGTTATGGGATATAAATTGTTTTCTGAGCCCATGATGTACAATACATTAACATTAATTGTAATTTTAGCAGAGAAAAACAATTAAAACATTTTCCGAACATTGTCTTAGTCACTTCTGTAATACTGCAGTGTGCCATGGAAAAAAATAACACGCAAAACTGATAACAGTCATTAAATGCTATTTCAATGCCCAACCAGTTGTCAATGATACTTATAAGTTGGTTTTTCATTTATCCCATGGCACACTACAGTATAACACAAGTGACTTTAAGAGAATGTTCAGAAACTATTTTAATGTTTTTCTATGCTACAATTACAATTAATGTTGATGTATTGTACATTAATGGATTCAGAAAAGAAAACTCTATCCAATAGCGTGAAGAAAAACATACCGAGCAATTTGAAAATCAAATGTTGATAATCGCTAGAAATTGAAGATGGCGTTGGAAAAAAGTTTATTTGTAGCATGAATCATAGTATTCATCAAACCATTTCATTTGATAGCTAGGTCATGAAAATTGCAAGGTAAATGACAGAGATACAGCTAGCGGCGTTCTTGTGTGGCAACCTATATATACAGGTGTCTTTTCTCTACTAAAATTATATTCAAAATGGATGTATTGTACATCAGTGGATTCAGAAAAACAATCTCTATCCAATGACGTAAAGAAAAATATATAGAGCAATTTGAAAAGCAAAAGTTAATAATCGCTTAAAACTGAAGACGGCCTTGGAAAAAAATTATTTGTAGCATGAATCATAGTATTCATGAAACCATTTCATTTGATAACCCGCTCATGAAAATCGGAATGTAAATGACAGAGTTACAGTTTGGGGCATTTTTTGTGTGACAGCCTGTATATAATAAAACAGTTTAATTGCAAATTTTGTGTTAACCATATAATTAATAAGAGTTCGAACAAAAATACTACACTAAAAAAATGTTACCACATAATTTCTTATGTATTAGACAACTACAAAAGTTTGAAACAAAAAGTCTGTTTTACATATTTATGCCACCATAAAGAAGATGTAATTGAGTATATTTTAAATTTATACGATTATTATTATTTAATTTTTGTAAAAAAGTTAATCAAGTTTTGAAAGGAAAAATATCGAGTACACTAACCAAAAATGAAATTATTGCTCAAGCAAGTAATATATACAGAGCGTTCAACAATGATTGTAAGGTGTTTGAATTTGGCGCGCTTGACTTTTAGTAACATTTGACAAACAACGTTGGTACCGGGTGGTGTTTTCGACGTATTTTTAACAATCAGTGGCGTGGTATGTTTTAATTGCTTTCGAGTTAACAAATTTCAACATTTATTATAACAAAAGGTGATAAAATATCAATTGATTTCATACACATTTTTAAATTTTGTTAATTAAGTTACACATTGATAAATTTTAAACATAAATTTTTTAATGCCTTCCGATTTTTTCCTATGATACGCCTATGCTTATTAGTTTTCTCATACCAACCTTAAAAATTAAACGCAAAAGCGGGAAATTCAAACACCTTACAATCATTGTTGAACGCTCTGTGCAAAAAAAACGAAGAAATAAATTATAAATTTATTTGCCTTCATTTCTTAAATTTGTTAAAATTTTCACCAGTCAACATGAAAATGATACTTTTACTGTTATTATTTTCATGTTGACTGGTGGAAGTTTGAAATCAATAATTAATAACTATTAACTGAATGAAAATACTTTTAAATTTCGCGCTTTATTAAAAGTAGTAGGTACCGCAGACCACTAGAGGCGTTGAATTCAATTTGATCGAAAAAATAGTGGGGAGTAATGCTTCTATATACAGGGTGTCTCACGTAACTGGTTCGTTAGAACTTTTTTAGGTTCCAGTATTCGTACAGTTTTGAAATTTTGGTAGTATGGGTTGGTTCAGTCGGAACTTTCGATCTAAAATATTTTCAAGATGGCTGCCACTTCCGGTCTACCAGAAGTAGACCATAACTTCGTTATTTTAAATGGAATGCTATAGTTTTTATTGCACCTTTTAATTATACGTAAAAAAATATGTTGACTTTCATAAAAGTTATTGGTACTTAGCGTTTTTCGTTATCGAGTTATTTTGATTTTAAGGTTTTTTTGGCAAATTTCACCATGCACTTTAAAACCCTATATCCCAGCCAACGTTCATTCAAAAAAGCTCTACATTGGCACGATTACTCGTCAGATCCTCTCAAATAGATTGTCATATATTGTATTAGAGTATCTTATACAGGGTGGTCAAAAATTGAATTACCGTTTCTCCATATTCAATGGATTATTTGCCTACACGAAAGGGAATTTAATTCTCTACAATTTATCTATAAACATTCCTATACTTATTTATTGTAGTTTCTCTCATATTCGTGAATTTATCAAAATATGCAGAAAATGCAGGAAACCGTTTGTATTTTTATTAGAAGGCCATAACATTTTGACAGTTTTTTGTTTAATTTATTTTTTCTATTATTATTTGTACTATTAACTACGATTGATAATCTTTTAGTTTACTAGCCTTTAGTTACCAAAAATAAGAAACAGAAGATCAAATAAATGAAACTATTAAAACAAAAAGTTAATGACAAAAATTAGATTTGAATAAACATATAAATTTGTTATTAAATTGAATTTGGAAATGCAATAAAATACGTTAAATTATTTATTTCGTTGTCTTCATCACTGGTGACCGGAAATATGCGATTTCTTTTGGTCTCGATATATCCAGAACTAATAAATTCATTATCAATTTTTTGAAATTTTTCCTCGTGATGGTTGTTAGGTTTGTTAGGCATCTCTCATCATCAATTTCAAATATCGACGTTGGAATAATTTACCATGATGTTCAATAACTTACACCCGTCCTCAAACGTAACTAATGGCAACAATAATACAAACATAGACCAAAAACTGTCAACATTCCATAGCTTTCTAATAAAAAAATCTGCATTTCGTGAATGTTTTAATAAATATCGCAAAATGAGGCAAACTACAATAAATATGTATGGGAATGTGTATAGGTAATTTGTAGAGAATTAGATTCTCTTCCTGATAGCCTAAAAAAATATTGGGCGTTCCATTTAAAATTTTCGACTTTGAATATGGAGAAACAGTAATTCAATTTTTGACCACCCTGTATAAGATACTCCGATACAATAAATGGCAATCTATTTGACAACATCTGAAGAGTAATCGTGCCAAAGTAGATCTTTTTTGAATGAACTTTGGCTGAGATATGGAGTTTTAAAGACCATGTTGAAATTTACCAGAAAAAGTTTAAAACCAAAATAATTCGAAAACAAAAAACGCTAGGTACCAATAACTTTTATCAAAGTCAACCTATTTTTTTACGTACAATTAAACTGTGTAATAAAAACGATAGCATTCCATTTAAAATAGCGAAGTTATGGTCTACTTCCGGTAGACCGGAAGTGGCGGCCATCTTGAAAGTATTTTAGATCGAAAGTTCCGAATGAACAACCCATGCTACCAAAATTTCAAATCTCTACGAATAGTGGAAAATGAAAAAGTTCTAACGAACCAGTTACGTGAGACACCCTGTATATTTATATCTATTTTTCTATGATATAAATTAAATCAACGTTTCAAATTTGATATGACATTAATAAACAATCCGCCAAATCTTTAAATGATTAGCACGATTAGATGGCGTCCTAACACAACACAAATTTAAAAAGGATATGGAAAAGAATACTTAAAAAAAAAGGCGATTTCAATGTTATAGTAAAAAATATCTAAATTTATTACATTGGAATATAAAAGTGAAACGTAGATAAAATAACGAATACAATTTATGTTTTTAATGTTTCATAAAGTCCTTTATGGTGCCTTCAACGAAACATCGCCAAGTTTGGAAGAGACCAAATCCAGATCAAATTTCTTCTGAAATTCTTCTTTAACAAGCCAACACTTCTTCTTCACACCTTCCTCTTTATTTTTCCACTCCGCGTATTTCCTCAATTGTTTTCCAACGGCAAATCGAGAAACGTGAATATTAATACCTTGCTCTTCGAGGCCTTCAATAAACATCTTAATCAATTCTTTACCTTTAACAGAACGACCGTGGACGAATTTTAAAAATAACGGAAGATGCTCCGAGCTAAGTGGTTGTTTAACTTTTCTTTTTCCAACGTTTCCAACGATAACAGTGGATCTATCTTGGATTTCGATTTTTTCATCGGATATTATTAAAGAGTAAGGTTCCAAGTATTTGATAATACTGTTTTTCATTAAAGTATCGTTAGATTTTCCATCCCAACAAGATCCTATAACCAAGGGGCGAATTCTTAAAGTTTTTAATCTCCTTTCTTCCTCAAATTCGTTCTTTAATAATTGCAACTTTGCTTTATGAATTTCAGGATCTAATTTTTCAGCTTCATCATCGATTTCATCCTCGCTTAAATGACCGTGTGGCACAAAGAATTCGTTATCAACCAAATAATCGTCGTTAGCTTCGTTTCCTTCGCTTTCTTTTTCTTCGTCTTCATCATCGGTTCCTTTTAACGATTCCCCTTCGGGTTCTTCTTCCCATTCTTCATCGGAATCGACTTCATAATCAAATAATTGTTCGTCTTTGTTGAACGGTTTTTTCGGGCGGATAGATTTCGATGATTTTCGAAAGGTGCCGTAATAAGCGGGGCGTTGGTTTTCGTTGAATAAGAAATATTTAGCACGGATTTTTTTGATTTTTTGTTTTTCTTCTTCTACGGTTTCTCCGATTACAACTACATCATCTGAGTCGTCTAATTTCGGCCAAGTTTTTCCGAACGTTCGAGGTTGTTTATTTTTTAATTCGTTTAGATATAAATTTTTTGTGTTTTGATTTTTGATGAGTTCATCGAGATCGTTTCTTTCGTTCATTGATATTTCACTTCTTGTTAGAGGGGCTAATTTCATATCGGCTTTTATCTCAAAAGGCATGAAATTAATGGAACCTTTAACAAGAGGGGTATTATTATCTAGTTTATCGTTTTCATTTTCTGGACGTTTTGTGAAAAACTTTGTGAACGCGGCGGCTGCTTTTAATTTGGCCTCTTCTAATTTTTGTTTTTCTTTATTTTTTTCATCGATTTTTTGTTGCTTTTCGATCTTTTCTTGCTCCTTTTCTTTCCTCCTCAATTCGTCTTTCTCTTCTTTTTCCTTCTTCTTAATCTCCTTTTCTTTCTTCTTTTCTTCTTTTTCCCTCAACATCTTTTCCTTTTCTTTCTGTTTTTCCTCTTTTTCTCGTAATTTTTGTTGCTCCTTAATTTCTTTTAATTCCTTCTTCTTCTCTAAAGCTTCTATCCTCTCTTGGCGTTTCTTCTCTGCTTCTTTCTTCTTCTCGATTTGTACCGGCGTTAGTTTCCCCGAATGTCTCGGCTTTGACAACGGCGTTTTCTTCGGAGTTTCCTTTTCGTCAGCGGTTGCCATCGAAACATCACTTTCGCTCGGTTGCGTGTCATCGAGTTTGGAGATGTTGTCAGTTTGGTCTTCTGGCTCAGAACTAGAAACAACGTTTCTTTTTTAGTTTCAATTGTTTTATTTACTTTTTTGCCGGTCGTAAGTTTTCAAATTCCAGCCAGAGACCAAAATGACAACCACGGCACTTTTTTTAAACGCGTGTTGAGTCCACCGCGAAATTCGCGCACGGTTTTGAAAACGAGAAATTTCGGTCTGAGGTGGACATGACAACCTACGAGCTGCTAATTTTGTTATTATGAAATAAACAAACGTTCTAATCGTTTCAACAGGAAGAAGAAAAACGTACGCTATCAACTAGAATCACCTTGGCCAACACAGCATATGGTCGGATTCTATTATTGCCCATATCGGGACGTGCGAAAAAAAAGGAAAAAGATCGTTACCAAATATGGCGCGGCAGGAGGAAAGGAGACGATATATTTCAGCTGGTCGCTGAAAAAGTAGGTAACCGGCACGCGTCTGAGCACCGAAAAGCGACCAGACATTGACATACTTGCAACTGCCGTCCTTCCTGTGGAACATATTGCACCTGGGCACCCACGTGGCCATAGCTACATACAAAACGGGCATATCGGGCTCTCTAGTATCAATCCTAAGCCGGGATAATTCCTGTAGAGGTGCCAAAACCCTCGTGTCTTGCGGCCGCGTTAATTCGTAATGCATTTGATAAGAAATTCTCGATGAAACCATTTTTTAACTCTTACGTCACTGTTTTTGTTAATAATATGGTAACCTAATGAAATAAATTATTAAACCCAAAAATAGGCTAAGTTATCGTATAACGAATATGATATCGTGTGAAAACCGTATGGATATCGCACAACTCGCACACCTGGTCAAGTGAAACAATTCAAACCATTATTATTAATATAATTATGTAATAAATATATCTTGATTTGTTATATATATATTTAGAATAATATGTAAAATAATAAAACTTCTTTTCCAAACTTATGCAACAAAAATTGAAAAAAATATGAACAGAAAATATGTTAGAAATAGAAGAAACTTAAAGATTCGCATCTTTAATTGACAATACCACATACGATCGACCTTCCCAAGACTTCTCCTCAATTAGCGTCAACTTTGAATGAACGAACCTTGCCCCAAATAATATCAAACTAAGGTCGCGAGAGCAACTTTGAATTTAATAACGAAATAAATATTTTTCTAAGCTCTAATTAATTAATCAAAAATAAATTTCTTATGTTTATTACCGTATCGTTTTAAATAAAAATTGAGTTTAAATTGAGGTTCAAAGTGGGTCGATCCAGTTCGAATAATTCTTAAACACACGAGAGACGCATTCCATGCGTGCAAATATTGTCATTGCCGTTTCGGAATAAACCCGATTTCGGCGCGAGAAAGTTCAAGGACCAGCCGGCGACCTTCCAACGTAACCCACTTATTAAGGCGAAAGTCGCCCGGGAAAAGAAGTCACTTGCACTTTTCGCGCTCACTCTAAAAATGGTCCACGCATTAACTGTAATAAGAAATCGCATTTCAAAATTTCATAATTCAAAAAAGAACTCAATTTAGAAAAAGTAACAATAAGAATAATAATAAAGGATTAAAAACTCGGTCAATTAGTTTCGGTTGAAGATCCCACATGGTTGCAACACAATCTCGTAACCGTAACATGGTATTGTTTGTGTAACTTTGCGAAAGCTTCGGAAACACGGAAAAAGGAAACTGCTACAAATGATTAAGTTAATAAGAACTGAAAGAACATCTTAAAATAAACGACCTTGCGATAGGCAAATTTGATATTGAATTTATTTCTTTTATTCTAAACACGAGATGAATCATAAACGGTCCATGCCGGGTCGTTTCTCTTTATATCTAACTTAATAGGATTCTTGTGGGTGTTTCTTACAAAATATATATCAAACAAACCATCAAATTAAAATGTTTCACTTGACCGTGTGCTAATTAATTTTCAATTTAAGTATCAGAACAAAGAAAGCGTCGAAATAACCAAACATTTACGTACGACACGGTTGCCGCAAACCGCACTCGAATAATAAAAAATAGCAACAATAACAACAGTCGTTGGCGAAAACGTGTGCAAGACGTAGAAGGTTCGAGTCGAGACTGAAGCGTGGTATCGAGATACGGCTCGGACTCTCGAGATCTTTCATGGCCAGTTGCAGGGAGAGATATGGGACGTGCAAAAAGAACACAACAGACGGCGACCAGTGAAAGTACAACAAGACTATTGCAAAGTAGATAATTTATATTGTTAATAATAGCAGCGCTTTCGATCTTATTACTTAGAAATCGAGAAATTTTAAACTCTAAAAAATTGATTGCTTTGGACTAATTACTTATTAAACAATTAGAGGATCTAAAATGTTATTTTTTTTTGTTTTCTCAGTGGAGCATAAAACAATTTGAGTGTCGTCTTATCTAACGTAATAAGTAATCAAAAAGAATTCGTTGAGTTCGTTGTTTTAAGTTCGGGTCGTTGGAGCATTGTGACCATAATGGAGTATATTTCGCGTGGGCCTCTACGACGGTGCATCGTCCTACAGAGGACGTAGACTTTATATCTCGGACAATCCTCCTCACTTTCGGAGGAAGAAGACGATGCACTTTTATTATGAGGAAAACGTAGGATGTTGGTTTGGTCATAAGAATAAATTTATGTAGGATTTATCAAGAGACAAAGAAAGTGTGGGGAATAAATCGTTATGTGACAAGATGTAAAATATATTCGAACATAATTAATGATTTCGAACCATACACCTCATCTTCAGCCGAATTCATAATTTGTAATTGCAATAAATATTAATATTGTTAAAAAACCATAAATAAAAAGCGGTAAGGTAGCGAAGACTTTAATTAAGTTCATAATGAAAAATTATTATCCGCCCAACTCCATCTACGCTTTTTGGGTTAATTAAAGGCTTTTTAATGGTTTTTGAGCTATTTCCTGGTGAAATCATCATGAATTATCTAATTACATTTCTACAATTCCTGATAAAATGATATAAAAATGAATTACCATGCATGAGAATGTAAAAACCCATCAATAGAGCCATATGGAACACGCTGTAGACGAAGAAATTACTTAATGTAGGGAAAAAGTTGGAAAACTAGAAATACCGAAATGCATTGTAGTAGCAAGGAACACTCTCAAGAAGCAAAGTCAAACGATAGAATGAATGAGACTAGATCAAAGCCAGAACGAATATTAAGGCAACCATGATAGAGCATGGAAAAGTCGCCAGAGTGCTGATTGAATGGAAAAGAGAAGAGAAAGATATGGAGAGAGACTACTCGATCGCCAAGAAAATCATGAATCTGAAATATCTAATATCTGGGCCTCAGAGCAAAAAAAAAAGGAAGGTTACTTTAAACTCTTCGGTCGATCTTGGCAAGACATTTACATATATAAAAAGTCGATTGATCAAAAATTAGTGGACACTACTGCTCTAAATCGATTAAACGTCAAAATTGTTGATTTTCGAAAATTAACTCAATCATAACTCAAAAACTAAAAGCGATGGAGAAATACTTTTTATACGTAAAACCTTAATAATAGACCATAAAGACTAGATCTATACAAAGATTGAACCCAATTATAACCGTTCTTTATTTAGTAGCTTTAAATCGACTAAACATTAACATTGTTGATTTTCGAAAATTAACTCAATCATAACTCATAAACTAAAAGCGATGGGGAAATATTTTTTATACATAAAACCTTAGTAATCCACCATAAAGACTAGATCCATAAAAAGATTGAACCCAATTATTGCCATTTTTTATTTATAAGCTCTAAATCGATTAAAATCAAAATTGTTGATTTTAGAAAATTAACTCAATCATAACTCATAAACTAAAAGCGATGGGGAAATATTTTTTATACATAAAACCTTAGCAATGGACCATAAAGATTAAATCCATAACAAGATTGAACCCAATTATTACCATTTTTTATATATAAGCTCTAAATCGATTAAACATCAAAATTGTTGATTTTCCAAAATTAACTCAATCATAACTAAAAAACTAAAAGCGATGGAGAAAAACTTTTTATACATAAAACCTTAGTAATGGGCCATAAAGACTAGATCCATAACAAGAGTGAACCCAATTATTACTATTTGTTATTTATAAGCTCTAAATCGATTAAACATCAAAATTGTTGATTTTCAAAAATTAACTCAATCATAACTCATAAACTAAAAGCGATGGGGAAATATTTTTTATACATAAAACCTTAGCAATGGACCATAAAGATTAAATCCATAACAAGATTGAACCCAATTATTACCATTTTTTATATATAAGCTCTAAATCGATTAAACATCAAAATTGTTGATTTTCCAAAATTAACTCAATCATAACTAAAAAACTAAAAGCGATGGAGAAAAACTTTTTATACATAAAACCTTAGCAATGGACCATAAAGACTAAATCCATAACAAGATTGAACACAATTATTACCTTTTTTTATATATAAGCTCTAAATCGATTAAACATCAAAATTGTTGATTTTCGAAAATTAACTCAATCATAACTCATAAACTAAAAGCGATGGGGAAACATTTTTTATACATAAAACCTTAGCAATGGACCATAAAGACTAAATCCATAACAAGATTGAACGCAATTATTACCTTTTTTTATATATAAGCTCTAAATCGATTAAACATCAAAATTGTTGATTTTCGAAAATTAACTCAATCATAACTCAAAAACTTAAAGCGATGGAGAAAAACTTTTTATACATAAAACCTTAGCAATGGACCATAAAGACTAAATCCATAACAAGATTGAACACAATTATTACCTTTTTTTATATATAAGCTCTAAATCGATTAAACATCAAAATTGTTGATTGTCGAAAATTAACTCAATCATAACTCATAAACTAAAAGCGATGGGGAAATATTTTTTATACATAAAATCTTAGTAATGGACCATAAAGATTAGATCCATAAAAAGATTGAATTCAATTATCACTATTTGTTATTTATAAGCTCTAAATCGATTAAACATCAAAATTGTTGATTTTCAAAAATTAACTCAATCATAACTCATAAACTAAAAGCGATGGAGAAAAACTTTTTATACATAAAACCTTAGTAATAGGCGTTAAAGACTAGATCCATAACAAGATTGAACCCAATTATTACTATTTTTTATTTATAAGCTCTAAATCGATTAAACATCAAAATTGTTGATTTTGGAACATTAACTCAATCATAACTCAAAAACTAAAAGCGATGGAGAAAAACTTTTTATACATAAAACCTTAGTAATAGGCGATAAAGACTAGATCCATAACAAGATTGAACCCAATTATTACTATTTTTTATTTATAAGCTCTAAATCGATTAAACATCAAAATTGTTGATTTTCGAAAATTAACTCAATCATAACTCAAAAACTAATAGCGATGGGGAAATATTTTTTATACATAAAATCTTAGTAATGGACCATAAAGATTAGATCCATAAAAAGATTGAACTCAATTATTACCATTTTTTATTTATAAGCTCTAAATCAGTGGTGACCATAATGTCCATTACAAAAAAAATCATGAATCTGAAATATCTATATCTGGGTCTCAGAGCAAAACAATCTTGGGATCTTGGCAAGATATTTATATGAAAAGTTGATCTTGATCAAAAATTAGTGGACAACACTGCAATATAGAATAATAGCTTATAAAAAATACATAAAGAAAGCTTCAGTATTTACCCAAAAAATATTATCAGCTTTTTACCAATCACTACTTTGTATTATCAATTTTGTTTTAATTTAGTATAAAATTATTATGGGTTGCAAGATAAACAGAATTAAACCAGCAAGATGTGTTGTCTCATATGATTAGGTTTTTTAATCTTGATAATGAAAAAAAAATTTAATACCAATGTTACCTTTTACCTTATTTTTATACCCTTAAATTCTTTATACATGAGTTCAGATAACTTTGCAACTTAAAATTCAATTTAATAACGATTTTCATTTAAAATATAATTTCCACCTCATAAATCTCCTTGAATTAAACATTTTAACCACCATACATAAAATGTAATCGAAATTAAGGATATAGGGGATACAAAATTAGGGATACACACATTCTAATTTGTTTATATTACATAAAGCGACTTAGAAAAGAAATAAAAACTTGTACAAACCTGACTGAACGTCTATGATGTGGACTATCGTAGCTATCGACCTTCCTCCGTTTGGGTTCCCTGTCGCGATCATGTGAATGCGATCTGGATCGGGAGCGGGATCTTGAGTGGTGCCTCCTACGAGACCTCGGCATCTGCAAAATAAATATGGTTTGAAAAAAAGAAATTGAGGATGTCGACCTAAGCTGACATGGAGATTTTTCGTTGTTGTTGTCATCGTTAAGGGTGAATGAATTCAAGAACGTTAAAATTTAAAACGCGAGTAATTAACTAAAAAATAATTTTTTGTGGTTTTGGGGTTGACGCGCGAGAATTTTAACTGTCAAAATTTTGTGACAAGGCACTCTTCTTTTTTTTTTTTTTTTAATTAATTCAAATTAATTTTTAAATTAATTTAAAAACAAATCTTAAATTTAACGAAATAAATAACAATAATTAACATTAACGATAAATTAAGAAAGAACTAATTTTTTAACCAAAGCATTTTCTCCATCACGGTTTGCACGTCGGCCATATTGAATTTACATCCATAAACAGTTTTTGCGATTTCCTAAAATTCGCCCGAAACCGCACGATTCCCGTTAATTCTCTTTTAATCGAACGTTGATTTTACTTACGATTGGATCTCTTAAATGATTGAATTTGTACCAGACGGTGTTCGCGATACGCAAAACACAATTCCAAGTCCTCAGTGCGGAACCTTGAACGTACTCGGCGTACAACAGCCCGAACATCGATCCAACCTATTGGTTGGCGAACCGTGTCGTCGTTGCAGGTTTATAATTCGAAATCATCAAAGAAAAACACCGATAAATCGGGCGAAACTAACACGCAATTAACGTCCGGTAAATCTCGATGCGTAAGAAACAACCCTTGGCGCCCCAATAAACGTTTTAACCCTTAATAACGCGAGAAGCCACACGATTTTATTGTAGGGGACGCAACGCGTACTACTTTATCGACTAATCCACTTCGCATTAAATCCGGTTATTTTAAGTTTCTAAGTCGTATTTATGTATAAAGTCGTTCTTTTAATTAATTTAAACAACATTTATATTGATTAAATGTAATTTTATATATATTTATAAACAGATAAATGTCTTCTTTTTTGATTAATTAAAGTGACACGTAAAATCGAAATCTGCTTTATCGGCCCAAATAATTTAATGATTAATATCGAATTTCTAATTAATATTATATTTTATATTAATAAAGATTAATTAATAAAAGAATTTTTAGAATTTATTAAAAATAAATATTAATAAAATTAATTTTTTCAAAATGTCAACTGTCAATATGACGTTTAAGTCAGCGCGTTTTATTAAAATTTTAAAGTGATATTTTAAAAACTCTTATTTTAGTTGTTTTTAAACTTTATTGTTTACATCCTACCCCGGAAATGGATAGAAGCCGGAAACATAGATCAAAATCAAAAAGTATCCTTTTTATATCTAAGAAATCCCTTATTTAATCACTCTTTTTTTGTAAATACCTTTATCATGCAGCCTTGACAGTCTTTACGGTCGATTTTTGACTAAAATGCAACGAAATTATTAATAATAAGGTATAATTTGATTGAGATTCTTACCGTTGCTTCGAGAAACCAGATCATATCGATGAAATTTTGAAATTGCCGCCTTTTTGAGTAAACGACACGAGCGACGGCGTAAACGGCGTAAATTGCGGCGACGCTCGCAAGTACGAACGCGCCGTTCAATTCCAAGAAGGTTTCAACGGCGTTTTGGACGGTTTTTGCTATCAGCAAAAGCGGGAGACACTCGATCTTGTTCATTCATATGCATTTAGATCAACCCCCACGAAATATACAAAAAATATAAACCGCTACATATCATAAACGATATCATAAACGTCAAAATAATTGACGTTTTATTAAAAAAAAATATTTGACGTTTATTTTTTTGTTGTTGTCAATGATTTTGATATTGATAAAGATAAATCGTTTCTGAATGTATCTTATTTTGAGTACTGTACTGCGGCAAATCAATACCGAAATTTTTGGCAGGACCTGCGCGTTTCTAGTTTCGCGTGTTGGTCTGCCCGCGAGGTCAGTTCGAAACGCGTATCGAACTCAAAATGTTGCACGTTCGGTGACTACCCTTTTCCTTAGCGTCCTCCAGCAACCTCCAATAATTACAACAATAACCACGGCGATATGCAGATGCAGACCGAACCGGAAACCACCACCATCCAACACCTGAAAACGAAAAGAAAAGATGAGGCTAAGCAAAAGGACGCATGGAGCAAAGGATCGAAAGGGGCCGATTTATTACATTGGAAAGATATGCCGAAACATCTTCAGTTTAATCCCTACATTTTTAATGGTTACAGACCAATGACTACCGCTTGGGGGTGTTTGAACAGCTTGTTTTATCTCCACAATGAAACAATTAACATCTTAACGCATGGTAATATATCATTCCTTATTGTAGTTGTGTAATACTAGTAAAACGGTTATCTTTAAAGCGGATTTTCTCGCGCGTAATCGTTTCTAATCTTATTCACGTGCACTCAAAAATAGACTGTTTGCTTTTTTAGTCGTTAGCTAAAATAAGTTTGATAGTTTTAACCTTCGTCTCATTTCTTCTTTGTTGGGGCTAACAATATGGGGTTTACTATTTTCAAGGATATCGGGTCGTGCCCTTTAAAATTAGAACGGGGGTAAAATCGATGCTATCTTAACGGGGAGACCTTCAAACTTTCACTGCCGTATTAATTTAGTAACCTAAAAAAAATTTATTTTTTATTTTTAGCGATTCCAATAATTTACATCCTTTTGACCGTCCCCAATATAATGCCGTGGTCGAATACTGAGTTATGGTTCCTTTCTTGGTGTCACGTGGTTGGGATCCTGTGCCCTTGGATAGGCAGCTTCCTTTACCATCTCTTCATGAATCTCGAACGCGGCGAAATTATCTACTATCGTCTTCTTCAGTTGGATATGTTGGGGATTTGGGTTAGCCAGAGTTTTGGTTAGTAAAATTATTTAATTAAAATCGGGTAATACATACAGAGTGATCTACATCCTTAGAGTTAAGTTTTATGTATCCATTATATTAGTATATTGTGAAGAGGTTGATTCCACTTTCTCGTATCTTCAAGTATTCTTTATGTTTTATCTTCCGTAATGACGAACGGTTCTATATGAAACAGTTAAATAAAAAATAATAAGTTTACACATTTAAATATTTCTACATAAATATATGAAGCTAATCAACGCAGTCCCTGAATTGGGATTATCAGGTAATATAAGTTATGCAATCATAAACTGATTATGAAACTGGACAAAGTCAGAATGGAGACACTGGAAAAGATTGGTAATAGAAGGAATTGAATGGAAAGGAAGAAAGGATCTCTTGATATCTGGAAAGGAAATTAATAATGTTATATTAAAATTTAATTAAAAATAATAAATCACCCTGTATGTACCAAAATTTCGTTCACATCTTCTTTACAACAGTTTTAATATTTAACACATATTTAATTTATTAGGGGCCTTACCAATGGTAACTGCTACGACCTATTGCCTTCCAATTATCGTCAGGTGGTTCGGTATATTTTCCTACAGCGTGTTAAGCCTTTGGGGTCTTTACAAAGCGATGACGGCTTGGTCGCCGTGGGAGAGGAGACTATGTTTTCTACTTCCATTTACAATGAGGATGGTGCTGTGTTTTGCGCGGTATACAAATCTCGGTGGGGGTGATCCAGCTGCATTTACACATATTGTTCTTCAGGTAAATAATAAAATCATGAATTAACATTAAATATATCTCTTTATTTTAATTTTTAGGATTTAGTTTCGGTAATCGGTGCTACTATAGGAGCATTACACATTCCAGAAAAATGGTTTCCAGGTACCGTTGATTACTACATGAATTCCCATAATATAATGCACATATTAGTGGTTGCCGCCGTTTATTCCATGCACATAGCGACGATAAAAGATTTTTCGTGGATGAGCAGAGTGAGTTGTAACGCAGCTCTTTGACCGCATCAAAAGAATTAAAAAAAAATAAATAGTAATAATAAAGAAAACTAAAAAGGCCTTCCGAAGAGAGAACCCGAACAAATCTAATGTGATTGATTGTCCAAAGAAAAAAATAATTAAAAAAAATTGTACTTAACCAAGTAGCGACCACTTTTAGCGCGTTTAGATTATGACATTGTTGATATATTATTTAAAAGAAAAAAAACAAAAATAGTTACGTATTACGAACAGTACCTCAAATAACTTAAAAATAATCGTGAAGAGAAATAACGGTATATTGAAAGATGTTGCTATATTAAAAAAAAAGGAATATTTTCAAACACTCCCTAGGTTTTAAATCGAGTTTTTTCCAAATGAAAGCGGTAGTATTCCGTGCTTTGTAAATTTTAGCACAAAAAAAGCAATCTAGCGTCGCTTCCCTAAAATAGCATTTAATAACTTTTTATGCGTCTTCCGAATAAAAAGGAGACCACTTCCAATTTATTTATTTATTTATTTAATTTTTTTTTAATTTTCAAAATTGGGTTTTAGTCTTCCAAACTCTTTTATAAATTTATTGTTATTAAAATAATATTTATTTTTAAATTTATTAAAACAGTATTTCTTTTTTTAAATCTTTAACGAGAGTACAAAAAGATGAGACGTTTCGCTTAACACTCAAGAGCATATCCTTCGTGTTTTTTGTAACATTCACGATTAATAAGAAACGTGGAAGATTTATAAAATAAAGAAAAAAAAACTTTAGACTGTGTTGTGTTAATAGGCAATAATATTTCGACTTTTTAGGGTTATGATGATTGTATTTGAATTTTTTTCAAATAAAATCACTTCTAATAAGATCGTTTACGAATTTTATTTTATTTCCCCTTATTACTACTGTTATTTATTATAAGAAGACTGATTATTATATAAAATTAAAATAGATTTCAACATCCATTAATAACATCCAAAAGCTTTTTGTATTCTTTATAAGCCTCGTGATCATCATGAACAGCATGAAGACCAATTGCTGAGTCCTACAAGAAAATTTATTTTAAAATCGTTCGATTCAAAACCAGGATTAATTTGGAGGAGGGTGTTAATTGAGGTACCTAATCGTTTTTAGGAGCAATCGGAATCATTAATTACCTTAAACAATAAATCCTTCCTTCCATTAAAACTTCCAAACAATTTAAACAAATCGGGTCTCTCAGTGTATTGTTCCCCAAGATCGACCAAAACGTTTTGGAGCTCCTCAATATCCCCAGGACTCTTTGTATTGCTTGTAACGACCATATGAGGTGGTGCTTGGGATAAGAAACATTTTTCATAATCCCCAATAGGCGCTCTTCCCCCGTTAGGACACAACAACTCATAATCTGATGATTTCAAATTAATGGCCCAATCTTCTTTATTCTTTCCATCGGTATTTCCCGGTACAGTGACGTGCTTCACAAAAGCAACATCCCCATCGCCCTCAACGAGACATCTAAAAGCCCCGGAATACCCGGAATAACTTTCAGATTGATCAAAATTGCATTTTGTACTCTTATCTCCATTATTTCCTATGCATAAGCTACATAATTTATCAGCAATTTCTCCGTTTAATTTAAGAGATGGGTTTTTAGCCCCCGGGAGACAACTTCCCGAAAAATAGTCCGCCAAAGCTTTGGGATAAGGACACGAAGTTTTCTTAATCAAATCAAGTTTAATTAAAGTGTATAAAGGAGCGTTGTACCCCGCGGTTCTTGCATACCCAGTATGACACGATTTAGCTCCTTTTAAATCGGCGAACGATTTATAAAGCGAATTTTTTTTAACAACAGCCACCGTGTAATAAATCCCCCCAGATTTTCCATAAGTCTCCGAAACAATCGGTCTTAAATTGAATTCTTTTTCAGCTCGATTCGCTAATCCCGCATCTAAAGTTATAATATCAGCCGCCCCATCTCTTATAGCCTTCATGCAACCCTCAATCGATCTTTCTTGGACACAATCAAATCTTGGGCGAATATTTCTTGTAAACGCCGATTCAGTTAACGCTTGGCACTTTGCTAATTCATCGTCGTTTGTTACGCAAAATCTTGCGGTTTTATAGGGTGGGCCGTAATCTCTTTCAACAACATCGGTGTAATTTCCTTTGTCTAAATAATCACCGGGTGTAATGACTTTGTTGGGTTTTGCAACGTTTTTATCTGAAATTTCTAAAACTTTTTCTAACCAACCGGCGTGCGCTTTATGACCCTCAGTGTCTAAATTTTCGATTTTTCTTCGAAGTTCTTCAACGGTTTTTACAACATCTGCGTTTCCCATGTATCCTTGCCATGGTCTTGCTGCCCATCTGCAAGGAGTTTTATCAATTGGAACTCTGGTACCATCGGGACATAAATAAGCGTAATCTTCGGGGTGTTCGTTTGTTGGAACTGCTGGGGAGTTCCCTACAGGAAGCTAAAACAAAATTTTGTTTGAATATAAAATTTTTTCTTTAGTGTAATTTTTTATAAACAATACTAAACTATTTTTTTTGTAATAGAATAACAAAGTCACAAAAAATAGTTCTGAATAATAAATTTGAATATATCACATCTTAAAAATTACGGCTTTTGACAAAGACTAATATTGGTTATCAAGTTATGTCTAAGTGCCGAATTTATTCCCTACATTTTGGACTGCAAAACACATAACCTAAAATATAATAAAAAGTG
This sequence comes from Onthophagus taurus, assembly GCF_036711975.1. NCBI lineage: Eukaryota > Metazoa > Arthropoda > Insecta > Coleoptera > Scarabaeidae > Onthophagus > Onthophagus taurus. The sequence goes on along the minus strand of NC_091975.1, from coordinate 10,853,004 downwards.
ATGAGATTAACATTTTAATAGTGAATTAATTCAATAAAGTATCACATACATGTTTAGTTGTTCAAAAAATTGATGTAAGTTAAAATGTAAAATTATATAATAATGGAAAATGTTGTAAAATTAATAACTTTAGGAACTCCTGAAGATGCTCCGAAAGGAGCGAAACCGGTAGAGTGATAATAAACACATTTCACCTTTAAGTGCAAAATTTGTTTAATTGTATTACCCAGGTGAAAAGAAACCAAAAATGAATATTAATACAATGGTTAGTACGACCAACAACATCATAGAGTACCGAAGAACTAAACTAAAATTAAAACAACAACTCCAACACATACTATTCCTACGAACATGTTTAGAAGAAGAACTGAAACCAAAATTTGCTAGACATAAATTTCCAAAACATCTAAAAACAGATTTGATTCAGAAAATCATGACAAAAGATATAAAAACAGAAGTAAAAAAACATTATTCTATAATTAACGACATCAACATCCAACTATACTATAAATACCAAGAATTAACTATCACTTTACACTTCGAAGAAATAGAAGAAATAATGGTAAACATGGAACAAACACAGAAGGAGAAGTTGTTCCGAGAATGGGAAAAGAAAGACAAAAAATTGAAACAACTTCGAGAAGAACAAAGAATGGAGAAGAATAGGAATACGACATCAACAAGAGAGAATTTAACAACACATAAATTTCATAAAAGAGTTACAAATATGTCAAAGACGCCTTTTAATCAAAACGAAATGAATTTACTAGAAAAAGGACTGAAATATTCCATATATAAAACAACCAACCTCAGAAAAACAGCATTAGAACTAGAAGCAATTACGAGAGGACTGCCAAAAGAAGAAGAAATACACAAAACCTTACAACAAATACTAATGAAAGAAGAAACTAAAATAACAAAAAGGACGAAAAAGAACAACGAAAAAACAGAAAAGAAAAGGAAAAATGAAGAAAAGACATTGAAAACCATCAAAGAGAAAATAGAAAAAAATGATTTAATCTTTACTAAGGGCGATAAAAGTGCAGGTTTAGTCATTTTGGATAAGATAAATTATATAAAAAAACCGAAAAATTCCTTAACGATAACAATTTCATAAAAACCCTAAAAAATCCTACTAACTTCTTCCATGAAAAAGTCAAGAAAATAATAAACAATAGTAAAACTACTTTAACGAAATATGGCAGAAATGTAAGATCAATCATCCCAATGAACCCGAAAATACCTAGATTGTATGCATTGCCTAAGCTGCATAAACAGAACATGCCCATAAGACCAATAATAACCAGCATCGACTCAAGTACTTACAAAATATCAAAATTTCTAATAGACATTTTCAAAACAAATATTAACTTCCAACCAACACACACTATTCGGAATAGATAAATAAATAATAATAACAGAACTGAGCATAATGTCACTGCCAAAAGATTTTACTATTCTATCCTTCGACATCGTCAACCTGTATACCAACATCCCCACCAGACAAACATTGAACATTATTAAAGACATTCTATCACATAGCATAACAGACCTAAATGATCGTAATAACATTTTCAACCTATTCGAGATCAGTTTACAACAATTCAATAATAATATATATTCATACGAAGAGGGTTTACCAATGGGGTCTCCTTTGAGCAGTTTGATCTCTGACATATTTCTAAATGAGATGGAAACTAAACTTATAATTAATAAAGGTAATAATCCATATTTTGAAAACATAAAATTTTGGAAAAGGTATGTAGATGACATACTAGTCATTGTTAATACTAAAGACAACAATACTATAAACAAGATTCATAAATATATTAACTCAATACACAGCAAGATACAATTTACGATAGAACAAGAGAAAAATAACGAAATAAACTACCTAGACATAAACATAAAAAGAACACAGGATAACGGTTTTATATTTAACACATACAGAAAACCAACACAGACAGATGCATATCACTGTAACGCACATAAACTAGCTGCTTTTAGATCACACATACATAGAGCATACAATTCAAAAATGAACACAGAAAACCTTACCACCGAAATAAATACAATCTACCAAGTTGCGAAAAATAATAACTTCCCAACTTACATAATAAATAATATTATAAACAAACAACAGAAAAAACAAAAAATGATTAATTGTACCACTCTAAAGAATCAACACAATGAAGATCAAAGTATTTATTATAGAGCTATAACATTCCAAGGCAACATATCCAATAAAATAAAACAGAGTTTAAAACAATATAATATAAATCTTAATTTCAAACCAAATAAAACATTAGAAAGAATGCTTATAAACAATAAGGACAAAATAAATAAACTGGACGACAATGGTGTGTACATACTAGAGTGCGACACTTGTAAAGCAGCGTACATTGGAGAAACAGGCAGAAGCCTTAGAAAAAGAATAAGAGAACATAAACACAAAAATAACTCCAACTTCGGAAATCACTTAATATTTAACTCAAAACATGAATTTAACGAAGATAAAAATTCCAGAATCCTTCATCATATCAATAAAAGTTACTATTTAGAAATAATGGAAAACTATGAAATTAATAAATTCCTCAACAACTGCCCTGATGTAACATGCCTAAACGAACAAATTATACCTACAAGAAGACCACTATATAACCTATCTCAAACAACCATACACACCTCCACGAAAACCTCCCGAACTCTAAAAATAGCTGCTCTCTCTGTACCATTATAATTTTCAGTGTGTTTGATGTAGGGAGTTAATATGTTTATGTTGTAATACCTCATTTCAACCTGTTGAAAATCAACCTATTCAAAACAAGAAAGTTTAAATTCAATACACGGCAATCACATTTGACAGATTACCAACATTAAAATAGAAAATATACCATTGACAGTTTCAACATAACCTAAAATATAATAAAAAGTGATGAGATTAACATTTTAATAGTGAATTAATTCAATAAAGTATCACATACATGTTTAGTTGTTCAAAAAATTGACGTAAGTTAAAATGTAAAATTATATAATAATAGAAAGTGTTGTAAAATTAATAACTTTAGGAACTCCCGAAGATGCTCCGAAAGGAGCGAAACCGGTAGAGTGATAATAAACACATTTCACCTTTAAGTGCAAAATTTACCCAGGTGAAAAGAAAACAAAAATGAATATTAATACTAATAAAATCATTAATGTGATTCGTGTACCACCACAGCCTATACTTATAGGACGACTATTAAATGGATGCGCGTAGAAATAATCATATAGAAAGAGCATCTATGTAAAGAGACGCTGAAGATTGTGAGTCATTAACAGCGGACGTGATTTCAACTACAAAAAAGTTTAACTATTTTTTCCATTGCCAAATTTAAACTGCTTCAAAAAATTTAAAAAAAATTGATTTTGGAAGGTAAGGAGGCTAAAGGGCTTACACTGATCAAAGTAAGCCGCCATTAAATTTTTGGCAATCCAACAAAGCATAGTAGGTCCAAATCGGATCAAGAATTTTAATTTTTGTCATTGACAACTTTGATTGTCTATACTCGACGTATTTTCTAAATCAGACTACATATTGTAAGACGACCAGTTTAAGTTAAATCCAGTATGTTGAGCCATCAATGCCAATTTCACATTTCCCTTTTTTTCTTAAGCTCCTAGCTTTCTCAAATCAAACATTCTCATATAATTTGCGATAGAGATTCTCTTTTCCTATCTCTATTTAATATCTACCCCAACTTAATATTGGTAGTGAATTTATCTTGTAGAATTGCTTCTACCAGATCGGTATCATAACTTATGATCCTTCCCTACATAGCATGCAACGTTTCATTTACCCTTATACAGGGTGTTCCGGTGACTCGGGGCATAAAATTAACCTCATATACTAGAGCTATAAAAGTCTTCAAATGGTCAAGATATGGGCCATCAAAGTTCAGAAGTTTTAACACATTTTTCTAAATATTTTCAATACCATTTATGGTAGAGCGTTGAAATTTGGTATAGGGTAAACAAATATCAAGCAAAATCATTGAACCAATTTTGACTTTGATCGGGCGGCGGCAACCATGCTATACAGGCTGTCCCTAAAATTTGTTTGCTCAGAACTTTTTTGTTCGCTCGTAACCCTACATTTATTTTTGTACTTTTTAATAGAAAATTTATTTTAGAGACTTTAATCACTCTTTGAAAATTTTGATAACATTGACCGTTTTCGAGTTATACGCGAAAATGGTATTGAAAATATTTAGAAAAATGTGTTAAAATTTCTGAACTTTAATGGCCCATATCTTAGCCATTTGAAGACTTTTATAATAATTTTTTTTCACGAATCGTCATCATTTTTGCTCTAGTATATGAGGTTAATTTTATGCCCCGAGTCACCGGAACACCCTGTATACTTATACAGGTGTCTCACGTAAATGGTTCGTTAGAATTTTTTCAGGTTCCACTATTCGTAGAGATTTGAAATTTTGGTATCATTGGTTGTTCATTCGGAACTTTCGATCTAAAATATTTTCAAGATGGCCGCCACTTGTCTACCGGAAGTAGACCATAACATCGCTATTTTAAATGGAAGGTTGAAGTTTTTATTACACCGTTTAATTGTACGTAAAAAAAATAGGTTGACTTTGATAAAAGATGATTACTCTTAAGATGTTGTCAAATAGATTGTCATTTGTTGTATCGAAGTATCTTATACAGGTCGGTCAAAAATTGAATTACTGTTTTTCCATATTCAATGGCGAGAAAGTCGAAAATTTTAAATGGAACGTCCCATATTTTTTAGCCTATCAGAAAGAGAATTTAATTCTCTATTTTCTAATTAAGCCTCATATTGTGAAATTTATTAAAACATGCACGAAATGCAGGTTTTTTTTATTAGAAAGCTATGGAATTTTGACAGTTTTTGGTCCATGTTTGTATTATTGTTGTCATTAGTTACATTTGACCACATTTGACGATGGGAGTAAGTCATTAAACATCATAGTAAATTATTCCATATTTGAAATTTATTTTGTATGAGAAATGGTAATTTTTGACCATCCCGTATAAGATACTCTGATACAATATATGACAATCTATTTGAGAGCATAGAGTTATTTAATGGTATCGAAGTAAATCTATGCGTAACTAAATTTTACAGCCAGCTGAACCGAATTATTAATGATTTTGTCCCGTGTCTCACTTTTAGTAAACACCGCTACCCTAGTTGGTATTCCAATTCTACAATTAAAGTAATTAAAGAAAAATTAAATTTCATAAGAAATGGAAAAGATGGGGTAATCATGCGGATTTTCTTTCTTTCAAAATAGTACGTAGAACATACGATCTAGTTTGATTGATTTTCCATCGCAACTGTGGTCCTATGCAAAACATAAAAAATGTTGTGGCAACAGTTTTCCGGCTCGTATGGAACACGATGGCAATTTGGCAGACGGTGGTCACCAAATATCCGAACTATTCGCGTCTTTCTTTAGTTCGGTTTTTATTGATGGTGGACTTCAGGAACAACCACGTTCTACTGTAAATTCCTGTTTCCAACCTTGGTTCTCAATCGAGGATGTGGCGCAGTCCCTCACTCGAATTGATAATAAGATGAGTTCAGGTCCTGACGGGTTGCCAGGTATTTTCTAGCGACATGCGCCTCCGAACTTGCTAAACCGCTCTTCATTATCTTCAGTCGCTCATTGGCTCAATCAGTATTTCCATTGGAGTGGAAAAAAGCGTGTATACTTCCCATCTATAAGAGTGGAAGTAGAAATGCTGTTTCAAATTACCGCCCTATTTCTATTCTTCCTATTTTATCTAAGGTTTTTGAAAACCGTTTATTATGCAGCAGCAACATGGTTTTCTTCGTGGTCGATCTGTAGAATCCAATCTCGTATCTTATATTAATTACATTCAAACTTGTCTGAATGAAAATCACCAGGTCGACGCAGTTTACACTGATTTCAGTAAAGCCTTTGACAAATTGCATCATGGGGTACTCCTCACCAAATTGCAAAAATTTGACCTGACTGATGGGTTATTAGTGTGGTTGGCGTCTTATGTCTCTGATAGATGCCAGGCTGTAAAAATTAATAATTACATATCTAACTTTATTCCGGTAACTTCAGGAGCGCCTCAGGGCAGTCACTTGGGTCCGGTTCTGTTTGTGGCTTATATAAACGATATCTACGAGTGCTTTCACCATAGTAACTTTTTGCTCTATGCCGATGATTGTAAAATATTTTCCAAAGTTGAATCTTCTTCTGATTGCGAAAAACTTCAAATGGATCTTAATCGTTTGCAAACCTATTGTACTAATAATTATCTCTTTCTAAACTATGGTAAATGCAGTCAAATAACGTTCACCAGAAAAAGATACACTATAAATCAAAACTATAAGCTTGGACCCGGATCCTTAAGTGTGTTGTCTAAGATAAAGGATCTTGGCTTAGTGCTCGATTCTAAACTGTTGTTCTTATACCACGTAGAGGAACTTATCAGTAAGGCGAATAGGAGCTTAGGTTTCATTATTAGAATGTCAAATTCATTTACCAATCTACAGTGCATCAAATCTTTGTACATGGCTTACGTAAACAGCATTCTTAGTTTTGCTTCAGTTGTATGGAATCCTGCGTATGCTGTGTACAGGGTGGGCAAATTTGGGTGTTATTATAGGCTATCTCAGAAACTATAAGAGATACGAAAAAAGTAGGTGCCATGTCCCGGTCTCTTTTTCCGAGACTAATCGAATCCCGCAAAGACCAAACCTCTATCTTCTTTTGTTTTTAAGTTATAGCCAAAAAGTCAAATTTTCGCGATTTCAAAAAATGCTTATATTTCATTTATTTTTGAAATTGGAGAAATAGAGTTGATACGTTCTTAAGACACACTTTTTTGAGTAGAATATACTGCCGTTGAAAAATTTTAAATATACTTGTTGGTTTTTGAGATACAACACAAAGTTGTGTTTTTTTAAATACAAACTATACTTGATTATGATGTTACTGAAAAGAGCATACTTTTAGCTTTCCAATGATGTATCGCATGTATGGTGTATTTGCAGAAAATAAGCGTTATTTTTCAATTCTAAAATTGAAAGATTATGGTTCAAAATTTTAATTGTAGTAGGCGAGGAAAACGTTAAATGCCACTTAGTTACTATGGTAACGTCAGTTTACTTGTCATTTCATTCATAAATTGTTCGAAACGAGTTTCCCGATAAAAAAGTTCCACATTACCTTTAAATAGAACAATAAAATTAATAAAAGTCTTTAGACTTTTATAATGTTTTTTATTGTTCAAAATGGTTTAGTAAGAGATAATTTAAAAATAGGGAAGAAATTTTAACGCTTTTTAGTTGTCAAAAATAATAATGGTATACTCTCGGTATACTATAATTTTTTTAATAAGTTAATGGTTTTTCTTTAATACTGTAAAATTTAACGGATAAAGCTAGTTATGTGATGGAGCTCTTCAAACATTAAACAAAAATTTAACCATCAAAGTAAATCACATCAAATTTTCAAATTGTCCCCCGTTATTTTGGATACATAAATTGCACCTCTTTGAAAATCCCCTTCTACAAGCTGTTGACGTTTCCGTATTAAATATGGCTTAAATTTATTGTTTTTCAAAACAGTTAGAGCACGGCGTCTAGAAATTCCTGAATCCGCTTCAATTTGTCGACTGGAGATGGATGGATCTGCAATGACGGCTCCAATTACATCAATTGCGACATTTTCAGCACCTTGAATTTTATACTTTTGTGGTCTTGATTTTTTAAAACATCCATAGTTGATTAAATTTTCTTTCAGGCGGTTAAAAATTGACTTATGTGGTTGTTTCCGTTCAGGGTAGCGATTTAGATATGTTTCACACGCAGCATCAGCGTTGTCATTATTGTGAATAAAACATTCCAACATATCATACTTTTCATAGTTACTGAATTCCATTTTCGAATTGAATGTTATTAGTTTTAAAAAAAACCTGAAAATGCTAAGACTACCTATCACAATTTCTGACTTAAGTTTTTTAACTAGATGACAAATAAACACACGTTACTATAGCAACTAGGTAGTATTTACTGTTCGAACCCGCCTACTATAATCAAAATTTTGAATATTAGCCTTTATTATTTTGGAATCGAAAAATAACGCTTATTTTCCGCACATACACCATGCATGCGATACATCATTGGAAAGCTAAAAATATCCTCTTTTCAGTAACATCATAATCAAGTATAGTTTGTATTTAAAAAAATACAACTTTGTGTTGTATCTCAAAAACCAACAAGTATATTTAAAATCTTTTAACGGCAGTGTATTCTACTCAAAAAAGTGTCTTAAGAACGTATCAACCCCATTTCTCCAATTTCAAAAATAAATGAAATATGAGCATTTTTTGAAATCGCGAAAATTTGACTTTTTGGCTATAACTTAAAAACAAAAGAAGGTAGAGGTTTGGTCTTTGCGGGATTGGATTAGTCTCGGAAAAAGAGACCGGGACATGGCACCTACTTTTTTCGTATCTCTTATAGTTTCTGAGATAGCCTATAGTAACACCCAAATTTGCCCACCCTGTACATTGACCGCATTGAGGCCTTACAGGTCAGATTTGTGCGTTATTTGGCTCACAAATTCGCATTGCCTTATTGCTCCTACGAGCAAAGATGCACTGTATTCGGTTTGCGTACACTGCGCGGCCGTCGAGCTGCTACGGATTTGCTATTTTTGTTTAAACTAATGAACGGTTTTGTTGACTCGCCAGAACTTGTGAGACACATTTCTCTCTTAATTCCTAGCTATCCCACTCGAGATCAATGTCTTTTCCGATTGCCCGCTTCTACTACCAATTGCCATTACAACTCACCTTTACTGCGATTGATGCACTCTTACAATCGTCATTGTTCGATGTGTGATATGTTTTATTCCTCGTTGGGGTCTTTCCGCAGGAGTATATTAAGTTTGAATATCTGCCATTGAATATCTGTGTAATTCGAGTTCAATCTGGCTTGTATTATTAATTAGGAACACTATTTTTTGTTTTTGTTGTTATATCTAGAATTAGTTATTTATTTTGCTATTTTGTTTTCGATTTTGTTACATGTTGATTTCTTTTTTGTTTTTGTTTTGTTGTTTGTATGAATTCTTTTAGTGGATACTATTATGGGGATAAATCTGAAGTGTAATCGTGCCAATTTAGAGCTTTTTTGAATTAACGTTGGCTGGGATTAAAGAGCATGGTGAAATTTGCTAAAAAACCTTAAAATCAAAATATGCTGTATAAGCTATGTTTGAACATGATTTATACAATTTGTCATCCCAACGTAGTTTGTATGCAGTCATATATCCTGTATGTACTCAAAATAAACAATAGCACAGATAAAACTTCGTTACTTTAATATCAACAATATTAAAAACTTACCCCAAAGAATTTCTTAACAAAAATAACTTTAGTCCAAGCAATATCTCCATTATTATGAGCTAAACATCTTAAAGCACCTTCATAACCAGAGAAGTTATCCGGATAATCGCATTTTTCAGGATGTTCGCAAAGTTGGCATAAATTACTATATCTTTTTTCTAAATAAAAAAAGAATTAATAAAATCATTTTGTTGTTAAAGATATGTTTTATACTTAATTTGGAGTCGATAACAGAGTCGGGGGACCATTTCCCAACAATACAAGCTTTCGAAAATAGTTCAGATAACGCCTTTAATTCGTTTTCTCTGGCTGATAAACCGGGTTCGTTCAACTTGCCGATAATTTGCATATTTTTTAATTTAGTAATTGGTATTTTATAACCGACGTTTCTTCCAACGCCGGTATGACACGATTTTAATCCTTTCAAATCGGATATTGAGTTAAGTTTTAAATTTTTATGAATTACTGCGACTCCTTCGTAACGAAACTCGGCTAAAAGAAAAGTTTTTCTTATTTAAACGTCCATTAATTTAATAATAATTTCAATAACAAAACTATAAAACGTATTACAAAAGAGACGATTGTAGTTCTCTTTATGAATCGGGCGACCTTGTTCCTGAGAGTTACATGTAAATATAGACTGAATATTTTATGACTTTGTTAATATAACATGCACGTTTTTTCTAAGAACGAGGTGAAGACAAAAAAAGGAATTATTAAAAATAAACTTGTTAAAAACCCGTTCATACACAAACAAAAACAAAAAAAATCGCTAACCTTCAGGTTCTTCTTTAGTGCGAATCTCTTCGAAAACGGCAAAATCTTGTTCTGGAGTTTTCGCCGCTATGTACATATCTTCAGGATCAACCGTTAAGAAATCGGCTTCTCTTCTCTTAATTTTCTCAATACATTCAAAACGATCCCTCGCAGAGATACAAACGATTTTCGCCGTACTTTTCGTTTTTTGCTGCGCCATTTGGGTGCAATAATCAAAAATCTCTTCGGGAACACACATTCGATCTAAAATAAAAAATAATTAATATAAATTGAATAACGTTTTGAAAAGAGAAAATTAAATTTACATTCATTTTTAGCACTTCTTCGATTTCGGAACAATCTGGCTTCGGTGAAACCGGCGGCCGCTAAAGAGCAGCAAACCAAAAGGAGTACTTTCATTTTCTTGTTGCTACTTCTGCGGAGTTTGAACTCGAACTAACTTCAGCGGTCGTCAAGCATCGGCCTTTAAATACTATTTACAAAGTTGATGACGGTGTAAATAAATAAATTCTATTGGTTATTCGCGATGGTATCAGAAGCGATTACCAGAGTTCTTTGGGAAAACCAACTATTTCGATTGGTATGTTTACAGTCTTCAATTTTAATCGCAGATTGTACTTTTCTTATCAAAATAAATAACATGCGATTTAACGTTGGGTTTCGAGGTATTGAAGGTTGAGGTTATCTAAGTGTTAATTTTGTGTAGAAGATGTTTCCATTTATCTCTTAAAATACTTTTGAAATTCAAGATTATTGTATACACAGGTGTCCCATTTTTCGTTTATTTTAAATAAGATTTTTAGGAATTAATTTTTAATTATGCTTTGTGGTTCGAGAAATGTTTTGATTATAGTGATTCAGAAAAATCATAATTGTCTTTCTTTCCAAACCCAAAACCACATATTTACAACGAAAAATACGATTTTCTATCAACTACTTAATTCAAGTAGTCACCACAATAAAACTAAAAAAAAACGATAAAATGTATAAGAAATATTCAAAGAAATATCCATTGTTTGGTACCTATAATCATTTCTTTTATTGTATGAATGTTTTTCTTAAAATTCTTCCATTAACTAATTGAAATCCTTGAGTGTTCATTTATCTTGTTATGCTATTCTAGAATAATTCCATTCGTAAACAATTTATTATGGAATTTAATTTATTTTATTATGGAATCATTCTTAAAACTTGTTAAGTTGTTAGTCATCTACAACCAGGATACAATAACAATACATAATCTTCTGCGAGAAGCATGTGATAATCTGCAAACAATATCCAATCTTCTGCAAGCATTATAAACAGTATCCAACCTTCCACCAACAATATCTACTCATCTATACGCAATATGTAATCATCTGCAAGCAGGAAATAGTCTTCTAATAGTAGTTATAAGATTTCCTAGTAGTATCCCTGGCAGTATCTAGTGCTTTTCCAATAGTACATAATCTTCTGTGAGCAGTATCTGTTAGCCTACAAGCAGTACCTAATCTTCTACCAAGAATATCTACTCATCTACAAGTAAGATCTAATCATCTGCAAGTAGGAAGTAGTGTTCTATCAACAGTTACTTTTCCAATCGCACATAATCTTCTGCGAGCAGTATCTAGTCTTCCACCAACAATAACTACTCGCCTGCAAGCAATCCAGCTATCTATAAACAGGTCTAGTCTTCCATTACCACTTACTAGTCTTAGGAGTATGTAGTTTTTTTAGAATATTTTCTCAGCTGGAATTCAAACCATATCATTTTTATTTTATGAAAATAATTAACAGAAAATTTACCTGCAATTTTTAGGAAAGTTCAGGAAGGTTTCGGTCAAGTTAACGGGGTGAGGTAGGAAACGTGACGTCATTGGAGGAAAACTATAATATAATATACAGGATGCCTATTATGTATGGAATATAGTATATATCTTTTGTATCAACTTTATAAAAAAACAATTTATACAAAAGTTGTTTAATATTTTGTTTGCCATAATAAGGCATTCAATTGTTTTTATTTCAGAAAACAAATGAGCAACGAATAACACTTGAAGTTTTTTAAATCGCAATGTATACTTTCGTTAGGCTCTTTTGATAAAGATTTGTTTTCTCTTTATGACGAGGTAAAATTTTTGAAAAAAAAAATATAAGAATTGTTTATTAAGAAAATTTAACTAATAACATGAATCTAGATATCTGAGATCGTCAAGTACCTCCAATTCCGAACACTAGATATAGAACTAGAAACATTCGGGTTTAGCCGTCTTTAGAGACATGCGGCTAAACCCGAAACTTTCTTGTTCTATATAGGTCTAGTGTTAGTTTTAGTGCAATAAAAATATACAACATAGTGATGAAGTTGTCCATTTGTCTATTATATACTAACTAACTTCAAATTTAAAATGTTAACTTCAATTTTGACATATTTGTAATCTTCATTAAAAATCCTTTAAAATGAGTACAAACACGACATATTTATCTTCAATATTAATGAAGTTATGGTCAACTTCCGGTTAGAAACGTCAATTTTGACATATTTGTAATTGTCGTGAAGAATTTTTTAAAATGAACCCAAACATGATACGTTTAATTTCAATATTAGTCGAAATATAAGCAACATCCGGTTTGAAATGTCAATGCCATTTTGACAAATTCTTAATTTTTATGAAATGTCTTAAAATGTATCACAAAAACAAAAATACATTTAAAAAAATTAAAAATTAATAATGTTTTTTAATGAAGATGACAAATATGTCAAAATTGACGTTGACGTTTCAAACCGGAAGTGATTGTATTTCCATTAATATTAAAGTTAAATATGTCGAGTTTGGACTCACTTTAAAGGTTATTTTACGAAGATCACGAATATAATAATAAAATTAAAGTTGACATTGACAACTAAAAGTTTTTTTCACGACTAAACCCGACTGTTTCTAGTTCCAGATCTTGTGTTAGTTCTAGTGATAGTGGTTGTGTAAAACTAGAACTAACACTAGAAATATTCGGGTAAACCTAAAACTTTCTAGTTCTAGTGTTAGTTCTAGTTTTAATTGTTATTTAACCCTAATTTCTTGTACATTTTAATTGATCTAAAAATATTTTTTTTTGATTTAATCCACTTACTTTGCTTATAATTTCATCTATTTACCCATTTTAAATTAAATACAACCTTTAAATCCAATTAATTGTGTTTTTCATTAAAAAAAACTTAAATTCAACGCCAATTTTGACAAGCAACTGCAATATTTGGATCTTAATCACCATGGTAACCGAGTCAAGTTGGATAACCTTAAAATAATAAAATTTTATTCCGATTTTTTTAATCAATTCTAACCTAATTGTTATTAATTTTAAAACAATTCGAATTCTTTACGATTATCTCGCATTCATAACAAATTCGTTAATTGCAGTTAGTTTAACCCAGATATGCCTATATTAAAACCACTTTACAAATCATAACAACTTTATTGAAAACTTATTTAAAGAAGCAAAACAAAGTCTTACAAACAAACCATGACAATTTGTTTTTTTTTTAAATTGGAAATTCGGACCGTCGTACATGTAGGACATTCGGCACATGAATATCTATAAACGTAAAATTATTTATTACTGTGATACTGAACAAAACACTTCGTGAGTACACCAATGTCACATTTTGCGCATCTCGTTGTAGTTTTTTAATGGCAATGAGCACACCTACTTCGTTTTTCTTGGGGCATAACTAAATGATCTATTCGGTCGAACCGTATATCTATTTCGTGGGACCTACTGGTATGTCCTTTTTGATATGACGATGTTTTTTTATTCTGAACCAACAGCATTACAGCAATTCTCCTTCTAAAACTAAGTTGATCTAATTCTCCTCCATTCTTGCGATGCAAATGCCATGCGTTTTGAATTGCCATGTCAATACAGTGAGATATCAAAGGAAAATACCATTTTTTTCCTCTGATCGAAATTCGATATAAGCTGATATTTTGGTCAGAGCGGTCGACACCTCCCATATTTGTATTGTACATCTGTATAAGATGCGGCTGCTGTACCTGAATATTCTTCTTTTCTTTTTGCGAATAACGTGTGACCGAGTGAATTGGGGCAACTCCAGAAAAATTGGCACAAACAGAAACTACACTATTATCGTGCCACTTTACTACAATTATATTCTGTTCTACAATTTTTGCATAATCATAACTTCCTCTGCGCTGCTTCTTTATGAGTTTTGAATCTATAAGAGAAATGTCTTTTAGCCTGTTTTCTCTAACCGTACTAGTAGCATAAAAATTCCAGTCAGTTAGTTTTTCGATCAACGGAATTGACGTAAAAAAGTTATCAAAAAAGAGATGAAATTTTTTATCTGGATATTCCTTACGTAAAGTTTGCGCATATTCTAAGCCTACTCCAGCACCAACTCCCAATTCTGAAAAGTTTTCACTTATATTTGTAGAGGCTCCTTGATAAGGTTCGAACCAATTCAAGTAACCTAACCTGGTACTTCCTACCCATAACTGATATCCATAGCGCATGGGTTTTCCTCGAATATACTGCTTACAGCTATGACGTCCATAATACGGAACCATAGCTTCATCAACTGAGTGCATTTCTTCAAGCGAGGAATTCTCCATGAATTTTTTATTCAACAGTGTGAAAAGCGGCCTTAGTTTAGCGAATTTGTCACCCTGGTCCAACTGCTGATTATCACAGACGTGAAGATTAGAAAACAAATACTCAAACCGGTCCCTTGTAATTGCTTCTGTAATCATGACGTTATGGCAATCTTTTCACGTTCCCAGAACATCCTCCGTCTCGGTACTTGCATATATCCACTAAGTATCAAAACGCCTATAAAAGCGTTTACTTCCTGCTTTTCTATTTTTTTGTTGTGCGTACTTATTACTCTGATTCAAAATCAATTCTATTACTTCTTCGTCAAAAAATTTTGAGAAAAGCTGACTATCAAAGTCGCTGGACGGTAATTTCAAATCTTCTTTTATCCAACTGTAGTGCATCTGTCTCTTTTTAGTTTTTACTTTTTGTTTGTTTCTTGCTGCCGTGTTTTGTGATTGTAACTCTGATAGAGGTATATTGTCATCTGATGAAAAATCACTGTCGTAGTTACTTTCAATTACGATTTCCACCGGCGCTTGTAACTGTGATGCCGGTAGGTTATTCACTGTAAGATCATTTTCTGCTCCAGAATCTTCATCTGTCAGGTCGGCTGCAGCGTTTACAGGAGGAAATATAGTTATTTCATCAACCTGGCTGACAATGTCGTCATTGTCTTCAAGCATAGCAAGGGCTTCATGAAGCGAAAACCCCCTGTAATTAGATGAACGTGATAGTCGTTTATTATCCTAATGTCCTAATTTATACTCTAATTTACTGAATAATGCAAAACTTTTAAATAATACTAATTATACAACTATTTATTGTTACTGTAATCAAAGAATCATAATATTATTCTAATTTCTATAATTGAAAATTACCTTACCTTTCAAAGCGAACCGGGCAATAATCCATTTCCAACTTATCTTGACTTTCGGATGCACTTAAAACAAAATCTAAAGAAAACACCTAAACTGCAAGTTATCACTATCACTGCTACATCTAAAATGCACGACTTGATGTAACGTGCGCATTTCCAGGCGCTCATGACCTTGCAAGTTTCAACAGGTATTGACGGTCCTAAATGTAGTACATTAGGCATATCTGGGTTAAATCGGTTGTAATTAAGAGAAATAAATTAAAAATATCTTTTTTTGATTTAATCCACTTACCTTGTTTATAATACCCTAGATTAACCAATTTTGAGTTAAATACAGCCTTTTAAACCAATTAAATAAGACTTTCTTCTTAAGAAAACAAATTCAATTTCAATTTTGACAAGCACCTGCAATGTTTGGATCTTAATCACCATGGTAACCGAGTCAAGTTGGATAACCTAACAATAATAAAATTATAACCGTTAATATTTCGCTTTAATTTTAATATTTATTTTATTTTTTTGTATATTGCTTCTTTAATGAAATACCTGTATAAATAAAAACATAGAAATGTCAATTCTTCCAATGACGTCATAGCAAGGCCTTTGCGGGGGGATACGTTCATATGGAGTTGGATAATCTTATACAGATGGTTACTCAACGGACCTCGAGTTTTGGTGAAAGGAAATTTGCCATTTTGAGTGATTTTACAGCTAATTTCATCGTTGATCCATATCTATCCAGGAATTAGGGATTAGGAGGCGGTGTCTAAAACTGATATTGAAAGAATTAAAAATATAAATTTAAGGATATGCAGGATAACGATCATGGATTTTATAGCTACTAAGGATCCTGATTTTAATCCAGTTGATTACAAACTGTTGTATATAATATGTAGAAACGATTTTGACTATTAATCTTTTAAGACTCTTCTTAATTACTTATAAACAAATTCTTTTGTTCTTCATTATCACTTAAAAAGATAAGAATAAAATCCAACTGAAATTTTTTTCAGTTTTTTAAACTCTTAAAAATTATGAATAATAAATAAAGTTGTATCTCTATCACATAAATTCATATTGTTGATAAAATCCTTAGAAACAACAAAATGAAAGGAAACAATTAGAGGTTAAAAAAGTACCAAGAAAAACATTAATTGAAATGTTTTATTAGTTTCACAAAAAAAAAAAATGCTTCCAAATAAAAAAACCGACAAACTTGAACTATTACATCAGAGTAGAATTAAAAGTCGAGCCACAAGTTTCAAAAGTTCATAAAGGACCCTTTTATAACTAAATAAAAACGGGAAAAAAATTTGTTGAAACAAAAAAAAAATCTTTTAAACAAAAACAAATAATACTGTTTCTTCTCTTCAAAAAAAATAAAATAAATGGAATGATATTTAAGAAAAATTAAATTGTTTAATCAACTTCTTCGATAGTTGGTCCAGTGTTTCCACCAGCTCCAGGTGCTGGTCCTCCTGGTGCAGCTCCGGCTCCACCGGGGAATCCAGGCATACCACCAGGAGCACCACCGGCAGCTTGATAGAATTTGGTAATGATTGGATTGCAGACTCCTTCCAATTCCTTTTGTTTGTGTTCGTATTCTTCTTTGTCGGCCAATTGATTCGCATCTAACCAAGCAATAACTTCGTTACACTTCTCCATGACGGTGTTCTTGTCGGACTCGCTGATTTTATCTTTAACCTTCTCATCTTCCATGGTCGCCTTAATATTGAAGCAGTAAGACTCCAAAGCGTTTTTAGCGGAAATGGTGTTTCTTTGTTTTTCATCTTCGCTACGATATTTCTCCGCATCATTAACCATACGTTCAATTTCCTCTTTACTCAAACGTCCCTTATCGTTGGTGATAGTAATCTTATTTTCTTTATTGGTGGATTTTTCGATGGCGGTTACGTTTAAGATACCGTTAGCGTCGATATCGAAGGTTACTTCGATTTGTGGAACTCCTCTAGGTGCTGGTGGAATCCCGGTAAGTTCGAATTTACCCAAAAGGTTGTTATCTTTAGTCATGGCTCTTTCTCCTTCGTAAACCTGAATCAGCACGCCTGGTTGGTTATCAGAATAAGTTGTGAACGTCTGCGTCTGTTTCGTAGGGATCGTAGTGTTACGCTTAATGAGGGCGGTCATTACGCCTCCAGCGGTCTCGATACCCAACGACAAAGGAGTAACGTCCAAAAGCAACAAATCCTGTACCTCTTCCGATTTGTCGCCGTGCAAGATTGCGGCTTGAACGGCGGCACCGTAAGCGACGGCTTCATCTGGGTTAATAGATTTATTCAATTCTTTACCATTGAAGAAATCTTGAAGGAGTTTTTGAACTTTTGGGATACGCGTGGATCCACCAACAAGGACGATGTCGTGGATTTGAGCTTTATCCATTTTAGCATCCCGAAGGGACTTCTCAACTGGTTCCATGGTCGAGCGGAACAAATCGGCGTTAAGTTCTTCAAATCGAGCGCGAGTTATGGATGTGTAAAAGTCGATTCCTTCGTACAGTGAATCAATTTCGATGCTGGCTTGTGTCGACGATGATAAAGTTCTCTTCGCTCTTTCGCAAGATGTTCTCAAACGACGTAACGCCCTCTTATTGGAGGTCAAATCTTTCTTGTATTTCCTCTTAAATTCCTGAACAAAGTGATTTACCATTCTATTATCGAAATCTTCCCCACCCAAGTGAGTATCTCCAGCTGTTGATTTAACCTCGAAAATACCATCCTCAATCGTTAAAATGGAGACATCAAAAGTTCCACCGCCCAAATCAAAAATTAAAACGTTTCTTTCTCCAACTCCCTTTTTATCTAAACCATAAGCAATGGCGGCTGCTGTTGGCTCGTTGATGATACGCAAAACATGTAACCCTGCGATTGTTCCAGCATCTTTAGTTGCTTGACGCTGGGAGTCGTTGAAATAGGCGGGGACGGTGATTACAGCGTTAACAACTGATTTTCCCAGGTACGCTTCGGCGGTTTCCTTCATTTTGGTTAAAACCATGGAGCTCACTTCTTCTGGATAGAATGATTTTACTTCTCCTTTGTATTCTACTTTGATCTTTGGCTTGGTGTTGTCGTTAATTACATCGAATGGCCAATGTTTCATATCAGCTTGGACTGTAGTATCATCGAATCTACGTCCAATCAATCTTTTAGCATCTGTTTTAAACAAAAAAAAAATTAATATGGGGTTTTTACACTTTAAAAATAATTTATAACATTTTAAATCTTCAGTAATTTATGGTAAACATAGTTTATTCATAAACTCCAGTCTGGCATGACTTTTAATCTCATCATTTACAAACTTAAAAATAAAACTTATTAGGGTTAATATCATTTTTATTAAATATACATATTTCTATCATGAATGATTTTACATTATCAAAATTTAAATCATTTTCTGTTCAAATCTTACATAGAATATAAAATTGGGGGGGTTCTTAATTTTTTTGAATATCATGAAATGAAATTGCTTGCAGGGAAAGCGCTACAGTTGAGACCCATTAAAATAAAACGCAATCTTTTAAGGCAGAGAAGATATATTTTCTAACTGTAATATAATAATATTGATGTTGAAGATGCACCATCTTTCTGAAAGGCCACTTGAAGCTGATGAAGACACAATTAAGGCATTAATTGATGCAAACCAGCGAATAACAACTCGTGATTAAATTTACCTAATTCATAATCATTTGAAACGCTTAGGTTTGAGAAATATCATTTTGAAGTTGAAAAAGTCTACTTTGCCTTAAGAAATGACGTTTAGAATGTCATAATGACATTTTTTAAGTGACAAATGTCATTTTAAACTACAGGGTGGTTCAAATTCAATGTCCAAATAGGCTAACTAGGAAACATGATCTCGTTTTTCAAGAAACTGCTAATGCCGAAAACCTCAAAGCGCCAAAATTGCAAATATCGTAAAACCAACAAGTGCAATTAATGGACCAAGACATTATATGGACACTTTTTTTACAGAGAATTTCATGACGTAATCAAAAAAAATTTTTCGGTTTTAGATATCATGACAATTTTTGTTTTTTTAAATGGAAACAACCACTAATTATTCGCTTATTAAATTCGTTATTTTTTTCTGATTACAAAAATATAAGGTTTAAATAAACTTTTTTGTGTCATCAAAAAAATTAAATTTACAGTTTCCTGTAAATTATAACTAAAAATTAAAAAAAAAAACATATTTCTGATATTTGAAACAAATAGATTTGTTGAACTATTTAATTTATATTTGTTTCACACAAAAGTTGGAATAGATTGCATTATTTCACAATTTTTATTAATATTTAATATTATTAATAAATGACTTAATAAATTATTGATAGATGGCGCTCATACATTTTTTTAATTAAATTCAAATAAACGTTCAAATTAATAATCCTGTTTTTTAAGATGGATTACGAAAATTATAAAAAGTTTAACATGTTAGAATGTTACATATTAGAAAATAAAGTAAATTTTACATAAATTTTTAGTAGAACAATTTTTGGTTATAGTAGGGTAATTTACAGGAAACTGTAAATTTAATTTCTTTGACAACACTAAAAAAAAAAAAGTTTATTCTTAGCTTTATTCTAAAACAATAAGATGTCTTTTTGAGGCAAGAAACGTTATTTTGAAGTTCGCAAAGTCATTTCAAAAGTTAGAAATTTCATTTCAAAGCTCAAAAAGTCAACATTGCTATAAGAAATGTCGCTTTGAAGTTCACAAAGACATTTTAAAAGTGAGAAATTTCATTTTGAAGTTATAAAAGTCTACTTCACCTTGAGAAATGACGTTTAGAATTCCATAATGACATTCTTTAAGTGATAAATGTCATTTTAAAGTACAATGTCAAAGATATACAATATCATTTTGAAGTGAAAGTCATCTTAACTATAAAAAACGCTATTTTGAAGTTGATGATGTCTTTTTGAGGCTAAGAAATGTCATTTTGAAGTTCGCAAAATCATTTCAAAAGTTAGAAATTTCATTTCAAAGTTCAAAAAGTCAACTTTGCTATAAGAAATGTCGCTTTGAAGTTCACAAAGACATTTTAAAAAGTGAGAAATTCCATTTTGAAGTTATAAAAGTCTACTTCACCTTGAGAAATGACGTTTACAATTCCATAATGACATTTTTTAAGTGATAAATGTCATTTTAAAGTACAATGTTAAAGATGATACAATATCATTTTGAAGTTGAAAGTCATTTTGGTTGTAAGAAACGTTATTTTGAGGTTGGTGATTGATTTTTGGAGTCAGATTACAGTTGTTAAAAGCTTAACATCATTTGCTTAACCAAGTAGGAACTTGAGAACATGAAGATAAAAGGTGATTAAGAAATCACTGTAGCCAGAGTAATAACAAAAGTATTCAGCACATATAGGAAATAGAAGCAATAGGTGTCTTGTTATCTGTAACTACAGAGTATTTATTACAAAACAAATCTGAGTAACATTCAACCCAACAATTATGTAACTCTTTTAATAAGAAGAATTTGGGTTCTTCTAGGCTATGAATCAATCTCAATTCCAACCAGCTAGGTCTCTCTTGAATGCCCGATATACCTTGAAACACATTTTTAAATGAATTAAAGTTGTTGCAGAAGTAAATTGAGATTTTGGAGATTCAATTTGTAAATGAGAAGTGTTCTTAAACTTTTTAAATACATTTTTAAATCTACAATTATTTTATAATTAAATAATTTTATTTTATTTCTATTAAAACATCCTTTTAAAGACACCTTTTGGTTGAAATAAGCATAATTCAAGGTAAATTATGATGACTCAGCTTCTTTAAAGCAATTTTCTACATTGATAAAAGGAGCTGAGTCATACGACCTTCGACTAAACACAAAATCAGGATGGTTCAAGAGTTTTACGGAGGAATAAACCTACTTTTCCAAATCAAGAAGACATAATTATAAAACAGTCAATTCAAGGTCGAGTTCAATGTTGTATAACAGATCTAAATTAAATTTTGAGGTCGAAACTATTTTTATAAAGCAATTAAGCATATTTATTTAGCAAATTTAAATAATTTTTTTAGGTTGGTACCAAAATGGCGGCCAAGAATTTTTTCCTTATCTAAAAATTCAAGGTTATATCTTTTTTTTCCTTACCGAAAATTGTGTTGTTGGGATTCATAGCGACTTGGTTTTTAGCGGCATCTCCAATAAGACGTTCGGTGTCTGTGAATGCAACGTACGAGGGCGTCGTCCTGTTACCCTGATCGTTGGCGATAATTTCGACCTTTCCATGTTGGAAAACACCGACGCAAGAATACGTCGTGCCCAAATCGATACCGACTGCTGGTGCTTTTGCCATCTAAACGTTAATGAAACGATTATTAGCAAAAAATAAACTTCACAAGTCAAAAATTAAATAAATTAAAGAATAAGATCGTACCTTGTTTTAATTTCTTTATGTGCTAATTCTTAAAAGGTTCTAAAAGTTGTGAAAATGCGACGTAATGACGCTCACTGTACGAAGGTTTTTACACGAATGGCCGGCTCTTAACCGCTGCTTCGAACCTTATAGCAAACGATGGATTTTCTAGAACGTCCTGGAAGCATCGCCCTGTCAGCCAATCAAAACGCACCAATTTTAGTACCAAATCGGTTCTTATTGGCCGACATTTTATAGCCTCGAACCCCAATAATTAAAAACACAATTTAACAAATAATTATTATTTAAAATCAAAAACAATCACCACCAATCGATTTAAAAACATTTTTTTTACTCATTAAACCCAAAATTAATATTAAAAGTTACCCGGAATAAATTCTTTTAATCCGCGTGGTCGCAGTATAAAACCGTCAATTTAAAAGCGGGAAATTCAAAAATCTTTCAACGAATTACAAAAATTTTATGTTTTATCTTAAGATATGATTAAGATTAATTCAATATTTTTATCGGGTAAAGTCCGATATCGATTATCGAACCACGTGGTGAAATTCGTCGTAAAATTGTAATGAAATACTGATATCCGTTACATTATCATTATCTTCTAGAATATTCAACGAAAAATTCCATGATGATTAAACGAAATAATAAAACGAATTATTAAACGAAATAATTAAGCAGAATCGATCGATGAAAAAGCACGTGTTACAACGTAATTCGCATTTTCTTGTTGAAACAACACAAAGAGATTTTGTACCAAAATGATCGAAATTAGGATTAGAATTGTGCCTTAAAGTTTGTAGAAATACTTTGTGGGAATTCTTTGAGGATTTTATAACATTTATTTATTTCATTTGAGAAGTTCTCGTTGTAAAGATGTGGGATTTTCTGGGATATAAACGTGGTGAAGGGAATCAAAGGATAGGGAAGGTCCGAAGTTGCCTGGGGAACCCAGACACACCGACGATATACAACGCTATATTGCCTTTCGCAACTGTAACTAAATAATTGATTTGAAATCCTATGGTAGCGACTGTGGCCTTCCTTTTTTTGCAATAATTGTTTATAATAAATAATTAAAGTTTTAATGTAGATAGCAAGTTTAAAGTTTTCTGTAAAACTTAGTGTAATTATTATCCACTAGATGGCATTTCAAATTTGATGGATAACTTAAATAAAATTATTTTTTGTTAATGTTTTTCAATATTTTATTGTATTATTATTATTTAGTAATAATAATATTGAAAATACCTAAATTTATTTCAAATTTCTTTAATAATTTTAGGGTTTTTAACTTAATTTCTTAAGTTGGTATTGATTGTGTCACTAAGATTATTTATTGATAAAAAAATCAATTTCGCTTAATTATTGTTTATACTCAACCTCAAATCAACTTTGTGACGTTTTATTAACTTAACTTATATTATTTAAGTAAGCCAATAAATTAATTTAATTAAAAATTAACTTAGAAAGGAGACATAACCTCAATCTTGTCTAAACATAACCTACAATGCCAAAATATTATTGTGATTATTGCGATACATATCTCACTCATGACTCCCCAAGCGTACGAAAAACTCATTGTACTGGTAGGAAACATAAAGATAATGTTAAATTTTATTACCAAAAATGGATGGAGGAGCAAGCTCAGCACTTAATCGATGCTACAACAGCTGCTTTTAAAGCTGGGAAAATCGCTAATAATCCGTTTGCGCCCCCTGGAAAGGGGGTTGCTATTCCACCCCCGGCTCAATTAACGATGGGACAAAGACCAAGTGGGCCTGGAGCGCCCGGAATGATGCCACCAGGTTTGATATTACTCAAAATAATAAAATTTTAATTAATCTCATTACAATTTATTGTAGGAATGACTCCTGGTGGACCAATGCCCCCGATGATGATGGGTCCCCACGGTCCGATGCCTCCTATGATGGGAATGAGACCGCCGATGATGGGAATGATGCCGATGGGGCCTATGGGGCCTATGGGACCAGTTCGACCTCCTATTGTTAATCCTTAAATTTAAAAATAAATTTTCTAATTGTATTAAAAACTAATTTAATGAAATAAATTTTTATTGAAACAATTTCTTTTTGTCACTCAAAAAAAAATGTCAAAAAAATCTTAACCATTTCAAAATCAAATTTTTTTTCATTTCAGGATCAAAATTTTTAGTATAAAAAAATAGAATAATGAACAATTTAACGGAAAAATAATATGCCGTCGTCGGTATTACTAAATTCCTAGCATTTAAACAAAATCTTCCTCAGCACATTAACTTCTTTTTAAGGGAGAAGTCATTCAAATCCATATCGGACAAGCCGGAGTACAAATAGCAAACGCATGTTGGGAACTTTACTGCTTAGAACATGGCATACAACCCGATGGTTGTCTTTATCAAGGTGGTGGACGAAACGTAGATGATAGTTATAACGCATTTTTCTCAGTTTCAATGGCTGGGAAATGTGTGCCAAGAGTTGTGATGGTTGATTTAGAACCAACGGTGATAGATGAGATTAGAACGGGAACTTACCGGCAATTATTTCACCCCGAAACTCTATTAACTGGTAAAGAAGATGCCGCTAATAATTATGCGAGGGGTTGTTATAGCGTTGGAAAAGAAATGATTGATTTAGCTTTAGATAGGACTCGAAAGATTGCGGAAGGGTGTCATAAAGTGCAAGGATTTATTTTATTTCGCGCTTTTGGAGGAGGAACTGGGTCGGGATTTACTACTTTAATGATGGATAATTTGTGTTCTGATTATGGAAGGACGAGTAAATTAGAATTTGCTGTTTACCCAGCTCCACATGTAACCTAAACATTGCTTTAATTAATTGTTATTTAATAAAAAATTAATTTAGATATCCCCGGTTATTGTTGAACCTTACAACGCCGTTTTAACAACTCATGGTTGCATGGATTTCGAAGATGTTTGCTTCGTTATGGATAACGAGGCGATGTACGACATCTTAGCAAGAAGTTTAGATGTCTCCCGTCCAACTTACACCAATTTAAACCGTTTATTAGGACAAGTCGTGTCATCGGTGACCGCATCTTTACGGTTTGAAGGCCAGGTTAACGTGGATCTAGTCGAATTTCAAACGAATTTAGTGCCTTATCCAAGAATTCATTTCCCTTTAATTACCTTTGCTCCTTTTGTACCTGCCTCAAAAGCTTACCACGAAGCTTTATCAACTGCTCAATTAACAAATTCTTGTTTTGAACCTGCTAATCAAATGGTTAAATGCGACCCGAGAAACGGACGTTACATGTCTTGTTGTCTTTTGTATCGGGGGGACGTCGCCCCAACGGATGTTAATAACGCCATTGCGAATATAAAGAGTAAACGCACGATTCAATTTGTTGATTGGTGTCCAACTGGGTTTAAGGTTATTAAATTAATGCTAATTTTTATTAATTTGTAACAAAATTGTTTAATTTTCGTTTAGGTCGGCATAAATTATCAACCCCCAACGTGCGTACCTGGTGGTGATTTAGCAAGAACCCAAAGAGCTGTTACAATGTTATCAAATAGCACAGCAATAAAAGAAACTTGGCAACGAATATGTCACAAATATGATCTGATGTTTAAAAAAAGGGCTTTTATACACCATTATGTAGGTGAGGGAATGGAAGAGGGTGAATTTACTGAGGCTAGGGATGATATCTCAGCTTTAGTTATGGATTTTAAGGAAGTCGATGCTGATACATGAACTGTTCTTTTTACAAAATAAATTTATATAAATAACACATCTTTTAATTATTTCTATCTTGATTT
Organism: Onthophagus taurus; assembly: GCF_036711975.1. Taxonomy (NCBI): domain Eukaryota; kingdom Metazoa; phylum Arthropoda; class Insecta; order Coleoptera; family Scarabaeidae; genus Onthophagus; species Onthophagus taurus. Next base: position 10,827,151 of record NC_091975.1, on the reverse strand, counting down.
ATCCGTTTCAGCAATTGGATTAGCATGGATCGTAATACTATTTATTTTAACATCTTTTAACGGTTTATAGTTTTTTGGGTTTACTTGCAACTTTTCTAACTCATCCAAAGTATCAAAACCATCAATAACTCTTTAAAAAAAACAAAAAATTATAAATAATTTAGATCAATTAAAAATCATTTACTTTCCAAATAAAGTATACTTTAAATCTAAATGTGGGTGAGGCCCGTATGTGAAAAAAAATTGACTCCCATTTGTATTTGGGCCATTATTAGCCATCGAAACCATCCCTCTCGCATTATGCTAAAAATTACGAATCGAAATAAAAGGAATAATTTTATTTTTTAATTTACTTTGACTTCTTCTTTAAATTCATCCTCAAATTTTCCACCCCAAATTGAACTTCCACCTTTCCCCGTACCTGTAGGATCCCCCGTTTGTACAATAAACCCTTTAATGTTTCTATGAAATACGGATCCGTTGTAATAATCACTCGCACACAAAGCTAGGAAATTTTCGCATGCTTTCGGGCAAGCTTCGCAAAACAATTCTAACTTTATCGTTCCTAAATCGGTGTGTAATGTTACAGCCTAAAAAATAAATTAATTAAAAAAAAATTAAAGAAATAAACAAATTTAAACCATTTTGAGGTTAGGTTATCTGTCAATGAATTGTTGCTGTTTAATCTAACCATAGATAATGTATAGATGTGACATTAGCGTTGAATTTTTGTCGCTCAGCACTAGCGCCACCAAATGCTTGATTCCATACTAATATCAAATACCGCCAATCTCAAATGTGACATATTTTTTATTCTAAAAAAACTTTTCAGATAATTTTTTGATTTTGGGACAATTAAGAAGTGTATGTTGTATACTTAAAAATTTTATTTAAATATTGAATGTTGTTAAACAAAAGTACAGTTTTAAACAGTAAAAAACTTAAAACTTAGACAATAAATCAATCTTAGATAATAAAGAAAAAGTTTTCTAGTTATAAAGTTTTAAACAGAAATAATAATAAATAAAATAATTGAAATTTACAATTACAATAGTTGGAAATGTTAACAATATCAGAAAAATTCACATTAATTCAGATATGTGCACTGTAATTTGGAATAGACACTTTATGTTCTATTTTGCATTATAATTTATGTTGAATAAAGACGTTTATTATTAGTATTAACAGTATTCAATACTCTTATTTTATTTTTTTGTTATTTTTCCTAATTCGTTTCCAATTTGAAACCTTTATCACATTCTGACTATCGGTTCATCCTAAAACGTTCATAAAATAAAAATTTAATGTATAAGTACAATTGTTACAACAGTCATATTAAAATTTTAACATTGATTTGATGGTACACAAAGGTTAATTGCTGTATATATAAAGATCCAACAAAATTGCTTACAATATGTTACAATGGTATTTTATCTAACAGAGAAATTAAATAAATAAAAAGTTATAAGTATAATAAGTATTATAATTATGGTATATTATTATATTATAACATTTATTTAATTATATATAATATATAACATGCATGTATAAGCCTGTAGGTACAGACCTATGTATAATGTTTATAATATATAAAATATATATATAAACTCATAATCTCTTGTCATACCATCGGCAAAACTAGAACATACTATTATTCCTTATTACTATTCCATCCAACATGTTCCTTAGAGAAATGCTTTCCACCATGAACATTTCTGTAAATTCTCATATCTTCATATTGCCATAATTCTTCCCATCCACATAGTTAAAATATTTGCGGATAGTTTTGGGTTTGGAAATCGGTAAAAAGTTCCACACCGTTCTCTGCATTCATCCGTAGCGTAATTCCTTCCACTAATTTTCTATTAAAAAAGATGTACCTACACATTTGTCATTTTTAAGTTACATTTATAAAAAAAGAAAACTCTTAAATTAAATGTACTTACCATAAGTAAAACTTCGGAAAATAACATCCTTAATAAAATACATAGTAACAAATTACTTAAAAAACACCGAAAACTTACAAAATTTTTAAACATCAACTTACACCAACAAACTGTCATTGTCAACAAAACAAAGCTTTCCTAAGTCGCCCCTGAAGTTGGTAACGATATAATGAACACTAGCGCCATCAATGCGTCGGTTCTATACTAACAATAACATTCGTGACTATGTTCACAATGGTTAACCTAGCTCCTATTAAGTGCCAGGGGTATGAATCTAACCTAAAAGTGTGAAGAAATGTGTTCGTTACAAAAAAATTGATTTAATGTAAAAATAAGTGAGATTTAATACGCTTTTATTTGGTTTATATGAAAATCGATTAATTAACTTTATTCTAAAACGGATTTAGAATTTAATTTTATAGGAAAATTAATAACCTAACACTTTCGTGGGTAAGTTAGATTCCTTTAAATTTGACGTATTAAGCATAACCTGTAAACAAATAAACTTGAGGATTTTTATAAACTTTTTAAACAAACTTTATTAAAAAGAATTTAAATGAACGTTAGTATTAATTAAATTATTAATTTTATGTTTTTACCCATTTTCTTTTGTAGCTCCTTAGTGAATGTAAACAAAAGAAAAGAAATGCTAACTCAATTCGTTTTAAGGGGCAAAAGTATGATAAAAAGGAACTTTTAAGGAGCTTAAATTGCAAAGTGGTTATTGAGAAATCTCGGTGCGTTGAGAAATTAATTTTAGCTCAATTGTATAAAGTGGAAATACGGATCCGTTGTATTAATCACTCGCACACAAAGTTAGGAAATTTTCGCATGCTTTCTAGCAAATTTCGCAAAACAATTCTAACTTTATCGTTCCTAAATCGGTGTGTAATGTTACAGCCTAAAAAATAAATTAATTAAAAAATTAAATATATTTAAACCATATTGAGGTTAGGTTATCTATCAATGAATTGTTGCTGTTTAATCTAACCTAAAAGTGTGAAGAAACGCGTTCGTTATAAAAAAAATTGATTTAATGTAAAAATAAGTGAGATTTAATACGCATTTATTTGGTTTATATGAAAATCGATTAATTAACTTTATTCTAAAATAGATTTAGAATTTAATTTTATAGGAAAATTAATAACCTAACACGTTCGTGGGTAAGTTAGATTCCTTTAAATTTGACGTATTAAGCATAACCTGTAAACAAATAAACTTGAGGACTTTTATAAACTTTTTACACAAATTTTATTAAAAAGAATTTAAATGAACGTTAGTATTAATTAAATTATTAATTTTATGTTTTTACCCCTTTTCTTTTGTAGTTCCGTAGTGAATGTAAAGAAAAGAAATGCTAACTCAATTCGTTTTAAGGGGCAAAAGTATGATAAAAAGGAACTTTTAAGGAGCTTAAATTGCAAAGTGGTTATTGAGAAATCTCGGTGCGTTGAGAAATTAATTTTAGCCCAATTGTATAAAGTGGAAATACGGATCCGTTGTAATAATCACTCGCACACAAAGCTAGGAAATTTTCGCATGCTTTCGAGCAAGCTTCGCAAAACAATTCTAACTTTATCGTTCCTAAATCGGTGTGTAATGTTACAGCCTAAAAAATAAATTAATTAAAAAATTAAATATATTTAAACCATATTGAGGTTAGGTTATCTGTCAATGAATTGTTGCTGTTTAATCTAACCTAAAAGTGTGAAGAAACGCGTTCGTTATAAAAAAAATTGATTTAATGTAAAAATAAGTGAGATTTAATACGGTTTCATTTGGTTTATATGAAAATCGATTAATTAACTTTATTCTAAAACAGATTTAGAATTTATTTTAATTTTATAGGAAAATTAATAACCTAACACGTTCGTGGGTAAGTTAGATTCCTTTAAATTTGACGTACTAAGCATAACCTGTAAACAAATAAACTTGAGGACTTTTATAAACTTTTTAAACAAATTTTATTAAAAAGAATTTAAATGAACGTTAGTAATTGTATTAAATTATTAATTTTATGTTTTTACCCATTTTCTTTTGTAGCTCCTTAGTGAATGTAAACAAAAGAAAAGAAATGCTAACTCAATTCGTTTTAAGGGGCAAAAGTATTATAAAAAGGAACTTTTAAGGAGCTTAAATTGCAAAGTGGTTATTGAGAAATCTCGGTGCGTTGAGAAATTAATTTTAGCTCAATTGTATAAAGTGGAAATACGGATCCGTTGTATTAATCACTCGCACACAAAGTTAGGAAATTTTCGCATGCTTTCTAGCAAATTTCGCAAAACAATTCTAACTTTATCGTTCCTAAATCGGTGTGTAATGTTACAGCCTAAAAAATAAATTAATTAAAAAATTAAATATATTTAAACCATATTGAGGTTAGGTTATCTATCAATGAATTGTTGCTGTTTAATCTAACCTAAAAGTGTGAAGAAACGCGTTCGTTATAAAAAAAATTGATTTAATGTAAAAATAAGTGAGATTTAATACGCATTTATTTGGTTTATATGAAAATCGATTAATTAACTTTATTCTAAAATAGATTTAGAATTTAATTTTATAGGAAAATTAATAACCTAACACGTTCGTGGGTAAGTTAGATTCCTTTAAATTTGACGTATTAAGCATAACCTGTAAACAAATAAACTTGAGGACTTTTATAAACTTTTTACACAAATTTTATTAAAAAGAATTTAAATGAACGTTAGTATTAATTAAATTATTAATTTTATGTTTTTACCCCTTTTCTTTTGTAGTTCCGTAGTGAATGTAAAGAAAAGAAATGCTAACTCAATTCGTTTTAAGGGGCAAAAGTATGATAAAAAGGAACTTTTAAGGAGCTTAAATTGCAAAGTGGTTATTGAGAAATCTCGGTGCGTTGAGAAATTAATTTTAGCCCAATTGTATAAAGTGGAAATACGGATCCGTTGTAATAATCACTCGCACACAAAGCTAGGAAATTTTCGCATGCTTTCGAGCAAGCTTCGCAAAACAATTCTAACTTTATCGTTCCTAAATCGGTGTGTAATGTTACAGCCTAAAAAATAAATTAATTAAAAAATTAAATATATTTAAACCATATTGAGGTTAGGTTATCTGTCAATGAATTGTTGCTGTTTAATCTAACCTAAAAGTGTGAAGAAACGCGTTCGTTATAAAAAAAATTGATTTAATGTAAAAATAAGTGAGATTTAATACGCTTTTATTTGGTTTACATGAAAATCGATTAATTAACTTTATTCTAAAATAGATTTAGAATTTAATTTTATAGGAAAATTAATAACCTAACACGTTCGTGGGTAAGTTAGATTCCTTTAAATTTGACGTATTAAGTATAACCTGTAAACAAATAAACTTGCGGATTTTTATAAACTTTTTACACTAATTTTATTAAAAAGAATTTAAATGAACGTTAGTATTAATTAAATTATTAACTTTGTGTTTTTACCCCTCTTCTTTTGTAGTTCCATATTGAATGTAAACAAAAGAAAAGAAATGCTAACTCAATTCGTTTTAAGGGGCAAAAGTATGATAAAAAGGAACTTTTAAGGAGCTTAAATTGCAAAGTGGTTATTGAGAAATCTCGGAGCGTTGAGGAATTAATATTAGCCCAATCGTATAAAGTGGATTCAATAGATATTAATCGTCATGGTAAGTTTGTGTGCTTTTAAGTTCGCATAACGAGTTCTTTATAATCATAATTTTAGAAAATCAAGCTGATAAAGCAAATGAGATGAAAACAAAGAAGAATGTAACAGGTAAGATTCCTCATTGTACTTGTCCTTGATAATAAGCCACTTGTTATGCAATTTTGACGGAAGTTATTATCAAAAAAATATTTTAACCTTATTATTAAAGTTTTTGTTTTTTTTATTTTTTAAATTAGCAACAATAAACATGGATAGTGAGAAAACCGAAATGAAAGAAAGAAAAACCTTTGTTTTGCCGGCAAATTTGCCAAAAATCCAAGTAACATTTAAATCTAGTGGTGAGGAAACTACGAGAATAATTAAGGATAATACTAAAATAGATAAAGTCGTTGTTAAAAGAAAATCGTGGATGCGTAAGAAAAATAATGAAATTTTTGAAAACGTCAGGATAACATCTAAAAATGAAATCTTTTCTGATGCAGCTTTAGGTCCCCAAAATCCTGAATTAATCGATTCGGAACGTTTGGTTCAAATCAAACGGTGTATTTCTAATTTAGAGAATCACATAGAAAGTCACCCATCGACATCAAAAATTTTTTTACCCTCAGAATCTCAATCTAAAGTTACAATAATCCCCAAACAAATTCCTCCTTTAATAATCACCATCCCGATTGCTCAAACTCAAACAGAAAAATCTCCAAGAGAAAAAAGCCCAATATTAAAGTCCCCATCAAAAAATATAAGTCCTTCTCCACCACTATTTAGCGTTTCAAATATTTCTACTCCATCTTTAAGTCCAATTTCGTTTTCATCAAATGAAACGCAAAGTATGAGTAGTTTTAAAGTAGATAAGTCTGTTGAAGAATGTGTTTCGAAGGAAACTTTGGAACAACCGGTTTTTGTAGAGTCTAAAATGATTACTAAAAGTGTGGTACCTCCGAAAGTTATATCTGGTTTTAAAGTTCCCTTGGCTCCAAAAAGACCGCCTACAAGGTTAAAATATGTTAATGATTTGAGAGATGTTCTTCAACAAAGACACATTGATCAATTTCCACCTACTAATACTAATCTTAATGATGATGATGATGATGTTTTGTCGTTATATGCAGAGTAAGTATATGAAAATTATTTTTGTGTAAGATTTAATAATATTTCTGGAGTGATTATATTATTTAATTGAATTTCAAGGTTATATTAATTCCTAATAAAGGTCGCTTGTGGGCGAGGCTGTATATTGTTGCCATATTGATACAAAGCTACATAATTTTTAAGGGTATATGTTCTAATTAACTCGCTTATAAATGGTCTGTCATAAACAGCTATACTACAAGTAAGGCTGGATACATATTCGAAGGCCAGAAATCGAAGCTGTCATTTATAATTTAACCCTTTATGCTCCGACGGTACTTTAATACATTCATTTTAAACTGTAGTCATTTATTTTTTTACTTTTTACTATACAAGAAAGAGCTCCTTTGTTGCACTGTTTTTCAATGACCCTCAGCAAAATAATAAGACAAAAATTGAATTGATAATAAGCGCAACAAAAATTAAAACAAACTTAAAATACACAATAAGGAATAATCATAATCCATACTTCAGCAAAAATTTAAGAATTATACTGGTGCAAAACCAAACTTAAGGGAATAGTCGGGAATACTCGGGTCAGAAGATTAATTTGCAAGAAAAAGTTTGAAATTGCAATAGTTATAAACGAGACTTCAGCAAAAAACAGGAATTACATCGTCCAAAGTCCACATGAAGTCTGAAATTACTGTTCAGAGAAAACAAAAAATTGATTATAAACCAAACATGATTTTTCATGGCAATACTTATGTGTTCAATAAAAGAATGCGAAGAATATGAACAAGAAACCAATGGACTTGTCTTGTTATTGTACAGGACAGGAAATCACCAATACGGAAACTTTGCCAATGCAGGATAAGCACAAAAGCAAAGTAATAGCTGCAGAAATGAGTTACCGGGTGCTACAAGATCCGTATAGATAATAAGAGGCTCCCAAAAAGATGATGATAGGCACGCAGAAAGAAGTAGCTGTCAGTATCAAGAACAAAACATACATAACGTTGGCAGAAGACTAGATACTGCTTTTAAAAAACTAAATACTGCTTTCTGAAGACTAGATACTGCTCTGGAAGATTAAATACTGCTTTCTGAAGACTAGATACTGCCGACAGGTCTAAATACAGCACCTGGAACACTAAATACTGCTTTCTAAAGACTAAAATTGCTTTCTAAAGACTAAAATTGCTTTGTGGAGACTAAATACTGCTTTCTGAAGACTATATACTGCTGACAGGTCTAAGTACTGCAAAAGAGAGATAAGATATTGTTGGAGAAAACATACATAACGTTGGCAGAAGACTAGATACTGCTTTCTGAAGACTAGATACTTCCGACAGGTCTAAATACAGCGTCTGGAACACTAAATACTCCCTTCTAAAGACTAAAATTGCTTTGTGGAGACTAAATACTGCTTTCTGAAGACTATATACTGCTGACAGGTCTAAGTACTGCAAAAGAAAGATAAGATATTGTTGGAGAAAACATACATAACGTTGGCAGAAGACTAGATACTGCTTGTAGAAGACTAAATACTGCTCTCTGAAGACTAGATACTACCGACAGGTCTAAATACAGCGTCTGGAACACTAAATACTGCTTTCTAAAGACTAAAATTGCTTTGTAGAGACTAAATACTGCTTTTTGAAGACTAGATACTGCTAACAGGTCTAAATACTGCAAAAGAAAGATAAAATATTTTGGAGAAAGCATACATAACTTTGGCAGAAGACTAGATACTGCTTCTAGAAGACTAAATACTGCTTTCTGAAGACTAGATACTGCCGACAGGGCTAAATACAGCGTCTGGAACACTAAATACTGCTTTCTAAAGACTAAAATTGCTTTTTAAAGACTAAAATTGCTTTCTAAAGACTAAAATTGCTTTGTGGAGACTAAATATTGCTTTCTGAAGACTATATACTGCTGACAGGTCTAAGTACTGCAAAAGAAAGATAAGATATTGTTGGAGAAAACATACATATCGTTGGCAGAAGACTAGATATTGCTTGAAGAAGACTAAATACTGCTTTCTGAAGACTAGATACTTCCGACAGGTCTAAATACAGCGTCTGGAACACTAAATACTGCCTTCTAAAGACTAAAATTGCTTTGTGGAGACTAAATACTGCTTTCTGAAGACTAGATACTGCTAACAGGTCTAAATACTGCAAAAGAAAGATAAAATATTTTGGAGAAAACATACATAACTTTGGCAGAAGACTAGATACTGCTTCTAGAAGACTAAATACTGCTTTCTGAAGACTAGATACTGCCGACAGGTCTAAATACAGCGTCTGCAACACTAAATACTGCTTTCTAAAGACTAAAATTGCTTTTTAAAGACTAAAATTGCTTTCTAAAGACTAAAATTGCTTTGTGGAGACTAAATATTGCTTTCTGAAGACTATATACTGCTGACAGGTCTAAGTACTGCAAAAGAAAGATAAGATATTGTTGGAGAAAACATACATATCGTTGGCAGAAGACTAGATATTGCTTGTAGAAGACTAAATACTGCTTTCTGAAGACTTGATACTTCCGATAGGTCTAAATACAGCGTCTGGAACACTAAATACTGCCTTCTAAAGACTAAAATTGTTTTGTGGAGACTAAATACTGCTTTCTGAAGACTAGATACTGCTAACAGGTATAAATACTGCAAAAGAAAGATAAAATATTTTGGAGAAAACATATATAACTTTGGCAGAAGACTAGATACTGCTTCTAGAAGACTAAATACTGCTTTCTGAAGACTAGATACTGCCGACAGGTTTAAATACAGCGTCTGGAACACTAAATACTGCTTTCTAAAGACTAAAATTGCTTTCTAAAGACTAAAATTGCTTTGTGGAGACTAAATACTGCTAAAGACTAAAATTGCTTTCTAAAGACTAAAATTGCTTTGTGGAGACTAAATACTGCTTTCTGAAGACTATATACTGCTAACAGGTCTAAATACTGCAAAAGAAAGATAAAATATTTTGGAGAAAACATACATAAGTTTGGCAGAAGACTAGATACTGCTTCTAGAAGACTAAATACTGCTTTGTGAAGACTAAATACTGCTTTGTGAAGACTAGATACTTCCGATAGGTCTAAATACAGCGTCTGGAACACTAAATACTGCCTTCTAAAGCCTAAAATTGTTTTGTGGAGACTAAATACTGCTTCCTGAAGACTAGATACTGCTAACAGGTCTAAATACTGCAAAAGAAAGATAAAATATTTTGGAGAGAACATACATAACTTTGGCAGAAGACTAGATACTGCTTCTAGAAGACTAAATACTGCTTTCTGAAGACTAGGTACTGCCGACAGGTCTAAATACAGCGTCTGGAACCCTAAATACTGCTTTCTAAAGACTAAAATTGCTTTCTAAAGACTAAAATTGCTTTGTGGAGACTAAATACTGCTTTCTAAAGACTATATACTGCTGACAGGTCTAAGTACTGCAAAAGAAAGAAAAGATATTGTTGGAGAAAACATACATAACGTTGGCAGAAGACTAGATACTGCTTGTAGAAGACTAAATACAGCTTTCTGAAGACTAGATACTTTCGACAGGTCTAAATACAGCGTCTGGAACACTAAGTACTGCCTTCTAAAGACTAAAATTGTTTTGTGGAGACTAAATACTGCTTTCTGAAGACTAGATACTGCTAACAGGTCTAAATACTGCAAAAGAAAGATAAAATATTTTGGAGAAAACATACATAAGTTTGGCAGAAGACTAGATACTGCTTCTAGAAGACTAAATACTGCTTTGTGAAGACTAAATACTGCTTTGTGAAGACTAGATACTGCCGACAGGTCTAAATACAGCGTCTGGAACACTAAATAGTGCTTTCTAAAGAGTAAAATTGCTTTCTAAAGACTAAAATTGCTTTCTAAAGACTAAAATTGCTTTCTAAAGACTAAAATTGCTTTGTGGAGACTAAATACTGCTTTCTGAAGACTATATATTGCTGACAGGTTTAAGTACTGCAAAAGAAAGATAAGATATTGTTGGAAAAAACATACATAACGTTAGCAGAAGACTAGATATTGCTTGTAGAAGACTAAATACTGCTTTCTGAAGACTTGATACATCCGACAGGTCTAAATACAGCGTCTGGAACACTAAATACTGCCTTCTAAAGACTAAAATTGCTTTCTGAAGACTAGATACTGCTTTCTGAAGACTAGATACTGCTTTGTGAAGACTAAATACTGCTTTGTGAAGACTAGATACTGCCGACAGGTCTAAATACAGCGTCTGGAACACTAAATACTGCTTTCTAAAGAGTAAAATTGCTTTCTAAAGACTAAAATTGCTTTCTAAAGACTAAAATTGCTTTCTAAAGACTAAAATTGCTTTCTAAAGACTAAAATTGCTTTGTGGAGACTAAATACTGCTTTCTGAAGACTATATATTCCTGACAGGTTTAAGTACTGCAAAAGAAAGATAAGATATTGTTGGAAAAAACATACATAACGTTAGCAGAAGACTAGATATTGCTTGTAGAAGACTAAATACTGCTTTCTGAAAACTAGATACTTCCGACAGGTCTAAATACAGCGTCTGGAACACTAAATACTGCCTTCTAAAGACTAAAATTGCTTTTTGAAGACTAGATACTGCTTTCTGAAGACTAGATACTGCTAACAGGTCTAAATACTGCAAAAGAAAGATAAAATATTTTTTGAGAAAACATACATAATTTTGGCAGAAGACTAGATACTGCTTCTAGAAGACTAAATACTGCTTTCTGAAGACTAGATACTGCCGACAGGTTTAAATACAGCGTCTGGAACACTAAATACTGCTTTCTAAAGACTAAAATTGCTTTCTAAAGACTAAAATTGCTTTGTGGAGACTAAATATTGCTTGCTGAAGACTATATACTGCTGACAGGTTTAAGTACTGCAAAAAAAAGATAAGATATTGTTGGAGAAAACATACATAACGTTAGCAGAAGACTAGATACTGCTTTCTGAAGACTAGATGCTGTTAACAGGTCTAAATACAGCAAAAGAAAGATAAAATATTTTGGAAAAAACATACATAATTTTGGCAGAAGATTAGATACTGCTTCTAGAAGACTAAATACTGCTTTCTGAAGACTAGATACTGCCGACAGGTCTAAATACAGCGTCTGCAATACTAAATACTGCTTTCTAAAGACTAAAATTGCTTTGTGGAGACTAAATACTGCTTTCTGAAGACTAAATATTATTATTTTGAGGTTATCTCCTTAATTATTGATTAAATAAAAAAAAAATGTTGACAAAGTTTGTTTAGAATTGTTTCAGGAACAATTTTTGTTAACACAATTTTTATCTAACTTGAAATTTTAATTTCCCACTAAACAGTATGCTGTTCTTTTAATCAAGATTTTCTGAGAACGAGTGGAGGGGAGAAATCGTATCGTTTTGTTACAAAAGTTCCGTGCTCTGCTAATAACATAACTAATTTGTTTACTTAATAATCTCTCCAGAGGCATTATAAATCTTAAAATCAAATTCTTTTTCATATTTTTTTAATCTCCTTTTTTATCATATCCAGATCAATCGGATCAACATTTGACGTGACCGTTACAAAAAAATCATCAACTTTAGCTGAAGATTTTACTAAAGATGTGGATATCAACGAAGATTTTTCTAAAAACACAATCGATTTTTCTAAAAGTTTACAGGATAACACCGCTAAAATTGAAAATAAGTCTCCCCTAATTACATCAAGCGCCGAACCCGATGTGATTATAAATCCAAAAATTACCGAATGGATTTCAAAATCATCAACAGTCAATAAAAATCAATCGATGGATTACGGTAATTTCCCAAAAAGGTGGTGTTACCCATATTTAGAGACGGGAAAATGTGTCAAATTTAAATGCCCTTTTAAACATACAATGTTAGAGGTTGATTTTAATGCGATTTCACCAGAAAATTTCGAAATAATCTTCAACGGTTGCGTTAAATTTACGTATTTATTCAAAACATTTTTCGATTCTCTTCTAAACTATTTAATGGAAAAGGAACGAAAAGATTTAATCCTAAGTCTAGTATTACACGTAATGAAGCGGGTTAAAGACGAAAAAATGCCTTTTGTCAAAAAAATAATCACCACATTAAAAAACATCGGATTTACCTTCGTTGAAGCGATCAACGAAATTTTATTTACATGCGGCCGAAGTAACGAAGGCTTATTAGACATCTTATTGGCGTTTGCCGTTGAGGACGAAGATTGCGTTAAAACATCTTGGAACGTTATTGCAAATTTAATTAATTTTCGCCGCACCGGATTAGATTTTGGCGTAACCCAAGATATTTTTACAAAATGCTTAAACGATTACGATCAAATTTTAGCCGAAAACATATACAAAGATGTCATCGTTAAAAACAATTTTAATTTGAACCAAATCGACAGATCAATTTTAATTAATTACATTTTGCTGTTACAAGATCACCACAAAGAAGGAGCTGAATACATCATTACTAATTATAACATAAACGAATTCGAACTTAAAAACCAAAAATTAAGTTGCCAAGATGATCAATTAAACGAGGAAATTAATGAAATTAAAGATGAAATCGATTTAAGCGATACTGATTTAGAAGAATCAAATTTGGGGAATAATAATTTAATTCTTTCTTCTCAAGATGAGAATGATTCAGGAAATTGTAACCAATTAAAATCCAATCAGCATTTAAAAGAAACTCACTCAAACCCAAGATATTATTGCGATATAGAGAACCAATATCGACCTTACATCCCACGAAAACGATCCAAAATCGAAACTTCTCCTTCATCATCAGACACCCTGATGATTTTACCGGAAGTTGTGATTGATGATGGTGATTTAACCGATCAAGATATAAAAGATTTGGTGATAAGCGTGCGGAGTCATAATTTGGGGAGTATGTTTAGCGTGATGAATAGATACTCAGACACTGAGGTTAAAATAAAAAATGTTGTTTTGCACTTTATGGCCGTTGCGAAAGAGATGGATTTAAACACTTTGTGTAATTTGTTGAGTCAGATGTTTAATGTTTTTGGGAATCATTGCAAAACGGATTATCAAACAATGAATGTTTTGAAAACGTTGGGGTTCAATTTGATCCCGAGGTTGGATAAAGAGAAACAATACAAAACTATAAGCGATATACTTACTTTTTTTGCTAACGATTATAATTCTTTCGTAAAATACAACGTAAGAATGTTATTTTAAAACAAATTTATTTTAATTAATTCTTATTTTTAGTATTTTAGTAATGATCGAAAATATCATTCAAACGAGATGAAATACGTGTTATTGTTTAAAATTCTTTGTAGGTGTGACAAGTATAATGATGCGTACGAACTTTTAAAAAATCATGGTAAATATTTTTTTAAATTTTATTATTATTTGTTAAAGCAATAATTTTTTAGAATCCCAATTACTTGAAGTATTTTTACCCGAAACCGAAGTTATTAATGAGTATAAAATAAGCGTACTTAACAAATGTTTGGAACATATAATTGTTAAAGATCCTGTTGAGGCGAAAGATATGATCGTTTATTTAATGTTAAACGCTAACGTCGAATTATGGCCAGGTAAGTTCTAAATAGCTCTAAGTAAGTTCTTATCTGAGGAAGGAAACATAAAATTAAATTAACTTTGCATTCGTTGTGAGATACATTTTCATCAATTTAACCTCAACAATTACAAAGAGTTGAATTAAAAATCGTATCACCGCGATTTATAGAATCGAAGGAAACATTTTTTGTGTGCTAAAACTAGATTAAATTTGCTACAAAATGCTTTTTAAACCAATTTCATATCTCAATTCGTTCTTGAGATACGATTTTTTGAAATTCCATTTTCACCAAACTAATCTCAACAATTACAAGGAGTTGAATTAAAAATCGTATCACCGCGATTTATAGAATCGAAGAAAACATTTTTTGTGTGCTAAAACTAGATTAAATGTGCTACAAAATGCTTTTTAAACCAATTTCATATCTCAATTCGTTCTTGAGATACGATTTTTTGAAATTCCATTTTCACCAAACTAATCTCAACAATTACAAGGAGTTGAATTAAAAATCGTATCACCGCAATTTATAGAATCGAAGAAAACATTTTTGGTGTGCTAAAACTAGATTAAATTTGCTACAAAATGCTTTTTAAACCAATTTCATATCTCAATTCGTTCTTGAGATACGATTTTTTGAAATTCCATTTTCACCAAGTTAACCTCAACAATTACAAGGAGTTGAATTAAAAATCGTATCACCGCGATTTATAAAATCGAAGGAAACATTTTTGGTGTGCTAAAACTAGATTAAATTTGCTACAAAATGCTTTTTAAACCAATTTCATATCTCAATTCGTTCTTGAGATACGATTTTTTGAAATTCCATTTTCACCAAACTAATCTCAACAATTACAAGGAGTTGAATTAAAAATCGTATCATCGCGATTTATAGAATCGAAGGAAACATTTTTGGTGTGCTAAAACTAGATTAAATTTGCTACAAAATGCTTTTTAAACCAATTTCATATCTCAATTCGTTCTTGAGATACGATTTTTTGAAATTCCATCTTCACCAAGTTAACCTCAACAATTACAAGGAGTTGAATTAAAAATCGTATCACCGGGATTTATAGAATCGAAGAAAACATTTTTGGTGTGCTAAAACTAGATTAAATTTGCTACAAAATGCTTTTTAAACCAATTTCATATCTCAATTCGTTCTTGAGATACGATTTTTTGAAATTCCATTTTCACCAAACTAATCTCAACAATTACAAGGAGTTGAATTAAAAATCGTATCACCGCGATTTATAGAATCGAAGGAAACACTTTTGGTGTGCTAAAACTAGATTAAATTTGCTACAAAATGCTTTTTAAACCAATTTCATATCTCAATTCGTTCTTGAGATACAATTTTTTGAAATTTCATCTTCACCAAGTTAACCTCAATAATTACAAGGAGTTGAATTAAAAATCGTATCACCGAAATTTATAGAATCGAAGAAAACATTTTTGGTGTGCTAAAACTAGATTAAATTTGCTACAAAATGCTTTTTAAACCAATTTCATATCTCAATTCGTTCTTGAGACACGATTTTTTGAAATTCCATTTTCACCAAACTAATCTCAACAATTACAAGGAGTTGAATTAAAAATCGTATCACCGCGATTTATAGAATCGAAGAAAACATTCTTTGTGTGCTAAAACTAGATTAAATTTGCTACAAAATGCTTTTTAAACCAATTTCATATCTCACTTCATTCTTGAGATACGATTTTTTGAAATTCCATCTTCACCAAGTTAACCTCAACAATTACAAGGAGTTGAATTAAAATCGTATCACCGGGATTTATAGAATCGAAGGAAACATTTTTGGTGTGCTAAAACTAGATTAAATTTGCTACAAAATGCTTTTTAAACCAATTTCATATCTCACTTCATTCTTGAGATACGATTTTTTGAAATTCCATCTTCACCAAGTTAACCTCAACAATTACAAGGAGTTGAATTAAAATCGTATCACCGGGATTTATAGAATCGAAGAAAACATTTTTGGTGTGCTAAAACTAGATTAAATTTGCTACAAAATGCTTTTTAAACCAATTTCATATCTCACTTCATTCTTGAGATACGATTTTTTGAAATTCCATCTTCACCAAGTTAACCTCAACAATTACAAGGAGTTGAATTAAAATCGTATCACCGGGATTTATAGAATCGAAGAAAACATTTTTGGTGTGCTAAAACTAGATTAAATTTGCTACAAAATGCTTTTTAAACCAATTTCATATCTCAATTCGTTCTTGAGATACGATTTTTTGAAATTCCATTTTCACCAAACTAATCTCAACAATTACAAGGAGTTGAATTAAAAATCGTATCATCGCGATTTATAGAATCGAAGGAAACATTTTTGGTGTGCTAAAACTAGATTAAATTTGCTACAAAATGCTTTTTAAACCAATTTCATATCTCAATTCGTTCTTGAGATACGATTTTTTGAAATTCCATCTTCACCAAGTTAACCTCAACAATTACAAGGAGTTGAATTAAAAATCGTATCACCGGGATTTATAGAATCGAAGAAAACATTTTTGGTGTGCTAAAACTAGATTAAATTTGCTACAAAATGCTTTTTAAACCAATTTCATATCTCAATTCGTTCTTGAGATACGATTTTTTGAAATTCCATTTTCACCAAACTAATCTCAACAATTACAAGGAGTTGAATTAAAAATCGTATCATCGCGATTTATAGAATCGAAGGAAACATTTTTGGTGTGCTAAAACTAGATTAAATTTGCTACAAAATGCTTTTTAAACCAATTTCATATCTCAATTCGTTCTTGAGATACGATTTTTTGAAATTCCATCTTCACCAAGTTAACCTCAACAATTACAAGGAGTTGAATTAAAAATCGTATCACCGGGATTTATAGAATCGAAGAAAACATTTTTGGTGTGCTAAAACTAGATTAAATTTGCTACAAAATGCTTTTTAAACCAATTTCATATCTCAATTCGTTCTTGAGATACGATTTTTTGAAATTCCATTTTCACCAAACTAATCTCAACAATTACAAGGAGTTGAATTAAAAATCGTATCACCGCGATTTATAGAATCGAAGGAAACACTTTTGGTGTGCTAAAACTAGATTAAATTTGCTACAAAATGCTTTTTAAACCAATTTCATATCTCAATTCGTTCTTGAGATACAATTTTTTGAAATTTCATCTTCACCAAGTTAACCTCAATAATTACAAGGAGTTGAATTAAAAATCGTATCACCGAAATTTATAGAATCGAAGAAAACATTTTTGGTGTGCTAAAACTAGATTAAATTTGCTACAAAATGCTTTTTAAACCAATTTCATATCTCAATTCGTTCTTGAGACACGATTTTTTGAAATTCCATTTTCACCAAACTAATCTCAACAATTACAAGGAGTTGAATTAAAAATCGTATCACCGCGATTTATAGAATCGAAGAAAACATTCTTTGTGTGCTAAAACTAGATTAAATTTGCTACAAAATGCTTTTTAAACCAATTTCATATCTCACTTCATTCTTGAGATACGATTTTTTGAAATTCCATCTTCACCAAGTTAACCTCAACAATTACAAGGAGTTGAATTAAAATCGTATCACCGGGATTTATAGAATCGAAGGAAACATTTTTGGTGTGCTAAAACTAGATTAAATTTGCTACAAAATGCTTTTTAAACCAATTTCATATCTCACTTCATTCTTGAGATACGATTTTTTGAAATTCCATCTTCACCAAGTTAACCTCAACAATTACAAGGAGTTGAATTAAAATCGTATCACCGGGATTTATAGAATCGAAGAAAACATTTTTGGTGTGCTAAAACTAGATTAAATTTGCTACAAAATGCTTTTTAAACCAATTTCATATCTCAATTCGTTCTTGAGATACGATTTTTTGAAATTCCATTTTCACCAAACTAATCTCAACAATTACAAGGAGTTGAATTAAAAATCGTATCACCGCGATTTATAGAATCGAAGGAAACATTTTTGGTGTGCTAAAACTAGATTAAATTTGCTACAAAATGCTTTTTAAACCAATTTCATATCTCAATTCGTTCTTGAGATACGATTTTTTGAAATTCCATCTTCACCAAGTTAACCTCAACAATTACAAGGAGTTGAATTAAAAATCGTATCACCGGGATTTATAGAATCGAAGAAAACATTTTTGGTGTGCTAAAACTAGATTAAATTTGCTACAAAATGCTTTTTAAACGAATTTCATATCTCAATTCGTTCTCGAGATACGATTTTTTGAAATTCCATTTTCACCAAACTAATCTCAACAATTACAAGGAGTTGAATTAAAAATCGTATCACCGCGATTTATAGAATCGAAGAAAACATTCTTTGTGTGCTAAAACTAGATTAAATTTGCTACAAAATGCTTTTTAAACCAATTTCATATCTCAATTCGTTCTTGAGATACGATTTTTTGAAATTCCATTTTCACCAAGTTAACTTCAACAATTATAGAGTTGAATTAAAAATTATATCACCGCAAATTATAGAATCGAAGAAAACATTTTTGGTGTGCTAAAACTAGATTACATTTGCTACAAAATGCTTTTTAAACGAATCTCATATCTCAATTCGTTCTTGAGATACGATTTTTGAAATTCCATTTTCATCAAGTTAACCTCAACAATTACAAGGAGTTGAATTAAAAATCGTATCACCGCGATTTATAGAGTCGAAGAAAACATTCTTTGTGTGCTAAAACTAGATTAAATTTGCTACAAAATGCTTTTTAAACCAATTTCATATCTCAATTCGTTCTTGAGATACGATTTTTTGAAATTCCATTTTCACCAAGTTAACTTCAACAATTATAGAGTTGAATTAAAAATTATATCACCGCAAATTATAGAATCGAAGAAAACATTTTTGGTGTGCTAAAACTAGATTACATTTGCTACAAAATGCTTTTTAAACGAATCTCATATCTCAATTCGTTCTTGAGATACGATTTTTGAAATTCCATTTTCATCAAGTTAACCTCAACAATTACAAGGAGTTGAATTAAAAATCGTATCACCGCGATTTATAGAGTCGAAGAAAACATTCTTTGTGTGCTAAAACTAGATTAAATTTGCTACAAAATGCTTTTTAAACCAATTTCATATCTCAATTCGTTCTTGAGATACGATTTTTTGAAATTCCATTTTCACCAAACTAATCTCAACAATTACAAGGAGTTGAATTAAAAATCGTATCACCGCGATTTATAGAATCGAAGAAAACATTCTTTGTGTGCTAAAACTAGATTAAATTTGCTACAAAATGCTTTTTAAACCAATTTCATATCTCAATTCGTTCTTGAGATACGATTTTTTGAAATTCCATTTTCACCAAGTTAACTTCAACAATTATAGAGTTGAATTAAAAATTATATCACCGCAAATTATAGAATCGAAGAAAACATTTTTGGTGTGCTAAAACTAGATTACATTTGCTACAAAATGCTTTTTAAACGAATCTCATATCTCAATTCGTTCTTGAGATACGATTTTTGAAATTCCATTTTCATCAAGTTAACCTCAACAATTACAAGGAGTTGAATTAAAAATCGTATCACCGCGATTTATAGAGTCGAAGAAAACATTCTTTGTGTGCTAAAACTAGATTAAATTTGCTACAAAATGCTTTTTAAACCAATTTCATATCTCAATTCGTTCTTGAGATACGATTTTTTGAAATTCCATTTTCACCAAACTAATCTCAACAATTACAAGGAGTTGAATTAAAAATCGTATCACCGCGATTTATAGAATCGAAGAAAACATTCTTTGTGTGCTAAAACTAGATTAAATTTGCTACAAAATGCTTTTTAAACCAATTTCATATCTCAATTCGTTCTTGAGATACGATTTTTTGAAATTCCATTTTCACCAAACTAATCTCAACAATTACAAGGAGTTGAATTAAAAATCGTATCACCGCGATTTATAGAATCGAAGAAAACATTCTTTGTGTGCTAAAACTAGATTAAATTTGCTACAAAATGCTTTTTAAACCAATTTCATATCTCAATTCGTTCTTGAGATACGATTTTTTGAAATTCCATTTTCACCAAGTTAACTTCAACAATTATAGAGTTGAATTAAAAATTATATCACCGCAAATTATAGAATCGAAGAAAACATTTTTGGTGTGCTAAAACTAGATTACATTTGCTACAAAATGCTTTTTAAACGAATCTCATATCTCAATTCGTTCTTGAGATACGATTTTTGAAATTCCATTTTCATCAAGTTAACCTCAACAATTACAAGGAGTTGAATTAAAAATCGTATCACCGCGATTTATAGAGTCGAAGAAAACATTCTTTGTGTGCTAAAACTAGATTAAATTTGCTACAAAATGCTTTTTAAACCAATTTCATATCTCAATTCGTTCTTGAGATACGATTTTTTGAAATTCCATTTTCACCAAACTAATCTCAACAATTACAAGGAGTTGAATTAAAAATCGTATCACCGCGATTTATAGAATCGAAGAAAACATTCTTTGTGTGCTAAAACTAGATTAAATTTGCTACAAAATGCTTTTTAAACCAATTTCATATCTCAATTCGTTCTTGAGATACGATTTTTTGAAATTCCATTTTCACCAAACTAATCTCAACAATTACAAGGAGTTGAATTCAAAATCGTATCACCGCGATTTATAGAATCGAAGAAAACAGTTTTGGTGTGCTAAAACTAGATTAAATTTGCTACAAAATGCTTTTTAAACGAATTTCATATCTCAATTCGTTCTCGAGATACGATTTTTTGAAATTCCATTTTCACCAAACTAATCTCAACAATTACAAGGAGTTGAATTAAAAATCGTATCACCGCGATTTATAGAATCGAAGAAAACATTCTTTGTGTGCTAAAACTAGATTAAATTTGCTACAAAATGCTTTTTAAACCAATTTCATATCTCAATTCGTTCTTGAGATACGATTTTTTGAAATTCCATTTTCACCAAGTTAACTTCAACAATTATAGAGTTGAATTAAAAATTATATCACCGCAAATTATAGAATCGAAGAAAACATTTTTGGTGTGCTAAAACTAGATTACATTTGCTACAAAATGCTTTTTAAACGAATCTCATATCTCAATTCGTTCTTGAGATACGATTTTTGAAATTCCATTTTCATCAAGTTAACCTCAACAATTACAAGGAGTTGAATTAAAAATCGTATCACCGCGATTTATAGAATCGAAGGAAACATTTTTGGTGTGCTAAAACTAGATTAAATTTGCTACAAAATGCTTTTTAAACCAATTTCATATCTCAATTCGTTCTTGAGATACGATTTTTTGAAATTCCATTTTCACCAAACTAACCTCAATAATTACAAGGAGTTGAATTAAAAATCGTATCACCGCGATTTATAGAATCGAAGAAAACATTTTTGGTGTGCTAAAACTAGATTAAATTTGCTACAAAATGCTTTTTAAACCAATTTCATATCTCAATTCGTTCTTGAGATACGATTTTTTGAAATTCCATTTTCACCAAGTTAACCTCAACAATTACAAGGAGTTGAATTAAAAATCGTATCACCACGATTTATAGAATCGAAGGAAACATTTTTGGTGTGCTAAAACTAGATTAAATTTGCTACAAAATGCTTTTTAAACCAATTTCATATCTCAATTCGTTCTTGAGATACGATTTTTTGAAATTCCATTTTCACCAAGTTAACCTCAACAATTACAAGGAGTTGAATTAAAAATCGTATCACCGCGATTTATAGAATCGAAGAAAACATTTTTGGTGTGCTAAAACTAGATTAAATTTGCTACAAAATGCTTTTTAAACCAATTTCATATCTCAATTCGTTCTTGAGATACGATTTTTTGAAATTCCATTTTCACCAAACTAATCTCAACAATTACAAGGAGTTGAATTAAAAATCGTATCACCGCGATTTATAGAATCGAAGAAAACATTTTTGGTGTGCTAAAACTAGATTAAATTTGCTACAAAATGCTTTTTAAACCAATTTCATATCTCAATTCGTTCTTGAGATACGATTTTTTGAAATTCCATTTTCACCAAGTTAACCTCAACAATTACAAGGAGTTGAATTAAAAATCGTATCACCACGATTTATAGAATCGAAGGAAACATTTTTGGTGTGCTAAAACTAGATTAAATTTGCTACAAAATGCTTTTTAAACCAATTTCATATCTCAATTCGTTCTTGAGATACGATTTTTTGAAATTCCATTTTCACCAAGTTAACCTCAACAATTACAAGGAGTTGAATTAAAAATCGTATCACCACGATTTATAGAATCGAAGGAAACATTTTTGGTGTGCTAAAACTAGATTAAATTTGCTACAAAATGCTTTTTAAACCAATTTCATATCTCAATTCGTTCTTGAGATACGATTTTTTGAAATTCCATTTTCACCAAGTTAACCTCAACAATTACAAGGAGTTGAATTAAAAATCGTATCACCACGATTTATAGAATCGAAGGAAACATTTTTGGTGTGCTAAAACTAGATTAAATTTGCTACAAAATGCTTTTTAAACCAATTTCATATCTCAATTCGTTCTTGAGATACGATTTTTTGAAATTCCATTTTCACCAAGTTAACCTCAACAATTACAAGGAGTTGAATTAAAAATCGTATCACCGCGATTTATAGAATCGAAGAAAACATTTTTGGTGTGCTAAAACTAGATTAAATTTGCTACAAAATGCTTTTTAAACCAATTTCATATCTCAATTCGTTCTTGAGATACGATTTTTTGAAATTCCATTTTCACCAAACTAATCTCAACAATTACAAGGAGTTGAATTAAAAATCGTATCACCGCGATTTATAGAATCGAAGAAAACATTTTTGGTGTGCTAAAACTAGATTAAATTTGCTACAAAATGCTTTTTAAACCAATTTCATATCTCAATTCGTTCTTGAGATACGATTTTTTGAAATTCCATTTTCACCAAGTTAACCTCAACAATTACAAGGAGTTGAATTAAAAATCGTATCACCACGATTTATAGAATCGAAGGAAACATTTTTGGTGTGCTAAAACTAGATTAAATTTGCTACAAAATGCTTTTTAAACCAATTTCATATCTCAATTCGTTCTTGAGATACGATTTTTTGAAATTCCATTTTCACCAAGTTAACCTCAACAATTACAAGGAGTTGAATTAAAAATCGTATCACCGGGATTTATAGAATCGAAGAAAACATTTTTGGTGTGCTAAAACTACATTAAATTTGCTACAAAATGCTTTTTAAACCAATTTCATATCTCAATTCGTTCTTGAGATACGATTTTTTGAAATTCCATTTTCACCAAACTAATCTCAACAATTACAAGGAGTTGAATTAAAAATCGTATCACCGCGATTTATAGAATCGAAGAAAACATTTTTGGTGTGCTAAAACTAGATTAAATTTGCTACAAAATGCTTTTTAAACCAATTTCATATCTCAATTCGTTCTTGAGATACGATTTTTTGAAATTCCATTTTCACCAAGTTAACCTCAACAATTACAAGGAGTTGAATTAAAAATCGTATCACCACGATTTATAGAATCGAAGGAAACATTTTTGGTGTGCTAAAACTAGATTAAATTTGCTACAAAATGCTTTTTAAACCAATTTCATATCTCAATTCGTTCTTGAGATACGATTTTTTGAAATTCCATTTTCACCAAGTTAACCTCAACAATTACAAGGAGTTGAATTAAAAATCGTATCACCGGGATTTATAGAATCGAAGAAAACATTTTTGGTGTGCTAAAACTACATTAAATTTGCTACAAAATGCTTTTTAAACCAATTTCATATCTCAATTCGTTCTTGAGATACGATTTTTTGAAATTCCATTTTCACCAAACTAATCTCAACAATTACAAGGAGTTGAATTAAAAATCGTATCACCGCGATTTATAGAATCGAAGAAAACATTTTTGGTGTGCTAAAACTAGATTAAATTTGCTACAAAATGCTTTTTAAACCAATTTCATATCTCAATTCGTTCTTGAGATACGATTTTTTGAAATTCCATTTTCACCAAGTTAACCTCAGCAATTACAAGGAGTTGAATTAAAAATCGTATCACCACGATTTATAGAATCGAAGAAAACATTTTTGGTGTGCTAAAACTAGATTAAATTTGCTACAAAATGCTTTTTAAACCAATTTCATATCTCAATTCGTTCTTGAGATACGATTTTTGGAAATTCCATTTTCACCAAGTTAACCTCAACAATTATAGAGTTGAATTAAAAATTATATCACCGCGATTTATAGAATCGAAGAAAATATTTTTGGTGTGCTAAAACTAGATTAAATTTGCTACAAAATGCTTTTTAAACCAATTTCATATCTCAATTCGTTCTTGAGATACGATTTTTTAAAATTCCATTTTCACCAAATTAACCTCATCAATTACAAGGAGTTGAATTAAAAATCGTATCACCGGGATTTATAGAATCGAAGAAAACATTTTTTGTGTGCTAAAACTAGATTAAATTTGCTACAAAATGCTTTTTAAACCAATTTCATATCTCAATTCGTTCTTGAGATACGATTTTTTGAAATTCCATTTTCACCAAACTAATCTCAACAATTACAAGGAGTTGAATTAAAAATCGTATCACCGCGATTTATAGAATCGAAGAAAACATTCTTTGTGTGCTAAAACTAGATTAAATTTGCTACAAAATGCTTTTTAAACCAATTTCATATCTCAATTCGTTCTTGAGATACGATTTTTTTAAATTTCATTTTCACCAAACTAATCTCAACAATTACAAGGAGTTGAATTAAAAATCGTATCACCGCGATTTATAGAATCGAAGAAAACATTTTTGGTGTGCTAAAACTGGACTAAATTTGCTACAAAATGCTTTTTAAACCAATTTCATATCTCAATTCGTTTTTGAGATACGATTTTTTGAAATGCCATTTTCACCAAGTTAACCTCAAAGGAGTTGAGTTAAAAGTCGTATCAGCGGTGTTAAAAAAAGATAGAAATATGAAATTTTTACCAAATAAAAGAAAAAATCAAAATCACAATTAAATAGAATTCCTAGCGAAGAGTATTTTAATTTTTTTTATTTTATAGATTTAAAAATGTACCTCAACATCTTATTAACCCAATTCTTGCATAACTACACGATGGTCAAAGATGAAGTAAATAGCATGTTCGACGTAATTTTAAACGGATGGTACCAATACTTAAAACCAAGCGTTTTACGCTCATTGTTAATAAGCACCCGCCCGGATGTTCCCACAAAGACCATATTAAAATTATTTAACCTCTGTATCGAAATGGGGGTTTATCCCGATCATAAAGTAAAAAATGTATTCATAATTTTTTTAATTTTTACTAATCTTTTTGTAATTTAGGGTAGAGACAATTCAATATCGATCCCTTCGAATCTCCTCAAAGAAGAAATCTCTTTATTGGTGCATCACCAATTTCTGCAAATTTGTAGCTCGCTTTTCCCGATATCCAACATCGTGATAAACGTGACGGAACCTTTGGATGGGGACGAGTACACTCGGCTTCATATCATACTGAAAAGCAACGCTTTAACCACTTCTGATATGATTAATAGGGTGTTAATGGTGTTGGAAAACATCCCAAATTTCCCGGCGAAAGAAACTTTAGATGTTCAAAATCAATATATTGTTATTCCTTATTGTAGCGCGTTTTTACAGCCTTATAAAGATGCGATGAAGAGTGGTGTTGTTCCAAAAATTCCTTAAATCTATTTTTTTGTTTAAGTGAATTTGTTTAGATTTATATAAATATAAATGTTCTTTTTATTTCAGTTAATAATTAATGAATTTCTTTTAGGTTGTATAAAGGAAACACTTTTTATTAAATTTTCTTTATTATTTTGTAAATTTTTCTTATTTAATCCTAATGTTGATTTAATCCTAACATGATAAGCATCCTGTTTAATAACCTGTATTAGGTTGCAAAGTTTCATTAAACATTAGTTGAATCACCCGGTATAATTTTTTCCTTAGCCGAGTTTCGAACCAACCTCAATTTCAAAATAATTCCGATTAGTTCGGTAATTGAACGATAGATGGCGATATTATTTAAATTACTGATGGTTCAAAACTCGGCTAAGGAAAAATTATACCGGGTGATTCAAAAAAATATTTCATTTTGCGAACATTTTATTTCAAATACAATTTTTATTTGAATCACCCGGTATATTTTTTTCCCTAGCCGAGTTTCGAACCAACCTCAATTTCAAAATAATTCCGATTAGTTCGGTAATTGAACGATAGATGGCGATATCATTTAAATTACTGACGGTTCGAAACTCGGCTAAGGAAAAAATTATACCGGGTGATTCAAAAAAACATTTAATTTTACGAACATTTTATTTTAATTTCAATTTTTATTTGAATCACCCGGTATAGTTTTTTCCTTAGCCGAGTTTCGAACCAACCTCAATTTCAAAATAATTCCGATTAGTTCGGTAATTAAACGATAGATGGCGATATTATTTAAATTACTGACGGTTCGAAACTCGGCTAAGGAAAAAATTATACCGGGTGATTCAAAAAAACATTTAATTTTACGAACATTTTATTTTAATTTCAATTTTTATTTGAATCACCCGGTATAGTTTTTTCCTTAGCCGAGTTTCGAACCAACCTCAATTTTAAAATAATTCCGATTAGTTCGGTAATTAAACGATAGATGGCGATTTTATTTAAATTACTGATGGTTCAAAACTCGGCTAAGGAAAACTTATACCGGGTGATTCAAAAAAATATTTCATTTTGCGAACATTTTATTTCAAATACAATTTTTATTTGAATCACCCGGTATAATTTTTTCCTTAGCCGAGTTTCGAACCAACCTCAATTTCAAAATAATTCCGATTTGTTCGGTAATTGAACGATAGATGGCGATTTTATTTAAATTACTGATGGTTCGAAACTCGGCTAAGGAAAAAATTATACCGGGTGATTCAAAAAAACATTTAATTTTACGAACATTTTATTTTAATTTCAATTTTTATTTGAATCACCCGGTATAGTTTTTTCCTTAGCCGAGTTTCGAACCAACCTCAATTTCAAAATAATTCCGATTTGTTCGGTAATTGAACGATAGATGGCGATTTTATTTAAATTACTGATGGTTCGAAACTCGGCTAAGGAAAAATTATACCGGGTGATTCAAAAATAAATTAATTTCGAGAAAATTTCTATCCGAACTACAATTTTTATTAGGATCACCCGGTATAATATTTTCCTTAGCGGAGTTTCGAACCAATTAAATTTCAAAATATAGTTCGGGAATTGAAAGATAGATGGCGCTATATCTTAAATTTGTTGGATTGAAACTTTACTGAATGAAAACGTGTACAGGACGATTCAAAAATTTTAATTATTTTATATTAAAACACCAACAAACTTGTATTTTCTTTTTTTATTTATTTTTATAGTCAAAATATAATAATTACAAGTTTATTTTTATATAATGATATGCATGCATAAATTTGGACACAAAAACGAAAAGTAACCCATTTCTTTAGAGGAAATGACGATATATTCATGAAGAATTATCTTATTAACTGACTAAAGCTATTGGGGCCTTATCAATAAAAATAGTATTTATATTACTAACTACATTAAGTAGTTTCCTGGATAGTTTTTGGGTATTATTTAGAATTCAATATGTACAGCTTCAACGTTTCTAGAGCTAGCTCCTCTTCATGACGTTTCTTATTACTTTTCCTCTATTAAAATCCTTTGGCTTTGGCTCCTCCTAGATAACCTCACAATTAGTGCTGAATCTAAATAATTGTCCATCCTGTGTACTGTTTCCCTAGAAGAAATTAAATTTTTATTAAGAAATACGTGTTATCTCTTAAATAGTATTAAAACTAACATTTTAATAATGAAGGCAACTTTAAACAATTAAGTCAAATTTTTAAGGTTATGTTTTTTGTTTGTATGAAAATTTAAAACTATTGTGTATGCAACCCAAATTACAAATATTTAAAAATTACAAAAAACTTTAATTTTGGGTTTTTCTTACGGTTTTTTAATATAACAAATTAATTTTTATGTACCGAATAAATCATATATTATTAATAATTTAAATTTTACAGGTTAAGTTCATAATGGAAATTAAAATCAATCATTTTTAATGAAACCAACTAAACTTATTTGATTGTATTTTCTTGTTGTCTATACACTACATAATTAACACTACATTAATTTTAATTTGTATTAGAATTAGTTAAAATTTAAATAAATTGTATACTTTACATAAAAAATACTTACGTTAAGTAGTTTCCGAGATAGTTTTTGGGTATTATTTAGAATTCAATGCACAGCTTCAACGTTTCTAGAGCGAGTTCCTTTTCACCATGTTTCTTGTTACTTTTCTCATAATTAATGATGAATCTAGATAATTGTAGATCTTTCCTACAGTTTCACTAGAAGAAATCATATTTTTACTATGAAATATGTGTTATCTCTTAAATAATGTTATTAATATTAACATTATTACATGTTAAACGATTTTAATAATGAAAACAACTTTAAACTATTAAGTCAAATTTTTAAGGTTATGTTTTATGTTTGTATTGAAAATTTAAAAGAATTGTGTATGCAACCCAAGTTACACATATTTAAAAATTACAAAAAAACTTATTTTTGGGTTTTTCTTACTTTTCTTAAATATAATAAATTATTTTATATGTACCGAATAAATCATACATTATTAAAACTTTAATTCATAACGGAAATTAAAACGAAATCAACTTACATTAAATAATTTCCAAGACAATTTTTGGCACTATTTAGAACTCAATATGCCCAGTTTCAACGTTTCTAGAGCAAGCTCCTCTTCACCACATTTCTTGTTGCTTTTCCTCTACCAATAACTTTTGGCTCTTTCTAGATAACCTCACAATTAGTGATGACTAATTGTTCATCCTTCATACAGTTTCCCTAAAAGAAATCACATTTTTACTTTGATATACATGTTATCTCTTAAATAGTGTTAACACTAACACTTTAAACTATTTTAATAATAAAGAAAAAGTTTAATATTAAAAAAAATTGTTCAAGTCAAATTTTTAAGGTTATGTTTTTTGTTTGTATTGAAAATTTAAAAGAATTGTGTATGCAACCCAACTTACAAATATGTAAAAATTACAAAAAAACTTTATTTTTGGGTTTTTCTTACTTTTTTTTAAATATAATAAATTAATGTTTATGTACCGAATAAATCATACATTATTAAAACTTTAATTCATAACGGAAATTAAAACCAAATCAACTTTGAACTTCATTTGTCAATGCAACCAACTTAAATTTAATTTAAAATTAAAAATCACTGAATTTAAAGTTTCAATTTAAAAAATTTTTAAATTTAAAAATTAGTAATAAATATTTGTATGTATAATTAACTTACCATAACAAATTAAATGGATTAAATTATTCACCCAAGGACATCAAGGTTATTTCAAATCATTTCAATAAACTTGTTAACCTTTAATCATATTCCCCATTTCTTACTCAATTTTATTTCAAATTCGACTCAGAAATTAACCCTCCATTGATTCTCATGGAACGCTTTGCCAATATACCAATTAAAATCATTTCCTTCGATGGTTGTATTTAGGAGGTTTTCAAGATTATCGAAATGAATCTGTTTCCATTTCACTTTATCTAAGTTTCCAGAACAAAGGATTTTTATATCTTTAGTTACTTCGAATTTTCCGTAATATTCCGAGACGAATTTCTTGGTTTTTGCGTAAATTGATCCGGGGAATAAAAATCCTTCTTAAATAACTTGTCCAATGTAAACGGAGTTCGCTTCGGCGCATTTTCTGGGACTTTTCCTTTATAATTACGCCAATAAATATCCCAATTTTCGCTTTTTATTGATTTAATTAGGATTATTATTATGATTGTTGAGATTAAGCATATATATACTATCTCCTATATCGCTGACTAAGGCAGCAAAAGAGTGTAAACACTAGAGTGCAGATATATATATATCTGTCTCTGTCGTGCCCCCGTCTACACAAGAGACATGCGTGAACACGTGGTGAGTACGCTTTTATCTTATTGGACGGTGAATTAAAAATTAATAGCAGCTGATGACCTTGATGTTTATAAAACACCAAATAAATGTTTGACATAAACATAACCTAAAGTCTAATACAATAATGGCTTCTTGTTTTATTTATAACATTTGAAATCGACAAAATTGTCATGGTTACATAAAATTTGGTTTGTTATTTGGGTTGCCTAAACAAAAGTAAAGAATATAATGTTTAATGAACAACCTACATAAAGTTGATATTTAAAGCAATATTCAACGTCAATTTCACACAAAAGTACATATATTCTAATTTATTTGATGCATCTACGATAATTTATAATTAAAGTCAACTATCTACAATAATTGCATTTCAAAGCTGCATAAAATACGCGCGAAACACTTCAAACTCTTAAAAATTTACGATTCGCGCAAGCGCCTTCGCGATATGGGGGCACGACAAAGACAAAACATATATCATTCCGTCTGCTTTTGATGGAAACGCTCGCCACTCATTGCTTAGATAGGGAGTCAGCGATATAGGAGATAGTATATATATGAGATTAAGCCATTTTTAGGTTAAAAACTAATTTGACATAAAGCGATGTGGCGCCATCTCTTTTCCAATGGACTAAGGTTAGTGATAAATTGTAAAAATATTAATTCTTATTTATTTACTTAAATTTATAATAAAAACAAGAAATTATAATACACATACACAGCTTTATGTTTGTTATTAATTAATTAAGTATTTGGGTGATCCTCATCTCGCGGGCTATAAACCCTGAATCCTTTGATTATACAGGTTGTCTCGAAAACTAGCGGAGATAGAGAGACGATTAAATAGGGGAAGAATTGCAGTTTCATGAACTCAATTTAATGAGCTTTTTGTTTTTAGGATAATAAAGCAGTCTAACTGCCAAAAATTATCTTCTCACACAGAATGGGGGTGTTTAATTAGTTGCATACCTCAAAGGATTATTTTATTTTATGTAACGTGTGTTGCATAACTTCAAGGAATAAAACGCAATAATAAATTGATTTATTATATTAAAATTAATTTAATTTATAAACGAGTATTAATAAAGCGAAATTAATTAAATAAATTAAAAGATTTAAATGTTACACAAAAAAAATACTCATAATTTGTTAACAATTTCAATTCAATCACTTCCTCATTTCAGTGCGAAAATGGCACTTCTAAACTAATTCTTAACAAAAAAAAAATGTTTATATACAAATCTATTTTCTAATTCTTATTCGCTAAATAAATCATGTCTTAAGGTAACAGTCTCGGATTGAATCTTCCCATATGAAGAATAATCCCCGTCGGGTTGTGTCGGACGAAGAACAAAAATGGTCGATCAAATCTCAGTCTTGGGGCGTCCGGGAGACGAGCTTGTCGTGGTCTTAAAGGTAAAGGTAAAGTTAACAAATCAGGATCGTGTAGGGGGTCGTCAAAAGATCTTTGATAATCGCGTGGTTCATCACCAAAACTTTTCTCTTCCATCGTAAACACAGATTCGGATAAATAATACCCGAGTTTTCTCGATCTCCTCGAAGGCCGACGCGAAGTTGCGGGATAAATCTCAGTGTGATGATCATCCCCAATCAAATTTTCCCCTCAAGTCGCAAACGTATTCAATTGCAAAACATCAGAAAGATGTAACTCGTGAGCTTGCCCATTCAACCCCCTTAAGTCGGCTTTATCAAAACTAAACAAATCTTTTAACCCCATTCTTTGAAACGCCACCGTTGAATTAATAATACTTTTATGCATAAACCTAGGGATTTGTAGTTCTAATCCAGGTCGTGGAATTAAATTCCTTTAAACTCCTCCCTCCCATTTCTGAGAGTTGCTTTTCTAAGCGTAAAAGACCATCGCCTGGGGCTGCTATTCCTTGTTGACCGGGGATTACGAAGATTGTACTAATTGTTGGGTCGGGACCTCCGATTGCTGCTGCTGTTGCGTCTAATTGGGGGTCATAACCGGCTAAAAATCCTGAACGATAAACTGCGGCTGGGGTTGGAACCAATTTTCTTTGGCGAATTGATGGTAAAACGACGAAGTGGAGTTCGCCATCTCTTCCTTCACTTGATGCTTGAGAACAATCAGTCTAAAATATTGAGAATTAAAAGATAGTGTAAGTGGGGTTATGGAGAAGGAGGAGACGTTTTCAATTTGATTTAGTTTGATATCAAACTAAACAAAAAGAACAACTTTTATTCTAAAAGCAATTTTGTAACATGCTCAGTTTCACTATTGAAAAAACAACGAATTCCTCAAACTTTCATATTTTCGTATTTTTCTCAATATCTATGCGTCTGTGAGCAAAAGTGCAAGAGAGCAATATTGTTAACCATAAAGTTTTGTACAACTTTTGTTCTAAAAGTTTTTTTGTAACATGCTGAGATTCCCCAGTGTTACCATCAAGAACTTGAAAAAACGAATTCGTGAAATTTTTATATTTTCGTATTTTTCTCAATATCCATGCGTCTGGGAGCAAAAGTGCCAGAGAGAAATATTGTTAATCATAAAATTTCGTACAACTTTTGTTCGAAAAGTTTCTTTGTAACATGCTTATATTCCCCAGTGTTACCATCAATAACTTGAAAAACAACGAATTCCTCAAATTTTCATATTTTCGTATTTTTCTCAATATCCATGCGTCTGGGAGCAAAAGTGCAAGAGAGCAATATTGTTAACCATAAAATTTTGTACAACTTTTGTTCGAAAAGTTTCTTTGTAACATGCTCAGATTCCCCAATGTTACCATCAATAACTTGAAAAAACAACGAATTCCTCAAATTTTCATATTTTCGTATTTTTCTCAATATCCATGCGTCTAGGACCAAAAATGCAAGACAGCAATATTGTTAATCATACAATTTCGTACAACTTTTGTTCTAAAAGTTTCTTTGTAACATGCTCAGATTCTCCTGTGTTACAATCAACTACTTGAAACAACAACGAATTCATCAAAATTTCATATTTTTCTCGATATCCATGCGTGTGAGAGCAAACCTGCAAGAGAGCAATATTGTTAACCATAAAATTTCGTACAACTTTTGTTCTAAAAGTATCTTTGTAACATGCTCAGATTCCCCAGTGTTACCATCAACAACTTAAAAAACAACGAATTCCTCAAATTTTCATATTTTCGTACTTTTCTCAATATCCATGTATCTGGGAGCAAAAGTGCAAAAGAGCAATATTGTTAACCATAAAATTTTGTACAACTTTTGTTCTAAAAGTTTCTTTGTAACATGCTCGGATCCCCCAGTGTTACCATCAAGAACTTGAAAAAACGAATTCGTGAAATTTTTATATATTCGTATTTTTCTCAATATTCATGCGTCTGGGAGCAAAAGTGCAAGAGAGCAATATTGTTAACCATAAAATTTCGTACAACTTTTGTTCTAAAAGTATCTTTGTAACATGCTCAGATTCCCCAGTGTTACCATCAACATCTTGAAACAACAACGAATTCCTCAAATTTTCATATTTTCGTACTTTTCTCAATATCCATGTATCTGGGAGCAAACGTGCAAGAGAGCAATATTGTTAACCATAAAATTTCGTACAACTTTTGTTCTAAAAGTTTCTTTGTAACATGCTCAAATTCTTCTGTGTTACAATCAAATACTTGAAACAACAACGAATTCATCAAAATTTCATATTTTTCTCGATATCCATGCATTTGAGAGCAAACGTGCAAGAGAGCAATATTGTTAACCATAAAATTTTGTACAACTTTTGTTCTAAAAGTTTCTTTGTAACATGCTCAGATTCCCCAGTGTTACCATCAATAACTTGAAAAACAACGAATTCCTCAAATTTTCATATTTTTCTCAATAATCATAAAATTTTGGTACCAAAATATTGTTATTTCTTATTGTAGCGTGTTTTTACAGCCTTATAAAGATGCGATGAAGAGTGGTGTTGTTCCAAAAATTCCTTAAAATTAATTTTCTTGTTTAAGCGAATTTGTTTAGATTTATACTGGGTGATTCATTAGCTCACCATCAAACTTTGACATATGATAGCTAATCTAATTACAAAAAAAAAGTTAATGAACATATGTCCTATTTCAATTATTTACAAAATTATAACACTTTAAAGTTTTAATTTTTATATCATAATTAACTGCTAAATTTTTTTTAAAATACATAAATATTAGTAAATTGTTGTTAAATATTCCACCTCAAACGTTGATGCTGAAACGTTGTTGAAATTTTGCTTGGTCCAACCGCATGCGGATTTTGTAATGCCCAGATATGTTCATTATGATAATTATTTATACCATCTCGTGTAAAACATGATTCATCTATCCAGACAACATTTAAAATGAAGTCATTATTTTGGACATGTTGTTGCAATAACCATTCACGAAATGAGAACCGTTGCTGATTATCTCCTGGCTGTAGAACTTGCACATTCTGTTTACGATACGGATGAAGGACTTCGCGGTTCAATACGCACCATGAACAATTTTGACTTACATGTATGTTGTGTGCCATCCTTCGAATGCTGTTATTACAGCTTCTTCGTCCTCTACATTAACTACATGCGGTCGAATAGCTAGCAGGATTATCTGTTTCTCAAAGTCTTCTGAAAGAATCACTAAAAACTGAATATTATGGCAAATTAAAGCGTACATTTTTGACAACTTTGTTTTTGTTGAATGTTTGATTTTACTGACTATTAATAAATTCGCTGCAGAAAACTTTAAAGTGTTATAATTACGTAAATAATTGACATAGGAGATATGTTCATTATCATTTTTTTTTTGTAATTGGATTAGCTATTATATGTCAAAGTTTGATGGTGAGCTAATAAATCACCCTGTATAAATATAAATGTTCTTTTTATTTCAGTTAATAATTAATGAATTTCTTTTAGGTTGTATAAAGGAAAATTAAATTTTCTTTATTATTTTGTAAATACTTTTTTATTTAATCCTAATATTATTCAAATTTTCATATTTTCGTATTTTTCTCGATATCCATGCGTTTGAAAGCAAACGTGCAAGAGAGCAATACTGTTAACCATAAAATTTTGTACAACTTTTGTTCTAAAAGTTTCTTTGTAACATGCTCAGATTCACCAGTGTTAACTTGAAAAAACAACGAATTCCTCAAATTTTCATATTTTCGTACTTTTCTCAATATACATGTATCTGGGAGCAAAAGGGCAAGAGAGCAATATTGTTAACCATAAAATTTCGTACAACTTTTGTTCTAAAAGTATTTTTGTAACATGCTCAGATTCCCCAGTGTTAACTTGAAAAAACAACGAATTCCTCAAATTTTCATATTTTCGTACTTTTCTCAATATACATGTATCTGGGAGCAAAAGGGCAAGAGAGCAATATTGTTAACCATAAAATTTCGTACAACTTTTGTTCTAAAAGTATTTTTGTAACAAGCTCAGATTCCCCAGTGTTAACTTGAAAAAACAACGAATTCCTCAAATTTTCATATTTTCGTACTTTTCTCAATATCCATGTATCTGGGAGCAAAAGTGCAAGAAAGCAATATTGTTAACCATAAAATTTCGTACAACTTTTGTTGTAAAAGTTTGTTTGTAACATGCTCAGATTCCCCAGTGTTACCATCAAGAACTTGAAAAAACGAATTCGTGAAATTTTCATATTTTCGTATTTTTCTCAATATTCCTGCGTCTGGGAGCAAAAGTGCAAGAGAGCAATATTGTTAACCATAAAATTTCGTACAACTTTTGTTCTAAAAGTATCTTTGTAACATGCTCAGATTCTCCAGTGTTACCATCAAGAACTTGAAAAAACGAATTCGTGAAATTTTCATATTTTCGTATTTTTCTCAATATCCCTGCGTCTGGGAGCAAAAGTGCAAGAGAGCAATATTGTTAACCATAAAATTTCGTACAACTTTTGTTCTAAAAGTATCTTTGTAACATGCTCAGATTCCCCAGTGTTATCATCAATAAATTGAAAAAACAACGAATTCCTCAAATTTTCATATTTTCGTATTTTTCTCAATATCCATGTATCTGGGAGCAAAAGTGCAAGAGAGCAATATTGTTAACCATAAAATTTCGTACAACTTTTGTTCTAAAAGTTTCTTTGTAACATGCTCAGATTCCCCAGTGTTACCATCAAGAACTTGAAAAAACGAATTCGTGAAATTTTCATATTTTCGTATTTTTCCCAATATCCATGTGTCTGGGAGCAAAAGTGCAAGAGAGCAATATTGTTAACCATAAAATTTTGTACAACTTTTGTTCTAAAAGTTTCGTTGTAACATGCTCAGATTCCCCAGTGTTACCATCAATAATTTGAAAAACAACGAATTCCTCAAATTTTCATATTTTTCTCAATATCCATTGATACTGATTTGATTTGATATCGTTTGATGGTGAGCTAATAAATCACCCTGTATAAATATAAATTTTCTTTTAGGAATTTCTTTTAGATTATATAAAGGAAAATTAAATTTTCTTTATTATTTTGTAAACACTTTTTTATTTAATCCTAATATTATTCAATTCCAGACTACTAATTAAATTCGGGAATATCATCGAAAGAATACCCAGGCACTTCTTTATAAGCGTAATAAGCAATCCTAACATGATAAGCCCCAGGGATAAACATTAAAATCCCCAAAATAATCATTGGCCACATCCTATCCGAATATTTAACATCAATATGACCGCTTATAACCAACGAGCCAAGAATCAACAACAAACTCCCCATAATCAATAACATCGTAGCCAAGAAAATTGATTTCCACGGAATTTTTTGCGGAGGATGCACAAATTGGGCGTCGACAAATCCATTATCGGTTGCGGTTAATTTGGTGTAATCGACGTGGTCGAAATCTTTCCCGCGACGGCGCGACATCTTAATATCATCTAAATATTCTAAAAAAAATTAATAATTTGTTTATTAATTTTACTTTATTTTATTTATTTATTTCGACATAACCTGAAATGGAATGTAACGACATTGCCGGCAAAAAAGATAACTGATGCAAATAATTCTCGACGCTTTCCGATAGATGGCGCACATTTTCAGTGTCAAAACTCATTTTTTTGGGGGCGATCCAAATAAAACGCTTTTAAGGGTGTTGAGATTCACTTTGATTTATATTTTTAATAAGAAACGATTATTAAGACACTTTAATCACTTTGTATTGCTTTAATCCGATTTTTAAGGGCACTTTATTAAGATTTTTTGGGGGTGGATTTTCGTCAGCTGCGAGCTTTCGATCGATTTTCGTTATGCGCCGTGTTCGTTATATTCTTTAGGTATTGCGCATTATTTAAATTAAAATCAAAAATTAATTTTATATATATTATAAGTATAAACAATAAAAAAATATATATAAAATTTTTTGTTGTACTCAAAAAATTAATTAATTCAAATTTTTTTTTTAAATTTAGATCAATGGGACGTCGCGACGCCTTGGCCGGGTACTGCGCAATCTGGCACTGCGCCGGACGTTTGAATACCGCTGAACAACGAAGGGGTTGCTGCAGTACAAGGGAAAAGCTTGGGGGATGCAGGTTTCTCCGCACCCTGTCACTCGATCAATGTGCTTTCCACCGAACCAGTCGTGAATCTAATTCTTTCTCAAATACAAGGAAATACTCACAGTTAGGACAAAAAGTTTCATTCCAAAGTTTACAACGAAATCGATCAAAAAATCTTCATCACCCCATAAGATTACGCATAAAGTTTTTGCCTTCTCAAGATTCAAGCATCTTCAAGTACTCAAAAAAAAAGAAGAGTGTGTTTAAGTTCACGTGGCTGCGTTAATTCATCCCCCAGCTCGTTTCCCACGAGGTAAGAATAAAATAAAATTTTAACTTTTTCGTTAAAAAAAAATTAATTTGTTGTAAATAAATCGGTTTGATCGTCGCCGTTTTATCCCTGACCTTTACATTTGAATAACAACTGTTTCGCATGCAAGAGAACCTTTGTTGGCGACACGAGGGGGTGATATGGGGGTTTGATGCGGCGAAGCCGATTTTAGCAAAGGTCGTTTTGCCAATGAAAATTGTTGTTGCGGCGCCGGGGGTCGACCGGAAATCATTTGAATTCAACACGAATTACTAAATTCTATTTTAAAACTTTTCCAAGTAAATATATAAGAGTCATTTCAGTTTGGAACTGGTTTCTTTTTTCTATTTGGGCAAAATCTCTGTTGCAAGTGAGATAAGAATGGCAACTTACCAGAAACTTTTCTCAACTTTTCATTAGAAACTAGGTAAATGAGCAACATTTACATTCTTGTTTTGCCCAATACAGTTATCACTCCATATAACCAACTTTTCTTTTAGGGAAATTTGGATGGGAGAAGACTTTCAGCAGATTTCATTTCCACCCCTCCCAGTAATAGACTCATCCCATAGAGTCCCATAATGAGTCAAAGTCTAAATTAATTGAAATAGTATTATCTTCACTATCAATATTTGTGAGTTTGCATTGGTGCAGTTCCAGTTTTTGTGCCTTTTGTTTCCTCTCTGGGTTGGTCGACGGAATAGATTAAGATCACCTTTGAACATGTATTTGGCAAACGTGCAAGAGAGCAATATTGTTAACCATAAAATTTCGTACAACTTTTGTTCCAAAAGTTTCTTTGCAACATGCTTACATTCCCCAGTGTTACCATCAATAACTTGAAAAAACAACGAATTCCTCAAATTTTCATATTTTCGTATTTTTCTCAATATCCATGCATCTGGGAGCAAAAGTGCAAGAGAGCAATATTGTTAATCATAAAATTTCGTACAACTTTTGTTCTAAAAGTATCTTTGTAACATGCTCAGATTCACCAGTGTTACGATCAACTACTTGAAACAACAACGAATTCATCAAATTTTCATATTTTTCTCGATATCCATGCGTTTGAGAGCAGCCGTGCAAAAGAGCAATATTGTTAACCATAAAATTTTGTACAACTTTTGTTCTAAAAGTATCTTTGTAACATGCTCAGATTCCCCAGTGTTACCATCAACAAGTTGAAAAAACAACGAATTCCTCAAATTTTCATATTTTCGTACTTTTCTCAATATCCATGTATCTGGGAGCAAACGTGCAAGAGAGCAATATTGTTAATCATAAAATTTTGTACAACTTTTGTTCTAAAAGTATCTTTGTAACATGCTCATATTCCCCAGTGTTACCATCAACAAGTTGAAAAAACAACGAATTCCTCAAATTTTCATATTTTCGTACTTTTCTCAATATCCATGCATCTGGGAGCAAAAGTGCAAGAGAGCAATATTGTTAACCATAAAATTTCGTACAACTTTTATTCTAAAAGTATCTTTGTAACATGCTCAGATTCCCCAGTGTTATCATCAATAACTTGAAAAAACAACGAATTCCTCAAATTTTCATATTTTCGTATTTTTCTCAATATCCATACGTCTGGGAGCAAAAGTGTAAGAGAGCAATATTGTTAACCATAAAATTTCGTACAACTTTTGTTCTAAAAGTATCTTTGTAACATGCTCAGATTCCCCAGTGTTATCATCAATAACTTGAAAAAACAACGAATTCCTCAAATTTTCATATTTTCGTACTTTTCTCAATATCCATGCATCTGGGAGCAAAAGTGCAAGAGAGCAATATTGTTAACCATAAAATTTCGTACAACTTTTATTCTAAAAGTATCTTTGTAACATGCTCAGATTCCCCAGTGTTATCATCAATAACTTGAAAAAACAACGAATTCCTCAAATTTTCATATTTTCGTATTTTTCTCAATATCCATGCGTCTGGGAGCAAAAGTGCAAGAGAGCAATATTGTTAATCATAAAATTTCGTACAACTTTTGTTCTAAAAGTATCTTTGTAACATGCTCAGATTCCCCAGTGTTACGATCAACTACTTGAAACAACAATGAATTCATCAAATTTTCATATTTTTCTCGATATCCATGCGTTTGAGAGCAAACGTGCAAGAGAGCAATATTGTTAACCATAAAATTTCGTACAACTTTTGTTCTAAAAGAATCTTTGTAACATGCTCAGATTCCCCAGTGTTACGATCAACTACTTGAAAAAACAACGAATTCCTCAAATTTTCATATTTTCGTACTTTTCTCAATATCCATGTATCTGGGAGCAAAAGTGCAAGAGTGCAATATGTTAATCATAAAATTTCGTACAACTTTTGTTCGAAAAGTTTCTTTGTAATATGCTTACATTCCCCAGTGTTACCATCAATAACTTGAAAAAACAAAGAATTCCTCAAATTTTCATATTTTCGTATTTTTCTCAATATCCATGCGTCTGGGAGCAAACGTGCAAGAGAGCAATATTGTTAACCATAAAATTTTGTACAACTTTTGTTCTAAAAGTTTCTTTGTAACATGCTCAGATTCCCCAGTGTTATCATCAAGAACTTGAAAAAACGAATTCGTGAAATTTTCATATTTTCGTATTTTTCTCAATATCCATGCGTCTGGGAGCAAAAGTGCAAGAGAGCAATATTGTTAACCATAAAATTTTTTACAACTTTTGTTCTAAAAGTATCTTTGTAACATGCTCAGATTCCCCAGTGTTATCATCAATAACTTGAAAAAACAACGAATTCCTCAAATTTTCATATATTCGTATTTTTCTCAATATCCATGCGTTTGAGAGCAAACGTGCAAGAGAGCAATATTGTTAACCATAAAATTTTGTACAACTTTTGTTCTAAAAGTTTCTTTGTAACATGCTCGGATTCCCCAGTGTTACCATCAAGAACTTGAAAAAACGAATTCGTGAAATTTTTATATTTTCGTATTTTTCTCAATATCCATGCGTCTGGGAGCAAAAATGCAAGAGAGCAATATTGTTAACCATAAAATTTCGTACAACTTTTGTTCTAAAAGTATCTTTGTAACATGCTCAGATTCCCCAGTGTTACCATCAACATCTTGAAAAATCAACGAATTCCTCAAATTTTCATATTTTCGTACTTTTCTCAATATCCATGTATCTGGGAGCAAACGTGCAAGAGAGCAATATTGTTAACCATAAAATTTTGTACAACTTTTGTTCTAAAAGTTGCTTTGTAACATGCTCGGATTCCCCAGTGTTACCATCAAGAACTTGAAAAAACGAATTCGTGAAATTTTTATATTTTCGTATTTTTCTCAATATCCATGCGTCTGGGAGCAAAAGTGCAAGAGAGCAATATTGTTAACCATAAAATTTTGTACAACTTTTGTTCTAAAAGTTTCTTTGTAACATGCTCGGATTCCTCAGTGTTACCATCAAGAACTTGAAAAAACAACGAATTCCTCAAATTTTCATATTTTCGTACTTTTCTCAATATCCATGCGTTTGAGAGCAAACGTGCAAGAGAGCAATATTGTTAATCATAAAATTTTGTACAACTTTTGTTCTAAAAGTATCTTTGTAACATGCTCAGATTCACCAGTGTTACGATCAACTACTTGAAACAACAACAAATTCATCAAATTTTCATATTTTTCTCGATATCCATGCGTTTGAGAGCAAACGTGCAAGAGAGCAATATTGTTAACCATAAAATTTTATACAACTTTTGTTCTAAAAGGTTCTTTGTAACATGCTCGGATTCTCCAGTGTTACCATCAAGAACTTGAAAAAACGAATTCCTCAAATTTTCATATTTTCGTATTTTTCTCAATATCCATGCGTCTGGGAGCAAAAGTGCAAGAGAGCAATATTGTTAATCATAAAATTTCGTACAACTTTTGTTCTAAAAGTATCTTTGTAACATGCTCAGATTCCCCAGTGTTACGATCAACTACTTGAAACAACAATGAATTCATCAAATTTTCATATTTTTCTCGATATCCATGCGTTTGAGAGCAAACGTGCAAGAGAGCAATATTGTTAACCATAAAATTTCGTACAACTTTTGTTCTAAAAGAATCTTTGTAACATGCTCAGATTCCCCAGTGTTACGATCAACTACTTGAAAAAACAACGAATTCCTCAAATTTTCATATTTTCGTACTTTTCTCAATATCCATGTATCTGGGAGCAAAAGTGCAAGAGTGCAATATGTTAATCATAAAATTTCGTACAACTTTTGTTCGAAAAGTTTCTTTGTAATATGCTTACATTCCCCAGTGTTACCATCAATAACTTGAAAAAACAAAGAATTCCTCAAATTTTCATATTTTCGTATTTTTCTCAATATCCATGCGTCTGGGAGCAAACGTGCAAGAGAGCAATATTGTTAACCATAAAATTTTGTACAACTTTTGTTCTAAAAGTTTCTTTGTAACATGCTCAGATTCCCCAGTGTTATCATCAAGAACTTGAAAAAACGAATTCGTGAAATTTTCATATTTTCGTATTTTTCTCAATATCCATGCGTCTGGGAGCAAAAGTGCAAGAGAGCAATATTGTTAACCATAAAATTTTTTACAACTTTTGTTCTAAAAGTATCTTTGTAACATGCTCAGATTCCCCAGTGTTATCATCAATAACTTGAAAAAACAACGAATTCCTCAAATTTTTCAAATTTTAAGTTTCTTTTTTCTATTTGGTCAAAATCTCTGTTGCAAGTGAGATAAGAATTGCCACTTACCAGAAACTTTTCATTAGAAACTAGGTAAATGAGCAACATTTACATTCTTGTTTTGCCCAATACAGTTA
Organism: Onthophagus taurus; assembly: GCF_036711975.1. Lineage (NCBI taxonomy): Eukaryota > Metazoa > Arthropoda > Insecta > Coleoptera > Scarabaeidae > Onthophagus > Onthophagus taurus. The sequence continues at coordinate 10,784,211 of NC_091975.1, read as the reverse complement.
TCACTCCATATAACCAGCTTTTCTTTTAGGGAAATTTGGATGGGAGAAGACTTTCAGCAGATTTCATTTCCACCCCTCCCAGTAATAGACTCATCCCATAGAGTCCCATAATGAGTCAAAGTCGACATTAATTGAAATAGTATTATCTTCACTATCAATATTTGTGAGTTTGCATTGGTGCAGTTCCAGTTTTTGCGCCTCTTGTTTCCTCTCTGGGTTGGTCGACGGAATAGATTAAGATCACCCTTTGAACATGTATTTGGCCTTCCGAATCTGAAATTTGGGAAGTCTTTTTTGGACACTAGTGAGTTTTTGTGAGTGATTAAAACTGGACTCAGGAATTCTTTTAAAACTCTGGATATGATCCTTGACTTGCTGACGCATTTCTGGCAAATACTTTTTTTGGTTTTTTTTCATCTCTATAAGTAGTTGCTCCTGATTTCTTTTTTTCCACAAATACTTGCAACCTCTTGTGACTTAGCACAAATACAGGGTGTATCAGGTATAGGTCACCTCTTTCTGAATAAAAAATTCTTATAACACAATGCCCCATTCTTTGTCCTTTTTAAGATATGATACGATAAAGTTAAGGGTTCACAAGTTTGAGTACTACTGGTTAATGAATTATACTAAGCAGGCTTTGCTTTGCAATTTGTAATTTGTTGTTTTTAATACAATGAGCAAGTTTATTTATTAAAACTTAAATTTTTGTAAATTTTCACATTAAAGGGTAATAAAACAGAAGTGATAAATCTCAAAAATGACTTTTATGTGTCAAATTGAAGCTATATTACATAAACAAAGCCTGCTTAATATAATTCTTTATACAGCAGTACTTAAATTTCAAACCCTTAACTTTATCGTATCATATCTTAACAATGGGACATTGTGTTATAAGAATTTTTTATTCCGAAAGAGAAAACCTATAACCCCTCAAATTTTTCTACTCATATCTGATACACCCTGTATATTAGAAAACGTTTTTCTGCAAACCTATACGGGATGGTTCAAATTCTCGATGTCCGAATAGGCTAACTCGGAAACTATGAGTTAGAAAAAAATGATGATCTCGTTTTTCGAGAAACTGCTAATGCCGAAAACCTAAAAGCGCTATCGTCTTTTGTTTTTCCCCTAGAGGCCAAAATTGAAAATATCGTAAAACCAGCAAGTGCAAATATCTAGGTTATTATTATAGGTGGAGGATTATAACTAAGACATCATATGGATACTTTTTTACAGAGAATTTAATGACGTAGTCAAAAAAAAAGTTCGGTTTTAGATTTTGAGATATCATGACAATTTTCGTTTTTCTAAATGGAAACAACCACTGATTATTCGCTTATTAAATTCGTAATTTTTTTTCTTTCTTATTATTTTAGAATAAAATTAAACATAAACCTTTTTTTTAATGTCGTCAAAGAAATTAAATGTACAGTTTCCTGTAAATTATAACTAAAAATTAAAAAAACATATTTCTAATATTTGAAACAAATACATTTGTTGAACTATTTAGTTCATATTTGTTTTACACAAAAGTTGGAATAGATTGCATTATTTCACATTTTTTATTAATATTTAATATTATTATTAAATGACTTAATAAATTATTGATTTCGTTTTCCGCTCTTACAAATACCATACGTAGTAAATTAAAATTCACAAACCGCTAAAGAGTAATGTGTGTTAAAAAAAGATAAAGCATTAATTTAATATGTCTGCTGCACAATTCAAATAGCCACGACGAAAAAGTACGTCTGTTCTTCTTAAGGATGTAACTCTATAATTGAGGCGTGTCAAAATCAGAAGAAAATCAAAATTTTAAGTTTTGAGCAATAAATTTTAGGAAAACAAATATAAAACCAAAATAAATATAGCTATTACGTTATGAAATGTTATCAACAATAGGTTCTCTATAATTGGTTTTTATCCAGTTTGAAAAAGAAACAGTAATTTTATTTGAATAAGGCAAGTTTTGCTGTGTTATGAATGAATAGCAAGTTTTGTTATACCACAATATTCAATCAACAGAGGGTTTTCTTAAAAAAATTTATTTATTATTTATTTTTTTGAACAATTTTGAATAATGAACACTAAATTGAAAATAATAATAATCAAATATTTTAAATTCTTAACAGGTTATCAACCTCTTGTGATCTCCGTTCACAAAAACATGCTGTCTTCTTCTTCTTGTTCTTTTAAAGATGGTCTATCTAAATCAACTACTAAAGGTATAAAAAAACTCAAGTCTTGTCTTTCCATCCACCTATCACCAAAATGTTTTCTTAAAAGCTCTTTAATAATGACTTTGCAGTCCCAGTGTCAGAATTGTAATAAATCTCTCCACTAACAAGAATTAAATTTCTTTGACTTCTCGATAAAATAAATCTTTTTGCTTGCGAAAACTTAAAGTGCCACGCTTGAACAGGTTTCAAAAATTCTTTAACGCTCAACTTCCAATCTTTTACTTCACAATCCTTGCCCAGCTGCACAACAGTTCCATGCTCCTCAAAAATATTTCTATAAATTTTAGGATCTATAATAGTTGATTCTTTCTTTAAAATCCTATCAGATGGGAGATATGAATGTCCAAGCACTGGAAAAATCAATTCTATTGTTTTAACATTCGGAGGTGCCACATTTGCCAAAAAATAAGAACACATTCCTATCATTGTAGAATTCCGATTTTGTCCTCCACAACCATCAGCGCATAGACGTATATTTGATTCAAATAATTGATTCGCCAACAAGAATTACAAATACCACTGAAAAATTATTAGATGTGATCTGCACATCTGATTTAGGGATGATAAGGGCAAAGGGTGTTGCACGTGGTATATCAGATCATGAGCTGGTATTTTGTGAGATTGCGCCTGTTTTGCCATCACGTTATCCTCAGTATAGAACATTGAGGTCGTTTAAATATTTTGATCGTGAAGAGTTTTTGAATGATTTGTATAGGCTCCCCCTTTACTCGATATTTGATATGGTAAGCGTAGATGATAAAATTAACTACCTTACTAACAGTTTACTATCTGTAATAGATTTCCATCTTCCTTCAAAACGTTATAGGTTTACAAAATCACCCGTTCCTTGGTTAACGGACACTATTAGATTAATGCAGCGCTTCCGTGATGATGCATATAAAAAGTTTAAATTAAAAAAATCAGTGCATGCGTGGGAGTATTATAAATCATGTAGAAATACGGTTAATGCAGCCATTGACAGTGAACGTAAGGCATTTTTGGAGTATCGGGTTCGGTGTGAAAAAGGTAATCCTTGGAGGGCGTTGCGGTCGGTAGGTATGGGCGGTATTGCGGGCAATTCAATACCAGGGCATCTTCAACGACCTGATGATTTAAATTTTTATTATGTCAATTCTGTTTCATCTCTATTACCTTTCGATGATGATTTGTACAGATATTATAGTAGTAATCGAATTAATAGTAACACTTTTACATTTCAAAGGATAAGTAACTCTGACATATACGAAATTATAAATTCTATAAAAACAAGTGCAGCAGGAATAGATACATTGAATATAAACCTAATTAAACTTTGTTGTCCTTACATTACAGATTATATCACACATATAATAAATCATTGTTTGACGGAGAGTGTTTTTCCAATAGCGTGGAAGATAGCACTGGTAAAGCCGTTGCCTAAAGTTAGTCGGCCCTTAGTGTTTGCTGATCTCAGACCTATAAGTGTACTTCCGGTGTTATCAAAGATTGCCGAAAAGGTTATTGCTGGCCAGCTGCAACGCTATATTGATAAAAATAAAATCTTACCAGATGTACAGTCTGGATTTCGCTCGGGGTACAGTTGTGCAACTGCTTTGTTGACAATTGTTGACGATATTGTGAGGGAGTTGGATAGGGGCAGAGCTACTGTATTGTGTCTGTTAGATTTTTCGAAGGCATTCGATACAATTGATCATGAACTGTTGCGATCTGTGTTACAGTTTATTGGGCTGGATGATATTGCAGTAACTTTGCTATATAATTATATAACGCATAGGCAACAACACGTTATTATAGATGAGGTATTATCGTGTCCTATGGATTTAAGGTCCGGTGTGCCGCAGGGTTCTGTCCTTCTATACACTATCTACACTAGTAGATTTTATTCTCACTTAAAATATTGCAAAATACATTTTTATGCAGACGACACTCAGTTGTATTACAGTTTCTTGCCAACAGAGTGTGCGTTAGCTAATCAACACATTAATGATGACTTGCGGAATGTTGTTGAGATCTCTCGCAGGCATGGCCTTAAAATTAACTCCATGAAAACTGAACTGGTTTTATTTTCAACTCAGAAATATCGTGATTCAATTAAGTCTAGCCTTGATGTTTGTGTTGGTGACGTGAGGGTACCCTTTGCAGCGTCGGCAAAGACTTTGGGCCTGATTATTGACGAAAAGCTGAGATTTATTGATCATATAAATAAATGTACTCAGAGAGCTTACGCTAATTTGCGGTCAATATATAGCAACAGAAAGTTTTTAAACATAAAAATTAAAACTATGCTTTGTAATGGTTTGGTTCTTTCCCATTTCAACTTCTGCGATGTCGTGTATTCTCCCTTTATTACAGCGCTTACAGCTCAAAGAATACAACGAGTGCAAAATTCTTGTTTGAGGCTGATTTTTGGTGTTCGGCGTCGCCAACATATAAGTCATAAGTTGCGGGAGGTAAATTGGTTAAATATGACGCAGCGACGAGCTCTGCATTCGGCGTGTTTATATTTTACAATACTAAAAACTGAAAAGCCACCGTATCTATATAGAAAAATAGTATTTCGATCAGACGTACACACAATAAATGTCCGTTTTAAAGGTACACTAACTCCTCCTCTACACTCGCTTGAATTTTTTAAAAGTTCGTTTACGTATCAGATTACAACAGTTATTAACAGTCTCCCGATAGATATCAGAAGTTGTAATACAATAAGGTCATTCAAAAATAAATTATTTGTTCATTTATTTAGTACATAATTTGATTTACGATAATATAGCAGCCGTCGCCGTGACATCGCTGAGTTTAAACATTAGAGGGTGTGCAAGGTTCTCACTACAGATGGCAGTATTATTTGCTGTTTCTTTTTCTTTTGAATTATTGTTTTATATTATTATGTTTTGGTTGTATTATTATTATTTTTTGGTATTATTTTCGTTATTATATTACGTATCTGTTTTTTTTTCTCGCTCTCTTAAGGTTAAGTTGAAAATCAGTATTATACTGAACTTCGCCTTTTCGTTCATCTTTTTATATGCATAAAATATAATTTGTATAATGTATATAGGTGTAAGTGAACGAATAAAGTCATTTATTATTATTATTTGAATATGGTGAAAGATCGACTTGTGATAGGCAATGAAACACAGCTGATGATATCTCATTGGAACTTTTTTTATATTCATGCTCCATCCACGTATAAATAAATACGTTTTCTGGGTTCATGCGACTTTTTGAAGAACTTCTTACGATGGTAAAATTATAGATGTATAGTTGCCGGCTGAAGTAGGCAATTTGATCTGGTATTTTTGGTATAACCAAATTTTTTTGGCAATCAAATGAAAATGTAATTAATTCATTTTTCTTTTCTTGTTTAAAAACGCCGTTGCTTTTAATTTATGAACTCTTTTTTCTATAATTAATTTGCTTTTTTCATTAGGACGCATTTCCTGTTTTATTCTCTCCGACAGTTCGATGCATTTGGAACATGCATCAGTTACCGGAGTTCCAAAGCCAATATTGTAATCATTAGTAAACATTTTTTGAAAAAATGTTCTTTTTACATGATGTTCAGAATTAACATTGCTGTTATAAGTGCGCCAAAGTTTTGAGATGCTTAATCCGCTAGGCAAATATTGTCTACTATCTGTTTTTGATCTACAATAGTGGCTTTCTACACATTTTAAATTTTCAATAAATCTTTTTACCGCAATTCGTTTCTCAACAAATTTTGTACTAATCCGGTCGCCCCCTCGGTTTTCTTTTGGCATTAGTCCTGTGTTTAAATGGTTTCTGCAAATTCTTTGTACACGATCTTTGGAAACGTGAAGAATCTGAAGAAACGTTTGTTGGCACACTTGAATTTTATATTTTTCATAGCGACATTTTTTCACAAAGTATTTTATTGCCACACTTTTTCGACTGCTTCCTTCTTTTAAATTTCGGTTTTGTCTTTTTGGTTTGTCGTGGCTACAGTATTTTAAAATAAATGCATCCTGCTCAACTTTATTTTTATGCAAATAAAAATTCCGATGAAAATTGTAAATATCCAATCCTGTTAATTTTTTGCAGTGGAAGGTTTTGCCATTGTGCTTGCATATTGGGAAACATGGCAGATTAGGAGAGGAATATCTGAAGGAAATAAAGTTACATTATTCTGCTGTGTATCATAGAATTTAATTTACTATTCGAAAAAATTAACTTCCCTTGTTAACTTCCCGTGTTACTTTTTGTACAAGCTTAGTAATTTCTTAAGAAAAAAGAGCTTACCTTTCACGCTTACTGATTTCTCTTTTCCATTTTAATTTATCGGCTATTTTTTTTCTTCCTTTCCCTTTTTTTGAGGGTAAAATAACATCTTGACTCATATTAGACATAATTTGTATGTACACAACACCAAAAACACGCTTACTAACTTTTTAATAAAACAAACTATTAAAAAATTTAAATTGAAAATGGCCGCGTATCAGAACCAGTGTTGTTAAATACCCGGGTATTTATTTTCAAGGGAAAATTCCCTGGATATATACCCGGAGGTATTTACCCAAGATGGGTATTTAGAGGTATTTATAAAATTTGATTTAAATTGAGTTTATGGCAGTTTTGCAAGTACTTCAAGAATGCAGAGTCTATTATCGATACACCAAACTTATTTATTACATTTAAAGGATTCCTACAATGACGGTAAAATTGCATGAAAGTACTGACCGAATACTCATTGGGCGTGGGGTAAGACAAGGCAATATTATGTTGAACCCAAATTGTTCATCACAGTCCTGGAGAGTGCATTTAAACAACTGGATTGGACCCAAAAAGGTATAAACATTGATGGCAATACCTAAGTAATTTGCGCTACGCGGACGATATAGTCCTTATTTCGGATAGTCTTGGAGAGATGAAACTGATGCTGAACGTATACAGGAGGCGTGTGCAAGAGTCGGGCTAAATATCAACAAAATTTAGGACAAATCTTGTTCCAAGCTCTAACATCAATATTGGTGATAATGAATACTTCTATCTTGAATACTTTCGATGGTATGTCATTAATCCCTGATGCCTTTCCATGTTTTGACGCAGTGATTGCGTTTTGAACCTCACTAATTGATATAGGTTCCATGACACTATCCTTTCTTTGGCGTGACGGACTGCTGTCTATTTCCAAATCAGTTTCTATGCTTAACAGGTTTTGGAAATAATTTTTCTAAATGTCACATATTATTTTTCCTGTTCCATCTCAGCATAGAGCTACGTGCAATTTGTGCCTTTGTCTTAACTGTCTAACAGATTTATACACATTCCTGGTGTTATTAGCTTTAAGTGTACATATATTTCGGAAAAGTTTATATTTTCACTACCGACCATTCTCCTTTACGTAATACTCTTCGAAAATATTTAACGATTTCTTTAATGCTTGAAAAACAACTTTGAATGTCCTAAATTGAGTATCAGTCTAATATTAATGACTAAATTCAGTTTTTGTGCTTCATTAATTCTTGTTGTTTGATTCTTTTCTAGTCATATTGCACTTCCATCAAATTCAAGATCCATGAGATTGTTGATTTCCAATTGAAAATTAAGTAATATTATTATTCTTCTTCTTTTATTCAGGTTGTAACCTGTTTTTTACGCATCATTCATGGTGTTTCATTAGAGCTGGAAATCCAACTTCCTGGTCTCCCGGGATCTCTTAGCTAATCTTTGGTCTCTTGCTGTCTTAATCAGCCAGGTTTCTTCCATTCTTTGGAAGTATTCATTAAATTTTTTTATTTTTCCCCTAGCAAATCTCATGAGATCTCCGAGTCCACAAAATTCTTTTACAATTTTGTTCCTTACTCTATCTCTTCTTGTCTTTTCCACTATTGTTCTTAAAGTACTCATCTCTGTTGGTTCGCATCGCAGCCATATATCTTGGCCATGAGGTTCGTGTATCGAGAGATAATAATCAAACAAGCGAACTAAACAGAAGGATGATACTCGCATGGGCTGCCTACAGGAAACTTAGAGACATCTTCATGAGCGATATTCCTGTATATTTGAAAAGAAAGGTTTTCAATCAATGCGTGCTTCTTTTAGTTATGACATACGGTTCCGCAATTTTAACATTAACGGTGGCCATTACCAGGAGGCTCAAAGTGACGCAAAGGAAGATGGAGAGGTCGATGCTGGGTGTAACCCTAAGGGACCACATACGAAATGAAGACCTACGAAGAACTGGCGTAAATGATGCGGTCAACATTGTGGCAAAGCTGAAGTGGAACTGGGCGGATCATCGTCGCAAGAATGAAGAATGAGCAGTGGTTACCTGATAATGATACGTCTTCGATCGTTGACAATTTCTCGTCTTTAACGGTCATTTCATCATGTTCCTCTACATTTTTGTCCGAATCTGTTATATTTTTACTTGTATCACTTTTATATGTACTGTTTGGGTATTTACCCTGGGCCGGATAAATACCCATTTTATAAATACCTACCCGCCAGGTATTTACTACCCAGCGCCCATCACTGATCAGAACTCTAGCTCACGTGATCGTGAATCGTTATTGCTATTGGACGCTTAGATAAGGCAACTTTTGCCGCGATACTATCTATAAATATAGCGAGTTTTGCTATGACAAGAAAATTTTAAAATGATTTTAAAAAGGTATATAGCATGTTTTTAAAAAAAATTATGATTGAATGTGTTGAAATTTATAAAAATAATGTATTCCAATATCTAACTAAAATTTTGTAAAAAATGGATAAGGCGAGTTTTGCTACTACACGCCTCAATTATAACCTCAAATCGAAACGTCTTGTGAGCGTTGTCATGAATCTGTTAGTGTTTTCACAAGCCGAAAATGAAATAAATTAATAATTAATGAATAAATTATGAACCACTGTTTAAATAAAACTTATCTACGACTGCTTGGATAAGTCATCATTACCGCACTCATTTGAGTTACGTAATGAAGTTCATTACCGCACTGGTTTCATTACGTAACGCATTTTTAGCCTAGTCAGAACAGACTTAATTTATTGAAACGAGCAACAATCAAAAGAAAAAGTGCTATCTACTTACAGAGAAATAATACTATTTATTATAAACATTAATTGTTATGTTTTTACATTTCAAAACACTTATTCCAGATGAGTAAACATGTTGTTGAAACTGACAATTCAAAATTGTCAACAATCATTTCAAAATATTTTTATAAATGTCAAATAGACTTTTCTAAAGAAATTGATTTTTTAGTAATTTTTAGCAGTCGTAGATAAAATGCTGTATATCACACGTGGGCTAGAGCATAATTACAGTACTCGTGTGATATTCTCCACACTCGTACTGTAATTATGTTTCTAGCCCACTTGTAATATAAATAACTATTACTTAATCCCTTGCGACCTAAAATTAGTATTAACGATTTTTCGCTGCTTAACCTCTCCTAAATTTGACAATGTTTAACATATAACCTCCATTACTAACCTAACATACACTTAAATATACAGGTGTCCCGTTAAGCGTACGGAGCGGCTGTATCTCAACAACGGTAAGGGCTAGAGGTTTGGGAAAAAAATCCTTATAAGCAAAGTGGGCAAGAGAAATACCTGGAAATTATTTTGAAGTTCGTAATTCGACCGCTAGGGGGCGTAACTGCCATAGAGAAACATAAAATTCCCGCTATCTCAGAAAGTTAGACGATGAGCTATAACTTTGACAACATCATTTAGTAGCTTGGATAATACCGCATCGCTTTTGTTTTGCGATATTTCTCATATCTGTCATAATAAGGGAGGGGGAGGCCAATGCGTTTTCAAATGTTTACATTTTAACATCTCCTGGATCATTCAACCAATTTGAATATTTTTGCTCTTGTTTGAAAGAGCATTTCATGCTCTTTTAAAAGATATTTTCAGTAAGACCGCTTGGTTTAAAACAAATAAGCTAGAGAGCGTTATCTGCAGCGGTTACATATTTTTGTGATTTTTGAAAAAAAGTTAAATGGAACGGTACTATTTACTTCACAGACCATTAATCACCATAAAATTTGCTAAATATTAGTGAAAACCGCATCTCGATATCTCCATCCATTCTCGAATTATAAAAGAAAATGTTAAAAATTCGTATATCTTAATCGGATCAAGTTACCTTAGGAAACAAATAAGAGAGAACAAAAATTTTATTATCTAGAACCTTCCTTCACACTTTATCCAAGCTTAGAACTGCTTCAAAACTAGTTTTGAGGCGTGTTGAAAAGCCAACGGATCAATGAAACATCAACAATGATAATAAAACAAAATAAACCAAAACACTTAGAATAACTTAAATTTTTGGCAAAAATAACTCACTAATGTGCGAAATGCCTTCCATAAACCTCGATGTATTTATTTAATCTAGTTTCGACGAAAAAAAAAGCGCTGCTTAAGTCTCGGCCCTGGACTGTCATATTTTCCCTGGTTATTGGTTTTTCTTGAAAAGTCAGGTCGTTTGGTCTACCCAATAGATAAAGGGGTGAAAGCAATGTGGGTTTTGCTCGAACCAAGAATGCATATTATGCAAGTTTACATCAGCTTGTGGACAGATGCTTCATGCATCCATAGCATTTGTGATAAAAGGTTTGGATTTGCCCAAATCATATTTAAAAGTCAATGGTAATAGTTCAGTCTGTTATCATAATCGGTATCTGTTAAGGCCTGTTGTAAAACAACGTGGTGGAGATATTATTCTCTTGAGAAATCTTGTGGACAATTGTTTTCGGAGTTCCCAGATTATGTGGGATCACATTGCGCACCAATGTGATTTACGAATTCATAGAGATGTCTGAATGGGCTACACGTTGCCAGTTTTCGGTAATCGCTAAGTCAATCTTAAAAACACTTCTAGAGAAAAATGTCGTTCTTTGTCGTAATTGCATTGCACATTTTTGCCATGCAGTTGCATCGTATTCAAAACATTGAAAATAAATCATCATACGCTCTATCATACGCTTCTGCGTTAGTAAATGACATGTTTACAGTTACCATGGTTATGTGATTTGTTTTTGTCGATGAGGTACCTGGATCCGATTGATGGTACTCGAGTTTTTAACATTTTCTTGTATAATTCGAGAACGGGTGGCGATATCGAGATGCGGTTTTCACTAAAATTTAGCAAATTTTAAGGTGACTAAGGGTCTGTGAAGTAAATAGTATCGTTCCACTTAACTTTTCTTAAAAAATCACAAAAATATGTAATCGCTGCAGATAACGCCCTCTAGCTCATTTGCAGTTACGCCCCCTAGCGGTCGAATTACGAACTTCAAAATAATTTCCAGCTATTTCTCTTGCCCACTTTGCTTATAAGGATTTTTTTCCCAAACCTCTAGGCCTTAACGTTCTAGAGATACAGCCGCTCCGTACGCTTAACGGGACACCCTGTATGTGATGAAATAATCTAAGTCGTACGTCCATATCTTGATTCATACCATTTTTAAACGTCAAGTCACTGCCAGCTCTCGTGGTTTCTACTATAGATGACATTTGTTTGTATTCAAAAATTTTCTGAAGTGTCAAATTAAAAATCCTCTTTTTTTAAGATGAATTAAGATAATTACGAAAAGTTTAACATATTAGAAAATAAAGTAAATTTTTTTATGGCATTTAACATTTAAAAATGATTTTGGGCATCTGGGCGCCGCGGCTGTTTTTGACGAAGCGCATTCTGGAAGTCCAATTTTGGGCCACTTTTTCGAGCATTGCTGGCCGTATGTCACGAATAACACGAACAATGTTGGCCTCCAAGGTGTCAGTTGTAGCATAAACCAAGGAAATAATCGAGAGGTGTCAAATCGCACCACTTTGGAGGCCAATTGGTATGTCCATTTCTCGAAATCAACTTATCACCAAATTTCAATAAGTCGATGGTTGCGGTCGCTGTATGGCACGTAGCGCCGTCCTGTTGAAACCACATTTCGCCCGGATCAATATCATCCATATTTTCAAACAAAAAATCATTGGTCATGGTGAAGTAACGATCTCCATTGACCGTAACGCGAGCTCCGACTCTATTTTTGAAGAAATGCCACCAGCGTGCAAACCACACCAAACGGTGCATTTTTCTGGATGTAATGGAGTCTTCTGTAGGGTCTGTAGTGGATTAGTTTCACTCCATATGCGGCTCGTCAAGCCAAAAATGAGCCTCATCGCTGAACACAATTTTGCGATAAAATATCGGATCAGTTTCCAACTGCTCTAGAGTCCAATCGGCGAAATAACGACGCATATGATGGTCTCGTGGTTTTAATCCCTGCACCAGCTGGATCTTAAACGGGTGTAGGTCAAGATCTTTGGGCAAAATTTTCCACGTAGTGGACGGAGAAAGCCCTAATTCCTGCGACCGACGACGAATCGATAAATTTGAATCTTCTTCCACGCATTCGTTTACAGCGGCGATATTCTCTTCAGCACGCACATTTCTTCGACGTGTTGACTTTACTATCTAGCTTAAAAAAACATCCTCTATAAATTATTATAGTACCATAATTTACAGGAAACTGTAAATTTAATTTTTTTTGACGACATTAAAACTTGAATCAACCCCAAAAGAAACGTACTCTGCTTATCGTGATTTGCAGCTTCATAATATTGTTAAAAATTGTTTACCTTTTGTTCAGGTGGATTTTTAGCCGGTACAAAGACATTTTTATAATTTGTATGTTGCAAGCTACTAATAATTCTGCATCTTTTCTAACACTCTCAGTACCTTTCTGTCTCCTTTTTACTGCAATATTGTCGAGTTCTACATTACCACGTGCGTTCATTTTGAATATTAACATTATTGTAGATCACAAAATGATAACTTTCTATAACGGATGACACATAGACTTTTTTTGCAGTACTTAGACCCTTTTTTTGTTATGTTAATTTATCGTTGAAACATCGTATTAAAACATATTTGTACATTATCGTTAGAGTTATAAAGTTTGATATTTATATATTTTTTTATCAAGATCAATAAAATCTTAAAATCGATCAATTTTTCGCAACAACATTTCGCTCCAAGATAAAAATAGTTATTGAAACCATTCTTCAAACAAAGTTTTTGTAACCCACAACAAGGTTGGGTTTAATTACACAAGCATGGGGTTTAATTTGAGATCCTTTGATACTTTATAGCCAGGGCAAGACTTCCCATTAGCTGCTAAAAACTGTGTTATGCCAACGTTGGTAAATTCACCAACAATATAAATCCATAAAAAAACTTTTAAAAGTAATCCCTTTTTATACCTTAATCATAAAAACCTCTCATTGAAAAATTTTTACGACTCCCAATTTAACTTTATTCGTTAAGTTCTATTAAGCTTTAATAGTTATTTATATTACAAGTGGGCTAGAAACATAATTACAGTACGAGTGTGAAGAATTAGGTAATCACACGAGTACTGTAATTATGCTTTAGCCCACGTGTGATATACAGCATTTTATCTACGACTGCTAAAAATTACTAAAAAATCAATTTCTTTAGAAAAGTCTATTTGACATTTATAAAAATATTTTGAAATGATTGTTGACAATTTTGAATTTGTCAATTTCAACAACATGTTTACTCATCTGGAATAAGTGTTTTGAAATATAAAAACATAACAATTAAAGTTTATAATAAATAGTATTGTTTCTCTGTAAGTAGATAGCACTTTTTCTTTTGTATTGTTGCTCGTTTCAATAAATTAAGTCTGTTCTGATTAGGCTAAAAATGCGTTACATTAATTTCATTACGTAACTCAAATCACCTCAAATGAGTGCGGTAATGATGACTTATCCAAGCAGTCGTAGATAATAGTATATTATTCAACAAGCGTATAATGGCGGCTGTTACCCACGAAGATGAAGTAATCTGAGTGGGTAACATCCATTATACGCAAGTTGAATACTATACTTTATCTACAACTATTTAATTTTGAAAAAAAAAATCAAAAAAAGGAAAAAAAATAAACTTGATAGACATTTCAGACATAACCTCAATATAAGAAAGCTGTCATTTCTATTAATATTTTATTTTTTGATTAGTAGGCCGTGTCAGAACTGTGGAATAATGGCTTCATTATTCAACACTTTGTCAGTCATGAATAATGCGTGTCATTACCCGTTAAAAATCAAATGTATAACGAACAGATAATTCAATAGTTGTAGATAATAGTTATTTATATTACAAGTGACCTAGAAACAAAATTACAATACGAGTGTGGAAAATTGCACGACGGGGTCGTAGACCGAGGCGTGTAATCACACGAGTACTGTAATTATGCTCTAGCTCACGTGTGATATACAGCATTTTATCTACGACTGCTAAAAATTACTAAAAATTGAAATGATTGTTGACAATTTTGAATTGTCAGTTTCAACAACATGTTTACTCATCTGGAATAAGTGTTTTGAAATGTAAAAACATAACAATTAATGTTTATAATAAATAGTATTGTTTCTCTGTAAGTAGATAGCACTTTTTCTTTTGTATTGTTGCTCGTTTCAATAAATTATGTCTGTTCTGATTAGGCTAAAAATGCGTTACGTAATGAAACCAGTGCGGTAATGAACTTCATTACGTAACTCAAATCACCTCAAATGAGTGCGGTAATGATGACTTATCCAAGCAGTCGTAAATAATAGTATTTTATTCAACAAGCGTATAATGGCGGCTGTTACCCACGAAGATGAAGTTGCAATCTGAGTGGGTAACATCCATTATACGCAAGTTGAATACTATACTTTATCTACAACTATTTAATTTTGAAAAAAAATCAAAAAAAGGAAAAAGAATAAACTTGTTAGACATTTCAGACATAACCTCAATATAAGAAAGCTGTCATTTCTGTTAATATTTTATTTTGTGATTAGTAGGCCGTGTCAGAACTGTGGAATAATGGCTTCATTATTCAACACTTTGTCAGTCATAGGTAAGGGTGTGTTTACGTTGGAGCTGCGATAAACGATAATAGCGACGATACTACCAAAACAACGAAATTGTTGTCATAGTTTCATATGCAGGTGTTTATATTGGAACAAGAGCTGCGATAAACGATAAGAGCAACAATGAGAGCAGCGATAAGAGCTGCGCAAAATGAATTGAAAATGATTTGTCAGAACAAATCTGCTGTGGTGATTTTTATCGTTTTAGTCCCACAAGGGGGATCTAATAAAAATTTCACTAATTAAATAGTCGACATCTGATATGCCGACTATATCTGATAATAGGATAGAAAATAAGAAATACAATTAGCGTCGCTCTTATCGTTAGTCGGCTGTCAAGCGTATGACAACGCGTCGCTCCAATATAAACACATGCATATAAAACTATGACAACAATTTCGTTGTTTTGCTAGTATCGTTTATCGCAGCTCCAACGTAAACGCATCCTAATGCGTGTCATTACGCGTCAAAAATCAAATGAATAACGAATAGATAATTCAATAGTTGTAGATAATAGTTATTTATATTACAAGTGGGCTAGAAACATAATTACAGTACGAGTGTGGAGAATATCACACGAGTACTGTAATTATGCTCTAGCCCACGTGTGATATACAGCATTTTATCTACGACTGCTAAAAATTACTAAAAATTCAATTTCTTTAGAAAAGTCTATTTGACATTTATAAAAATCTTTTGAAATGATTGTTGACAATTTTGAATTGTCAGTTTCAACAACATGTTTACTCATCTGGAATAAGTGTTTTGAAATGTAAAAACATAACAATTAAAGTTTATAATAAATAGTATTGTTTCTCTATAAGTAGATAGCACTTTTTCTTTTGTATTGTTGCTCGTTTCAATAAATTAACTCTGTTCTGATTAGGCTAAAAATGCGTTACGTAATGAAACCAGTGCGGTAATGAACTTCATTACATAACTCAAATCACTTCAAATGAGTGCGGTAATGATGACTTATCCAAGCAGTCGTAGATAATAGTATATTATTCAACAAGCGTATAATGGCGGCTGTTACCCACGAAGATGAAGTTGTAATCTGAGTGGGTATACGCAAGTTGAATACTATACTTTATCTACAACTATTTAATTTTGAAAAAAAAATCAAAAAAGGAAACAAGAATAAACTTGTTAGACATTTCAGACATAACCTCAATATAAGAAAGCTGTCATTTCTGTTAATATTTTATTTTTTGATTAATAGGCCGTGTCAGAACTGTGGAATAATGGCTTCATTATTCAACACTTTGTCAGTCATGAATAATCAGTGATGGGCGCTAGGTAAATACACGGCGGGTAGGTATTTCTAAAATAGGTATTTATCCGGGTATTTACCCCGGCCCAGGGTAAATACCCAAACAGTGGGCATAAAAGTGATACCAGTAAAAATAAATCAGATTGTAAAAAAAAATGAAGAGGATGATGACGTTGAAGACGAGGAATTGTCAATAATCAAAGACGAATCTGTCGTAATTTAGATTAGATCAAGTTATTATGATTATTATCATCAAGCAGCCCTCTGCGTCCATTGTTGGACATAGACCTCCCCTATTCTGTTCCATTCGATTCTATTCTGTGCTGTCTGAATCCAATTGTTGGTCAGTCTTTTGATGTCTACTTCGTCTGTTCGCTCGCGGTCTCCACTCAAGCAATCGTTTTGTCCACTGCTCACTCTTCATTTACGCGACATGAACCGCCCAGTTTCAGTTAAGCTTTGCCACAATGTTGACCACATCATTTACGTCAGTTCTTCTTCATAGCTCTTCATTTCGTATGTAGTCCCTCAGAGTTAGACACAGGATCGACCTCTCCATCTATCTTTGCTTTACTTGGATCCTCCTGGCAGTGGCTACCATTAATGTTAATGTTTCAGAGCCTTATGTCATAACCGGAAACACGCATTGATTGAAAGCCTTTCTTGGCCTTTTCTCTTGAAGATGTCTCTAAGTTTTCCGTAGACTGCCCATACGAGTGTGATCCTTCTGTTTAGTTCGCTTGTTTGATTATCTCTCGACACGAACCTCAGAGCCAAGATATACGTAGCTGTCAATCCTTTCAATCTCATTATCCCCAATGTTGATGTTAGAGCTGTTGTTTCTCCTCGTTGAGCTATATCGAAGAACTATATCGTCCGCGTAGCGCCAATCACTTAAGCATTTGCAATCAATGTTTATGCCTTTTTGGGTTCAATCCAGTTGTTTAAATGCACTCTGAGTACTGTGATGAACAATTTGGGTTCAACAGTGTATCGCATTGTTTTACTCACAATCAGTACTTTACTACTTCTATTCTCTTCAGTACTTTCATGAAATTTTACCGTCACTGTAGCATTCTTGAAGTGCTGCAAAACTGCCATCAACTCAATTTAAATAAAATTTTATAAATATCTCTAAATACCCATCTTGGGCAAATACCCCCGGGTATATATCCAGGAAACTTACCCTTGAAAATAAATACCCGGGTATTTAACAATACTGTGAATAATGCGTGTCATTACCCGTCAAAAATCAAATGTATAACGAATAGATAATTCAATAGTTGTAGATAATAGTTATTTATATTACAAGTGGGCTAGAAACATAATCACAGTACGAGTGTGGAGAATTGCACGACGAGGTCATAGATCGAGTCGTGTATCACACGAGTACTGTAATTATGCTCTAGCCCACGTGTGATATACAGCATTTTATCTACGACTGCTAAAAATTACTAAAAATTCAATTTCTTTAGAAAAGTCTATTTGACATTTATAAAAATCTTTTGAAATGATTGTTGACAATTTTGAATTGTCAGTTTTAACATGTTTACTCATCTGGAATAAGTGTTTTGAAATATAAAAACACAACAATTAAAGTTTATAATAAATAGTAATGTTTCTCTGTAAGTAGATAGCACTTTCTCTTTTGTATTGTTGCTCGTTTCAATAAATTAAGTCTGTTCTGATTAGGCTAAAAATGCGTTACGTAATGAAACCAGTGCGGTAATGAACTTCATTACGTAACTCAAATCACTTCAAATGAGTGCGGTAATGATGACTTATCTAAGCAGTCGTAGATAATAGTATATTATTCAACAAGCGTATGATGGCGGCTGTTACCCACGAAGATGAAGTTGTAATCTGAGTGGGTATACGCAAGTTGAATACTATACTTTATCTACAACTATTTAATTTTGAAAAAAAAATCAAAAAAAGGAAAAAAAATAAACTTGATAGACATTTCAGACATAACCTCAATATAAGAAAGCTGTCATTTCTGTTAATATTTTATTTTTTGATTAGTAGACCGTGTCAGAACTGTGGAATAATGGCTTCATTATTCAACACTTTGTCAGTCATGGGTAAGGGTGTGTTTACGTTGGAGCTGCGATAAACGATAATAGCGACGATACTACCAAAACAACGAAATTGTTGTCATAGTTTCATATGCAGGTGTTTATATTGGAACAAGAGCTGCGATAAACGATAAGAGCAACAATGAGAGCAGCGATAAGAGCTGCGCAAAATGAATTGACAATGATTTGTCAGAACAAATCTGCTGTGGTAATTTGTATCGTTTTAGTCCCACAAGGGGGATCTAACAAAAATTTCACTAATTAAATAGTCGATATCTGATATGCCGACTACATCTGATAATAGGAAAGAAAATAAGGAATACAATTAGCGTCGCTCTTATCATTAGTCGGCTGTCAAGCGTATGACAACGCGTCGCTCCAATATAAACACATGCATATAAAACTATGACAACGATTTCGTTGTTTTGCTAGTATCGTTTATCGCAGCTCCAACGTAAACGCACCCTAATGCGTGTCATTACCCGTCAAAAATCAAATAAATAACGAATAGATAATTCAATAGTTGTAGATAATAGTTATTTATATTACAAGTGGGCTAGAAACATAATTACAGTACGAGTGTGGAGAATATCACACGAGTACTGTAATTATGCTCTAGCCCACGTGTGATATACAGCATTTTATCTACGACTGCTAAAAATTACTAAAAAATCAATTTCTTTAGAAAAGTCTATTTGACATTTATAAAAATATTTTGAAATGATTGTTGACAATTTTGAATTATTAGTTTCAACAACATGTTTACTCATCTGGAATAAGTGTTTTGAAATGTAAAAACATAACAATTAATGTTTATAATAAATAGTATTGTTTCTCTGTAAGTAGATAGCACTTTTTCTTTTGTATTGTTGCTCGTTTCGATAAATTAAGTCTGTTCTGATTAGGCTAAAAATGCGTTACGTAATGAAACCAGTGCGGTAATGAACTTCATTACGTAACTCAAATGAGTGCAGTAATGATGACTTATCCAAGCAGTCGTAGATAATAGTATATTATTCAACAAGCGTATAATGGCGGCTGTTACCCACGAAGATGAAGTTGTAATCTGAGTGGGTATACGCAAGTTGAATACTATACTTTATCTACAACTATTTAATTTTGAAAAAAAAAATCAAAAAAAGGAAAAAAATAAACTTGATAGACATTTTAGACATAACCTCAATATAAGAAAGCTGTCATTTCTGTTAATATTTTATTTTTTGATTAGTAGGCCGTGTCAGAACTGTGGAATAATGGCTTCATTATTCAACACTTTGTCAGTCATGAATAATGCGTGTCATTACCCGTTAAAAATCAAATGTATAACGAATAGATAATTCAATAGTTGTAGATAATAGTTATTTATATTACAAGTGGGCTAGAAACATAATTACAATACGAGTGTGGAAAATTGCACGACGAGGTCGTAGACCGAGTCGTGTATCACACGAGTACTGTAATTATGCTCTAGCACACGTGTGATATACAGCATTTTATCTACGATTACTAAAAATTCAATTTCTTTAGAAAAGTCTATTTGACATTTATAATAATCTTTTGAAATAATTGTTGACAATTTTGAATTGTCAGTTTCAACAACATGTTTACTCATCTGGAATAAGTGTTTTGAAATATAAAAACATAACAATTAAAGTTTATAATAAATAGTAATGTTTCTCTGTAAGTAGATAGCACTTTTTTTTTTGTATTGTTGCTCGTTTCAATAAATTATGTCTGTTCTGATTAGGCTAAAAATGCGTTACGTAATGAAACCAGTGCGGTAATGAACTTCATTACGTAACTCAAATCACCTCAAATGAGTGCGGTAATGATGACTTATCCAAGCAGTCGTAGATAATAGTATATTATTCAACAAGCGTATAAAAAAATAAACTTGATAGACATTTCAGACATAACCTCAATATAAGAAAGCTGTCATTTCTGTTAATATTTTATTTTATTTAGGCCGTGTCAGAACTGTGGAATAATGGCTTCATTATTCAACACTTTGTAAGTCATGAGTAATGCGTGTCATTACCCGTCAAAAATCAAATATATAACGAATAGATAATTCAATAGTTGTAGATAAATATAATTTAATTATTATTGATTTTACTTAATTCAAACATTATTAATTTTAAGCGATGGAAGTATTGTCCGATGGTAAAAACTTCAAGATAGTGCATGAAGAAGAGCTTCCAGAACTTTTAGACGAATTGGAAAAATATTTGCCCGATTCAATTAAGGTACAAAAAAAATGTAATAATTTAACTCAATTAACCAATTAATTTCTCAACGAAACCTTACACTTTCAAATTAAAGATCGAAACCATTTATTTGACCTTCGAATCAACCGCACACACAATTTTCAAATTAACCACGAGAAAACCTTTAAATTCAACCCAGATTTTTTCTTTATGGATTCAAACCTTATTTTTTTGTATAGATTGTATCGTCACGAAAATAAATACCTTTATAGTTTTTGGTTTTTTTATACGGTTTTGTCATTAATTTTTCTCAAACAAAAATAATTTTTTGTTGGTCTTTTATTTTAGCTCGTAATACTCGAGGTAATCTCGTCGCGTTTAAGCATTCAACAAACCAATTAAGCCCCGTTCTAATTGAATTACACGGCGATTACACCAAGATACCCCTGAGTAAAGGGGAAACATCATTTTTTATTTATCGTTATTAACCTTTCAGTTCCATCAAACCTTGAAGACTTACCTCAACGATCGCGTTTGGGACTTCCATTTTTACGTACCGAAAAATTGGCCCGAAGAGAAGGTCGTCCTTCACTTTCCAGGTATGACACAAACGGTAAGTAACGAAAAAAAAATTTAATACATTATTTTTTGGCGGGTTGTTTTCGTATTGACCTAGAAAAATATCGGGGAGGGGTTGCTTTTGGCGATGAAACGAAGGGAGTGGAGCTTCAACAAATATTTGCCAAAAAGAATTTCGTGTTTTCATTTATTGTATACTTTGTAATTATGGTTTTACGTCCAAATTATAAATAATTATCTTTTGCACGACTCTGTACATTGATTTAAAAAGTTGCTTTTATCGAAAATTGTTTCAAATAAAAGTTGTTACAAATTTGATTTGTAATCGATTCTTTTAATAAACATTTTTTATATCTCCGCTAAGTGGTGCTGTATGTTGGTATAAAATTACTATTTTTAGAAAAATATCGGCCTAAAAGAATTAATTAAAATTATTTTCTTACATCACCCCTTCGTACATCGCATTTCTCACCCAATTCGTATTCAACCCTCGCCCCGAAAACTAGGTCATCAAATTTGAAAGCAATTTACGGAGGATTCTCGTTCCCAAATAGATAATCTTTAGTTATACTTGAAACTACATATTCCACACTATCAAGTTCTGTTTGTTACGATTATTTATTCGATTAAGGCCCACTACTACCACTCATAGTTCAAGTCTTTAGCGTTATCTATCGGATAGCTTAAAAATTGGTTACTACCACTGCATTTATCTTATAGATACCGCTATCCAACGGATAACTTTTGAAATATCTGTAACCCGTGGATTGGGTGTCGGATAAGTTGCTATCTAAGGGATAACTGCGAATACCTAACCTCAAATAGAATTTATACTGACGTATAAAATTCAAGCGTTAAAAAAATTAAAAAATGCATAATATACATATATAATCAAAGAAATACTTCAGCAAAAATTTAAGAATTATACTGGTGAAAAACCAAACATAAGGGAATAGTCGGGAATACTCTGGTCAAAAGATTAATTTGCAAGAAAAAGTCTGAAATTGCAATAGTTATAAACTAGACTTTAGCAAAAAACAGGAATTACATTGTTCAAAGTCCACACGAAGTCTGAAATTACTGTTCAGAGAAAACAAAAAATTGATTATAAAACAAACATGATTTTTCATGGCAATACTTATGTGTTCAATAAAAGAATGCGAAGAATATGAACAATAAACCAATAGACTTGTCTTGTTATTGCACAGGACAGGAAATCTCCAATACGGAAACTTTGCCAATGCAGGATAAGCACAAAAGCAAAGTAACAGCTGCAGAAATGAGGTACCGGGTGGTACAAGATCCGTATAGATGACAAGAGGCTCCCAAAAAGATCGAATGCTTCTAAAAAACTAAATACTGCTTTCTGAAGACTAGATACTGCTCTGGAAGATTAAATACTGCTTTCTGAAGACTAGATACTGCCGACAGGTCTAAATACAGCATCTGGAACACTAAATACTACTTTCTAAAGACTAAAATTGCTTTGTGGAGACTAAATACTGCTTTCTGAAGACTAGATACTGCCGACAGGTCTAAATACAGCATCTGGAACACTAAATACTACTTTCTAAAGACTAAAATTGCTTTGTTGAGACTAAATACTGCTTTCTGAAGACTAGATACTGCTTTCTGAAGACTAGATACTGCTGACAGGTCTAAGTACTGCAAAAGAAAGATAAGATATTGTTGGAGGAAACATACATAACGTTGTCAGAAGACTAGATACTGCTTTCTGAAGACTAGATACTGCTGACAGGTCTAAGTACTGCAAAAGAAAGATAAGATATTGTTGGAGAAAACATACATAACGTTGTCAGAAGACTAGATACTGCTTCTAGAAAACTAAATACTGCTTTCTGAAGACTAGATACTGCTAACAGATCTAAATACTGAAAAAGAAAGATAAAATATTTTGGAGAAAACATACATAACTTCGGCAGAAGGCTAAATACTGCTTCTAGAAGACTAAGTACTGCTTTCTGAAGACTAGATACTGCCGACAGGTCTAAATACAGCGTCTGGAACACTAAATACTGCTTTCTAAAGACTAAAATTGCTTTCTAAAGACTAAAATTGCTGTCTAAAGACTAAAATTGCTTTGTGGAGACTAAATACTGCTTTCTGAAGACTAGATACTGCTAACAGGTCTAAATACTGCAAAAGAAAGATAAAATATTTTGGAGAAAACATACATAACTTTGGCAGAAGACTAGATACTGCCGACAGGTCTAAATACAGCGCCTGGAACACTAAATACTGCCTTCTAAAGACTAAAATTGTTTTCTAAAGACTAAAATTGCTTTGTGGAGACTAAATACTGCTTTCTGAAGACTATATACTGCTGACAGGTCTAAGTACTGCAAAAAAAAGATAAGATATTGTTGGAAAAAACATACATAACGTTGGCAGAAGACTAGATACTGCTTGTAGAAGACTAAATACTGCTTTCTGAAGGCTAGATACTTCCGACAGGTCTAAATACAGCGTCTGGAACACTAAATACTGCCTTCTAAAGACTAAAATTGTTTTGTGGAGACTAAATACTGCTTTCTGAAGACTAGATACTGCTAACAGGTCTAAATACTGCAAAAGAAAAATAAAATATTTTGGAGAAAGCATACATAACTTTGGCAGAAGACTAGATACTGTTTCTAGAAGACTAAATACTGTTTCTAGAAGACTAAATACTGCTTTCTGAAGACTAGATATTGCCGACAGGTCTAAATACAGCATCTGGAACACTAAATACTGCTTTCTAAAGACTAAAATTGCTTTGTGGAGACTAAATACTGCTTTGTGAACACTATATACTGCTGACAGGTCTAAGTACTGCAAAAGAAAGATAAGATATTGTTGGAGAAAACATACATAACGTTGGCAGAAGACTAGATACTGCTTGTAGAAGATTAAATACTGCTTTCTGAAGACTAGATACTGCCGACAGGTCTAAATACAGCATCTGGAACACTAAATACTGCTTTCTAAAGACTAAAATTGCTGTCTAAAGACTAAATACTGCTTTCTGAAGACTATATACTGCTGACAGGTCTAAATACAGCGTCTGGAACATTAAATACTGCTTTCTAAAGACTAAAATTGCTTTGTGGAGACTAAATACTGCTTTGTGAAGACTATATACTGCTGACAGGTCAAAGTACTGCAAAAGAAAGATAAGATATTGTTGGAGAAAACATACATAACGTTGGCAGAAGACTAGATACTACTTGTAGAAAACTAAATACTGCTTTTTGAAGACTAGATACTGCTAACAGGTCTAAATACTGCAAAAGATAGATAAAATATTTTGGAGAAAACATACATAACTTTGGCAGAAGACTAGATACTGCTTCTAGAAGACTAAATACTGCTTTCTGAAGACTAGATACTGAAGACAGGTCTAAATACAGCGTCTGGAACACTAAATACTGCTTTCTAAAAACTAAAATTGCTTTGTGGAGATTAAATACTGCTTTCTGAAGACTAGCTACTGCTGACAGGTCTAAATACTGCAAAAGAAAGATAAGATATTGTTGGAGAAAATATTAAAAAAGGCGCCGGCACCCCCCAGTAGCGCCGCCTCTGTCTTCGATATTGGAGATGAAGAACAAATTTTTGAAGAAATCAATGAATTATTTCCTATAAGTAGCGAAAGGATAATAAAGAGTAGAGTTGACCATTTAAATATTCATTCAGATGTTGAATTTATGACGAGATTTCGTCTCTCGAAAAAAAGTTTTCATCACCTTTTGAATCAAATAGAAGATGTAATATAACCTCCATCCATGACGTAACTAATTTGTTGATTGCTATTATTTAATGTAAAATTTATCAAAATTTTAGTAATAATGCTGTACCTCCTTCAAACCGTTTGTTGCTGACTCTTCGGTTTTATACAATGGGTAACATGTTGCTATCGCTAATATGTTGCTAAATTTTGATTTTAAGTCTTTTAATTTTAATTGTCTTTTGACCACATAGAGCTGTCAATTTAACATAATAGACCAAAAAATCCCTAGATTCCTTGGTTATCTCAAAGATTTCTTAACTATGAGATAAATGGAGGTGGTAGTACGCACGACCCTGTTATCTACCAGATAAACTGTATCTTATAGATAGCTTAACTGACAGATAGCATTGGTTTGGTAGTAACGGGCCTAAGGCCCACTTTTACCGTCCTCCTGATAAACTATCTAGAGGATGGTTGCCATGGTTACGGCGGTTTTAAGCACTCTCATTGGCTAAGGTCCATTACTACCATCTTTTAGTTAAATTTATCTTATAGATAAACCCATCTACTAGCCAATCAGAGCGCGTAAAATAGCCGTAACCGTGGTAATAATCCCTTAGATGGTAGTAACGAGCCTAAGAGCTAGATTTATCTATCGGATAAATTTATCAAGAGGTGGTAAAAGTGGGCCTAAAATCGTTAAATTCGTAAAAAATAATCTAAAATCTTATGCCAAGTACAATATTAAACTCAAAATGTAGTTAATGAGGTAAATAAAGAGTCGTGATGGGTGTAAATCACGATATGCTAGGTCACGACACCGCATTGAAACAAATATATACTTCTTATATGGGTTAAAGTTGAGGTTTAGGGGGGAAAATTGCATGGTTTCGTACGCATGAAAACCTCACGCCATGACCGTGACTTTGGCCGGAAGCCAACTGGGTGGAAGTTGAAGTTTTCGCCGGCGGGGAAATATAAACGAATTCTTCCGTATTGCGACAAAATGGAAATGATTTTGAAATAAACAATGTTTTTAGCCAAACGGGAAGCTCTACGAGAGTTTCGGCGTCTTTTGCCCTTGTGATAGCCTGGACGATTTAGAATTGTTGTTCAACGAGGACGTTCTAATCGACTGGACGCAACCGATTTATTTAAATTTTACGCATGGCAAAATCATGGACAGGATTCAAGAGTTTTATGAAGACAAAGGTTCGATGGAGTCATTGTTGGGTGACTTTTATGTTTTAGCGGAGAAACCTGAAGAATACAATAACCAGATTGGGTATGTTAAAAGAAATTTTTCGAATTAATGTACTTGTAATTAATTTTATTTTTAGAAATTTTGCTGAAGATGCAGAAATGTTACAATTAACCAAAGAACATGCCCAAACAATACACGAGTTATACCCGGCCAATAATATGGAATCCGTCGTCGTATTCGAAAAGTTAATAGACCAACTACCATGTTACGGTATTTTTTCCGTATCCGGTGATTTAGCCGCTTGGATGGTTCAATCCTATTACGGGGCTATGTTTTCCATGCAAACGAAACCCGAATATCGACGAAAAGGTTACGGGATTCATTTAGCCAAGTATTTAACAAGCGTGGTCGCCCAAAGAGGTTATTTACCATTCGTCGTAATACGTCCGGAAAACGACGCTTCGAAAGGTCTTTACACGAAGCTCGGTTTTAAGAAGAACTATCAAACGGTTCGAGCAATTTTAAGGCCACACGAGATGAACAGCGACTCCCAAGGCGGTGGGACACAAATCGAACAAAACGGGGATGAGTAAAATGAGGAAACGGACGAGGAAACGAGATAAAAACAAAGTATATTAAATAAAAACGATGTTAAAAAGATGTTGCTTTCTTCCGTTTTTAAGGTTTTTTGGGGAATTTGTTTTGGTGATTAAATAGGGCTGCTTAAAACGCACACTAATTCTTCAAAAACAAAGCTTCTTTTATTTAAAAAAAATTTTCCGTACTATTGACAGGATTTTTAATAATGAGGTTAATTAGATATTACCTAATATAAGATGAAAATAAAATAAACTCAGTAGTTTTTTCTCTTTAAAATTTAAATAAATGAAGAGAAAAAAAGAATAAAGCGCTTAAAAATCATCATCGATCTCATTTAATTAATCCAAAATGATAAATAAATAGGGCGTTTTGTTATTTGGGGACAGTTTTTGATTAAATTTTGACCTCGAGTCCTCGCCCAAATTGATCATTTCGTCTTAACATTACTGCAAAAAAAATTATTATTAATTATTAATTATAACAACTACAAAAAAAAAGAATAAAAATTACTTTATACTCTATAGGAGGCTTTGGCGAACTTCCACGAAAGGCCATTGTGATATTTATAACTAGTGAAATGCGTCTGGAAGGAACGCGTTTATTAATAAAAAGGAGCAATGTTTTCTTAGAATTTCTCATTAAAAACTCAATCTTTACGTTTTATTTTCTTTCTCAAGAAGCAGACGACTCCGTCGATATTACAAGAACATTTTTTGACATAACAAAAGAGACTAAGAAAAAGAAAATGAAACTAGGACGTACTTTCTTTCGTACTTTTTCCAATTTTGGCCTACGTAGAAAAACAAGAAAACACACACAAAAGAAACGTTAAAATTAAGAAGAAAGCGTTTAAGCAAGAATCTTAAATAAAAAATTATACAAGAACCTACCGATGTTAGAGTTGACCAAAGATTTGTAATATTGCTTTAATTTTTTGTACATTTATTGTAACTTATGATTATGTACAAAATAAAACAATATTCGAAAATTTCGAAGATGTATCAATAAAGCACTATATTGAATAAAAAAATTAAAGTTTTATTTATCTTATTCTTTCAAAACAATTTTTTTGTAAAACATTTTCAGGGTGCACAAACATACAGGGTGTCTCAGCGAGACCGATCATTAGACGTTTCTGGGGTTCTGGCCAAAATAAAAATTTGAGAATTCAGACTTAAGTATTGTGAAGATCGATACCGCTAAGAGAGAGAGAGAGAGAGATGAAGAAGAGAGAGAGTAGGGAGTGGGAAGGACGGTTAAGGGCATTAGTTTAGTAAGAGAGTCAGAGTTGAGTTAGAGAGCCGAATGTGTGAGGCGTTGGAAGTTATTTCGTTTGTTATAAATTGATGACTTGTAGTTTACTGAGCATATTGTTAATAAAGTGATATCTAACAGTATTATCAATTACAGTCGTCTTAACTGGTGACTTAAATATTGATTTTTTGAAATGTAATCATGTTTCCACCACCGCATTAATGGACATGGTGGAACCCTTTGATTTGAAGCAGCTAATTGTTGACCCTACACGAAGTGCAGCGCGGTCTGCTACTTTATTGGATTTAATATTTATTTCTAATACTAATTTAGTGGAGGACAACGGTGTGTATGAGGTGCACGGTATGTCAGGTCATGATATGGTTTTTTGTAAACTGAGAATTACTACCAACACCGAGCCTGATCCCCATTTTATAACTAGGTCATATCGAGATCTGGATTATGATTCATTTTTGATGGACTTGTATCGAATGCCATTCTTCCATATTTTCGATTTAGACTTTTTAGCTCAGCTCGTTTTGGCCGTTCTTGACGTACATGTTCCCCTTAAATTAATCAGGAAGTCACGTACCCGTGGATCACAGATACAATAAAGCATATGCAAAAACTGCGCGACAAGGCGTACAATAACTACCGTAATAACAGATCAGAAGCGAAATGGGAATATTACAAATAGGCGCGTAATTTAGTTAATACCTCGATTATTCATGAGCGCATATTTTGAGTCGCAATTGAACATCATAAATGAAAAAAAATTCTTTATGAACAAATGGTCTCCTTTGTGGAGGAGAATGACATACTACCACAGAACCAATCGGGTTTCAGACGGGGTTACAGTTGCACGACAGCATTGATACATATCATTGATGATATAATTCGCGAAATCGATAGAGGTAATTTAACAGTTCTTTGCCTACTAGACTATTCAAAGGCGTTCGATACGGTCAATCATGAGACAATGGCATCAATTTTGAGGTATTCCGGTTTTGATGATAAGTCTACCCGCTTATTATATGATTTTCTAACACATAGACAACAAGTCGTATTTATGGGTGATGAACAATCTGAATATCAATACACTAGTTCGGGCGTTCCTCAGGGTTCTATACTCTTGCCTTTGCTTTATGCTTTATATACAATCAAACTTTAACCAAGGGGTTATGCATTGCAAGACCCATTTTTACGCCGACGACACGCAAATATAAAAACTGGAGGCAAACTGCTCAAGACTTGGGTGTCAACGTTCGCACTGCGTACGAATGGTTAAAAAATGATCAAGAAGATCCGAAACCTAAAGGAGGTTCCAAGTCTAAAAAAACTCTTGCAATTGACGAAGCGTTAGTAAGGTGGATCAAAGAAGATAGTACGTTAACGCTTAAAGATCTATCTAATCGCGTGCATAATGAATTTGAACTTCGTGTTTCAATTAATACGATAAAGAACTGGCTGGACGGTAAATTATTTTCGCTTAAAAAAATTCGACCACATGTTGCAAACATCAATACGTACGAAAATAAAGTCAAACGAAGGGAGTATGTTGAAAAACTTTTAGAAAGCCGGGGTAACGGTAGAGACCTCATTTGGATTGATGAGTGCAACTTTAATTTATATTGCCGTCGAAATGAGGGTAGATCAAAAATTGGCCATAGAGCTCATGTGGTTGTTCCGGAAAGTAAAGGAAATAATTTGCATTGTATTGGCGCGATGTGTTCCACACAAATTGTATCTTTTGAGCATAAAAGAGATTTTTGCACCCGAGTTCTATTATCGACAACGCACCTGTGCACTCAAACTTGGAAAGTGTTTTGCAACCCCAAGAGGATGTTCAAATAATACGTTTAGGAGCGTATTCATATTTATTAAACCCTATTGAACTCCTATGGAGCTCCTTTAAATCTAAAGTGAAGAGACAGATACAAGTTAGAATGCCAAACGTACTGAACTATGTGCGTTTAAATAATAATCAAGGACTCACTATTGCCGAACGTAGAATGCGGATTTTAGAAGAAATCGCAGATGAAGCAATCCCCAGCAACATCTTTTGGGGTATACAAATCATGTGGAGCGTTATTATGCTGCTGTGCTAAGGGAGCAAGATTTAAACGAGATCTAAACGAAATATAAGTTTTAAGATGTAATTTATATACAGGGTGTCTCAGCGAGACCGGTCATTAGACGTTTCTGGGGTTCTAGCCAAAATAAAAATTTGAGAATTCAGACATAAGTATTATCAATTACGTTCTCTTCGTCTAAAATATTTTCAGATTTCTAGCACTTCCGGTTGTACCGGAAGTCGCCACCTACTTAATTTTTTTAAATGGAACACCCTGTATATTTTTACATATTTGGATTTTTCTGTTTTGAAGGTTGATAAATAAGTTTACTTTTTGCAATTTGATTCGGCCGTTCTCGAGTTATTCGAATTTTTCTAGAAAAATCTGCTCCAGCGGACATTTGTTCAAAAAAATCATAGAACACTCGATTTTTGAGATATCAATTTAGGATTCAGAACATGCTTAAACAACATGATGGAGTATGTTTTGGTGCCGAGAACAGCTGTCTAGATCGTTTGGTCACTTTACTATAACACGTTAACTTTTCGAAATTTGGAAGCACCATAACTTCATTTTTTTAAATGGCACCCCCCATATTTTATTACTTAGTCGTCTTCGGCGCCTCATTTTACATCTTTTATATCCCATATGTCCTATGCCTAACATTGATAGTTTGAGAAATAATTAGGGTTTTTTGAAAAATGCTCACATATCATATCGATATTAACCTAATGTGCCATGGAAAACAAATATTTAATGACTTTTTGAGAAACGTCAAAGTCTGATTTACGTTGTTTGATGCTTGTGAGTCTAAAACCAGTTAAAATGGATATTAATAACGTAAATAATGCTTATACAAATGAAGAAATCCATAATTTATTTTTTGTGTACGAAAAGTGCAACAAAGTTCTTAGCAGAACTTGCAGATTGCTTAATGAAAATTATCCACATTTACCTCCGATGACAAAAGATAAATTTAGAAGAATAGAAGCAAATTTTTTGCATTTTGGACTAATTAATCACGTGTAAACTGACCAAAAAATGTAGTAGATAATGCAACGGAAAAGGTAAATACCTTGGCTTATTTCGAGCCCAGTATTTCAGCTTATTTCAGCACCAACAAATTTGGGAAGAGGTTGTTCGCTCTCGAGTAAGACTAAATAATTATTTATAAAATTATTAATCCAAACCATCATTTGTTGATATTTAAAACGATTACTACAGTAAACCTATTGAATGTGCCGCACACGGATAGAGTGACTTATATTTTATGTTGACATAACCAAAAAGGACGAAAGCCTCCGAAGATGGCGTAGATCGCCGAAACGCGTCAGGCAGAGTTTTAAATTATTTATCAATAAAAGCATAAAAACATACATGACTTTTTCATATTATACATATTGATAACAAGGATCCACAAAATGAATGTTTATATAGGTCTTTATTTACAGCCTAGTAAAATTCTTTCGAAATTGATCTTCATAAACATAAAATTCATTCTCACGAATGTAAAATTCGTTTTCATAATGTTGACTTTGAAATTCGTAAAGGAAAAATTTAGTTTCTTTAGTGTAAAATTGGTTTTCATTAGTACGAAATTGATTTTTCGTTAGTACGAAAATGATTTTCAGTTGTGTGAAATCCAATTTCGTAAATTTGAAATTGATTTTCATAAGTGCGAATTCGATCTGGATATGGTATAGTAGCGCTTAAATGTTATTTTTGTCCAAATAAATAAATAAGTAGATGTTTATTACAAAATAAAGTTTAATTGTTTCTTTTGTGTCTAGCGCTACTTGATATTTGGACAAAAATAACATCGAGTGTAAAATATTCATGCGCTACTAGATTAAAATGTGTGCTTTTTGATGGGGAAAGAAATGAATTTTTAAGAAAAACAAAATACTATTCGTATAAAGAATGTTTTTAGGATCCCAATAATAAAAAGAAAATTTTGGCATTCCATTTAAAAAAAAAAGTTGACAGTCGCCATTTTGAAATAATTCGTCCAATTGAAAATGTGATATCACCATCGTGTAGAGAATGTCCTAAACCATATTACTGCCAAATATTTTGAAAGTAGTGCCCATAGTGTGGCTAAAAAAGATAAGGCACTTACTCTGAATCAGGCTGTATAATAAAGGATCAGCAAGAAACTCATTACCAATATTCTCTGTGTTATACAAGGAGTTCAGAACTAAATGTTTTATGGCGCTCAACTGATTAAGTATTGATTGTTAGTCACTATTTTATATTGCAACCTGATTTTAGTAGATAATAATAATATTCCTTTATTACCCAACAGGCATAGCCCAAAAAAGGATAACAATATATATTACATAATGTAATAATACAATAATAAGTATCTGTATGTGAAAAAAAAAACAAAAATTACAAAAAATTCAAGAAATTAACAATTATAAAGAAAATAAAAATAAAAACTAAATAAGTGAATTTACATGCAGGTGATCACTGATTGTCTGGAATCCTGTTGCCCACTTTACAGAGAGTGTATGTTGGCGCCCGTCTCATAATGTTTGTCCTAGCATAAGGAATGACGAATACGCAGCTATATCTTGAGTTACTCCTTGGAACAACAAACCCTAATCGCTCAAGAATGAAAGGGCAATCGATGTTATATTCGATAAGCCTTTGTAGAAACCTTTCATAAAACGCGTTTCTTCTGTCCATCAAGGAAACCATATTGTGTCGTGCAAGCAAATCATTTTGTGGTATACCTCGCTCAGGGTAAATTCCATCAGATTTGTAAGAAAGAAATTTTAAGAATCTACGATGCACTCGATCAGGCAAGCGTATTCTAACTTACTTTGTAAGGATATATGCATGGTGACGAGCATCGGCTATAAGTAAGTACACAACATTTATCTATATTAAGGTTAAGTTTGTAGGTCTTACACCATTGCACTATTGTGTTTAAGTTGTGCTACAGCTTATCAGCATATGCCACCGATGAGACTTCGGCAAAGTGCTTGATATCATCAGCATATCCCAAAATCCAACAATCAATTATTAGAAGTAAGTCATTTATGAAAAGAACAAATAATAGAGGGCCCAAATTTGATCCCTGTGGAACCCCTGAGGTAAGAGTGAACTCATTAGAAAAATATCCATTGTAAGCAACATAACATTTTCTATGTTGCAAATAAGAGGCCAGAAGTTGAATTGCTGAAGGAACAAATCCGAAAGAGCTCAATTTATACAAAACAATTCTATGGTCAATCAGATCAAAGGTTTTGGATAGATCAGTGTATACAACATCCACCTGCCCACGTCTATCCAAGGTGCTACAGATAAACTCGGAAATCGTAGCCAAGTTGGTAATTGTAGAGCGACCGGAAACAAAACCATGCTGGGAAGCCGACAAAAAGGGGCACGTGCTGGTGTACATAAAAGAATATAATAACTTTTCAAATAGTTTAGCAAAATTGGAAATTATCGAAATTGGTGTATAGTTTGAGAAGGACGTACGATCATCCTTTTTATAAACAGGCACAATTCTTGATCGTTTCCATCTTTCAGGAAATTCACAGGACGTAATGGACAAGTTAATAACAAATTTAAGAGGGCAAGCAAATATATAACGGCAATCTCTGACCATAAAACTTGGCAACAAATCATCTCCAGCAGTATGCTTATTAGAAAACGTTGCCATTAATTTAATTAGCTCCTCTTCTGTAGTGGGATGAAAAGAGTATGGCAACGGATTGAAATTAGATTCAGTGAAAGTTCGGTCAGTAGATACAGTGTGAACAGCAGAAAACATGTTAGCAAAAGCATTTACAATATCTTAAGGATCAGCAAGAACATTGCTCTCACTATCAATCAGATTACAGGGTATTCTTGTGGTACGCTTCTTAGCTCGGAGAAAATTCCATATACTGGATGGATCCGTCTTGATGGTATTTTGTATGTTGTTAAGATACTTAATGTAACTGTCGTTTATTTCATTTTTTAACAACCTCCTTAGTCGCTTAAATTCATTATAAAATACAATTTTTTTTGTTTTGATCCATTTTTTGTGATAAAATTTTTTGATATTAATATGTCTCTTTATTTCCGGCGAAAACCATGGTGGGTAAGAACTATTAGATTTGTTTTTAATAGGGACATGTGTATTAATTACGGAGTAAATGTCATCATAGAAGACATCCAAAGCCTCATTGACATCGGTATGGGAAAGCAAAAAAGACCAATCATACTTAAAGAAGTGATCATATAATGCAGGGTAATTTGCTCGATGGAAGTCGTATCGTAAATTATCAGAAGATAGGAACCGCTGTTGATTAGTAGATGCAGAGTAGTAAACTTCCACTTCAAGACTGGGATGATAAGAATCTTCTGGTACAACTGGATTGTCAGATCTTATTATGTGAAAATTCAGGTCAGCATTAGAGATCAACAAATCCAACATTCTGCCATCTTCATTCTTAACATTATTGTACTGTTTGGCATTAAGAACACTTAAAAAATCAATAAAAGCCCTGGTTTTAATTGAATATTGACTAGTAGGTAAGACTAAATCGGGGAGATTGAAATCTCCAACCAATACAAAGAAATGGTTAATTATAATAGCCTCAAGAGCAGTAGTAAATGTCTCCATATCATCAGAAGATATATCCGGAGGAATGTAGACTAGTATGATTAAAATAGACTTGTTATTAATAAGACACCTACAGATTACTAAATCTATCATAGGTACTGTTGCACGAAGATGACTAGTATCGATAATGTCAAATGGTATGGTATGTTTTAGTGCAAGCAAAACCCCTATCCTTACGAATAACATTATAATAATTAGTAAAAAGTTCGTTGTTATAAATTTAGTAGATGTTGTTCTATAGATCTTAGTTGTTCTATTTGGCTCAGAGAGGATGAATTGGAATATGGTATGAACATTGCTGACAAAACCGTTGCATCTTTTTTTAGTCGTTCTGATCATAAATGTGGCGGTGTGTTGATACTAATTAAACGTGAATTTTCCTTCATCCCTCTTTATAACATTAATAAATTATCTGTGGAAAAACATTGTGAGATGACGGGTATACTGTGTAAAAAATTTGACGTAGTGATAATTTGTGTCTATAGATCCCCTTCTGGTGATATTCAGTCATTTTGCGACATTGTAAGCTCGGCATTGACTATGTTACGCCATCAGTTGCGTGTTGTCGTGGCGGGTGACTTTAATGTATGGTTTGGGGGTCGGAGCGCTGACGCGACGATGGTGTGCGACTTGTTTGTGTCACATGGTTTTGTTCCGACAGTGTCCCAGCCTACTAGAATAAATAATTGTATTGACAACATATTTGTTAATTTTTCTACGAATAATTTCAATACTACTGTGATTGAATCAAATTTATCAGATCACAGGGCGCAAAGTGTTAGTATACCGACACATCATGTTAAAGAAATTAAAACCTATAATACAAAACTGCACAGGCCTCTGACACTAAGCGGTAGAATGAACTTTTTTAACATGTTGAATCAATTCGATTGGAAAATTTTGAGTGAGGTTCCTGATAGCGTGAATGATGCATATGGAATGTTTCATAATGTCATTATGGGGGCTTTTCATGCGTCTTTTCCTCTATGTAAAATAAATTTCAGGTCTTGTGATGACGGCCTCAATTGGTTTAACAACAATTTGAAACAGATAAGGGATATGTATAACTCTTCTTGTGAGCTTTATAGAAAATTTAAAATGGATGACTTACTTCATGCTAGAAATAAACTTAGAATTCAATATAGAAAGGCGATTTCTGATGCAAAAAAGAAGGCTTCGAGTGAAGTTATTAAGCAGAGCAAGAATAAACCAAAAGCAATGTGGAATCTTATTAATAATACTAGGCGTAGTGGTATGAATGATGACACTTCTCATTTAAACCCTAATGAATTAAATAATTTTTTTATTGGCATTGCTGACGAGGTGGTTCGAGGTTTGCCAGATTCAACTGTTTGCGCTATGGACGTTTGTCACACGCTGCCTCCAGAAGGCGTGTACTTTTCGTGTTGTGAAGTTACGCCGATTGAAGTTCGTGATCTGCTTTGCAGTTTAAAATCTAGTAACTCTAAAGACATTTATGGCATTTCTGCAAACTTTGTGAGAAGTAACACCGGCCTATATGTGGCGCCCCTTACACGATTGGTGAATCTTTCCTTTTCATCTGGCGTATTTCCTGACTTATTAAAAATAGCTAATGTAATTCCAATTTATAAAGGCGGAGATAAGAATAACAATGCTAATTTTCGTCCTATAAGTATTCTGCCCACCTTTTCCAAAATATTTGAAAGGGCCCTTTTCAATAGAATCATCGCATACTTGGACCAAAATAATTTATTGCACCCTCATCAGTTTGGCTTTCGTAGGGGTAGGTGCACCTCTGACGCGGTAGTTAAATATGTGAATATCTGTCTTGACAGCTTTGAAAAGCGTGAATACTGTATGTCATTGTTATTGGACTTGTCTCGCGCATTCGATACAGTTTCTCATCCAATTCTTATTGATAAACTTCGCAATGTTTATAATTTTGACGATAAAAGTGTTGCTCTAATCCGATCTTATTTGTCCGGCAGAACGCAACAGGTGACTTGTGGTCAAGCGACATCGGAGAGAGTCAGTTTGACTAGGGGTGTTCCACAGGGTTCTATCCTTGGTCCTCTTTTGTTTTTGATGTTTTTCAATGACTTTCCGTATTATTTTAGGGACATTGACTGTTTATTATATGCTGACGATGCCACATTAATTATCCGAGGCAATGAAGCTGAAGAGGTCATTCAAAGATCAGAATTGGTTCTAAATAGAGCACGTAACTGGTGCATCGCGAATGAGTTGTGTTTGAATGATGGGAAAACAGTCAGAATGATTTTAAGTCAGAGAAATTTTAATTTTACTAATTTTGGTAACCCGTCGTTTGGAAAATTCTTGGGAGTTCACATAACCACTCCAATATTGAAGTTCGATCATCATGTTGACGCTATAAGTAAGAAAATTTCAAAAAACATCTTTTTGCTACGAAACCTTATTGTCAAGGTGGAACTAGAAGTAGTAAAAGCCGCTTACTTCGCGCTTATACAAACCCATATATCTTACGCCATTTTAGCGTGGGGAAACACTCCCGCTAGCAAACGGGTTTTTAACTTACAGCGTAGGGCCCTAAGAGTTGTGGGAGGCCTGGGATACAGTGAGGACTGTCGACACATCTTCGTGCGTTTAGGCGTTCTAACCCTGCCATCTATTTACATATTAAATTGTTTATTGTATGCTCTGAACAATTTCGACGAGCTTTTAAATCATGCTGATGTTCACAAATATGCAACTCGTAATCGTTGTAATGTGTATGTTGATAAGTGTAGATTGAGTATGACGCAACGGGGTCCAACATACATGTGTCAAAAGCTATTTAATAAGTTGCCGTTGAATGTCAGAAGTCTTCCGTTTCTTACTATGAAACGTAAACTGACACATTTCTTGGTTTCGAATGCGTTTTACTCCGTCGATGAATTTTTAAAATGTAATATTGATATTTCTTAGTAGTAAATGTGAACCTGTAAATTGAACTGACGAGTGTAAGAGAACTATCTTATGGCACAATAAAGATTATGATTATGATTATGATTATGATTATGAAATAGCCCTCTGAAAGCTTTATTTAGTGGTGAATCATCGATAAGGAGAATGTAGTCTTCTGTAGTTTTTAACAAACAATTTCTAGTCTGCCATGAACAGTATGTAGACTTCTACCAGCAGTAAATAGTCCTCTGAAAGCTTTATTTAGTGGTGAATCATCGATAAGGAGAATGTAGTCTTCTGTAGTTTTTGACAAACAATTTCTAGTCTACTATTAACAGTATGTAGACTTCTACCATCAGTAAATAGCCCTCTGAAAGCTTTATTTAGTGGTGAATCATCGATAAGGAGAATGTAGTCTTCTGTAGTTTTTGACAAACAATTTCTAGTCTGTCATTAACAGTATGTAGACTTCTACCAGCAGTAAATAGCCCTCTGAAAGCTTTATTTAGTGGTGAATCATCGATAAGGAGAATGTAGTCTTCTGTAGTTTTTAACAAACAATTTCTAGTCTGCCATGAACAGTATGTAGACTTCTACCAGCAGTAAATAGTCCTCTGAAAGCTTCATTTAGTGGTGAATCATCGATAAGGAGAATGTAGTCTTCTGTAGTTTTTGACAAACAATTTCTATTCTGCCATTAACAGTATGTAGACTTCTGCCAGCAGTAAATAGCCCTCTGAAAGCTTTATTTAGTGGTGAATCATCGATAAGGAGAATGTAGTCTTCTGTAGTTCTTGACAAACAATTTCTAGTCTGCCAATAACAGTATGTAGACTTCTACCAGCAGTAAATAGCCCTCTGAAAGCTTTATTTAGTGGTGAATCATCGATAAGGAGAATGTAGTCTTCTGTAGTTTTTAACAAACAATTTCTAGTCTGCCATGAACAGTATGTAGACTTCTACCAGCAGTAAATAGCCCTCTGAAAGCTTTATTTAGTGGTGAATCATCGATAAGGAGAATGTAGTCTTCTGTAGTTTTTGACAAACAATTTCTAGTCTGCCATTAACAGTATGTAGACTTCTATCAGCAGTAAATAGCCCTCTGAAAGCTTTATTTAGTGGTGAATCATCGATAAGGAGAATGTAGTATTCTGTAGTTTTTGACAAACAATTTCTAGTCTGCCATTAACAGTATGTAGACTTCTACAAGCAGTAAATAGCCCTCTGAAAGCTTTATTTAGTGGTGAATCATCGATAAGGAGAATGTAGTCTTCTGTAGTTCTTGACAAACAATTTCTAGTCTGCCATTAACAGT
Source organism: Onthophagus taurus (assembly GCF_036711975.1). Classification (NCBI taxonomy): domain Eukaryota; kingdom Metazoa; phylum Arthropoda; class Insecta; order Coleoptera; family Scarabaeidae; genus Onthophagus; species Onthophagus taurus. The sequence continues at coordinate 10,745,207 of NC_091975.1, read as the reverse complement.
ATGTAGACTTCTACCAGCAGTAAATAGCCCTCTGAAAGCTTTATTTAGTGGTGAATCATCGATAAGGAGAATGTAGTCTTCTGTAGTTTTTAACAAACAATTTCTAGTCTGCCATGAACAGTATGTAGACTTCTACCAGCAGTAAATAGCCCTCTGAAAGCTTTATTTAGTGGTGAATCATCGATAAGGAGAATGTAGTCTTCTGTAGTTTTTGACAAACAATTTCTAGTCTACTATTAACAGTATGTAGACTTCTACCAGCAGTAAATAGCCCTCTGAAAGCTTTATTTAGTGGTGAATCATCGATAAGGAGAATGTAGTCTTCTGTAGTTTTTAACAAACAATTTCTAGTCTGCCATGAACAGTATGTAGACTTCTACCAGCAGTAAATAGCCCTCTGAAAGCTTTATTTAGTGGTGAATCATCGATAAGGAGAATGTAGTCTTCTGTAGTTTTTGACAAACAATTTCTAGTCTACTATTAACAGTATGTAGACTTCTACCAGCAGTAAATAGCCCTCTGAAAGCTTTATTTAGTGGTGAATCATCGATAAGGAGAATGTAGTCTTCTGTAGTTTTTAACAAACAATTTCTAGTCTGCCATGAACAGTATGTAGACTTCTACCAGCAGTAAATAGCCCTCTGAAAGCTTTATTTAGTGGTAAATCATCGATAAGGAGAATGTAGTCTTCTGTAGTTTTTGACAAACAATTTCTAGTCTACTATTAACAGTATGTAGACTTCTACCAGCAGCAAATAGCACTCTGAAAGCTTTATTTAGTGGTGAATCATCGATAAGGAGAATGTAGCCTTCTGTAGTTTTTGACAAACAATTTCTAGTCTGCCATGAACAGTATGTAGACTTCTACAAGCAGTAAAAACCCCTCTGAAAGCTTTATTTAGTGGTGAATCATCGATAAGGAGAATGTAGTCTTCTGTAGTTTTTGACAAACAATTTATAGTCTTCTATTAACAGTATCTAGATTTCTACCTGCAGTAAATAGCCCTCTGAAAGCTTTATTTAGTGGTGAATCATCCACAAGGAGAATGTAGTCTTCTACAGTTTTTGACAAACAATTTCTAGTCTGTCATGAACAGTATGTAGACTTCTACCAGCAGTAAATAGCCCTCTGAAAGCTTTAGTTAGTGGTGAATCATCGATAAGGAGAATGTAGTCTTCTGTAGTTTTTAACAAACAATTTCTAATCTGCCATGAACAGTATGTAGACTTCTACCAGCAGTAAATAGCCCTCTGAAAGCTTTATTTAGTGGTAAATCATCGATAAGGAGAATGTAGTCTTCTGTAGTTTTTGACAAACAATTTCTAGTCTACTATTAACAGTATGTAGACTTCTACCATCAGTAAATAGCCCTCTGAAAGCTTTATTTAGTGGTGAATCATCGATAAGGAGAATGTAGTCTTCTGTAGTTTTTGACAAACAATTTCTAGTCTGTCATTAACAGTATGTAGACTTCTACCAGCAGTAAATAGCCCTCTGAAAGCTTTATTTAGTGGTGAATCATCGATAAGGAGAATGTAGTCTTCTGTAGTTTTTAACAAACAATTTCTAGTCTGCCATGAACAGTATGTAGACTTCTACCAGCAGTAAATAGTCCTCTGAAAGCTTCATTTAGTGGTGAATCATCGATAAGGAGAATGTAGTCTTCTGTAGTTTTTGACAAACAATTTCTATTCTGCCATTAACAGTATGTAGACTTCTGCCAGCAGTAAATAGCCCTCTGAAAGCTTTATTTAGTGGTGAATCATCGATAAGGAGAATGTAGTCTTCTGTAGTTCTTGACAAACAATTTCTAGTCTGCCAATAACAGTATGTAGACTTCTACCAGCAGTAAATAGCCCTCTGAAAGCTTTATTTAGTGGTGAATCATCGATAAGGAGAATGTAGTCTTCTGTAGTTTTTAACAAACAATTTCTAGTCTGCCATGAACAGTATGTAGACTTCTACCAGCAGTAAATAGCCCTCTGAAAGCTTTATTTAGTGGTGAATCATCGATAAGGAGAATGTAGTCTTCTGTAGTTTTTGACAAACAATTTCTAGTCTGCCATTAACAGTATGTAGACTTCTATCAGCAGTAAATAGCCCTCTGAAAGCTTTATTTAGTGGTGAATCATCGATAAGGAGAATGTAGTATTCTGTAGTTTTTGACAAACAATTTCTAGTCTGCCATTAACAGTATGTAGACTTCTACAAGCAGTAAATAGCCCTCTGAAAGCTTTATTTAGTGGTGAATCATCGATAAGGAGAATGTAGTCTTCTGTAGTTCTTGACAAACAATTTCTAGTCTGCCATTAACAGTATGTAGACTTCTACCAGCAGTAAATAGCCCTCTGAAAGCTTTATTTAGTGGTGAATCATCGATAAGGAGAATGTAGTCTTCTGTAGTTTTTAACAAACAATTTCTAGTCTGCCATGAACAGTATGTAGACTTCTACCAGCAGTAAATAGCCCTCTGAAAGCTTTATTTAGTGGTGAATCATCGATAAGGAGAATGTAGTCTTCTGTAGTTTTTGACAAACAATTTCTAGTCTACTATTAACAGTATGTAGACTTCTACCAGCAGTAAATAGCCCTCTGAAAGCTTTATTTAGTGGTGAATCATCGATAAGGAGAATGTAGTCTTCTGTAGTTTTTAACAAACAATTTCTAGTCTGCCATGAACAGTATGTAGACTTCTACCAGCAGTAAATAGCCCTCTGAAAGCTTTATTTAGTGGTGAATCATCGATAAGGAGAATGTAGTCTTCTGTAGTTTTTGACAAACAATTTCTAGTCTACTATTAACAGTATGTAGACTTCTACCAGCAGTAAATAGCCCTCTGAAAGCTTTATTTAGTGGTGAATCATCGATAAGGAGAATGTAGTCTTCTGTAGTTTTTAACAAACAATTTCTAGTCTGCCATGAACAGTATGTAGACTTCTACCAGCAGTAAATAGCCCTCTGAAAGCTTTATTTAGTGGTAAATCATCGATAAGGAGAATGTAGTCTTCTGTAGTTTTTGACAAACAATTTCTAGTCTACTATTAACAGTATGTAGACTTCTACCAGCAGCAAATAGCACTCTGAAAGCTTTATTTAGTGGTGAATCATCGATAAGGAGAATGTAGCCTTCTGTAGTTTTTGACAAACAATTTCTAGTCTGCCATGAACAGTATGTAGACTTCTACAAGCAGTAAAAACCCCTCTGAAAGCTTTATTTAGTGGTGAATCATCGATAAGGAGAATGTAGTCTTCTGTAGTTTTTGACAAACAATTTATAGTCTTCTATTAACAGTATCTAGATTTCTACCTGCAGTAAATAGCCCTCTGAAAGCTTTATTTAGTGGTGAATCATCCACAAGGAGAATGTAGTCTTCTACAGTTTTTGACAAACAATTTCTAGTCTGTCATGAACAGTATGTAGACTTCTACCAGCAGTAAATAGCCCTCTGAAAGCTTTAGTTAGTGGTGAATCATCGATAAGGAGAATGTAGTCTTCTGTAGTTTTTGACAAACAATTTATAGTCTTCTATTAACAGTATCTAGATTTCTACCTGCAGTAAATAGCCCTCTGAAAGCTTTATTTAGTGGTGAATCATCCACAAGGAGAATGTAGTCTTCTACAGTTTTTGACAAACAATTTCTAGTCTGTCATGAACAGTATGTAGACTTCTACCAGCAGTAAATAGCCCTCTGAAAGCTTTAGTTAGTGGTGAATCATCGATAAGGAGAATGTAGTCTTCTGTAGTTTTTAACAAACAATTTCTAATCTGCCATGAACAGTATGTAGACTTCTACCAGCAGTAAATAGCCCTCTGAAAGCTTTATTTAGTGGTAAATCATCGATAAGGAGAATGTAGTCTTCTGTAGTTTTTGACAAACAATTTCTAGTCTACTATTAACAGTATGTAGACTTCTACCATCAGTAAATAGCCCTCTGAAAGCTTTATTTAGTGGTGAATCATCGATAAGGAGAATGTAGTCTTCTGTAGTTTTTGACAAACAACTTCTAGTCTGCCATTAACAGTATGTAGACTTCTACCAGCAGTAAATAGCCCTCTGAAAGCTTTATTTAGTGGTGAATCATCGATAAGGAGAATGTAGTCTTCTGTAGTTTTTGACAAAGAATTTCTAGTCTACTATTAACAGCATGTAGACTTCTACCAGTAGTAAATAGCCCTCTGAAAGCTTTATTTAGTGGTGAATCATCGATAAGGAGAATGTAGTCTTCTGTAGTTTTTGACAAACAATTTCTAGTCTTCTATTAACAGTATCTAGATTTCTACCAGCAGTAAATAGCCCTCTGAAAGCTTTATTTAGTGGTGAATCATCGATAAGGAGAATGTAGTCTTCTGTAGTTTTTGACAAACAACTTCTAGTCTGCCATTAACAGTATGTAGACTTCTACCAGCAGTAAATAGCCCTCTGAAAGCTTTATTTAGTGGTGAATCATCGATAAGGAGAATGTAGTCTTCTGTAGTTTTTGACAAAGAATTTCTAGTCTACTATTAACAGCATGTAGACTTCTACCAGTAGTAAATAGCCCTCTGAAAGCTTTATTTAGTGGTGAATCATCGATAAGGAGAATGTAGTCTTCTGTAGTTTTTGACAAACAATTTCTAGTCTTCTATTAACAGTATCTAGATTTCTACCAGCAGTAAATAGCCCTCTGAAAGCTTTATTTAGTGGTGAATCATCGATAAGGAGAATGTAGTCTTCTGTAGTTTTTGACAAACAATTTCTAGTCTTCTATTAACAGTATCTAGATTTCTACCAGCAGTAAATAGCCCTCTGAAAGCTTTATTTAGTGGTGAATCATCGATAAGGAGAATGTAGTCTTCTGTAGTTTTTGACAAACAATTTCTAGTCTACTATTAACAGTATGTAGACTTCTACCAGCAGTAAATAGCCCTATGAAAGCTTTATTTAGTGGTGAATCAGCGATAAGGAGAATGTAGTCTTCTGTAGTTTTTGACAAACAATTTCTAGTCTGCCATTAACAGTATGTAGACTTCTACCAGCAGTAAATAGCCCTCTGAAAGCTTTATTTAGTGGTGAATCATCGATAAGGAGAATGTAGTCTTCTGTAGTTTTTGACAAACAATTTCTAGTTTGCCATTAACAGTATTTAGTCTTCTACAAGTAGTAAGTAGCCCTCTGAAAACAAGCTCCATCTTTGATAAATCTTCTATTTGCAATATCTAAACTTTTGGCAGCAATCTCTTATCTTTGGCAAAATTTTCTAGTCTTTTATTTGCAGTATTTAGTTTTCTACCAGCCTTGAAAAGTCTTCTTCAAGCTGTTATCATCATCATTATCATGACAACCCTTCGTAAGCCTCCAAGATCCTCTTCCATTCCGACCTATTACGCATTCTATTACGATAGTTAGTTATGCCTAGAGTACTGATATCTTCCTCCACCTGGTCCAGATGTCACCAGATATCTCAGCCTGGACCGTTGGGTCTTTTTCCGGTTGGTATTTGTTTTAATATCTTTCTTGGGGTCTCTTCATTCTTACAACATGTCGTAACTAACTCCAAGTCTTCTGCAAACTTTATCTTTGATTAATCTTCTGTATGAAATATATCTTCCATTTGCAATGTCTAAACTTTTGGCAACAATCTTTAGTCTTTGGTAAACAATTTCTAATATTCCAGTAACAGCATCTAGTCTTCTATCAGTATTAAATAGCCTTCTGCAAACTCTGTCTCGTGATAAATCTTCTTTAAGGAGGGTGTAGTTTTTCATTTGCAGTATCTAAGCTTCATTTTTCATCAAATGAACTATAATAAGCAAAAATAAAAGTAAGATCTTACATCACAAAAAATTTTGGATGCATCCAATCAAAACCTGGGGCTTTACCTAATTTAACATCTTTCAGGGTATCTCTTAGCTCATTTATTATAAATTCTTTTGAAAACTATGAACTAGTAGGTGCATTTGCCTGTGATTTTTTAACGTGACATTATTCACCAAATTAATCAGAAGACACCAAACTCCTCTGCTTGAATTTTTAAAAATCCAGTGATTCGATTTGATTTCAACATTTTGAAGTAACTCATCGGGTATTGTTGAGCCCCAGAGTCCATGCAGGCTTGATATAGCTGTACACATTCAATATTCCATCCGGAAATACAAGTATTCCTTCCTGTATCTTCTAGGGATTTTGTTCTGGGCTGTTGTTATAACTATTTTCACGAATCTATTGTATTATTTTGTTTTGTTCGATTAATAATTAAGTATTTATGCAAATCAATTTTTACAAATTAATTATACAAACAATAAATCACACAATAGTATATTAAAAAACAAGTTTCGTAAGACACGTTTGAATGAGTGAAACGTGTTTTTTATACTATTTTTTGGAATTCGCGGTTTATCCTTTTTTTCTTCTCAAAAATAAAATAAATTTTGACAATGTAGGGAAGTACATAGGTATGTAGCATTTGAATTGACAATTAGAACCTGTCAAAACACAAAATGTATTTACCTGAGAAAAATGTTTCATGTACACCTCCCAAAATAAGAGAAATTGCTCAGAGTTCAATGTCCTCATCATTGTGGACCTTGTATTCGATGTTAAGAACGTGTTTAAACATCCATAGACAAACTTGTCACATTGACAACTAGAAAAATTAATGACGCAATGTGACCAACTTGAACTGGTTCCATAAAATGTTACTAAAATCCCATTACAACATCGGATGCTGTAAGGACTTTCCAAGAATTTCTTACAGCACCCGTTTGAGTTCTGTTATAGCTACAAATACTTCTACTATTATATTTTTAAATTAAAGAACATGAATCTCAGAGAAAAAAATAAATTGTAGGGTCATGGAGACATCTATTAACTAAATTTTTAAATTTACGAACTAAACATAAAAACGAGCCTAAATAAATACGTCTGTGCAAGAAAGAGGTAACTCTTTTAGAAGAGTGTTATCGTAGACAAAGCTTAAACGCGTTAATTTTACGAGTGTCTTTTAAGATTGATTTTTAATCGCGATGGTTATAAAAATTAAAGAGTTCGATAAAAGGAAATATGTTCACTTATCTTATTTCTTTCCGGAGATGTGACATGTCAGTTAAAAATGGCTGGCTGACCTTGACCTTGAGGGATGGGTATTCTTCGGTGTTAGAAATTTAGTTCTTGGGTCCTTCGGGAACAGGATGGAAGATTGGACTCGAACTCAGGTATGGTTTCGATTTCTTCGAAGATAATTCTTCTTGTTTACTTCTAAGTTTAGATTTAGGTTAGAAAATTTAAGGTTAATTTGACGTAAATTCGACAACACTTGCCTCTAGCCAAATTTGAACTCCCTCCGGTGTCAATTTGCGCGGCCTTATATACCCTTTTTGGACACAGGCTTCTTGGATATCCGAATTTGATCGTCTCAATTTGACTCCGAGCTCTCCGATTGGTTGATTAAGTGGCGGGAATTATAAATTACACAGGTTAGCCAAAATAATTACTTTTTTAAAGAAAATAACTGTCAATTTTGAAAACATTCGAAATTATTAATAAACTTCAAATTTGATTAAGATTCCGTAATTTTGTAGCTAATTTTTCGTTTTTTAAGATAAACGCGCTTTCGGGTGTCAATTTCCTTTGAAAAAGTCATAATTTGATGTTGACGTTTGAAAATGCAAAATTGGAATTTAAATATATAAAATGATACAGAAATGGATGAAATTGCGCCCTATGGGTTAAATCGATACAATTTATCGATCTTGCGTGTTTTTAGAATCTAAAATCGTCTGAAAAGTTGCTAAAATCAGTACCTGTCAAAAATGTAAATGACAAGGTCAAATTTTTTTTTGCACATAGCCCTAATTTTTCTTAAATCTAAACGAAAATCATAACAAAACGTAACTAATTAAAGTTGGCGAATCCACAGATTCTTTGTTATAAATAAAATCAATAGAACCAAAAAAAAAAATCAATCAATATCTTCTGCAACCCAACTTACACGAGCGTTTATTTTGGGTTGCCTAGATTTGTTGACACTTAATTTTTGGCATTTTTGTCGTTAGGTGTCGTTCCAGTTCCACTGTTTGCATTGTTTTGTTTTCCTATTTGCCCCGGGATCACGTGTATTTGTTTGCGAGTGTGAAGGCCAAGCTGACGTTTCGTACCCTGACGTCAATTTATAGTCCTCCGAGCTCGAAATCGCGTAAACGTTCGGTAAAAATTCTCGTCGAGCGAATACGGGGCCCCCCGACAGTTTCACTTTGTCATCATCAAGTAGTGTGCTCTGGTCAACGACGTTCATCAGATATTTGCCAACCAATAATATTATTAATATTAATATAGCGTGCAGTGACTATGACATATTAATATTTTCCTGGTGATGTGATCTAAAACTAAATCAGTACGAAATAAAAACAAGTGAAAAATTTGATTGTTTTGTTTCGTTTCGCTTTTTTTTATTTTTTGGAGTGATTCATTTTTTTATTTCGCGATTCTTATTGAATATATTCATGTGACCTTTTCGGAATTTATATTTGTGTTTATGTGTGTGTGTGCACGCGTTATTTTTCAACGAGAGGAGGATAAATAAATTATGTTAGAGAAAGAAAAAACGATTTTTAGAAAGGCGATTTAAATAGCACGTGTATTTTCTGGATTTGTTTGTTGTTTTCATTTTTTTTACATATTAATTTTTGGATTTCTTTTCTAAATAATATTTCGCTTGGAAATTTATTGAGTCATGTTCGCGGTCGAAGTCTTGGGACTTGTAAACGTTTATTTATTATCGTGGAACCGATAAACCGTTTTACTTTTGGTTTTTTCAAGGTCCAAAGATCGCTGGCCACCATTTTTTGTTACGCTTACGTTTCATAAAAGTGTTGGTAAGTTTTTTTTTTTAGCAAAAATTGTTTTCTAATTTTTTTTATAACGTTGTTTACGTATCATTGCGAAATGATCTATTATGTAGTACATTGAATAAACGAAATCGATTTTAATATAACTACTATGTTGTTATCGCGTGTTTCTACTCGTTTATTATTTTTTAGGTCAGTTGTAAACAACTAATTTATTTTTGTACTCAAAATAAAATTTTCAGAGTGATTTAAATAGAATGTAATTGACTGTTTGTTAAAGAAATATTTTTAAGAATTTCAAAGAAACTTCAAAATAGAAAACGTAAAACCATCAAAACATTTCATCATCCAAAAACATTTGTTTATGTTATTTTAATTCAAAATAATCATCAAATGATTATCTTTTATCTCACTTATACTATTTTATTATTACTATTTTGATTAAGAAATGTCATTTGTCAAAATGTTATACGTGTGAAGTTAGTCGCTATAGACTTGACACTTTTCTGCACTCTCCTCAATGTGCTATAACATCTTTCAACGGAACAACTAGTTAGTTTTAGAACTGTATTTTGATATTATGAGCAACAACTAAATTGGATTACGATGCTGAGAAATACAACTGATGAGTTATCATTCTTGCTATTCATTCACAAATAGGCCCCCTTCACATTTAAAATCAGTCTCTCCAGTTGCTACATCATCAAAGTCTATATATTGGTTATTTCTTCTCTTCCTGGTTGTCTTGTTGTTGCTATTAAGAATAAGACGACGATGATAAGTTCGTTAAGTGTAAATTGCTGAAATTTCTGCCAAATTCTGCCTCCATGTTAAAAGTTGGTGAAATAAGAAATGGGTGAAGACATCGATGAGAGGTTATAATGGGGAGAAGATCGTACATTGGGAACTGGATGGTCGGCGATAAGTCCATTACTCAGATTAAAAAAGTTTTACACAATTGGACTGCGTTATACATCACTTGACTAAGCGACGTTTTATCGTTTTTAGAGATTCTCATGCTGTCTGGTAGGTAAAGGTGTAACTTATTCAAACTTTTAATTTTGACATATTTGTCAACTTCATAAAAAATCCTTCAAAATGAGTCCAAACTCGACATATTTAACTTTAATATTAATGAAAGTACAATCACTTCCGGTTTGAAACGTCAATTTTGACATATTTGTCATCTTCATTAAAAAACCTTTAAAATGAGTCCAAACATGACGCGCTTATCTCAAAAAACAAAAAAGTTAGAATAAAAAACATTAAACTCTAAGTAAGCAACATGAAGATAGCAATTTAATTTTTAAATATTAATACCAACCTTAATTTTTTTATTTTTTTTGTATTACATTTTTGTTTTTGCGACAAATATTAAAACGTTTTATAAAAATTAAGAATCTCAAAATGACATTGACATTTCAAACCGGAAGTTGCTTATATCTCGAGTAATATTGGAATTAAACGTATCTTGTTTGGGCTCATTTTAAAGGATTTTTCACGACGATTACAAATATGTCAAAATTGACGTTGACATTCTTAACCGGAAGTTGACCATAACTTCATTAATATTGAAGATAAATATGTCGTGTTTGTACTCATTTTAAAGGATTTTTAATAAACATTACAAATATGTCAAAATTGAGGTTGACATTTTAAACCTGAAGTTAGTTATCATATAATACACAAATGGACAACTTCATGGTGTTCTTTTATGATGTATTCTTTATTAAAATACCTTTAAAATGAGTCCAAAGATGACGCACTTATCTCAAAAAACAAAAACGTTTGAATAAAATGCATTAAACCCTAATTTAATTTTTAAATATTAATACCAACCTTAATTTTTTATTTTTTTTGTATTACATTTTCGTTTTTGCGACAAATATTAAAACATTTTATAAAAATTAAGAATATGTCAAAATGACATTGACATTTCAAACCGGAAGTTGCTTATATCTCGAGTAATATTGGAATTAAATGTATCTTGCTTGTACTCATTTTAAAGGATTTTTAATGAAGATTACAAATATGTCAAAATTGAGGTTGACATTTTAAACCTGTAGTTAATTATCATATAATAGAAGTTTTATAATTGAAGTTAATCTAGATTAGTCACTTTTCCGCACTTTCTTTTTATTTTTAACGTGCTTTTTTGGGTCATTACACATTGATTTAAAAAAAAAACGCCGATTTTTAAGCCACATGATGATTCTTGAATTTTTCCCAAGTTTCTTAATATTTCTTTTGTTAACTTGTAACACTTCGTCCTTAATTTCATTTTACAACTTTTTAAACTTTAATTTTGTAAATTAGTAATTAATAATCTGATTTCGAGTTTGATATGTGAACTTTTTTAACAAAACAAAAAGAAATATTAAAAATCTTGTTTGTAAAATGGATAAGATGAGAGATGTTAATCAATTTGTAGAATCTCTGAAGATGGCCAAGGGCCGAAACTGGTTAGAGTTATATTCTATGTAAAATAAAAATCAGTTTAAAAGTACAAAATCAAACTCTAGATTTGTCGCTTAGTCAAGTGATGCAAACAGCCAATTATATTCCCTCATATTCAAAAAATCATAATAAATCAGAGCTTTCATAAATCGTTATGAAATTATCAACACTTGTAGTACAAATTATAAGCTTTTCAATGAAAGAAACAGACTTTGAAAATATCTTTTACTTTTTGAGATATAAATTTTTTAACATTTTCTCATTTTTCAGTTTACACAGTTATATTCACTCATATTCAAAAAATCATAATAAATCGGAGCTTTCATAAATCGCTATGAAATTATCAACATTTGTAGTAGAAATTATAAGCTTTTCAATGAAAGACACGGTTTATCAAAAAAAAAAGTAATTTTTGAGATATTAATGTTTATACATCGGTTTATACAATTATATTCCTTTATCTTCAAAAATTCATAATAAATCGGAGCTTTCATAAATCGCCATGAAATTATCAGCATTTGTAGTACAAATTATAAGCTTTCCAATGAAAGAAACAGATTTTGAAAATATCTTTTACTTTTTGAGATATAAATTTTTTAACTTTTTCTCATTTTTCAGTTTACACAGTTAATTCACTCATATTCAAAAAATCATAATAAATCAGAGCTTTCATAAATCGTTATGAAATTATCAACATCTGAAGTACAAATTATAAGCTTTCTAATGAAAGAAATAGATTTTGAAAATACCTTTTAGATTTTGAGATATAAATTTTTTAACATTTTCTCATTTTTCAGTTTACACAGTTATATTCATTCATCTTCAAAAAATCATAAGAAATCAGAGCTTTCATAAATCGTTATGAAATTATCAACATTTGTAGTAGAAATTATAAGCTTTTCAATGAAAGAAACTGTTTAAAAAAAAAAAAAAAGAATTTTTGAGATATTAATGTTTATACATCAGTTTATACAATTATATTTCTTAATTTTCAAAAATTCATAATAAATCGGAGCTTTCATAAATCGCCATGAAATTACCAACATTTGAAGTACAAATTATAAGCTTTTCAATGAAAGAAACAGATTTTGAAAATATCTTTTAGTTTTTGAGATATAAATTTTTTTACATTTTCTTATTTTTCAGTTTACACAGTTATATTCACTCATATTCAAAAAATCATAATAAATCGGAGCTTTCATAAATCATTATGAAATTATCAACATTTGTAGTAGAAATTATAAGCTTTTCAATGAAACGGTTTATATAAAAAAAGAGTAATTTTTGAGATATTAATGTTTATACATCGGTTTATACAATTATATTCCTTTATCTTCAAAAAATCATAATAAATCGGAGCTTTCATAAATCGCCATGAAATTATCAACATTTGTAGTACAAATTATAAGCTTTCTAATGAAAGAAATAGATTTTGAAAATATCTTTTAGTTTTTGAGATATAAATTTTTTAACATTTTCTCATTTTTCAGTTGACACAGTTATATTCACTCATCTTCAAAAAATCATAATAAATCAGAGCTTTCATAAATCGGTATGAAATTATCAACACTTGTAGTAGAAATTATAAGCTTTTCAATGAAAGAAACGGTTTATCAAAAAAAAAAGTAATTTTTGAGATATTACTGTTTATACATCGGTTTATACAATTATATTCCTTCATCTTCAAAAAATCATAATAAATCGGAGCTTTCATAAATCGCCATGAAATTATCAACATTTGTAGTACAAATTGTAAGCTTTCCAATGAAAGAAACAGGTTTTGAAAATATCGTTTAGTTTTTGAGATATAAATTTTTTTACATTTTCTCATTTTTCAGTTTACAGTTATATTCACTCATCTTCAAAAAATCATAATAAATCGGAGCTTTCATAAATCGTTATGAAATTATCAACACTTGTAGTAGAAATTATAAGCTTTTCAATGAAAGAAACGGTTTTTCAAAAAAAGGAGTAATTTTTGAGATATTAATGTTTATACATCGGTTTATACAATTATATTCCTTAATTTTCAAAAATTCATAATAAATCGGAGCTTTCATAAATCGCCATGAAATTATCAACATTTGTAGTACAAATTATAAGCTTTCCAATGAAAGAAACAGATTTTGCAAATATCTTTTAGTTTTTGAGATATAATTTTTTTAACATTTTCTCATTTTTCAGTTTACACAGTTATATACACTCATATTCAAAAAATCATAATAAATCAGAGCTTTCATAAATCGTTATGAAATTATCAAGATTTGTAGTAGAAACTATAAGCTTTTCAATGAAAGAAACGGTTTTTCAAAAAAAAGAGTAATTTTTGAGATATTAATGTTTATACATCGGTTTATACAATTATATTCCTTCATCTTCAAAAAATCATAATAAATCGGAGCTTTCATAAATCGCCATGAAATTATCAACATTTGTAGTACAAATTATAAGCTTTCTAATGAAAGAAATAGATTTTGAAAATATTTTTTAGTTTTTGAGATATAAATATTTTTACATTTTCTCATTTTTCAGTTTACACAATTATGTGCACTCATATTCAAAAAATCATAATAAATCAGAGCTTTCATAAATCGTTATGAAATTTTCAACATTTGTAGTAGAAATTATAAGCTTTTCAATGAAAGAAACAGTTTTTCAAAAAAAAGAATAATTTTTGAGATATTAATGTTTATACATCGGTTTATACAATTATATTCCTTAATGTTCAAAAATTCATAATAAATCGGAGCTTTCATAAATCACCATGAAATTATCAACATTTGTAGTACAACTTATAACCTTTCCAATTAATGAAACAGATTTTGAAAATATCTTTTACTTTTTGAGATATAAATTTTTTTACTTTTTCTCATTTTTCAGTTTACACAGTTAATTCACTCATATTCAAAAAATCATAATAAATCGGAGCTTTCATAAATCGTTATGAAATTATCAACACTTGTAGTAGAAATTATCAGCTTTTCAATGAAAGAAACGGTTTTTCAAAAAAAAGAGTAATTTTTGAGATATTAATGTTTATACATCGGTTTACACAATTATATTCCTTAATTTTCAAAAAATCATAATAAATCGGAGCTTTCATAAATCGTCATGAAATTATCAACATTTGTAGTACAAATTATAAGCTTTCCAATGAAAGAAACAGATTTTGAAAATATCTTTTAGTTTTTGAGATATAAATTTTTTAACTTTTTCTCATTTTTCAGTTTACACAGTTATATTCACTCATCTTTAAAAAATCATAATTAATCGGAGCTTTTATAAATCGTTATGAAATTATCAACACTTGTAGTAGAAATTATAAGCTTTTTAATGAAAGAAACGGTTTTTCAAAAAAAAGAGTAATTTTTGAGATAGTAATGTTTATACATCGGTTTACACAATTATATTCCTTTATTTTCAAAAAATCATAATAAATCGGAGCTTTCATAAATCGCCATGAAATTATCAACATTTGTAGTACAAATTATAAGCTTTCCAGTGAAAGAAACAGATTTTAAAAATATCTTTTAGTTTTTGAGATATAAATTTTTTAACATTTTCTCGTCTTTCAGTTTACACAGTTATATTCACTCATATTCAAAAAATCATAATAAATCAGAGCTATCATAAATCGTTATGAAATTATCAACACTTGTAGTAGAAATTATAAGCTTTTCAATGAAAGAAATGGTTTATCAAAAAAAAAAAAGTAATTTTTGAGATATTAGTGTTTATACAATTATATTCACTCATATTCAAAAAATCATAATTAATCGGAGCTTTCATAAATCGTTATGAAATTATGAACACTTGTAGTAGATATTATAAGCTTTTCAATGAAAGAAACGGTTTTTCAAAAAAAAGATTAATTTTTGAGATATTAATGTTTATACTTCGGTTTATACAATTATATTCCTTAATTTTCAAAAAATCATAATAAATCGGAGCTTTCATAAATCGCCATGAAATTATCAACATTTGTAGTACAAATTATAAGCTTTCCAACGAAAGAAACAGATTTTGAAAATATCTTTTAGTTTTTGAGATATAAATTTTTTAACATTTTCTCATCTTTCAGTTTACACAGTTATATTCACTCATATTCAAAAAATCATAATAAATCGGAGTTTTCATAAATCGTTATGAAATTATCAATATTTGTAGTAGAAATTATAAGCTTTTCAATGAAAGAAACGGTTTTTCAAAAAAAAGAGTAATTTTTGAGATATTTATGTTTATACATCGGTTTACACAATTATATTCCTTTATCTTCAAAAAATCATAATAAATCGGAGCTTTCATAAATCGCCATGAAATTATCAACATTTGTAGTACAAATTATAAGCTTTTCAATGAAAGAAACAGATTTTGAAAATATCTTTTACTTTTTGAGATATAAATTTTTTAACATTTTCTCATTTTTCAGTATACACAGTTATATTCACTCATATTCAAAAAATCATAATAAATCAGAGCTTTTATAAATCGTTATGAAATTATCAACATTTGTAGTAGAAATTATAAGCTTTTCAATGAAAGAAACGGTTTTTCAAAAAAAAGAGTAATTTTTGAGATATTAATGTTTATACATCGGTTTATACAATTATATTCCTTAATCTTCAAAAAATCATAATAAATCGTAGCTTTCATAAATCGTTATGAAATTATCAGCATTTGTACTACAAATTATAAGCTTTTCAATGAAACAAGCAGCTTTACAAAAAAAGATTTAGTTTTTAAGATATTAATTTTTTAGACAATTAATACAAACAACTTTTTAATCAAAAATTACCTCAACCTCACGCGACTCATTGTGTAACTAACCTTAATTAAAACCATATTCAATTAAATTTTAATCATTTTTTCTTATTAATTAATTAATCAATTACCCGCGAAATTAATTAACTTCTCCTTTCTTTTTAAGATAAACAATTCCTTTCAAATAATGGCTGATTACAACGAGGATTTCTTCTTTGATCCCGGAATTGCGATTAAACAAGAACCCGTAAACGAAAACGTTACCATTTCTGCGAGCGTCCCAATCCCCGGACGTCGCCAAATGGACTTATCCGACCTCCAAGACGTCCAATATCCATTCGAAGCGACTCAATCCCCATCATATCAAGACATTTCCCAATTACAAACTCAGTGTGAACCGATTTTGGGGGCAAACACAATGTGGGGCTCCCGAGACATCGTCGAACCGATTACCAAACAAGAATGCATGAATTTAGACGATTATGAAATCTTTAACGTCGATAAATCCGATTTGATTCAAGACGCGAGTTTGGTCGAGATGAACGCAAACGATGATTTTTTAGATTTAAATTTTGATGATTTAATTTTACCAGATGAAACTCTAAATGGGTTGATTCTCCAACAATCAACGCCTCCAGTACCTAATAGATATGTTTCTCCTATACAAAACGTTGTTAATAATAATTTTTCTAACAATACGAGTTTGTTGGCGAGTTCTTGTCCTTCTGGAGGGATGGGTTATTATCGAGACGCGATGGAATTTACCAATACAAATAATACTAATTTTAATCAATTTAATAAATCTTCTTATATAAATTTGAATTTGAATCAAAATTTAAATCAAAATAACCGATTATTACCGAATTCTTCGAATCCTCCAAGCCCTGCTGGGACTTTATCCCCCAAAAAAAGCGCGTTACACGATTTATTAATGAAACCATCTCAACCCGAATCTCCAGTATTAGGAAAATTAACCCCCACGAAATCAACAAGCCCCACAATAAGCGGGATCAACCCCTCGATTGTTGCAAGGATGGGGAAACCGTATAACTCGAGATTATCAACTTCCGCACCGACGAATTCAGCGATGGATTTTATTTGGCAAAGGAGGGAGCCGAGGAAACATTTGTTATCAACGAGTTCGATGGCGGAAGCTGGGAGTACTTCTTCGTTATCAACTGGGGGGGTTTTGAGCCCTGAAGCGCACGATTTTTCGCATGATGAGCAAGAATTCGAAGAAGATAGCGATCATTACGAGGATTTTTCATCAGATGATGGTAATAAAATAATTTTCGTACTCAATATGTTAAAAGATTAAATCGTTTTAGATGTATTGTGATAATTATTGTTATCCTTGAACCTATCTCGCTAAAAGAATCACTTTATCACTAATAAAAAAAAAATATTTTCTAAAATCATAGAGATTAACGATATCTATTTATCTTACAATACAAATTAGATAAGGAAAAAATAAATATTAATTTTTATCATTATTTATTTAATTTATTTAATTTATTAATTCGTTAAATTAAGGTGATTCTGATGACGATGAAGATCACGCTTCGAGACAATCGAAAAAAGAACGTTTCTTTTGGCAGTATAAC
This sequence comes from Onthophagus taurus, assembly GCF_036711975.1. Taxonomy (NCBI): domain Eukaryota; kingdom Metazoa; phylum Arthropoda; class Insecta; order Coleoptera; family Scarabaeidae; genus Onthophagus; species Onthophagus taurus. The sequence goes on along the minus strand of NC_091975.1, from coordinate 10,727,559 downwards.
GTCCAAGCGAAAGGCCCAAAGGGTCAACGTCTCGTCATGAAAACAAAAATGGAAAATCCGCACGTTTTGCATGAAATAACCGACCCGGTTTTTAGCACGGAATGCGCGGTTCGCGGAATTAAGCACAGCGGGAAAGCTCGAAAAGGCGATGGGAATGATTTGACGCCGAATCCTAGGAAGTTGTTTAGTATTGGGAAAGAGTTGGATAAACTTGGTAGGATTATTAACGATATGACGCCGGTTAGCGAGTTGCCGTTTAATGTTCGGCCGAAATCGCGGAAAGAGAAGAATAAATTGGCGTCGAGGGCGTGTCGGTTAAAGAAGAAGGCGCAACACGAAGCTAATAAGGTTAAGTTGCACGGATTGGAGAGTGAACATAGTAATTGATTAAGTTAATTTTTTTTTGATATCTTCTAATTCATTTTTGTTCTGTAGAAAAATTAATGAGTAGTATTTGTCAACTTAAACAACTCGTTGGGGCGAAATTGCAAAGTAATTCGTTGGAGGCGCAAGAACAGATTAATAGTAACATAGAAAAGGTTTTAAAATCAACGTCAAGTGAGTTAATTTTTGATTATAAACTTCCTCTATTCCTTTCCTTCACTCACTTAATGATACTTATAGATTAGATTATATTTGGAAATACCAGAAAATGTTAAACTCAAAAAAGATAAAGTTGATTAATTTTTTCATAAGAAATAAAGTAATTTTGGAAAAGTGGATTTTTTTCACACTTTTCTTTATTTTGTTTGAAAATTGCAGATTATTTAAAAAAAAAACGATTTTTTCATGAATAGCCAAGCCATTACTAAGGTAGCAATTGTATCCAGATAATAATCCAAATAATCTACACTTCTGTCAACAGTATTACCAATGTTTACTTTCCCATTTTCAATTTCTTTTTTTGTTTTGCGAGCTGCCTCATCTACCAGCTAGATACAGCTTTTTATCATTAGCAAATACTCTACAACAAGCAGTATCTACTCTTTTATTTGGAATATCCAAATAATTCCAATTATATTAGTTAGACTTTTGTCAGCAGCTTTTATTACCAGTATATATTTTTATGAGTCTATAGCTGTACTGACGGTAATTATTCTTACTTAATACTTATTTTATTCCTAATATCTATGTAAACTCTAATTTTACTGTTTTGTTGATCTTCTTGTAGTCGTGCCTGTAGATGCCTATTTAGGCGAAACACTTGTAGCACCGATACTAAAAAACATTTAAAATAAAACATCGTTTAAGCTGTAATACAGATTTTTGATTAACATTTAAAACTGAAACGATGAAACTGGAACAAACCTTAGCTTTATTTATTACCAGTGTTTACGTATATATTAGCATTATCTACATAACTCTTATATAGACTATTATCTAATTATCTAAACTTCTACCAGCAGTATGTAGTCTTGTGCAAGTAGTAGTTTAGTACCTAGTTTTCTATTACTATTTTTAAATTATCATCTTTTTGACACTTTCAAGTTATGCGAAAATATTAGTTTTAACTCAATACATTTTTACTCAATATTTTTTTAATCCAACCCAACGATTATTTTATACAGCGTTTAAAAGAGAAAGCTTTGAGCTTTAATTTAGAATAAGTCTCATTCCTTAATTTCAATAAATATGGCTTCCAGGAATTTTTAAATTAGCATGTTTTTTGGCACTTTTAGGTTATACGAAAATGTAAGTTTTATTTCAACATTTTTTTTCTCTATATTTTTCCAATCCAACCCAACCATTATTATACATCATTTTAAAGAGAAAGCTTTGAGCTTTAATTTAAAATAAGTTTCATTCCTTAATTTCAATAAATACGGCTTCCAGGAATTTTTAAATTAGTATCTTTTTTGACACTCTTAGGTTACACAAAAATGTAAGTTTTGTTTCAAAAATTTTTTTTTTAATATTTTTCCAATCCAACCCATCAATTATTATACACCATTTTAAAGAGAAAGCTTTGAGCTTTAATTTAGAATAAGTTTCATTCCTTAATTTCAATAAATACGGCTTCCAGGAATTTTTAAATTAGCATCTTTTTTGACACTTTTAGGTTATATGAAAATGTAAGTTTTGTTTCAACATTATTTTTCTTAATATTTTTCCAATCCAACTCATCAATTATTATACACCATTTTAAAGAGAAAGCTTTGAGCTTTAATTTAGAATAAGTTTCATTCCTTAATTTCAATAAACACGGCTTCCAGGAATTTTTAAATTAGCATCTTTTTTGACACTTTTAGGTTATACGAAAATGTAAGTTTTGTTTCAAAATTTTTTTTCTTAATATTTTTCCAATCCAACCCTTCAATTATTATACACCATTTTAAAGAGAAAGCTTTGAGCTTTAATTTAGAATAAGTTTCGTTCCTTAATTTCAATAAATACAGCTTCCAGGAATTTTTAAATTAACATCTTTTTTGACACTTTTAGGTTATACGAAAATTTAGGTATTTCAAATTTTTTTTTCTTAATATTTTTCCAATCCAACCCATCAATTATTATACACCATTTTAAAGAGAAAGCTTTGAGCTTTCATTTAAATAAGTTTCATTCCTTAATTTCAATAGATACGGCTTCCAGGAATTTTTAAATTAGCATCTTTTTTGAGACTTTTAGATTATACGAAAATGTAAGTTTTGTTTCAACATTTTTTTTCTCAATATTTTTCCAATCCAACCCATCAATTATTATATATCATTTTAAAGAGAAAGCTTTGAGCTTTAATTTAGAATAAGTTTCGTTCCTTAATTTCAATAAATACGGCTTTCAGGAATTTTTAAATTAGCATCTTTTTTGACACTCTTAGGTTATACGAAAATGTAAGTTTTGTTTCAACATTTTTTTTCTCTATATTATTCCAATCCAACCCTACAATTATTATACATCATTTTAAAGAGAAAACTTTGAGCTTTAATTTAAAATAAGTTTCATTCCTTAATTTCAATAAATACGGCTTCCAGGAATTTTTAAATTAGTATCTTTTTTGACACTCTTAGGTTACACAAAAATGTAAGTTTTGTTTCAAAAATTTTTTTTTTAATATTTTTCCAATCCAACCCATCAATTATTATACACCATTTTAAAGAGAAAGCTTTGAGCTTTAATTTAGAATAAGTTTCATTCCTTAATTTCAATAAATACGGCTTCCAGGAATTTTTAAATTAGCATCTTTTTTGACACTTTTAGGTTATATGAAAATGTAAGTTTTGTTTCAACATTATTTTTCTTAATATTTTTCCAATCCAACTCATCAATTATTATACACCATTTTAAAGAGAAAGCTTTGAGCTTTAATTTAGAATAAGTTTCATTCCTTAATTTCAATAAACACGGCTTCCAGGAATTTTTAAATTAGCATCTTTTTTGACACTTTTAGGTTATACGAAAATGTAAGTTTTGTTTCAAAATTTTTTTTCTTAATATTTTTCCAATCCAACCCTTCAATTATTATACACCATTTTAAAGAGAAAGCTTTGAGCTTTAATTTAGAATAAGTTTCGTTCCTTAATTTCAATAAATACAGCTTCCAGGAATTTTTAAATTAACATCTTTTTTGACACTTTTAGGTTATACGAAAATTTAGGTATTTCAAATTTTTTTTTCTTAATATTTTTCCAATCCAACCCATCAATTATTATACACCATTTTAAAGAGAAAGCTTTGAGCTTTCATTTAAATAAGTTTCATTCCTTAATTTCAATAGATACGGCTTCCAGGAATTTTTAAATTAGCATCTTTTTTGAGACTTTTAGATTATACGAAAATGTAAGTTTTGTTTCAACATTTTTTTTCTCAATATTTTTCCAATCCAACCCATCAATTATTATATATCATTTTAAAGAGAAAGCTTTGAGCTTTAATTTAGAATAAGTTTCGTTCCTTAATTTCAATAAATACGGCTTTCAGGAATTTTTAAATTAGCATCTTTTTTGACACTCTTAGGTTATACGAAAATGTAAGTTTTGTTTCAACATTTTTTTTCTCTATATTATTCCAATCCAACCCTACAATTATTATACATCATTTTAAAGAGAAAACTTTGAGCTTTAATTTAAAACAAGTCTCATTCCTTAATTTCAATAAACGCGGCTTCCAGGAACTTTTAAATTGGTATCTTTTTGACACTATTAGGTTATACGAAAATGTAACTTTTGTTTCAACATTTTTTTTCTCAATATTTTTCCAATCCAACCCATCAATTATTATATATCATTTTAAAGAGAAAGCTTTGAGCTTTAATTTAGAATAAGTCTCATTTCTTAATTTCAATAAACACGGCTTCCAGGAACTTTTAAATTAGCATCTTTTTTGACACTTTTAGGTTATACGAAAATGTAAGTTTTATTTCAACATTTTTTTTCTCTATATTTTTTCAATCCAATCCATCAATTATTATACATCATTTTAAAGAGAAATCTTTGAGCTTTAATTTAGAATAAGTCTCATTCCTTAATTTCAATAAATACGGCTTCCAGGAATTTTTAAATTAGCATCTTTTTTGACAAGGTTATACGAAAATGTAATTTGTTTCAACATATTTTTTCTCTATATTTTTCCAATCCAACTCATCAATTATTATACATCATTTTAAAGAGCAAGCTTTGAGCTTTAATTTAGAATAAGTTTCATTCCTTAATTTCAATAAATACAGCTTCCAGGAATTTTTAAATTAGCATCTTTTTTGACACTCTTAGGTTATACGAAAATGTAACTTTTGTTTCAACATTTTTTTTTTCTATATTTTTCCAATCCAACCCATCAATTATTATACATCATTTTAAAGAGAAAGCTTTGAGCTTTAATTTAGGATAAGTTTCATTCCTTAATTTCAATAAACACAGCTTCCAGGAATTTTTAAATTAGCATCTTTTTTGACACTTTTAGGTTATACGAAAATGTAAGTTTTGTTTCAACATTTTTTTTCTCAATATTTTTCCGATCCAACCCAACAATTATTATACATCATTTTAAAGAGAAAGCTTTGAGCTTTAATTTAAAATAAGTTTCATTCCTTAATTTCAAAAAATACGGCTTTCAGGAATTTTTAAATTAGCATCTTTTTTGACACTCTTAGGTTATACGAAAATGTAAGTTTTGTTTCAAAATTTTTTTTCTCTATATTTTTCCAATCCAACCCAACAATTATTATACATCATTTTAAAGAGAAAGCTTTGAGCTTTAATTTAGAATAAGTCTCATTCCTTAATTTCAATAAACACGGCTTCCAGGAATTTTTAAATTAGCATCTTTTTTGACACTTTTAGGTTATACGAAAATGTAAGTTTTATTTCAAAATGTTTTTTCTCAATATTTTTCCAATCCAACCCATCAATTATTATACACCATTTTAAAGAGAAAGCTTTGAGCTTTAATTTAGAATAAGTTTCATTCCTTAATTTCAATAAACACGGCTTCCAGGAATTTTTAAATTACCATCTTTTTTGACACTTTTAGGTTATACGAAAATGTAAGTTTTGTTTCAACATTTTTTTTGTCAATATTTTTCCAATCCAACCCAACAATTATTATAGATCATTTTAAAGAGAAAGCTTTGAGCTTTAATTTAAAATAAGTTTCATTCCTTAATTTCAATAAATACAGCTTCCAGAAACTTTTAAATTAGCGTATAATGTTGTTGTTTTTAAGGAACAAGAATAGCTGGACACACAACCGATTATGTTAATAAAATCCTCGATCATGTAAAAGGTGGAGTACCAAATGGAGGTTTGGAAGAAATTTAAATGTTAAGATAAATAGAGATACGACCAAATTATTAAATCATTAAGTTATAAAGGAATCTCCATGCTATTTTAGGCATGTACCAAAAAGATTTAAAAACTTATTAATGCTTTAATTTTAACTTGTTAATCAATAATTACAATTCATTAAGAATTATAGTTTATTTTAGTTTTGTTTAGATACGATTTGTTTTAGTTATTTAAAATACTAATTTATTATTATGATAATATTATTGTAGAAGGAAAAGATTTTTTTTATATAAATACTTTGTTAAATTGTTTTTGTCGTTTTGAGGGTGATATTAATTAGGTTTAATTAATATGTAATTAGACTAGATTTGATTAAAATGGTTTTAATGAATCAAAAAGAAATGTAGTGCAAAAATAACCTAAAACTGAAGCCATTTCTTTATGAACCTTGAAAAGAAATAAGTAACATATTTATTTGTGCCATATTTTTGAGCAATTTCATTCAATATTTGCATTACATTTTACATTTTAAATAGATATTAAGTTAAATTTACGGTTATCATAATTTATTGATAAAAATAGTTCCTATTAGAAAATAAACTTATGAATCAAATCCACATTAATTTGGGCTTAAATTGAAAGGAAATTGTAAATAATCTGTTCAAATCTTGCCTTGAAAAAATAAAAACGCTGAAAAGTTTTTATCAATAAAATATCTAAAACTAAATTTAATGTTAATCGTATTTTACTTGGCAAATTTGATTAATAGGTTGAAATTGGGAGTGGGGCAGCTTTTTACCCATTTAAATCACAGAAAATATTATTTTATATACTAGAGTTGTGTTCAGTTTGTGATAAAGGTTAGGTTTAGAGCTTTTTCGTTTAAGGTTGAAATATGTTAATAAGTACATAGTTTTTTTGTTATTTTTATAAAAAAAGCTGTTTAAATTAACTTCTACATCCTTTTTTTAACAATAAATAAGTAAAGTTAGTTTTAATAAAACTATGTACAGGGTAATGAAGGTTTTTGTTGCTATATTTGACTTAAAATGTAAAGAAAAGGGCTGTGTTTAGGTAGAGAAGTTAATATTTAAAAGATTTAATGTTGTTGGGCCAAGTAAAATACAAAAAATTGTTTAAAACTTGTTAAGTATTTTAATGATGTTTAATGATATATTTATACACCAAATAGATGTATTTTTACATATTCAAGAATACCCTTAACGTTTTAATTAGCGTTTAAAATTAAACAGTTAAAAGAAAATTGATTTTGGTTCTTTCCGGACAACTTTAACCTTAAAAAGTTAGATTTTATAGGCTATTCATTATTTATATTTGGAAAAGAGAAATCAATAAATAAAAAATGCCCTGTACCACAAAATTAATTATTTAATTTGAAAAATCCGCCAAAAAATAAAAAATTATTTACATTTTAATCGACTAAACATAACCTAGATACGCCAAACAAACTTCTTTTCCACTTCACAAATTCACCCCCAACATAATCAATAACATAAATAATCATAAATTTAATTAATACAAACCACAAAAAGCCAAATATAAATTATTTATCTTTATTAATAATAATATCAATAATACAACATAACCTCAATATGTCAGATTGGTTATCGAAAATAAAATCATCAAAAAAGTCCTCAATATCGCAAGGAAATCTCAAAAAAGTTCATTACGAATTTACTAAAGATGTGGAGCTCGTTGAAGAGTACAACACTGATACGGAGGTGTTAACGCGAAGAGCTTGGCGAAGAAAAACGCATTTAGGAGGTGAAGGTGATTGGGATGTTGAAATTGGAGATCCTGAACCTTCAGCATTAAAAAAGGAAGGGTTTGTAATCCGTGAAAACAACAACCAACCAATCATCTCAAGAAGGATCACAAAAAACAGCTTAGAATGGAGAATTAGAAATTTACCATATCCTTTAGAAGTTTATTCCGTATCTGCTGATCCAGAAACGAAAAGTTTGGTTGTAAGAACAAGCAATAAGAAGTATTTTAAAGTTTTGGTTGTACCTGAATTGGTTAGGGCCGGTGCTGTACCGAATCAAGAGAGTATTCAGTTTACTCATAAATATAATACTTTGATTATTACGGTAGGTTTTGGAATGTTTTTGCTGTTTATATTTAACTGAGTTTTTTTTAGTATAAAAAGCCGAAAGAGGTGGTTTTGATGGAAAAGGCGGTTTATGAAGAGGTGAAAAAGGTTGAATCGAAAAGTGGGGATATTGATCCTAATAATTGTAAACCTAGTTAATTTTTTTCTTGATTTATTTATTTAGTTGGAATTAAAATGTTATTTATAATTTCCATGCAAAGATACTTATTCTAATTAATAAATTTTGAGTTATTTTGTAATAATATTAATTCTTTCATATGTATATTTGTCAATTTGACATATTTGACAGCTTGAATTATTTGATTATAAATAAAGATTAATTAAAAAAAGATTATTAAAAACAATCTTTATTTACGTTTAACGCCTTTTTTCATTTTTATTTTTGCAAGGTGGGTCAATAATCAAATTAATCAATAATAAATTATTAAAAACAACTTCATATTATAATACGTTGCTATCTTCATTACAAATCTTTCTCAACAATTTTAATGAATACATTTTCAAAATATCTTATTTCATCAGTTTTTTTTAAATTTTTAACATCCCTTTATATTTAAAAATTAATTTTAACTTTATTTTCAAAGTTTAGTAATATAAAGTGCGCCACCTATGAAAAAAGTATTGAACCACATGCATAGTTTTTTTTTGACGCATCAGTTTACGTTTTGTGTTTTGGAGGGATTTTATAACTTAGTTTTCTGTGAAACTTATACAAGTTTATTTAAAAATGCCTAAGAAGAAGGATTTACCAGAAGGGTAAGCAATTTACACCATAAATTTTAGATTTTTTTAGAATTAATACAACGTTTTAACATAACCTCAAAATCACAAACAAATATTAATTTCAACATTTTTATCGAAATTAAATAAGTATTTATTAATTAAGTTAATAAAGTAATTAATAAAGTTATGTAATCACGTTTATTTAAAGATCATAAAATGTAAATAAAAATTAATTTATTCAATAATTATTACAGTTTTCGTTTTTATCGATATTATTTTAGTTAACTTATTTTAAACTAGATGGCGCTTTGAAATTCAAATTTTTAACAAATTTTATTTTTTTAGCTGGGAATTATACTCAATCATGGGGGAACAAGTACCAGGAACGAAATTCATTCCTTTTAAGGTTCCATTAAAAGAGGTGAGTCTTTAATATTAACTCAAAAAGTGTTTAATAAGTTATCTTATTAAAAAGAGAAAGTTTAATTCTTAAACTGATTGTTTATGAAACCGTAATTCGTAATGTTGTTGTGTAAGATGATCTTGTAACATGGTCCGAAGGTTCTTCTCGGTAAGTTCGAGTGTGGTCCCGTCACTTTGCGATCCTGTTCGTTGAAGAAACTACAGATGTCCGGACGTGTTCGCGGCGCACGGTGGTTACACACCCCGAAACGCAGCCCGCCAACGCGCCCAAACCCATGACCCGACGTGGCTGGACCGAAAGAATAGAAATATTAATCTGGCCTCGTTAACCGTTGGCAGGCCGATAAATTCACTTTATCGTGCCCTCTCCGTGCTCGAAACATGACTCACACGGGATTCTTATGAGAGAAAAGAAAGAAAATTTTGTTTGAGTCTAGAAAGTATCGATGTTTACAGCTTGGAGGGTTCTTGTTCGCCCTCATCGGCGATATATGGCCGTATTTTGTAAGACTTTGGGAGATATGAAGTGTGCACACGCATCGGAGGAAGTTTGGAGTCAAAAAACGAAAAACTAAAGGGGTGTTATTCGAGACGGAGTTGATTTAAAATTTTCTCTGTTTTTGATCTGTTATTATTCTATCTACAATAAGATCTCGTTTATTCTCTCGTTGGGCCAATTAATTTTCATCGGGACAGATATCAAAAGTGGGGCCCACGCCGTTTGTTGGCGGCGGCGACTGTGGTAAGTGCGGCATTCAATTAATATTGGAATGTGTATGGCCCTTAGCGCGTAATTATTCGCACGGATCGATAAATCGCGTCGACTTTCGCGCCGATCTGTCGTAATAAATCGCCCCCAAAGCGGACCGACGATGCCCCCAACCACAAATCGACCGACAAACCAACCAGTTGTAATTAGATATTCATCACGGCTAAGACGAAAAGAAGAAGTCAATTTCAAATTTTGATTAATTATTGGTAGCCGGGAAAAAAGGGGGAAATGAAAGAAAAAGAAGGAATTGTCTTAAGGCTAAATCTACTAAATAGAAGTAGTCGTAGCTTATTAACAAGAACCATTAATCTTGGTTCTTTAAAGGATTATAATTCTTACTAAACAGACGGATAATTCTAAAGAAGAGACAATTCATAGTTTCTTTGAAGAGATGTGGAGGATTGATGTAAAAAAGTTTCAGTACAAACAGTTCATAAATCACCATCAAAAATGGTTACATGACAGCTTTTCTTTTTTTGTTTAAGCCTTATTGAAATTTATATAGCGCAATAAATGCCAAAATAAATTACTTTTCGAGACAATCATAAGTGAATAGGAACATCATCGGGGTATCTTGTCTCTTGTCATCGTTTTCGGTCGGACCCCTACAGTTACATACTTTAAGAACCCACAAAAATTCAATCAAAAATAAAGAATAATCTTTCTGAGAAATTTTTTTAATGCGAATTTAATTCTTGTAAGTAAAAATGGTTTCAAAACTGTTTTCCAAAGAAATATATAGTGTCAAAAATAGTTTTTTTTCTAATTTGTGTAAAGTGATCAGAAATTCTGCTCAACTTCTGTATACTTAGAAATATACAGTGTCAAATATAATTTTTTTTCTGTAATTCAAATTAAATTGATCAGAAATTCTGTTCAATCGAAATCTTGCAAAAAATCCTGCAAAACCTGGTTTCCAGATAAATCGCGTATGAATACGCATACTAAACTATAAAATCTGATCTGATTGAGACATTCATGCTTATAAGGTAGGATTTATATATTCTGGAATTAAAGATTAGTTGAAAGATGAACTAGCTCTCCGTCTTCAAGCCATGTACTAGCATTCTTCTCTATATTGGAAATATTTGATGAGGATTTCGCACGTATTTTTGTTCCAGAACATACTAACTTCCTAATTTCAAGTTAATTTCTTTTGATTATTCCCATGGCAGTCGCTGAGGTTAGATACATATCCTAGAGTCCTAAGTCTCTATACAAAAGATGGAATTAATTGGTCCAGAATATTACGGCACCTATCATTTCAGTGGATTTGAACAATTTAAGATATAATTCTTGTAAGTCTTGTATTTAATTTATGAAGTCTAGTTTGTCTATCAATAAATAGATGTCGCAATGATTTCATGCTACATTATATAGTCTATCTATCCACTAATAGATGGCGCTCACAACGTAATTATTTGGATTTCGATAGGAATGAGGTTGGGTGATGAACATACAGTGATACAATAAAGTCTACATACACCCCAGCAAATGATTATATCTCAGCTCCTGAAATGTAATTCAATGAAGTTTTTAAACGAAGGATATTAGAAGTCTATATTATTTTAATACAAAGTCGAAACAGCTCGACTTGTGTTACGAACTGAAGGCTACAGCAGTAGATTTGGTCGCACTTCTCTCAAGATGGCTAAACCCGAATTATTCCAGTTCTAGGTCTTGTGTTAGTTCTAGTAATAGTGCAAAATTAGAACTAACAATAGATCTAGAACTAGAAATATTCGGATTTAGTCGCACCTCTCTCAAGACGGCTAAACCCGAATTATTTTAGTTCTAGGTCTTGCGTTAGTTCCTTTGATTATATATAATATGGATTGAGCTAACTGAATATATCTACTAACAAAAATGTTGCTCAAGGTGAATAGACGCAGATGGAAAGCGATAATGTGAAAGTGTAACAAAGATAGATATATTATATGTCAGTACGCTTCTATATCTATCTCACTTCTATCAGTACACCCATTATATGGCAGTACGCTTCTATGTCTATCTCGGTTCGATCACCTTGCGCAAGCTATCTCTCTCGTTGGCTCAATCCATATTATATATAATCAAAGGTTAGTTCTAATTTTAGTTCAATAAAAATATACATCAATATAGCGCTGAATTACAGTTAACAGACGTACGGCTAAACCCGAAACTTTCTAGTTCTAGGTCTAGTGTTAGTTCTAGTTTTATACTAGCACTGTTATCTGTGTAGAACTAACACTATACCTAGAACTAGAATCATTCGGGTTTAGCCGTCTTTAGAGACGTGCGGCTAAACGCGTTCTAGTTTTACACTAGCACTGTTATCTATGTAGAACTAACAAATGATTCTAGTTCTCGGTATAGTGTTAGTTTTAGTTTTACAGTAGCACTGTTATCTATGTAGCCGTCTGTACAGACGTGCGGCTCAAATGGGAACCCAAATGATTCTAGTTCTAGGTATAGTGTTAGTTCTAGTGTTACACTAGCACTGTTCTCTATGTAGAACTAACACTATACTTAGAACTAGAATCATTTGGGTTTAGCCGTACGTCTGTAAAGACGGCTAAACCCAAATGATTCTAGTTCTAGGTCTAGTGTTAATTCTAGTTTTACACTAGCACTGTTATCTATGTAGAACTAACACTATACCTAGAACTAGAATCATTTGGGTTTAGCCGCACGTCTGTAAAGACTTCTAAACCCAAATGATTCTAGTTCTAGGTCTAGTGTTAGTTCTAGCTTTACACTAGCACTGTTCTCTATGTAGACGTGCGGCTAAACCCAAATGATTCTAGTTCTAAGTATAGTGTTAGTTCTAGTTTTACACTAGCACTGTTATCTATGTAGAACTAACAAATGATTCTGGTTCTAGGTATAGTGTTAGTCTGTAAAGACGGCTAAACCCAAATGATTCTAGTTCTAGGTATGGTGTTAGTTCTAGTTTTACAGTAGCACTGTTATCTATGTAGAACTAACACTATACCTAGAACTAGAATCATTTGGGTTTAGCCGTCTTTACAGACGTGCGGCTAAACCCAAATAAACCCAAAAAAAGAACTAGAATCATTTGAGTTTAGCCACATGTCTGTAAAGACGGCTAAACCCAAATGATTCTAGTTCTAAGTATAGTGTTAGTTTTACACTAGCACTGTTATCTATGTTATCTATGTATGTGCTAGTGTAAAACTAACACTATACTTAGAACTAGAATCATTTGGGTTTAGCTACACGTCTGTAAAGACGGCTAAACCCAAATGATTCTAGTTCTAGGTATAGTGTTAGTTGTACACTAGCACTGTTATCTATGTAGAACTAACACTATACCTAGAACTAGAATCATTTGGGTTTAGCCACACGTCTGTAAAGACGGCTAAACCCAAATGATTCTAGTTCTAGGTCTAGTGTTAGTTCTAGTTTTACAGTAACGCTGTTATCTATGCAGAACTAACACTATACCTAAGTATAGTTCTAGTTATTGAGGATTGATTTTATTTTTGATGGATTTGACTTTGTTTTGTTCTGATTGGTTGTTGTTTTTATTGTTTGAGGATGTCGTTTCTACCTTTTTTAGAAGACCAATGAGATCGTTTTTAAAGTCAATATTGTTAGGGTGATTTTTGATTATAATGTCAAATTCTATGGCAATGTCGGAGACTTTGGGTGTATGTTGTATAGCGAATTTATATCCTTTATTTAAAAAATCTGTCCTCTGATATCAAAGTTGATGTTAGTGTGTGATTTGATCATTAATGCCTGTGTTGTTTTTAGTTTTATTCTAGATTTTATTTCTTCCTTGCTGTGCTTTATGTTTCTTTTTGTCTTCCTCTTTAATTATTCTTGCCTTTTCCTTGAATTCTTCTATAATTTGATCCAGTTCTATGAAATGTAGATGTGTTCGAAGGGTTCTTTCTCTTTTCGCCAATCTTTCGTATATTTCATTCAGAATCTTAAAATGTCGTTTCTTTTCTTCTTTCATTATTTTATTTGTTAAATAAATTTTTGTTGATTTGTTAATTAAAGCTAGAACTAACACTGTACCTAGAACTAAAAAAGTTTGATTATTCTAGTTCTAGAATAATTTCTAGTTCTAGTTTTACAGTAGCACTATTATCTATGTAGAACTAACACTATACTTAGAACTAGAATCATTTGGGTTTAGCCGCACGTCTGTAAAGACGGCTAAACCCGAATGATTCTAGTTCTAGGTCTAGTGTTAGTTCTAGTTTTACAGTAGCACTGTTATCTATGTAGAACTAACACTATACCTAGAACTAGAACTAGGTTCTTTCTCTTTTCGCCAATCTTTCGTATATTTCATTCAGAATCTTAAAATGTCGTTTCTTTTCTTCTTTCATTATTTTATTTGTTAAATAAATTTTTGTTGATTTGTTAATTAAAGCTAGAACTAACACTATACCTAGAACCAAAAAAGTTTGGTTATTCTAGTTCTAGGTCTTGTGTTAGTTCTAGTGTTAGTGTTATGCCCGGTTTCTCGTACATTATAATATCGAATAGATATCGGAGCAATAGTTATCGGATCGATATCTTTTGACGGCGTGGCCGGTTTCACGTACGAAAATGCATGTAGATATCGAACCGATATTGCGCTGTTGATCGATAACAATGGCGATATCGGTCATTTGGGTTTCTGAAAGGGTCGATAGGAGATATCGGAGCGATATCGTATCGATAACTATATCGCTTGCAACAAGGACCGATATCGACTCGATAAGTGTGATTAATGAATTTTGATTAAACTGTTCATCCCATGCTTGTTTCTTTACCATATTTGTAGATATTTTATTTCGTTTGATTTTCTATTACTGATTTTCGTTCCATAACTAATTCCACTAACAATTTTTTATCGAAAGAAGTAAAATTCTTCGTTCGTTTCGACATAGCGCGCGTATTATCAAACTAACCGTTTTCGAAAAAAGGGATAGCCCAAATTTTAACAGATATCTTTTATTGTACGTTAGTATAGTCTTTTGTAAATTATTTACTTATTTAAAAAAAGAAATAATTTAACTTAAATAATTAAGTTTTTAGTTTCTCTTTTTTGTTAATTGTTTTTTTTACTAATCATTTTTGTTATTATTTGATGATTTTTGTTTGTTAATTTTTATTATTATTATTATCAATTCCTTGTCTTAGCAACTTTTTATTTTTGTTTATGTACTTTAGTGTGTTTTATTAGTGGATGCTTCGCTGGGCTTGTCCCGTTTGAATCCCAAGTGTAATAAACAAATAAATAAATTATTTTACGAACTATTTGTTCAAAATTTTCACCGCCACCTATCTACGGGAATAAACAAGTAACCGATTTTTTGACAAAATCGTTCGATAACTATTGTATGCAATATCTGTCGATCAGTTCGTACCAGAACACCAACAGCCGATATCGACCCGTCAAAAGATATCGATCCGATAACTATTGTTCCGATATCCATGGTTATCGAACGATTTTGTCAACAAATTGGTTACTTGTTTATTTCCGCCGATAGGTGCCGGTAAAAATTTTGAACAAACAGTTCGTAAAATTATTTATTTATTTAGTTATTACACTTGGGATGCAAACGGGACAAGCCCAGCGAAGCATCCACTACATTGTTTTGGTAATCCAAAAAAGAGAAACCAAAATTTTAATTATTGAAGTTAAATTATTTCTTTTTTTTAATAATTAAATAATTTAGAACAGAAAAATAACGTTACTAACGTATAATAAAAGACATCTGTTGAAATTTGGGCTCTTCCTTTTTTCAAAAACGGTTAGTTTGATAATACGTGCGCAATGGAGAAACGATCGAAGAATTTTACTTCTCTCGATAAAAAATTGTTAGTCGAATTAGTTATAGAACGAAAATCAGTAATAGAAAATCAAACGAAATAAAATATCCACAAACATGGTAAAGAAACAAGCATGGGATGAACAGTTTAATCAAAATTCGCAATCTTTTAACACACATCACTGTCATTAATCACACTTATCTAGTCGATATCGGCTTGTTGCATGCGATATAGTTATCGATTCGATATCTCCTATCGATCCTTTCAGAAACCCAAATGACCGATATCGCCATAGTTATCGATCAACAGCGCGATATCGGTTCGATATCGACATGCATTTTCGTACGAGAAACCGGCCATTAGTCTAGTTTTATTAGTTTTCAGCGCTACATAGTTGTATATTTTTATTAAGCTATAACGGATAGACTTTTTTTAGGACTGTATGTAGACTTTTTTGAGTTAAACATATGATTATGTTTTGTGTTCCCCTTGATTAATAATAACTTAAATAATATGGAAATAATATGGACTTCTTACATGTTTAGTTAAAAAATTTTCTTGAATTACTTTTCGGGAGCTGAGATATTATCATTTAGGGGCTGTATGTAGACTTTATTGTATCACTGCATATTAAAATTACCTTATGTATTGTATAAAAAAATAAAATATTTCAACATCGTCTTCTTCATGTTAACACATTAAGTGACAGGAGCGGCTATTGCGGTTCCAAAAAAGGTTCGAACTAACGCGGGCGAGAGCGAATTCGCATTTGTCGGTCCGAAAAATCGTATGAGTTATTGCCCCGATTCAATTCACTTAAGCACGCCTATTAACATATGTGATTATAGCAGTGCATTACTTCCCGTTATAAATTATTTATAAATTCTTTTGTTATATTATAATTTTATTACCTGTCGCGATATGCGTCTGAACGGAGTTTCATGCATACATATAAATCGACGTTATTACTATGGTCTTAAGTTCTTCAATGTATATCGTATAACCATCATATGGCATATGAAGAATAATTCTTTACCATTTTGTATATTGATGTGTTTGAGAGAAAGTTATATTAACCTAAAATCTTTTCAAATAAATGTAGAGTTGGAATCTGTAGTGTTTTAATGGTGCTTAAGTTCTCGCTTCTTTCGTTTTATTCGTGTTCTTTTCGGTTCGTTTCTTCGACGCGTATTCGCCTCGCGCCGTTTTATTTATCGGCCCGGCAATAAATATTATTTAATGTTTGTTGCAATACCCGCCGAACGTGAATGTTAGTGTGTGTGGGTCCCCTTTCTTCGTCTACGTTCGTGACACGACTCCGGCGCTACGTTTTGTACCTTATTTGGTTCGCAAGCATCTTTAAGAAAATTCTTAACCACCCACATCAATACATCGACATAATGATTACTAAAAAAATGACATTGTCATTTTTTAAATATTATAAAAAAACACCAAGAAAATGTTTAATTCATTTAATTCAACGTTCGTATTCATCACCATGCCAAAATTGCCACCAAATAACCGAAAGAACAACTTGCGTTCTCCTCCCCGGAGATGGAATCGGCCCGGAATTAATAAAATCCGTAAAATGTTTATTTGAAGCTCACTCAATCCCAATCGAATTAATAACCCACGTTATTAAAAAAAAAGAAGATGGTACATTTTACGAAGCGATGGAAGCCATAAAAAAATATGGGTTGTGTTTAAAAAGTTCCTTTGATAAACACGAACCGACTTTAGCGGGGGAGTATCAAAATTACAACGTCCGTTTGATTAATCTTTTAGATATTTACGCGAACGTCGCTCATATCCAAACTTTGCCGAATGTTAAAACGAAACATAAAGATCTAAGTTTGATCGTTGTCCGCGAACAAACCGAGGCGAGCTACAGCAATTTAGAACATGAAAGCGTTAAAGGAGTCGTCGAAAGTCTTAAGATCGTCACGTCTCGCCGATCCAGAAGGATAGCGAAATTCGCTTTTGATTACGCTACGAAGTTCGGTAGGAAAACGGTTACCTGCGTTCACAAAGCGAACATAATGAAAATGACCGATGGGTTATTCTTAAAGTGTTGCCATGAAATATCGAGGTTATACCCAAAAATTAAATTCAACTCGATCATCGTTGATAATTGCATGATGCAACTCGTTTCGAATCCTTCACAATTCGACGTTCTTGTTACCCCGAATTTATATGGAAGCATGGCAGATAATCTTTGCGCCGGTTTGGTTGGTGGCGCAGGAGTCGTTCCTGGAGCTGCATACGGTGATGATTGTGTAGTTTTTGAACCGGCGGCTCATCATACGTTTTATGGAGCCGTGGGAAAAAACGTTGCAAATCCAACGGCGATGTTGCTGTGTGCGGCTAAATTACTTTGGCACGTCAACATGCGACAAGAAGCTTCTACTTTAAAATGTGCCGTTAGAGAAGTTTTGAAAAAAGGAAAAGTCAGAACGGCTGATATTGGAGGAACAGCGTGTGCTTCAGAATTTACAGATGCCGTTATTGAGACTATGCATAAACTTAAATGTGAAGAGAAAGCTGTTTTTAATTTGTAAATGATAATATTTTTATTAAAGAATCATTATGATCGATGTTATTTATTTTTTAATCTGTACCATCATACTAACATGGTACAGTGCATTGAAGCTGGACGATCTTCCGCAGGACTATAAGTTATAAGCTACTCCTATTATCTAATATTATATGTTTTTATTGAATAATAAGGTTTTTTGTTGATTTTCAAATATTTGCACTACTGCCTCAGCAGCATAGCTACTTCGGCAACTAATTAATGCTTGAAAATTAAAGAAAAATAACAATAGGGTATCTAGGTGACCCTAGATACCATTTGCGCTTGGTGTAAGGAAGAGAACCTCTCAATAAACCCTCAAAAGACAATTGTTGTGCCCTTCGCCAGGAAGCGAAAGTTGGATGGACTAATCCGCCCAACTATCCAAGGTGAAGAAATTCCTTTCTCAAAGGAAGTCAAATATCTAGGAGTAATCCTAGACAAAACCCTGTCATGGAATGGACATTTGCAGGGAGTTTTGCACAAAGCTAGACTATCCTTGTGGACTTGTCGCAGTCTTTGTGGAAAAAGTTGGGGTCTTACCCCTGAAAGACTGTACTGGCTCTATGTGACTGTGGTTAGACCTATGATTACATACGGAGCAGCAGCCTGGTATAGGAAAGTCCGACAGACTTCAGTTATCAGTAAACTTTCACGAATTCAACGAGTAGCTGGATTGGCAATCTCTGGTGCGATAGGCACAACGCCATTTGCATATAGAGAAAGTGGCTAGAACAACCATTTACAGATTTAAGCAATATGCTCAAAACTGTTCCGACATGTCCTACCAATGGGCTGCGGAAGACATTATAAGCACTGATACTGTGCTATCAATGCCGTCAGATTTGGCGGTATCACTATCAGTGATTAATGCTCGATACCAGATTGTACTGCCTGAGCGGCAGTCCTGGATCGAAAATGAAGATTCTCTGGTTCAGGCAGACATTTGCTTGTACACAGATGGATCAAAAACGCCTGAAGGGGTAGGAGCAGGAGTATACTGCCAGACACCTCGAATTAAGCAAGCTTACAGCCTGGGTACGTACTGTACTGTATTCCAGGCGGAAGTATTTGCTATTGACATGGGTGCTAAAATCCTTCTTGAAAGAGGGGTGAAGAACATGACAGTACGAATTTTCTCAGACAGTCAAGCCGCTCTCCAGGCGCTGCAAGCCGTGAAAACGGTGTCGGCTCTGGTTAATGATTGTAAGAGAACATTAAACACACTCAGTTGTGATAACAGTCTCTCTGATCTGGGTCCCGGGTCACTCTGGGGTTGCTGGCAATGAAGCGGCAGATAAGCTAGCACGAGATGGCAGCGCTGAAGCGTTTGTGAGGCCGGAACCAGCAGTTGGTGTATCATTTGCGATGGCCAAATATAGGATTGGACTGTGGGCTGAAGAGAGACTTCGCCTACTGTGGACCAGTTCTCCTGGAATGAGACATGCTAAGGTGTTTATTAACATCGCCACTGTCAAACCCGGGAATATTTTAGGACTTGCCCGTTGTAGCATGAAAGTTCTAATGGGTGTTTTTACTGGGCACTGCCGATTAAAAGCACACCTCAACTTGTTGGGTTTAGCCGACGATGTTGAATGCCGACTATGTGCGGAGGAAGCAGAGACGGTTGAGCATGTTTTATGCCACTGCCCTACCGTTAACCGTATCAGATTCTCGATTTTTGGGTCGCAGTTTATCTCCTCAAAAGATCTGAATGACCTTTCGCCGAGCAAGGTATTAATGTTCGTTAACAGCATTGGATTGCACGGTGACATTTGATAACGATATCTATCGGGGTACAATAGATCCTTAAGGTCGAGGTGCAAGGTTGGTTGGTCCGCCTACCCGATATGTATTCTATGTAATGTAATGTAATGTACAAGTGTTGGTATAATCAGTGGAATAGTTATTCCCAGAATAATTTATTCTCGGCATTAATTTAACGAGTGCGTCTTATAAAGCCTTTCTTATGCCAGAATAGTTATTCCAATGGTTAGTTGAAGTTGGTAATACTGTAGGTATAACGAGCAGTGCGCATGTGGTTTGTTTACATTGTTTACATTTAGCGACTGTCAAATTGATCAGCGGTGTTTACCATTATTCTGTTTTTATTTTCATTTTACGTCCTTACGAATATGAATGTGAACGTAGATGTATTTGACTCCGACAATGATAACGAGATTAGGTATAGGAGACGACAGTTTAGATGTGCGAAAGCCTTATTACTAGTTCATTTATAATTACTGTATGTACTTATGTACTTCTTCTCAGGGTAAATTATTTAGAAACCTTATCAGAAGACCAGTTTAAGATGCGGTTTAGGTTAACCAAAAATACAACCCACGTAATTCTTGATCAAATTAGCGAGCGAATCTCATCTAGGATTAATAGAAACCAGGCGATTACCAGTGAAGTGCTTCTATGCTGCTTACAATGGCAGATTTTGTTGGCATCAGCAAAGCATCTGCTGCACAGATCGTAAAGGCTGTGACGTTGCCAATCGCATGGTTAAGGCTACAATATATTTCTATGCCTCAAAATGAAGAATTGGATTGCGTTAAGTTGCAATTTTATCGCATAGCAAGATTCCCGTATGTCATAGGTGCTATTGACTGTACCCATGTGTGCATTCAGTCTCCAGGTGGCGAAAATGCGGAATTCTATCGTAATCGCAAAGGATTTTTTTCGTGGAACGTGCAAACTATTGCTGATGGTAAATTAAAAATTCGCGATATTATTGCTCGATGGCCGGGAAGCACTCATGATCAAACAATTTTTAATAATAGTGTTATCAAAAGAAGATTAGAAAATGAGGAATTTGGTGACAGTATCATTTTGGGCGATAGTGGTTATACTGTTCAACAGTATTTATTGCCACCTCTTGCTAGCCCAAATTCTGCTGTCGAAAACTTATACAACCAGTCCCAGTTAAGGACACGTAATGTAGTAGAAAGAAGCTATGGTGTTTGGAAAAGAAGATTTCCGATCTTATCATTAGGCCTTCGGTTAAAGGAAGAGATGTCAAAGGCTGTAATAGACGGAATAGACGAAAATGATCACTGGGACGAAGACGAGGAAGGAGAACATTTACAAGTAGATAATGGGTTAATTGCTATCGAAGAAAACGTTCAAAATAGGAATTTTCGACGTTTACATATAATAAACAATTATTTTGCTACATTACTTTAACACAAAACTTTATTACTAATGTATTAATATTTATAATACTAGTTGTTACCATTTAATTTTTCTTTTAAAATCCTAATTTCTAAAACGTGTTTTTCATTCCTTCGTTTTCTAACTTCCGCAAACGTTTCCTCTAAAATTTTAATGCCAATGCCTACAATGCCAAGCACACGCTCACCTAGTACACCTAACTTAAACCCACCACCTACACCACCACCAGTGCGTTTAGCAGATTTTTTAATTTTGGTATACTCTAGTTTCGTTGCTTTTTTTAGAGCTTCCCATTTACTTTTTAACATTTTTCCAGTTCTGTTGGTTCCTTTGGTGCTGTTGAATTTTTAGCCACTTCATTCCACGTCTTTTCTTTTTGTGCCATACTTGTGGTATCTGTATACTTATATTCTGTATAACATACAACGTAATAAAAATATAAATATAGTAGTATGCAGGTACTTACCTAATATGTGCTTGTACTTTTCGACAAGGCCCAATAAAAATTCTGTTTCTTCATAACTGTAATTTGCACATCTCACACGTTTTTCTTTATTAGTTGAAGCCATTTCATACAATAATTATTACTATTATAGCTATCCCGCGCCGTATACCGTTACTTATGCTATACGTCGGTATTGTAAGACGTTTATTCTAGTGTTTATACCAAAATTTAGTTATTCTTGGTATACGGAGCGGTATAAACTGTCTTGTAAGATCGGCCCTTTTAATATTTTTTTAAATTTACGTGTATTCTACTGTCTTGGCAGTATAGCTTCCTCGGTTGCCAAATGGTATATTTAGCGTAAAAGATAAGCTATACTTGTCTATATTTCGAGTATTAATGCTACTGCCTTGGCAGCTAAGCTGCCTCGGCTTTTAATATTATATGTTTTTATTGAATAATAAGGTTTTCTGTTGATTTTCAAATATTTGCACTACTGCCTCGGCAGTATAGCTGCTTCAGCAACTAATTAGCACTTGAAACTTTAAGAATATAGATTTAATATCTTTTTAAATTTACGTGTATTCTACTGCCTTGGCAGGATAGCTTCCTCGGTTGCCAAATGGTATATTTAGTGTAAAAGATAAGCTATACTGTCTATATTTCAAGTATTAATGATACTGCCTTGGCAAGGATGCTGCCTCAGCTTTTAATATTATATGTTTTTATTGAATAATAAGGTTTCCTGTTGATTTTCAAATATTTGCACTACTGCCTCGGCAGCATAGCTGCTTCGGCAACTAATTAACACTTGAAACTTTAACAATATAGATTTAATATCTTTTTAAATTTACGTGTATTCTACTGCCTCGGCAGCATAGCTTTCTCGGTTGCCAAATGGTATATCTAGCGTAAAAGATAAGCTGTATTTGTCTATATTTCGAGTATTAATGCTATTGCCTTGGCAACTAAGCTGCGTCGGCTTTTAATATTATATGTTTTTATTGAATAATAAGGTTTTCTGTTGATTTTCAAATATTTGCACTACTGCCTCAGCAGCATAGCTGCTTCGGCAACTAATTACCACTTGAAACTTTAACAATATAGTTTTAATATATTTTTAAATTTACGTGTATTCTACTGCTTCGACAGCATAGCTTACTCGTTTGCCAAATGGCATATTTAGCGTAAAAGATAAGCTATACTGTCTACATTTTGAGTATTAATGCTACTGCTTTGGCAACTAAATTGCCTCGGCTTATAATATTATATGTTTTTATTGAATAATAAGGTTTTCTGATGATTTTCAAATATTTGCACTACTGCCTCAGCAGCATAGCTGCTTCGGCAACTAATTACCACTTGAAGCTTTAACAATATAGATTTAATATCTTTTTAAATTCGCGTGTATTATACTGCCTCGGCAGTATAGCTTTCTCGGTGGCCAAATGGTATATTTAGCGTAAAAGATAAGCTATATTGTCTATATTTCGAGTATTAATGGTACTGCCTTGGCAACTAAGCTTCCTCGGCTTTTAATATTATATGTTTTTATTGAATAATAAGGTTTTCTGTTTATTTTAAATATTCGACAGCATAGCTGCTTTGGCAACTAATTGGCACTTGTAACTTCAACAATCTAAATTTAATATCTTTTTAAATGTACGTGTATTCTACTGCCTTAGCAGGATAGCTTCCTCGGTTGCCAAATGGTATATTTAGTGTAAAAGATAAGCTATACTGTCTATATTTCGAGTATTAATGCTACTGCCTTGGCAAGTATGCTGCCTTAGTTTTTAATATTATATGTTTTTATTGAATAATAAGGTTGTGTGTTGATTTTCAAATATTTGCAGCACTGCCTCAGCAGCATAGCTGCTTCGGCAACTAATTACCACTTGAAACTTTAACAATATAGATTTAATATCTTTTTAAATTTACGTGTATTCTACTGCCTCGGCAGCATAGCTTACTCGTTTGCCAAATGCTATATTTAGCGTAAAAGATAAGCTATAAGATATTAATGCTACTGCCTTGGCAACTAAGCTGCCTCGGCTTTTAATAATATGTGTTT
Organism: Onthophagus taurus; assembly: GCF_036711975.1. Taxonomy (NCBI): domain Eukaryota; kingdom Metazoa; phylum Arthropoda; class Insecta; order Coleoptera; family Scarabaeidae; genus Onthophagus; species Onthophagus taurus. The sequence continues at coordinate 10,703,744 of NC_091975.1, read as the reverse complement.
TTATTGAACAATAAGGTTTTCTGTTGATTTTCAAATATTTGCACTACTGCCTCAGCTGCATATCTGCTTCGGCAACTAATTAGACCTTGTAACTTCAACAATATAGATTTAATATCTTTTTAAATTTACGTGTATTCTACTGCCTCGGCTTCTAATACTTTTTGTTCTTATTGAATAACAAGATTTACCGCTCATTTTCAAATCTTCCTCGGTTGTAAAATCGTATAGTCATCGCAAAAGATGAGCTATATTGTTTAACTTTTCGAGTATTAATGCTATTGCCTCGGCAGTTAAGTAGTCTCTTCTTCTAATACTATGTGATGGGGATTCCCCGATTATTGTTTATTGCTAGGATGTGTTAATTAACATTTAAAAGATTCAAAATTTCGGTATTCATTGGTGTCGAGAACATATAAAACAAAAACGAGTCACGAACTGGAATAAATTGGGTTATAAAATTTAATAATTTTAAAAAACTGTTATCGACCTTATAATTAAAAAAATAATGCGTACCGATTGGACGAAAATCGGTTGGACTTTCATCGGAGTCGCCGAGGATGAAAATTGATATATTGGCTCCTCTTAATTTTATATCGATTAAGCAACGTGGACCACCCGTAAAAATGAAATTAAGGCGGATATAATCGGCCTTGCTGCTCGAAACATGACCTGATTTGTTGTTGTATTAACAGGGAGTTCATCTCGTAATTACCGAGGATGACCTCAATCCTAACAAAAATTCTATTTGGTAACATTATTTAAAAAGTTTTCTTTGCGTTGATTGTATTGATCCAGGTGAAATGTAATAAAGTAAGGGAAGAAGGAAAATATACGTAATTCGGAATCTGTGCACTTCAATTTCGGGGGAAATCGTTTTCGGAAAAGATACGATGTTTACATAGGACCTCTTCTATTGGATTTTACGATGGAACTGTTGCCTAACGGTGGAGTTTGTGGTATTAAGTTGACAGAAGCTGGGATTCGAGGATCGTATATAAAATTTGCATGGAAAAACATGTCTATGATACTATAGGGAAAGTTATTTTCTACCTACCATAGTAAAGTCTCTTTATTTTTGACGTCTAAAGAGAAATAACGGAATAATCTAGGAACAAGTTACATGTTCCGCATATAGAAGTACAAAGCGTAGGTACACGAAACGCATATGTAGCTAATTTAAATCAATTCTGGCGAGCGCGGTTATTGAATATCGAGTGTATACTCATGGGTGGTAATAAAACGATAAAACGCGCTTCAAAGCTCGTTCCCTGTCCGATCGCCGTTTCTTGCGCAGGTGTCGCAACAATTGGAATTAAGTCGAATTACTCGGAACGCCGCACAAAACCTATTCAAGTTCATCGGGCTTTGTAACTTGCGTCGATATTCGCATATCGCCGCGAAATTCCTTCTATAAAGCTCTTTGTTCTTTACGCGTTGAAGCAGTAAAATCTTTCCACCACAAAAGAACGGACGTGACGATTTGACGACTTTGAGTTGATCATTTCATGACAATGAGTATCATACCATGATCTCAGAGATGTATTAATAATGCGATGATGTTCAAACATATGGTGTAGTTGTTGATTGAAAAGAAATTGCACACGCGTATAAAAGCTCTCTTCATACTGTTGTTTTTCATTAACCTCGATGGTCCTGGCGCCAGTCGAAATGCGTGGGATCACATGACGTCCGCCCTCGTGGCTGGCGGCTTCGTGAAGAACACGCGAATCTACAGCCTCTTTTACACAACACCGACAATGCTGACTGGCCATCGTAAATCATACAAAGCTGTAATCCTGTCCAACGTTAAAAAAAACAATTGATCCTTTTCAACAAGCATGACGAAATAATCATTTTTCCCTTTAACTTGTTTGCGGGAAATTCCAGGTAGGTGATCGAACCCGAAATTTCTGGTAAACACGTGGAAAAAGTTTTAGAATTCACGCGGAATCAAACGGGAAAATAACATAAATTTCATTGGCGATTTGTTTAACAGTAAAAAGTTTTGGGGATGACGCGAACGCGGTTCAGCGAACTTGTAAAACTGCACCGGAACTCGCCGAATATCGATCACGTGACCCGACGACGGCGAGTCGACGTCGCTTCGACGACACAGTAAACGACTTTTATTAAGCTCCCAAAATTAATTGGAGTGCCCTTTTTATGTTTCCAACGTTTCACGTTTTTATTACGATCAATAAACTTCAAACAAAACCAACGAAAGAGAATCAAAACAACTCTAAGTACTTGAAATTCAATACCAATAACAATTTTTACTTTTAATTCATCAATGCGTCTCCTATCACATTGCTTCTTGCCGTCTTTTCCACCCCAAAACATTTATTACAAAAATTACAATATATACAGTGTGTCCCCGGATAGGTGAACTTTACAGTATGGTAAAATGTTACTAAGAAATTTTATTCAGAATGATAAGTTAGGGCCATATGCAAATATTGATTAAACGCCAACAACTTTTTAATTCCAATATTTGGAAATTTTTCACTAAATAAAGCAATAACCACATTTATCGGTTTTTCCCCGGTTCCATAACACTGAATCACGTAAACTTTTTCCTCTAATGTTAACATTGTATTTAAAAAACACTTTAAATTTACTAAATTACAGTTTGACAGATTACCAGTGACAGGAAAGCAATTTTGTTTTATCCATGGCAGTCTTTGTTAGAAATAAAATTGTTTGATATGGATTTTTTCAAAGTAGGCCGATCAATCCGAAAATTTGCATATGGCCATAGTTTTTCATTCTGAACAAAACTTGTTAGTAACACTTTCACGTACTGTAACCACAAAAGATACTTTACCTGCCATAAAAAGAGTTTTTCTTTCACTGTCAAGGCTCACTTGTTTTTTTTAAATTAAATATATGTTCAAAATTAGTCATTAATCAAGCAGGGCTAAACCTCAAAAAATGAGAATTAATATCGAACAAAATTTACCTTTTATAAGAGTCGTTTCACCTATCCGGGGACACACTGTATATATTGTAATTTTTGTAATAAATGTTGTACAAAGGACACCCTGTACAAAAGGGTGTACAAAAAGTATGGAATAATGGTTCTACAGCCTAAACTTTAACTTATATTAAAAAAAAATTTAAATAAAAGTTACTTGAAACTATTTTAAAAATGATGACACCAGTTATCATGGTGAGTGTGTTTTTTAAATGGAACACTCTGTTTACAACCTAAGCCTTGACGTCACAGAGATGGGCGGAGCTTATACTGATTCCAAACATTTTCGTTGCTAACGGTAAATCACCATATGCAATTTTCCATTAGTGTTAAAATAAAATAAACTAAATGCTTAGGTTGTCTATTTTAAGTTGATTTCGAAAAGGCCTTAATTGTAGATATTAAATAAATAAGCACATGGGTCTACTTGAATCTTTTGATTTTGGACATTTATTACATAAGCTTGTATAAAAATTACTAAACTATACATATCTGGAGCAAGCTATGACGTGACGATATGATTGTTATGTGCGTTACCATGGTAACGGAGACAGTTTAAACAAAGGTAGTTGCTGGCATTATTAGTTAAATATCTACTAGAGAAATGGTACATTTAACGAAAACGGAATGAATTATTATTTTAACAATGGGTGGTTTTGGAAATCGTACGAGAACGCCACATGTCAATCGGTTGTTAGTAAAACTTTAAAACGTGTTAAGAAAACGGTTCATTCCAAAATGCCGAATGTTGCAATAAATGAAGATATGAAGCAAGGTGTGTTAGAAGAAATAACAGATAATCCACATACCTCGATTTGTCAACTAGCCTTAAATTTCGATGTCAGTACAGGATCTAATAACCTGATTCTTGAATAAACCGGCTTTACTGTGTCTGGCAGTATACTCCTGCTCTTGAAATTGGTTTAGTCAAAGTCTAAACATCACAAACATTTCAGAAATTAAGTTAATCGAATTCAAAACGGTAAGATAAAATCGGTAAATATACTGAGGGAATTCTAGATTGCATGAAGAAGTTTTGCCATGATACTGGAAAAACGTAAAATCATTACCAAATGCCAGGAACTTTCCTGAATTTCAAGAAAATATCAGAAATTGCACTGAATTGATGCCATGCTGTAAACAAAAATCTAGAATTGCTCTGGTTAGACTTCAAAACGTTTTTGAAGAGTACAAAACTCTTCCCCATAAAATGATGTGGTACTTGATATTTGAAGATCCCGACTGCATGTAACCAACAATTCCATTATATTTATCTTTAGTTATGATACTGGAAAAACATAAATCTATTACCAAATGTCGGGAACTATTTCAAGAAAATATCAGAAATCGTACTAAAATGATGCCATGCTATAAACAAAAGTCTGGAATTCCAAAACGTTCGTAAAGAGTGCAAAATTCTTCTACATATGTGTTGTGCTTCATCGTCGACTTCCAAAACATGATTAAAAACTGGCTTGTATGGATGTATCTTGTTGTGTTTTAATATCTTCTGAATTTGCGACTTTTTAACAAATTGGACATTTTCAGCTCTTCTTCTTAATGATAATTTCGGGTGTTCCTCTACTAAATGTAATACCAACAAAGTGGTTGGATTATTTTCATCGTATCTCTTCTTTTCTCTAGATATTCGCAATAATGACCCAGTGCTTAAAAACTTCAAAATTATTTTACGGCAAGTAGTTTCAGAAACATACATTTTGGGGAATTTTTTATTAAATTCCTGAATAACTCGACGATAACATTTTTAGAGTTACCCATAACATTGCACCAAGTACAATTTTTGCTGTAAAGTAAGTATTTTAAGCTGACAATACTACAGCTAATAAAGTATAAAAGCTAAGTGTCAATAAAGCTTGTCACTATCAACGCCTACTAGTACAAAAATGAGACTACCTTTTACTTTTGAAGAACTATTCCTAGTAACTTATTTTCTTACCACGTATAACACCACGTATAAAATATATTAAATGTTTCTATCCCAATCTTATTCTAAGAACTAGCAAAATTTTTTACCAAAATTAACTTTTTTCGATAAAATTAAAAATAAAAAAGTTTTTCCTATTCAACACCTTTTCCGTGGACATACTGTATAATAATAATATACAGGTTGTCCCAAAACTCAACGTCAAGCGGGCATCTGGTGAGAGGCCAACCCATACCTGTTCTGGTAAAAATAAGAAAAAAATTCTATGTCTCTTAGTTAACTGGTAATACAGTTAAGGTTGAAAGAATTTATGTCTATTAAGTTTGACACACGATTTCTAAACAAAGGACTGGTACAACATCCTTGGCAAGTTATTATAAAAGATGGCCTGTTTAGTCAAGATTCCAAAATGGTATAACACTTATCTAAAAAATATTACTGCCTGTTTTTCTGCCAAAAAGGCGTTATTTAAAAAATTCATGCTTTCGTATGTTATTTGTATTTACTTTTTATTTCCTCTATGTCTATTACTCCTTAACTAAGAGGCATGGAATTTTTTTCTCATTTTTACCAGAACAGGTATGGGTTGGCCTCTCACCCAGTGCCCGCTTGACGTTGAGTTTCGGGACAGCCTGTATATACAGGATGTACAAAAAGTATGGAATAAAAGTTTTAAATAAAAGTTACTTGAAACTATTTTTCGCATATCTTGGCGTTGTAATAAAATAAAAATGATGACGGCAGTCTGAGTTACGACATGGTGAGTGTGTTTTTTAAATGGAACACCCTGTTTACAATCTAAGCCTTGACGTCACAGAGATGGGCGGAGCTTATGCTGATTCCAAACATTTTCGTTGCTAACGGTAAATCACCATATGCAATTTTCCATTAGTGTTAAAATAAAATAAACTAAGTGATGATATTTCAAACGACATTTTTTGGCGATTTATCATTAACAACTGTGGTTAGCAACGAAATCGTTTGGAGTCGGTATAAGCTCCGCCCATCTCTATGACGTCAAGGCTTAGGTTGTCTATTTTAAGTTGATTTCGAAAAGGCCTTAATTGTAGATATTAAATAAATAAGCACATGGGTCTACTTGAATCTTTTGATTTTGGACATTTATTACATAAGCTTGTATAAAAATTACTAAACTATACATATCTGGAGCAAGCTATGACGTGACGATATGATTGTTATGTGCGTTACCATGGTAACGGAGACAGTTTAAACAAAGGTAGTTGCTGGCACTACTAGAGAAATGGTACATTTAACGAAAACGGAATGAATTATTATTTTAACAATGGGTGGTTTTGGAAATCGTACGAGAACGCCACATGTCAATCGGTTGTTAGTAAAACTTTAAAACGTGTTAAGAAAACGGTTCATTCCAAAATGCCGAATGTTGCAATAAATGAAGATATGAAGCAAGGTGTGTTAGAAGAAATAACAGATAATCCACATACCTCGATTTGTCAACTAGCCTTAAATTTCGATGTCAGTACAGGATCTAATAACCTGATTCTTGAATAAACCGGCTTTACTGTGTCTGGCAGTATACTCCTGCTCTTGAAATTGGTTTAGTCAAAGTCTAAACAACACAAACATTTCAGAAATTAAGTTAATCGAATTCAAAACGGTAAGATAAAGTCGGTAAATATACTGAGAGGATTCTAGATTGCATGAAGAAGTTTTGCTATGATACTGGAAAACCGTAAAATCATTACCAAATGCCAGGAAGCAGCAAGCTATGACGTGACGATATGATGGTTATGTGCGTTACCATGGTAACGGAGACAGTTTAAACAAAGGTAGTTGTTGGCATTATTAGTTAAATATCTACTAGAGAAATGGTACATTTAACGGAAACAGAACGAATTATTATTTTAACAATGGTTGGTTTTGGAGATCGTACGAAAACGGAAAAGTGAAGTATGTGTTTTATTTAATGAAACATATCCAATTAGTCAATCGGTTGTTAGTAAAACTTTAAAAGGTGTTAAGAAGACGGATCATTCCAAAATGCGGTCGGCCGAATGTTGCAATAAATGAAGATATAAAGCAAGGTGTGTTAGAAGAAATAACAGATAATCCACATACCTCGATTTCTCAACTAGCCTTAAATTTCGATGTCAGTACAGGATCTATTCAAAACATTTGCAAGAGTTATCAGAAGATGATTTTGATAGACGTGTACAATTTTGTGAAGAAATGATGAGGCGAATTAACGATGATGCAAACTTCGTTAACAACATAATATTTTCTGACGAAGCCACATTTTATTTGAATGGAAAAGTGAATAGACACAATTGTCGATACTGGTCTGCTGAGAACCCCCACTGGGCAATAGAAACTCATTCGCAAACGCCGCAGAAAATAAATTTGTAGAGATCGAATTATCGGCCCGTTAGTAATCTATGGAAATCTTACTGGTGATCTTTTTCCGAACGGAAACAATCTCTGGTTCCAACAAGATGGGGTACCACCTCACTATCAACTAAATGTACGTAGGCTTTTAGATGAAGTATTTTTGAATCGTTGGATAGACCGTAGAATGGCCACCACGATCTCCAGACTTAACACCATGTGACTTCTTCTTATGGGGTCACCTAAAGAGCAAAGTATATCAAAACGGTCCTAATAATTTAGCAGAATTAGAACTTTCAGAATTTTCAGAAATACAATTCGTGCTTTTAGTGATCGTTTAGGCCATTGCCTTGCTGCTAATGGACAATATTGTTACTGTTTTTGTTTTATTTCTTGTTATTGTTCGTTATAAAATTTCATTGTTTAATTATTATTTGTTACAATTAAATGTAGTAACCACCCAAGGACAGTAGAATCTAACAGAACTGCTATATACATTTTATTTTTGTAGCCCACTACGGGTTGGTTGCCCGCACTTTACGTCACACTATTTGCCACGCCCTGTTAACTGTCATTCAGTACTATGCGTTTGCTGTGTTTTTAGAGATTTAGAGGTTACATGATAGACATTAATACGTCTAAAAAAATAAAACTTCAAAAATAATATGAATACGTCTACGATATAACCTCTATTGAGGTTATGTCAGTTAGGTTTTGTATTTTATTGTATTAAGGTTGTTGTGCGTTATTGTTTCGACAATTATTTCAATGGAATCAAATGCGGACCAAATTGACTCAAAATTAATAGAGTTATTTTTATTTATCTCTTGTTTTGAAATTAAACACAAAAACATTATTTATGAATATTTTTGCGCGATACATGGTCATATTTCCATGTTACACTTCCAATACCGTTAAAATATTCACACAACAAGTCTCTGTTCTTCTGGAACCTTCTTGCCGCATTGTTGCTTTCAACCCGTCCTATATTTTGCAGTGGCATTGGTCGCATTGACCATTTATAATTTCCTCTGACTCTGACTGAATAGTATCACCATATCCTGGACCGCTGGCAGAGTATACTAAAGGCATTTTCAACGGTCTTCCTTGCCCTGGATAAACGGACAGCATGGTCTTTATATATTTGCCCTTAGAGGAAACGCACCATCACCCACAACAAAATATAGAAGTATAATGTTACTTTTAGACAATTTCTTTGGAAAAGGGATATCTATGTTTCCATTTAAAACAGCTCTCCCAAAAGAAGATTCTTTAAAGATAGTGCTGTCATCATTTCTGTCACTAGCTCCAATATCTGCTATAATGAAATTATAATCCGCATCTACACATGCCACTAAAACTTGTCTTTTAATTGCCATTAAAACAATGCTGAAGGTATGTTTATAATTGAAGAACTCACTTCCCGATGCTTTTGGTGCTTGCATATGGATGTGTTTCCCATCAACAGCCCCGATACAGTTGGGCATGACATTTTTCCATCGTTTGTAGAATGTATCATCAACAGAGGCTAATATGTATCTTGTTAGCTCTTTAACACTCTGGGCACGTCCCACAGAACAGTTGTTGTCTCTTTAATTATATAATGTACAGTGGATTTTCCCATTCGAAAATTCCAAGCTAGTTCTTGCATAGAACTTCCTTCTGACAAATAACTACAATAATTTTATTACATAATTTAAATTTTTTTATAATATAAAATTAAACAAAAACTTACTGTAGGGTTACTATCAACCTTTGAGCTGGTGAAATTGCACCTTTATTTGGTGTTTTTGCTAAAAAAGGTTCAACCAGTCATAACAATTCCTTAAACTCTTCGAACGACATGCGAACATATTTAAAAAATTGTAAATCGTATTCCTGTTTTTCCAACATGTTTCTAATCAGAGTGCCATAATATCCCTCTAATTCTCTATTTTTATTGATTGGTTTTCTGCCAAAACGCCGTCGTCTTTTCTTTCTTAATCTTTGTGCGATTAATAGAGCTGCATTCAAGCACATTACACTATCAGCGACAACAATTTTCTTTTTATTCATAATAAACAAAACAGTTTCACCCCCCATTTTTTTTTTTTTAATTTGGCACGAGTTGTGGCACGCTGTGCTTAAATATTGCATGAACCAATTCCTTTCCTTACAACAACAGCTATTATTATTATTATTATTGCTGCCGGGCTGAGGAGGGCGGCCCCTCTCGTTACCGCGACCTATAAGATCTATTGTAACTTTAGCCCTCCAAAGGTTTAGGGCAAATGTAGGTCCTTAATGAACCTTAGTATTGTCCTGAGGTCTTGAACCTTTATGTCGGTAGGTAACAGGGGAGTTTTACCGAAGACGTTGTGCCTTAGACGTCCTCTGGCGACGCAATTGCACAGTATATGTTCAGCAGTTTCTGACTCGTCGTTGCATAGTCGACAAGTTTGATCCTCAGCTTGTCCAATGTGGAAGAGGTGGTATTTTAGGGGCACATGGCCGGTTAGGTAGCCTGAGAGCGTTCTTAGATCCCCTTTGCTGAGGCATAAAACCTCTTTGGTTTTGTTTTGCGACGGAGTTATCATACTCTTCGCTTGTCTGTGTCCTGGAAGTTCTTTCCAGCGTAAGGCTATCTTTGAAGCCTCCCAGTTGTTGATTATTTGTTTTAGGTGGCTTTTTTGTAGTCCACATCCAGGTTGGGGTCCAATGAAGGGCGTGTTTGCTGCCTCTTTGGCCAGCTTGTCGGCCTTCTCATTGCCCTCAATGTTGCTGTGACCTGGAACCCACCATAGGGTAACATCATTGCCCCTAGCGAGTTCTCTCAGGTTGTTGGTGCACTCTCTGATCAGTGCGGAGCCACACGTGTAGGCCTGAATTGCCTTTAAGGCGGCCCGACTGTCTGTGAAAATGTTTATGGATGCATCTTTTTGTCCCTTCTGTAGGTTCAAAGCGGTGCAGAAGTTTATAGCAAGAACTTCTGCTTGGAAAATTGTTAAGTCCGAGCTGAGGGGCAATTTGATGTGGCTATTTGGTCCACTGATGCCCATGCCTACTCCAGATCTTACTGTCTTTGAAGCATCGGTGTACCAGGCTAGGGCTCCTCTTTTTAGTTGAGGCCCAATCATCCCTGCTACTAAATATGACCTTATACGGTTGGTTGAAATTGTATTCCGTCGGTATAAGGTCCGTTTTAATTTCAATCAGGTGATTTAGACATGAGTCTTTGAGGATCTCGAGGTGTCCTCTGAGATTACCCTGCATCAACTTGAGTGAAGAAACTGTTTTCAGTGATAAGGCACTTAAGGCTGCCTCCTTTTGTATATATATGTGGAGCGGTGTGAGACCGAGTAGGGCTTCCAAAGCAGCCGTCGGACAGGATCTCATTGCACCCGTTATGTTAAGACATGCTAACCGCTGGATTTGTGCCAGCTGTTGTTGAGCTGTCTTATGTTTTGTTTTTGGCCACCAAACCAATGGGGCGTAGGCGACCATGGGTCTGATTATTGCTACGTAGGCCCAATGAGCCATTCGTGGTTTGAGACCCCAGTTCCTTCCTAGGAGCCTGCGGCAGATCTGGTTTGCCATGATGGCCTTTTTCCTCACCTTATCTAAGTGTGAGTTCCAGTTTAGTTTACTGTCAAGTATTACCCCTAGGTATTTAGTTTCTGTTTTGAGGTTAATAGTTCTACTTTCAATGGAGGGTGTTTTTATTTGTAGCTTCCTTCTCCGAGTGAAAGGGACTATTTCGATTTTATTGGGATTGATGCATAGTAGGGCTTTCTGCATTAGCTGAGTTATGATTGAATCATATTTACCTCGGATTGTGATTACCAGGTCATCAGCATACCAATAACAACAGCTAACGCAAACTCTTATGACTATGACTATGACTAAAACTAAAACACTTTACATGAACCCATCTTTAGATTCTACTGTCTTTGGTAACCACCCATGTTTTTATTTATGTATAAAATCCGTTACCATAGTAACACACTTAACAATCCCATAATGACGTCATAATTTGATTGTCGCCACGTCAAATCTTTTTAAATAAAAATTTTAATATCTGGAAAACTATGCAGTTTAAAGCATTAAAACCTGTCAAAAGGAATCCCAAAACCTTAAAATATACACCGAGATATGCGGAAAATAGTTTCAAGTAAGTTTTATTTAAAACTTTTTTTAATATAAGTTGAAGTTTAGGCTGTATAACCTTTATTCTATACTTTTTGTACACCCTGTATATAACAAAAAAAATTTAACTTTTTTTATTGCCAAAATATGCAGTATGAGTTACAGAACGTGGAAAACACCCGTAATTTAAATTTGGCAATGCCAAAAAAAAATTACGCGTTTTTGAAATGGAGCCTTTACCTTTCAAAAACGAATTTTTAATTTTTTCTTTATTTTTATTCCTCAGATGTTCAGAATAACTTATGGAACACGATTAGCTCACGCGATTTTAATATGGCAATGGTTAAAAAAAATTACGCGGTTTTTGAAACCGTGCCTTTTTTTTCAAAAACGTAATTTGGTATCTTTTCATCTTTTTTTGTGTTCGGAATGGCTTACAGAACACGATTAGCGCACGCAATTTTAATTTGGCAATGATAAAAAAAAGTTATATATGCCCCACATTGTAATTTGTTGTGAATGATGCACATGGTTTAATGTAATTACTTTAAAGTCGTTGTAAAGTAGCAACGCGTTGAAGAAGATCCGTGCTTCTGAATGGTTGGTAGTTACATAAATCATATTTTATGTCACCGATTTCCACCGCGTTGGACTGTAATAAATAATTTAACAACTCGTTTTTCAAGTAGGTGTTAACCGCTAAACGGGCAAAACAGTTTGCAAATGAACTAAATAATCGCGAAAAGACGAGTCTAAATTAATTAGTTCTATTAATTTGCTATATAAATACGAAGGTAGAGGCGAGCACAAATTAATTAGCGTTCCGAGTAACGGATTAATTCGTTACGCGTAGGTTCTTAATCGAGCTTTCATAAATCAAGTTATTAACGCGAGCCGAAAACAAACATCCAAACATGAACACGATGGGGAATATTTCTTTTAAATGGAATTTTATCGTGACTCATTACAATTCATCACCATTAAAATCCAATAAATAAAACGCGACAAGCTAATTTACGAAGTGTACGTTTAATTAATAACAACAAGGGTAAGATGGGCCCGGTTAATAGTTTCCCTCGTTTCCGCGGACGTGAAAGATGAATATTTACGGCGCGGCTTCTAATGGGTCAAAAGGGCCGCCGCTGAAAAATCCGCCTCTAAATAAAAACACACAGAAACAGTCAGTCATTTACATTTTGGACGCAACGGGGTGCCTATCGCCTTTATATTACCCATTCTCGTGCTTCTCCCGACAAAAAAGGAACTTAAGCTTGGAACGCATCAACACGCAAAGGTTGGTTTTACTCCATTTTTCGCTCTTTGTTTTTATAAATTCCAAGAATGTACCTATAAACTGTCCGAAATAATAAATTTGTCACAGCGTGAATCTTTTTTCCAAGATGTCACCAAGTTGATGTTTTTAAAGACTTGATAATCATCTTTTCGATTCTATCCGAGACTACCGTGCTATATTCTTGACGTCATCTCAAGGTGGATTCACATCCTATCTTATTAAAATTAAAAAAGTTAAAATGAAATGCGAGATTAGACCTTGTTAAATCTACAGTTTAATTGCTTATCAGATTTCACGAAGGTTATTAGTATTTTGATATCGTGACCTATTAAAATTATTTTTAGATCATTATTTTGCAACACTCCAACTCTAAAGCAGTCTTAACCACGACAAGGAGTTGATGGATGCGCGCGACCTCTGCCGGTGTGGTCCCCTCATATTCACTTTGTCACCGTGATGAATGCGGCGTTAAGCTGTCACGTGTCAGCAGACTGCTGAATAAATCGATTCGATTATGATATGAGGCTCCCACAGAGACCCGGAAGGTGATTTACGTAGCTCCTTAACGTTTATTTGACAACAATTTGTTTTAAGCTGATTTTTTTTTGAATGTTAATAAAAAATGATGATTAAAGAGTAATTGGATTGAAAAACATTTGCGGAGTGGCTTAAACGATCGTTCGTGGTTTCGTAATGGGCAGATAATTGGTTAAGATAAGGTTGATTGGAGGCCCGTTTCGGATGATTTACTTTTCGAAGGGGCCGCGGGCGTCTTAAATATTAATTTGTGCAAATCGCGGTGGTATTGTTTCGGCCCTTCGCCCACCACGGGGCCAACCGTAAGTCGCAGCAGGCCTGGCGCCCAATATTATACGGCCACCTTTATAAATAATGCAAGCCTGACGGTCAGGTAGAGGTGTCACGACACGTTTCTTCACCAACACTTTGCCAGCAAAGTCCTCCCCTTTCGAGTAGCACCATATACTCGTCTTGCTCTCTTTTGGTGTTTATGGAAATTTTTTCGGGCAAAGATGAGCAAAAAATCTTTATACCTACGATTAATCACCTTTCGAAATTACAATTTTTCATTCTTGTATGTTATTCAAGTCCGGAAGTTTAACTAAAATGTAAGGTGAGATAAACATATGTTTTCAAGTATAATAAATAAATGAACCGAGAAATGCAGAAAGGGCGCTAGTCAAAAAAATACAATTTGAGAAAACCAAAAAAAAACTTTTATCTTAGAACGTCCTAGCTTTATTACAATAAATCATTAAGTAGTGTTATTGTGTAACTTTAACTGTTATGTAATCGCATTATTTGAGAATAAACGTCTTTCAAAAAATTTTTTTCGGGCATATAAAAAAGATGACATACGCCCTTTCTGTAAAACGAGAAATAAATATCTGGTAAATTGAACGATTTTTTATTATTTTCGTAAACAAAACGTACAAAATAACCAAAAAAGCTTATTGCACATCATCAGTATCATTATTGTTACATATAGTTGGCCATAAAAGTATCAAATCGTAAAATGGTTTGTAATCCTCTGGTGCAAATGCAGCACACTTTTTTTTACTGAAAAGTATGTTTCACGAAACCGTCGATAAACTGACTAACTTCCACACGACCAGGATATTGAGAATCATACAAGAAACTTGAGAAAGTGCTGATGTTGAAATGTATTTTACTGTTTCGTGGAATATCTCTAGACTTAGTTTCTTCTGATGTGCAGTTTTTTTTGTATAGTTTTGGCCACCAGTTTCTAAAATTGATTATATCAGTTGCATCAACTTCTTTAACCATAAATTTATTTGAATTACTGCTGGTAATAATGATTTCTGTTATTTGGTGAATCGTATAGATTCTATCACGTTTTCTTAAGTTTCTTTTTATTATAGCGAAGTCTCTATCACAGGGGAGAAACGAATGGCCCCTGACAGGAAAATAATGTATAATTTTAGTAAATCGATCGCTATCAGTTAAAAAAAGAAGCATTCGGATACGTGTATGATTTTTATTTTGTCCCCAGCAATTGTCGGAAAACAGTGGAAGTTCTTTTACACTTTCTGGAATTTCTTTCAAATAATCTAATAGGAAGGAACAAATTTCGTCAGCCGTCTTCTTGGCTTGTCCTTCATGATAAATGTACATTTTTTCCGTATTTTGTTTGACATTATGAATGCAAAAACACATTCAACTGATTGTAGTAAAACACCTCTCCCACAGGAGTTTTAGGTAGCTGGATATTTTGCATAAAATCGAAACTTAATGTCAACATTACCCTTTTCTTGTACCTCACTTTTTAGTTTTGTATAAATTTTCTTACTTCGACGTTTATGTACTACTAACTCAGCAACTGCTGTTCTTTTAGCTGTATCATTTAGATATCTATCCTTAATTTTATTATTTAAAAGTTCAAAAGTAGAACAAACATCGATTTGAGGGCGACCGAAAAACAAATCAAAATTTTCACGAAAGAACTTCCTATATGATGCGTAACTAATATCTAAGTCAACGTATTTCTGTTTAAACAATTCGAACATTATTTTAATGTTAAGTTGGCTGCCTAGATATTTCACTTCTCTTCCAGAATAATGGCTTAATTTCGTAGGAAAAGATTCTATATGACTTCTCATACACAGCTTTACATCCTCTGATAGTGTATTGGCACTTGCATTCTTTCCACGCAAGTCTCTTGGAATTTGACCTAGTACAGTAAGCTCCCTGATTCTTCGAATGCGTTTTTCAGACACCGCATACAAAGATAAAAATGCCTTTTGACAGATTTCCATTCTAGAATTACCCTTTAAAACAAAATATTTATATGAATGGGACTTTGTTTATTATTGTCTCTGATTCCTTAATATTAAAACACAGGTAACTAATATAACAGTTTATTATTTGAGACCAACTTAGTTATAACTGTTACAACAGATCGTTAACAATGTTCTTCTTCTTCTTGTCACGTGTTCGTGGCCGTTATTTTTATCGCTTTTCATACACATCACTAGATGGCAATACTTAATTAAATCTAAATCTATTAATACTACACGCCCCCTTTTAATAATAAACTTTTTAACTTAAACTTAACATTATAACTAGCTTTACAAATTAAGCCTATCAGGTGGTTTTATGGTTCTCTTACTTCTAGTTATTATTGGTGTTTCGTTATTTTCATTTTGTTCTACTTCATCTGGGATTATCTCTACATCAGCATCATTATTTAGAGGAATAGGATCAGGTAGTGGATTATACCTATCTTTTATAAAAAATACGTTTCTTCTATAGTACTTATTATTTTCAGTTTTAATTAGGTATGACCTAGGGGTTTTCAATACTTTAACAATAATCGCTTTTTCCCATAAACCTTCTTCGGTCTTCTTAAACCACACCATATCTCCTTCCCTATATGTTCTTTCAAAATATTTATGTCTATCATCATGTTGTTTCTTATTTATTTTTTGCTTGTGTAACATTTGAGAATACACTTCATTTCTATCAATTTTTTTAAATTCCAATTCCTTCTCATTAAATGTTATTTTGGTTCTAATATTTTTATCAAAAAGCAATTGTACTGGCGAATACTTCAATCCTGCAACTGTTGAATTTCTATAGTTCAAAAGAAATAATTCGAAATCAGCATTGGATTCTCCAGCTTTTCTCATCATGTTCTTCACTATGCCCACTGCTTTTTCAGCTAACCCATTGCTTCTAGGATAACGGGGACTAGTTGTTTTAATAGAACAATTCCATGTTTTACAAAACTTTCTAAATTCCTCACTTCCAAATGGTAGATTATCGGCTATTATGAGAGCTGGAATACCAAATCGCGCAAATATGGATTTTAATTTAATTATTATTGTATTTGCATTTTTATTGCCAATTTGTGTAACTTCAATCCATCGCGAATAATAATCACATAGAACCAAATAGTTTTTTCCATTATATTCTGCTATGTCCATCCCTACTTTAAAGAAAGGTATTCCAGGTATTTCATGATTAATTAGCGGACTTTTGGTGTTATTTGGTCCAAATTTACTACAAATCTCACATGCCATTATGTACTTTTTCAAATCAGATAACATTGTAGGCCAATAAAAACTTCTTTGTGCCATTTCTTTAAGTTTACTGAATCCTAAATGTGTTTCATGTAGTAGATTTAAAACAAATCTGTGACGGGTCTGTGGTATAAATAGTTTATCATTATAATACACCAAGCCATTCTCAACAAAGATGTCACATCTTATGTTATAGATTTTAATTAGCTCATCTTCCACTTTCTCTTGTGGAGGCCAGCCATTTTTGTAATATTTCTTCAACTTTGACAACATTAGATCTTTAGCTGTTTCATTTTGAAGTTCAATTACTCTGGCATCACTGAATTTAAAATGACTCGTTGTAATTGTATGAACAACATCTGACATTTTTTTATCATCCTTATTATCTCTTTTAACAAAATTTCTCGATAATAGATCAGCTATGTACATTTTCGGACCTGGTAGGTATTTTAATTCAAAGTCATAACACATCATTTTTAATCTTAAACGTTTCAATCTATTGTTTTTTATTTTATGTAAATCTTTTTTAACTAATGTAATCAACGGTTTATGATCTGTATATATAGTTATTTTATGACCATAGACATAATTATGAAATTTTGACAACGCAGATGTTATAGATAAAAGTTCCTTTTCTATCTGGGCATAATTTGTCTCAGTCTCAGTCATAGATCTTGACGCAAATGTTACCGGTTTTCGTTTTTGCAATAGACAACATCCAAGAGCATCTTTGGATGCATCACACTGCAACTCAATTTCTACCTTCGGGTCAAAAGCTGCTAATAAGGATGCTTCACTTATTAGGGTTTTAACTTTATCAAATATTTTTGTATGCGAATTACTCCATAACCATTCAGTATTCGCTTTAAGCAAACTTCTAAACGGGGATATTATTTCAGACAGATTTGGTATAAAATTTCTAAGATAATTTATAATGCCGAAAATCTGTTGCAATTCCTTTTTATTGTTTGGAGGTTTTAGTTCTTTTATTGCTCTAATCCTATCTGGATCAGGTTTCATGCCTAATTCGTTAAATACAAAGCCAAAATATTTCACTTCATTTACAAAATATTGTAATTTATCTGGATTAAACCTTATACTATATTTTCTTGCCGTATCTAACACACTCTCAACTATTTCCCTCAATTCTTCTGCACTATCTGCAGCACATAGTATGTCGTCAAAATAAACTATCACCCCTTTCAAGTCACCAAAATATTTAGAAATATATTTTTGAAAAACTTCTGGGACTGAATTAAGACCAAATGGTGCTCTATTAAATTTATAACATCCAAAAGGTGAACTGAATGTGCACAATTTAGAAGATTCCTCTTCAAGTTTAATTTGATAAAACCCATCTTTAAGGTCAAAGACACAAAACCATTTTTTATTAGCCAACTTTGGACTGACACTTTCCAAGGATGGTATTTCATAATATTGCCGGACTATATTATTGTTTAGATATTTTGGATCCAGACATATTCTAATTGATTTATTTGGTTTTTCAACTATCACCAAATTACTTACCCATTCTTCGGGATTTTCTACAGCACTTATTATGCCTTTGTCACAGAGTTTTTGCAATTTCTGTTTTAGTTTATCTCTTATTCCCAGTCGTTAGTCCTCGTCTTGGCGGCATCGCGACAGGATTACTGTTTTGTTTTGTTTTTATTTTGTACTCATCTGGAAATTTTCCTAAACCCTCAAAAACATCTTTATTTTGCCTAATAAATTCATTTCTCTCATTTATATTCACTTCATTCAAGAGTTTTATACATTGTAAATTTAAACATGTTTCTAAACTTAAAATAGGTTTTTAATTTTTACAATCAACTACATAGAATTTAGTTAACTCTGAAACATTATTATTATATATTTTAGCAGATAATACACCTTTCGGTATTATTTGAGAACCACCAAATGAAACTAAATTTACATTTGTTTTTTTAATTTCTGATTCCCATTTATACTCTTTTATTAATTTATAAGGTATTATATTTACTTGAGCTCCTGTATCTAACTTAAATGATATTTCTTTTCCCTTTACCTTTAGTAATTTATATGTTACTTTACTTGAATTGTTATTCACCTCAAGTTTATCAATACTAACTTCACTACTAGAACTATAATTATTTTTATCTACTTGTTCGCCGGCTTCAACTAACTTTATACCTTTATTTTTACTAAATCTATTTCTGCATACACTTGCAAAATGGTTTAATTTTTTGCAAACATTACAAGTTTTACCTTTAGCAGGACAGTTCTGTTCAGTATTATGCTTATAACCACAACGTTTACAATATATTACCTTATCTCTAACTGTTTCTTTCTTTTTCCATGTAGATTTCTTCATTGCATCTACTTCTTCTGTCATCTCTTGTTTAGGAGTTGATATTTCTTTTATATTTATATCTGCCAATTCTACCGATCTGCAAAATTCAACTACTTTTTCTAACGAGATGTCCTCCCTTAAGAGTCTTTCTTGAAGTCCTCTTGATTTCACTCCGAGAATTATTTGGGATTTTAATAATTTATCTTCTTTTAAAGAACTTGAACAACTGTACTGTCTCATTCGTTTTGGGAACGCAATATTCTTTTAATGCTTCTAAAATCTTTTCCATAGACTCCTCTTCAGGTTTCACAGTTTTAATTGATTCATATTTTAATAATGCTTCTCTTCCTATTAGGTTTTTTAATATCGCCACCTGCACTTCTTTTGGTTTTTTCTTTGTTTCTGTTGCCGTTAGGTATACATTTATTTCCGTTTCGAACGTTTTATAGTTCGCCGCGAGGTTTCCCTCAAAGACCAAGGGCATTGGCTTATTAAACTCCATTCTTCTGTTACCTTTTCTTCTCCTGTACACAATTATTATGACTGCGCCATGTTTATTATTGTCTCTGATTCCTTAATATTAAAACACAGGTAACTAATATAACAGTTTATTATTTGAGACCAACTTAGTTATAACGGTTACAACAGATCGTTAACAATGTTCTTCTTCTTCTTGTCACGTGTTCGTGGCCGTTATTTTTATCGCTTTTCATACACATCACTAGATGGCAATACTTAATTAAATCTAAATCTATTAATACTACAGACTTAGGTTTATTATTCCCTTCCTGACGAGGACGCCGCTGCTTTATATCGCAAACTTCAATACTCCCTTGCAAGAAAATGTCTTGCTCATCTTTTGTTGCGAATGAGTGAAATCGATTAAAAATGTCTAATCTCTCTTCTTCATTCAACTTTTCAAAACATTTCTGTTTACAGCTAAAAAATATTAAATTTATGTTCTATGTAACAAAACCATTGCAATAACCTACCTGCATGGTAAACCCACTACCTTTAATGGAATTTGCTTGTTTTTATAGTTCGTGTATGCCGTACCTTCCACACGTGATTTCTTGATTACATTTCTTTTGTATTTGTTAGTATTTGCTTGTCTTTTCCTCGGTTTTGAAGTAACTTCCTTTTAACTTCCTTTTATTTTTTTGGTATTTTATGCAAATTCACACTTTTAAACCTTAATTTCACCAAACTTTTTAACAACAGCCACATTGCACATAATACACCAACCTCACTTTCTTATTGATGTGCCGCTATTGACCGACTGGATACATTTCATGCGAGTCGTTGACTTACGCCCGTTATGCATAACACTTGCTAATACTTAGATCCGATAGAAGCAAGCTATAAACCAGACATGAGCCCTTATTACGTATTACGGTAGAAATACGTCGATAATGTAGATTCCCGTTGAAAACCCAATTCATGACTAAAAGGACTTATGCCCTTTCTGCATTTCTCGATTCAAATGTAATAATAATAACATTAACGAAAGCATCAGTGGGATGGATGAATTTGTTTATGTTGAGATGATGTCAAATGATTATAATCAGGTTCCATAATTCGTTAATTTTAATCGAAGATGCGCAACTTCACATAGATATGATGTTGGAAATGGCAAAACATGTTTTAACACTTTTTCTGTTAATTTCGGATATAGTTGTTGCATTTGCAGCCAAAAAGATGCTGAAGAACACTCTTTATGTTTATTTTTCAAAAATCCGTCTGCAGATAACTCCAAGAGCTGTTCTTGCTCCACATTAGATAAATTATCTGGCATGGCAGATGTATCAATATTAAACGGATGTCTTATCCATTCGAGGTTTGTCGTTAAATCCGGAAAATAATTTTTCAGGCCCTCTTGTTTAATTTTATTACAAACTCATGAAGAGAGGGAAACTCTCCATTATTAACTCTAGTTTTCCATAACTTTAATTTTTCAATTGTAGCGTTTACTTTGTCTTGGACTTGTAATGATAAATTGAGTCCATTTAAAATAGAGAATATATTTGCTAAGTATGCCAATTTGGATAGCCACGTTGAGTCATGTAGACACTTTTTCAGTTCAAATTTATCATTAAAAAAAACTTGTTTTAGTTCAAATAATCGACTTAAAATTTTTCCCCGAAATAGCCAACGTATTCGATACAAATGAAGTTAAAAAACACCAAAATTAAAAGAATCGTATC
Source organism: Onthophagus taurus (assembly GCF_036711975.1). NCBI lineage: Eukaryota > Metazoa > Arthropoda > Insecta > Coleoptera > Scarabaeidae > Onthophagus > Onthophagus taurus. Next base: position 10,682,442 of record NC_091975.1, on the reverse strand, counting down.
TCAAAAAATAATTGAGATATCAAAATGATTTAATCACCATTTTGTAGCAAATTTAATCTAGATTTAAGACTCCGAAAATTTTTATTTCGATTCTATAAATCGCGGAGATACGATTTTTTTAATTCAACTCAATAATTTAGGTTAAATTAGTAAAAATGAAATTTAAAGAATCGTATCTCAAGAACGAGTTGAGATATCGCCATGAAATAAAATGCGTTTTAAAGGGAATTTAATCAAGAATTAATGGGATTAAAACAATTTTTTTATTCCCACAAATTTCGGTGAAATGATTTTTTTAATTCATCTCTACATCTTTACTCGTTACAAATTAAGTTAAAAAACGTCAAAATTAAAAAAATCGTGTCTCAAAAAATAATTGAGATATCAAAATGATTTAATCACAAATTTAATCTAGATTTAAGACCGCGAAAATTTTTATTTCGATTCTATAAATCGCGGAGATACGATTTTTTTAATTCAACTCAATAATTGAGGTTAAATTAATAAAAATGAAATTTAAAACAGCGTATCTCAAGAACGAGTTGAGATATCGCCATGAAATAAAGTACGTTTTAAAGGGAATTTAATCAAGAATTAATGGGATTAAAACAATTTTTTTAATCCAACAAATTTCGGTGAAACGATTTTTTTAATTCATCTCTACATCTTTACTCGTTACAAATTAAGTTAAAAAACGTCAAAATTAAAAGAATCGTATCTCAAAAAATAATTGAGATATCAAAATGATTTAATCACATTTTGTAGCAAATTTAATCTAGATTTAAGACCCCGAAAATTTTTATTTCGATTCTATAAATCGCGGAGATACGATTTTTTTAATTCAACTCAATAATTGAGGTTAAATTAATAAAAATGAAATTTAAAATAGCGTATCTCAAGAACGAGATGAGATATCATCATGAAATAAAGTACGTTTTAAAGGGAATTTAATCAAGAATTAATGGGATTAAAACAATTTTTTTAATCCCACAAATCTCGGTGAAACGATTTTTTTAATTCATCTCTACATCTTTACTCGTTACAAATTAAGTTAAAAAACGTCAAAATTAAAAGAATCGTATCTCAAAAAATAATTGAGATATCAAAATGATTTAATCACCGTTTTGTAGCAAATTTAATCTAGATTTAAGACCCCGAAAATTTTTATTTCCATTCTATAAATCGCGGAGATACGATTTTTTTAATTCAACTCAATAATTTAGGTTAAATTAATAAAAATGAAATTTAAAACAGCGTATCTCAAGAACGAATTGAGATATCACCATGAAATAAAGTACGTTTTAAAGGGAATTTAATCAAGAATGAATGGAATTAAAACAATTTTTTTATTCCCACAAATTTCGGTGAAACGATTTTTTTAATTCATCTCTACATTTTTACTCGTTACAAATTAAGTTAAAAAACGTCAAAATTAAAAGAATCGTATCTCAAAAAATAATTGAGATATCAAAATGATTTAATCACCGTTTTGTAGCAAATTTAATCTAGATTTAAGACCCCGAAAATTTTTATTTCCATTCTATAAATCGCGGAGATACGATTTTTTTAATTCAACTCAATAATTTAGGTTAAATTAATAAAAATCGAATTTAAAGAGTTGTATCTCAAGAACGAGTTGAGATATCGCCATGAAATAAAATGCGTTTTAAAGGGAATTTAATCAAGAATTAATGGGATTAAAACATTTTTTTTAATCCCACAAATTTCGGTGAAACGATTTTTTTAATTCATCTCTACATCTTTACTCGTTACAAATTAAGTTAAAAAACGTCAATATTAAAAGAATCGTATCTCAAAAAATAATTGAGATATCAAAATGATTTAATCACCATTTTGTTGCAAATTTAATCTAGATTTAAGACCCCGAAACGTTTTATTTCGATTCTATAAATCGCGGAGATACGATTTTTTTAATTCAACTCAATAATTGAGGTTAAATTAATAAAAATGAAATTTAAAATAGCGTATCTCAAGAACGAGATGAGATATCGCCATGAAATAATGTACGTTTTTGAATTTAATCAAGAATTAATGGGATTTAAAAAAATTTTTTAATTGGGTGTGGCTGCTTCCCATTTCTTCACACATTTGTGCAAAAAGTCTTGCGTTTAAAGGTTGACCTTTAATATAATTAACGATTTTCACGCTTTTATCAAGAACTTTTTGCAGATCTTACGTGTTGCCAAAGCCTCTCTGTGAATGCAACAATGTGTGGACTTGACATTTGCTGCAACCTTCTGAATTTTTGCAATGAGTCCTTTATTAATGCCGACTATATTTTTTGCACCATCTGTACTTATTCCAACACATTTAGTCCAACTAATTTTGTTATCTTGCATAAATTTATTCATAACGTTGGCAAAAAGGCTGGCAAAGTAAAAAATCGTCGTGAATTTCTTGGTTCTTTTCGTATCTAACAGACGCCATAAGATTTGCAAAATTTGTGATATCAGTGGACTCATCGACTTGTAATGCATAATCTGTTTCACATTATTGGCCATATCAATTATTCGTCGAGTTTATTTTGCTTTATCACTTATCATTATTTCTGCCATTATTTTGGCAGCCGGCTTGATTAAAGTTTCGCTGCACCACATTTCGCAATTAAAAGCGAGACGAGATACGAAGTTTCTAGGATTTTTTGATTGTCACCTCCTGTTAAACCTCTCATTACAGTTTGGGAAACACTGCTTTAAAAGATCATCATCAGCCAAATGACCATAAACTAATCAAAATTGCAACTAAGTTAATGTTTTATTAGTAACAAATAAATAATTCGTGGAAAAATATATAGCCCCTCATAAATATTGTTAACACTAACGTCAAAGAGCTTAGCAAAAACACGAGACACAATACACGTGTTCTGGACGTTCTGGTGGAGTTTAAGAGCGAGGTCCTGGTCAAGTGTCCGACGATAATTGCTCGTTTTTGTGCCGTCATCGGTGAACGTCGGCGTATTAATGAGCCGGACCGCCTCGTACGCACGTCTGTGCTAAGTATAGGGGGCGCCCCGTCGCCATTCGTCCATAACAAATGCCGCGACATGCGCGAACTTGTTCCCTCACGACTTGCCGCATTGCTCATTACGGCCAATTACAGGAGAACCGAGTCGGACGGTTGTGCGACAAATCACCTTTAGGTATTTAGAAGATACAAATCTGCGTGAGAATTTATTTTTGCGAAACGTTTTCGAAATAATTTATAACTTTCAGACGTCGATAACGGCGTTAGGCGCCACTCTCGATCTAAAAGAACCAAAGAAAATGCAAAAAGAAAGGTTTACGTATTCGAATTGGAGAAATGTACCGTTGAACGTATGTATTACAAGGGTGGTCCGAAGAGGTGGTATCAATAACTCACGACCGGTATATGTATATGTTATTACGTATGCGAGACATTTGTAACTGGAATTGAAATGAAAGCAAACCTATGAATGACAGAACTACCAACTCGGTCGATAGAACTGGATTCGATACGATCTCCGTCCATATTCGGGATGACAAATATATTGTAATCTCTAAATAATTGGTTGGTGGTGTCATGAACGAATGGGTTTATGGGTTTCGAGTTAAGTGTTTGCGGCTTGTTTATGAAGGAAAGTTACACACGACAGCTTATTGTCAACGTTAACGTAATGAATTACATTTAATTTATCGCAAAACAATATTTAAATCTTCACGGATTCTAGAAAACGACCTCCAATAAAATGAGTCGTTTATTCCGAAAGAATTCGAGACGAATTTAGACTATTAGACCATTTCCGAAAATAAACGAAAAAGTCATGTGCTCTTCAAAGGGAAAGAGCGCGGGGCACGTGTTCTCGTTTTAAAGAGATGCTGGAAATTTTAAGCAGATCACGTTAATATTGACATTTGAAATAGCCGGTTTATAGCGATACCATTCAATGGCATACCTTAGCGAAATAACCGCAATAACTACGTTCATAAATCATAAACGTTCGCTACTTTATCTTATAAATATTTTGAAACGAAAATTTTATTTAAGCAAAAGAATTCAAATTAAAAATAAAAAATTTAATTTAAAAGTTTTTAGATAAAGACATTTTTTTTTCAAGTTTCCTCGTGATAATCCCGAGTCGCAAGCTACCTCATCGATTTGAGGGTAAATTCCTCTCATAACAGACTTTGTATCTTTATTAGTATACAGGGTGATTCACATAAGAACCGACACAGAGCAGGGACATGTAAAGGACAATAAATTAAGATGAGTTCAATATCTTCGTACATTACACTAATTATTTTTTAAAAAACTTTGTCGTTTTCATAAAAAACTTAAATAACTAAAGACACGTATTTCGTAATGTTACTCAAAATAAGAGAAAATTTAGTAGTTGGCTATGAAATTGTACGTCAAACTTGACAAATAGGTTATAAAGTTATTTGACGACAAGGTTTTCTCCATCTTTTCTCCATCACCTTTCATTCTTGAGTTATGATCAATTTTAATACCGAAAGTACTCAATTTTGACATTTTGGTGATTTTTTCTTTATCACTAGAAAATCATTACAACTAAACCAAATCTGTTTATGAGTAATGTCCTTTTAGTTCATAATAAACAATTTATTTCAAATAAATTTTTCTCCATCACCTTTAATTTTTGAGTTATGATCTATTTTAATACCAAAAGTACTCAATGTTGACATTTTGGTGATTTTTTCTTTATCACTAGAAAATCATTATACCTAAACTAAATTTGTTTATGGATGATGTTTTTTTAGTTCATAATAAACAATTTATTCCTAAAAAACTTTTCTCCATCACCTTTCATCCTTGAGTTATGATCAATTTTAATACCAAAAGTGCTCAATTTTGATATTTCGGTGATTTTCTCTTTATCATTAGAAAATCATTATAACTAAACCAAATCTGTTTATGAGTAATGTCCTTTTAGTTCATAATAAACAATTTATTTCAAATAAACTTTTCTCCATCACCTTTAATTTTTGAGTTATGATCTATTTTAATACCAAAAGTACTCAATTTTGATATTTTGGTGATTTTTTCTTTATCACTAGAAAATCATTACAACTAAACCAAATCTGTTTGTGAGTAATGTCCTTTTAGTTCATAATAAACAATTTATTTCAAAAAAACTTATCTCCATCACAATTAATTTTTGAGTAATGATCGATTTTGATAACAAAAGTACTCAATTTTGACATTTTGGTGATTTTTTCTTTATCACTAGAAAATCATTATACCTAAACTAAATTTGTTTATGGACGATGTTTTTTTTAGTTCATAATAAACAATTTATTCCTAAAAAACTTTTCACCATCAGCTTTAATTTTTGAGTTATGATCTATTTTAATACCAAAAGTACTCAATTTTGACATTTTGGTGATTTTTTCTTTATCACTAGAAAATCATTACAACTAAACCAAATCTGTTTATGAGTAATGTCCTTTTAGTTCATAATAAACAATTTATTTCAAAAAAACTTATCTCCATCACAATTAATTTTTGAGTAATGATCGATTTTGATAACAAAAGTACTCAATTTTGACATTTTGGTGATTTTTTCTTTATCACTAGAAAATCATTATACCTAAACTAAATTTGTTTATGGATGATGTTTTTTTAGTTCATAATAAACAATTTATTCCTAAAAAACTTTTCACCATCACCTTTAATTTTTGAGTTATGATCTATTTTAATACCAAAAGTACTCAATTTTGACATTTTGGTGATTTTTTCTTTATCACTAGAAAATCATTATACCTAAACTAAATTTGTTTATGGATGATGTTTTTTTAGTTCATAATAAACAATTTATTCCTAAAAAACTTTTCACCATCACCTTTAATTTTTGAGTTATGATCTATTTTAATACCAAAAGTACTCAATTTTGACATTTTGGTGATTTTTTCATTATCACTAGAAAATCATTATACCTAAACTAAATTTGTTTATGGATGATGTTTTTTTAGTTCATAATAAACAATTTATTCCTAAAAAACTTTTCACCATCACCTTTAATTTTTGAGTTATGATCTATTTTAATACCAAAAGTACTCAATTTTGACATTTTGGTGATTTTTTCTTTATTACTAGAAAATCATTATACCTAAACTAAATTTGTTTATGGATGATGTTTTTTTAGTTCATAATAAACAATTTATTCCTAAAAACTTTTCTCCATCACCTTTCATCCTTGAGTTATGATCAATTTTAATACCGAAAGTACTCAATTTTGACATTTTGGTGATTTTTTCTTTATCACTAGAAAATCATTATAACTAAACCAAATCTGTTTATGAGTAATGTCCTTTTAGTTCATAATAAACAATTTATTTCAAATAAACTTTTCTCCATCACCTTTAATTTTTGAGTAATGATCGATTTTGATAACAAAAGTACTCAATTTTGACATTTTGGTGATTTTTTCTTTATTACTAGAAAATCATTATACCTAAACTAAATTTGTTTATGGATGATGTTTTTTTAGTTCATAATAAACAATTTATTCCTAAAAAACTTTTCTCCATCACCTTTCATCCTTGAGTTATGATCAATTTTAATACCGAAAGTACTCAATTTTGACATTTTGGTGATTTTTTCTTTATCACTAGAAAATCATTATAACTAAACCAAATCTGTTTATGAGTAATGTCCTTTTAGTTCATAATAAACAATTTATTTCAAATAAACTTTTCTCCATCACCTTTAATTTTTGAGTAATGATCGATTTTGATAACAAAAGTACTCAATTTTGACATTTTGGTGATTTTTTCTTTATCACTAGAAAATCATTATAACTAAACCAAATCTGTTTATGAGTAATGTCCTTTTAGTTCATAATAAACAATTTATTCCTAAAAAACTTTTCTCCATCACCTTTCATCCTTGAGTTATGATCAATTTTAATACCGAAAGTACTCAATTTTGACATTTTGGTGATTTTTTCTTTATCACTAGAAAATCATTATAACTAAACCAAATCTGTTTATGAGTAATGTCCTTTTAGTTCATAATAAACAATTTATTTCAAATAAACTTTTCTCCATCACCTTTAATTTTTGAGTAATGATCGATTTTGATAACAAAAGTACTCAATTTTGACATTTTGGTGATTTTTTCTTTATCACTAGAAAATCATTATAACTAAACCAAATCTGTTTATGAGTAATGTCCTTTTAGTTCATAATAAACAATTTATTTCAAATAAACTTTTCTCCATTACCTTTATTTTTTGAGTTATGATCTATTTTAATACCAAAAGTACTCAATTTTGACATTTTGGTGATTTTTTCTTTATCACTAGAAAATCATTATACCTAAACTAAATTTGTTTATGGATGATATTTTTTTAGTTCATAATAAACAATTTATTCCTAAAAAACTTTTCTCCATCACCTTTCATCCTTGAGTTATGATCAATTTTAATACCAAAAGTACTCAATTTTGATATTTCGATGATTTTCTCTTTTTATCATTAGAAAATCATTATAACTAAACCAAATCTGTTTATGAGTAATGTCCTTTTAGTTCATAATAAACAATTTATTTCAAATAAACTTTTCTCCATCACCTTTAATTTTTGAGTTATGATCTATTTTAATACCAAAAGTACTCAATTTTGACATTTTGGTGATTTTTTCTTTATCACTAGAAAATCATTATAACTAAACCAAATCTGTTTATGGATGATGTCTTTTCAGATCATAATAAATAATTTATTTCAAAAAAACTTATCTCCATCACAATTAATTTTTGAGTAATGATCGATTTTGATAACAAAAGTACTCAATTTTGACATTATGGGGATTTTCTCTTTATCACTAGAAAATCATTACATCTAAACAAAATCTGTTTATCAATAATATCTTTTTAGTTCATAATAAACAATTTATTCCTAAAAAACTTTTCGTCATCACCTTTCATTCTTGAGTTATAATCGATTTTAAAACCAAAAGTACTTAATTTTGACATTTTGGGGATTTTCTCTTTATCACCTGAAAATCATTACATCTAAACTAAATTTGTTTATGGATGATGTCTTCTTAGTTGACAATAAACAACTTATTCCTAAAGAACTTTTCTCCATCACCTTTCATCCTTGAGTTATGATCAATTTTAATACCGAAAGTACTCAAGTTTGACATTTTGGTGATTTTTTCTTTATCACTAGAAAATCATTATAACTAAACCAAATCTGTTTATGAGTAATGTCCTTTTAGTTCATAATAAACAATTTATTCCTAAAAAACTTTTCTCCATCACCTTTCATCCTTGAGTTATGATCAATTTTAATACCGAAAGTACTCAATTTTGACATTTTGGTGATTTTTTCTTTATCACTAGAAAATCATTATAACTAAACCAAATCTGTTTATGAGTAATGTCCTTTTAGTTCATAATAAACAATTTATTTCAAATAAACTTTTCTCCATCACCTTTAATTTTTGAGTAATGATCGATTTTGATAACAAAAGTACTCAATTTTGACATTTTGGTGATTTTTTCTTTATCACTAGAAAATCATTATAACTAAACCAAATCTGTTTATGAGTAATGTCCTTTTAGTTCATAATAAACAATTTATTTCAAATAAACTTTTCTCCATTACCTTTATTTTTTGAGTTATGATCTATTTTAATACCAAAAGTACTCAATTTTGACATTTTGGTGATTTTTTCTTTATCACTAGAAAATCATTATACCTAAACTAAATTTGTTTATGGATGATATTTTTTTAGTTCATAATAAACAATTTATTCCTAAAAAACTTTTCTCCATCACCTTTCATCCTTGAGTTATGATCAATTTTAATACCAAAAGTACTCAATTTTGATATTTCGATGATTTTCTCTTTTTATCATTAGAAAATCATTATAACTAAACCAAATCTGTTTATGAGTAATGTCCTTTTAGTTCATAATAAACAATTTATTTCAAATAAACTTTTCTCCATCACCTTTAATTTTTGAGTTATGATCTATTTTAATACCAAAAGTACTCAATTTTGACATTTTGGTGATTTTTTCTTTATCACTAGAAAATCATTATAACTAAACCAAATCTGTTTATGGATGATGTCTTTTCAGATCATAATAAATAATTTATTTCAAAAAAACTTATCTCCATCACAATTAATTTTTGAGTAATGATCGATTTTGATAACAAAAGTACTCAATTTTGACATTATGGGGATTTTCTCTTTATCACTAGAAAATCATTACATCTAAACAAAATCTGTTTATCAATAATATCTTTTTAGTTCATAATAAACAATTTATTCCTAAAAAACTTTTCGTCATCACCTTTCATTCTTGAGTTATAATCGATTTTAAAACCAAAAGTACTTAATTTTGACATTTTGGGGATTTTCTCTTTATCACCTGAAAATCATTACATCTAAACTAAATTTGTTTATGGATGATGTCTTCTTAGTTGACAATAAACAACTTATTCCTAAAGAACTTTTCTCCATCACCTTTCATCCTTGAGTTATGATCAATTTTAATACCGAAAGTACTCAAGTTTGACATTTTGGTGATTTTTTCTTTATCACTAGAAAATCATTATAACTAAACCAAATCTGTTTATGAGTAATGTCCTTTTAGTTTATAATAAACAATTTATTTCAAATAAACTTTTCTCCATCACCTTTAATTTTTGAGTTATGATCTATTTTAATACCAAAAGTACTCAATTTTGACATTTTGGTGATTTTTTCTTTATCACTAGAAAATCATTATAACTAAACCAAATCTGTTTATGGATGATGTCTTTTTAGTTCATAATAAACAATTTATTTCAAAAAAACTTATCTCCATCACAATTAGTTTTTGAGTAATGATCGATTTTGATAACAAAAGTACTCAATTTTGACATTATGGGGATTTTTTTCTTCTGCTGCTGTATAAGTATTGTGGCTGTGTTCGGCAAGATTTTTAATCGGTTTTTAATACACTGTTTCTTTTATGCAATCCTAATAAGAAAATCAAAGGGATTTAGACCCAGAGAATGAAGAGGCCACGTAATCGAACCATGACGCCCAATCCATCTTTCTGGGTATTCTGCATGCAATCAAGCATAATGAGCTGGGCAACCATATTGTTGAAACCACATTTCTCTGTAGATATTGAGTGGCACATCTTCTAACAAAGTTGTTAAATCATTTTGGAAGAAATACAAATAACATACGAAAGTATGAATTTTTTAAATAACGCGTTTTTTTGCAGAAAAACAGGCAATTATATTTTTTAGAAAAAGAAAAATAGCAAGTGTTATAGCATTTTGGAATCTTGACTAAACAGGTCATCTTGTTTAGAAATCATGTGTCAAACTTAATAGACATAAATTCTTTCAACCTTAACTCAATCCGAGTGTAGATCCACGTTGCAAGTGAATTATTTAAAAAATAAAACGAAAAAACCTCTTAACTTGCTATATTTAATAAATTTGAAGTCAAACTAGTTTCGGGGCTAGCCCCATCTTCACAATGTCAATAGAAGACTAATATTGTAAACTGAAGATCATCAAAAAGGCAATTGAATGGTGTTAAACGTGTACAGCAAAATGATTAAAAATGTACATTAATACGACCTCAGCGATTTGAGGTTAAATATCTTCTCATAAGAGACTTTGTATCTTTATTAGTATACAGGGTGGTTCTGAACCTATACGCATAAACTTGGAGATTTATTCCTCGAGGCAAATAATGGGTAATAGGCGAAAAAAATTCTAGTAAAAGATTTTTAGTTTTATAGATATCCGATATATGCGGCGATATCTAGATAAGTTGGTTCCTTTAAGATGGACATTCTCTTGATTTTTCTTTTTGGGGTCAGATACAATCAGATACTAAGGTTTACACAACGCTATCATATCATCTCCAAAGCGTATAGTCTTTGCTTCCAGAAATCATCTTACACAGCAACACCAAACTATTTCATCTGTTTAGAACTGATATCACCATACTTATTTCATCTTCTGCAAAAAACTGCTTACATACATTTGAGTGTGTCGTTTGCTCATGTCTTTCTGATTATAAGAGTTGCCTGCACAAATGATGCATGGCGAAATTTAGTAATGAGATGAAGAATGACATGTACGGATCATACAATATTGTGGAAAATGTTGGGAGCATCAAAAAGATGTAGATAGAACTCCGGGGAAAAAACGTCAGACAGCTTTCCTCTGTTTCGTTGATCTAACCAAAACGTTCGACAAAGTAAGGATAAAAGAAGTAAAACAAAGTATGTAATCTAAACTATGGTTACACTATGAATGATTACAAAATCAAGATTGAGTGCTATGCAGATGATGTCTTCCTTTTAGCTGATACTGAGGATGGCATTAACATTTAACATTGCAACTAAGAAAGTGAATACTGAGGAAATTAATACTGAGCAAGGATTGCGAAATCAGATACAAACTGCTGTCGAGACAATCCGACACAGTTTAGGCCTCGCTAGTAGAACATCATCGATTCAGCGAGCCCAATTGTGTATAGAAAATATTAGAAGCAACTTGGAACACTTACTTTGATGTCATTTTAAAATCTTATATGTATTCTCGATTTGAAAGTAAATTTCACGAATATCTAGAAATCTAAAAAGCTTTTGTTACAATTTTGTTCACCTATTTCTCATTATTTGTCATAAGTTTATGAGATTTTAGCTAGGATAAAAAATCATAATCTCAAAATATTTTGAAAGAAAAATTTAATTTAAGCAAAAGAATTCAAATTAAAAATAAAAAAATGTACCTAATTTAAAAGTTTTTAGATAAAGACACTTTCTTTTTCAAGTTGTTTCGCTGAATTCATATAAACACGTCGTGATAATCCCGCGAATTAACATTCCGTAAAAAGGAGTAAGCTTAATTAAACGCCACTTTTACTAAAATAACTTTATCTTAACAGCGGTTTCGTTATGACGCCGACGACCGTTCACGTCTTTTCCAATTACACTTAACGCTCCTCTCCTTTTGCTTCCAGGACTTGTGCAGGAGGAAGCTGTCCGTGGACGCATGGTAAGTATTAAAATCCATAGATATGTAGATGCGTGAGTTTCTCGGGACGTTTCGTTCTTAGCAACCGTGAGAAAAAGCTTTTGAAGCGTACTTTCCGGGCTTTTGTCGACGAGCTTTTACGATTTTACCTATAAATTTATTTTGAGTAACATTTATTGCACCTAGAGGTTTGAAACTTAGATTTTGATTAAGAAAGTTTTTATTACTTATCAATGGTTTTATGGCACGCACTCAATCATTTTTGTGTCTATAAAAAAAGGTAATAGAAATTTATTCTTAAATTTATGTAGATAGTTACAAAGGTGTAAGTGCAAATTTGAACGATTGTGTTAACGTTTCCCGTCACATTACGTTAAGAAGAATGTTTAATAATTGGCTTTATTTATGGTCTCGAACTGCGTGTGGGTCTAAACATCACCACCTCCGCGTTTACAAGGCACCCATATGAGCTTGAAAAAGCTTCCTGTACATCTTGTACCAGACACGATAGAATCGTTCGCGTAAATATAAATTAATTTATAGCCACGAGCTAACCGTTGGTTGGTTCGAAGATTTCGTTCCTCGTTATTTATGCCCAATTAATGTTGGGACGAAGATGTTTGGTTCATTATGAGACCTGGTGCGGGTTGACAACGTCTCAAGAACGACCTGTGGCAAGGACGATCGACGAACCTCGCCGATCTTTAAGCGGATATTTATGTAGCCGCAAATCGCATCGTATCTTCTTGCGTTTGTGTACCGTAAAATGTTGTTTATGCTACCGCCGTTAAGCGTTTCATATCGTTGTTATATCTTCGGCGTTAAACGTTCTGTGAGTGCTTATACATTACGAAAGTCGTAAACAGAAATAATAAAGTCCATATAATTTTATTTAAATGCTTATGCAATCTTATAACAAAAATATCTTCATTTGTACGCAACCCGTACAACTAAGGGCTTCTAATTAACTACGCCAATTACCAAAAGCGCCGGCAGCAATCAAAATTCATTAAGATAAGCAATAAATCCGTCCCCCTATCGCAACCCTCTTCTCCCGGCTATCTTTAACCTTTAAGGGCGCTTCTAGTTCCTCCCGAAATTAATTACCGTACTAATTTAAAATCGACCGTGACGGCTTCGTGCGGGGTAAAGAAATTATTTTTTTTTTCTCTTATTTGCCTCGAAGAATCGTGTTAACGTCCTAATAATAATGAGACGAGGGTTGAAGACAAATAGCTTGTTAGCGAGTCGCCCGATTTATCAATTTGAGAGGAGTCCATTGTTTGATTAATAATAATAATAATCTTTATTGATGTTATTACACAGAAAAGTGTTTACATAGGGTAAACGCACCAGTGTTTGACCTGTTAAGGATTTTTTAATGTCAGTGTTTGACCGAGCCATATTATTTTTCTTGTAGATCCCTCTGCCTTTGCATATAATGATCAAAATATGATCAAATACACATCTGATTCATTTAAAGTTACTTACCCTACATATAAAATATTACATCATGAAGTAATATTTTTTTAAAATTAAAAAGGAAAACAGTATTTCGCATTTAGTGTTTGACCACTTTGATTACATTAGTTGACCAATACTATCTAGTGTTTGACCTTAAAACCGTCAATGTTTGACCGATTCTTAATATAATATTCATTTTCATTATTTTTTCATACTATTTTGTTCACAAAAAAATGTTTATATTTTTTGACTCTTTAAGAATATCTTTTAAAACAGGAGCAAAATGCTCTTGACTTAACTTTTCACCCAAATTTTGTGTTTTCCAACTGGGTTTTTGTAACAGGAAAACCTCTATCTGCTGAATGAAACAACCATTTAACCAGCAGTTTTTCTTCATCAGAATTTAAAAATACTGGTGGGCCCATTTTCCTCTGCACTGGTGTTTTTCCTTTTTCTTTATAAATAAGATTTTACTTTGGAACGTTAAACATCTTGGCTGCTTTTTCATAAGATAAACCCCTACTTCTTACATCGAGAGTCTTTTGAAGATCTTCTTCACTATTTTTAAACTTAGGCTTCGTTGTCATATTGGTACTGAAAAAATGTTAACCTGATTCATATTTGCTAAATTTTCCATATAGAATTTCCATTTTTTGATAATTGACCACTATAAGAGTCAGCGTTTGACCAACCTTTTATCCATTTAATTTTACACTGACTCATTACTGCTTAAGTGCGGCCAATTACTTTTATTGTTATAAAAAAGGTTTAAAAAAATAGAAAAGAATCAAACATTTACACTTATATTTATATTACGCTTAAATATTTATAAAATTTAAAATCGGTTAAAAAACTCAGTTTTGAGTGTTTGTGTCCTATAAATGACCAAAAGAGGAACCAGTAATTGACCGCATATTTAACCTGATTGTATCTCACTTTTAAAGTATAAAAGTTTTGGTCAAATACTAAATAACTTAAACGGGAAGATACAAGTTTTAAAAATAGGTATTACACATTTTTCCATTTTGTTAATCAAATATAAATCCTTGTGAGATTATAAAATAACCGATTCGTCTAGTATTTGACCGTTTGGTCAAACACTAATTTTTAATTAAATTTAGAACTACCAGTCATTGACCCGCTTTATTTCAACAAATAATTAAATAAAGCGGTATTTTTTTAATATAAATAATAGAAAACATTATTAGGTCACTGGCAAACAAAAAAAACAACATCATACATGCAAAAACAGCTGAATAGTACTACCCTGTTTGGGCGAATTTCTAAACATAAAATTTACGCTGTTTAGCACGATGCGAATAGGCTGGCAGTTAGCGCGAAATTAAACAACAAAAACTCAAGAACGGTATGGTCATGGACTTTTTGTGTACTAGGGGGTGGAGAAGAGACTGGTGGCTATTTATGGATATATTTATGTTTTTTTAGATATTCCTTGTATCCTTATTTTTCACATTTTCTTACAAAAACGGTCAAACACTGACCAACGGTCAATTACTGGCGTTTTACCCTACGTCAGATATTTGTGTGATCAGTTACAAAATGTATATCTCTATTCATGTAATATAAAGTATAATATAAAATATAATGAGGACAATAATAAACCGAAATACGCTTACAATCTAATGGGGTGAGTAAATATACAGTGTGTCCGTAAAGTAACGGATATAGGCGATAAAATCATTATAAACGGGTTATGGAAAAATGCCTGAAACGGGTCTAAAGGTTTAAATTTTTTGCAATTTTTTAATGTAGATTTCTTTTTTTTTCCGCCATTTTTAAACGAGTTATGACGTCATCGATATTTTTTGCAAATAGCAATCCCCCATTTTTATTACGGCATATGAAAGAGGATGCTTTTCTGAATTTAGTACAGTTAATATTAATATTGGTTACATAAGAAAATTTTTGAGAAAAATTACTTCAAATTTATTGATATGATAAAAATAGCAGTAGCCATGAGTAACTAATTATTTTAAACAATTCAAAAGTGTCAAAAAATGATTTGGTAAGTAGAGTTGACCTTCTTAATGCAACATTTTGTGATCGAAAACTGCTTAGCTCATTAGTATGGTAAGCCTAGCTGTGACTAAATTTAAAAAGCATAGACATCTTCGAGATTTTTCGAAGTCTACTCTACCAAGTGTTTCAGGGGAGGTTCAACAAATGGTAGTTTTGGCTGGGCAAGGAAACCCTTATGCTACTGTCAGAGGTATTGGGTCGAATTTGGACATTAATTAATCAGTGGTTCATAAAATTTTAAAAACCGTAAAATATTATTCCTATAAAGTAAACTTCATTCACGAGCAATGAGTCGTTTTTTCCAACAACAATTTTGCTACGATGACGAAGACTTTGTAAAAAACATATTTTTTCTGACGAGGGAACATTCACATTAAGTGGACAAGTAAATAGATAAAATTGTCGGTATTGGGCGAGAAAGTCGCACATCCAATATCCGCAAAAGATCAATGTATGGAGTGAAATAGTACGGGATACTGTCCTGACTTCTTACATTTTGAGAAAATCTTAACTGGAGGGAGATATTTAGATTTTTCCAAAACGATATCATAATGTTATTCCAATGGCAGTTATTCCAACAAGATGGCGCGCCACCACAGTTCAACAAGCTTTCCTAAATCAGTTTTTGACACTCAGGGAATTAGATAAAGTAAAATACTTTTTTCTGTATGTACTTTTATTAAAAATGGATTTACTGTTTTAAATTCTACCGGTTTCGGTTTATTTACAAAACCATCTTCAGAAACCTTCGAATCTCGTCAATTTATTTTAAATCTCTCGTGATAATTAGCATCTTGAATTTTCTAGTAAACGTTTTTATTGAAATGAATATTGACTGTATATACAGGGTGTCACACAAAAAACGCCCCAAGCTGTAACTGTCATTTATATTCCGATTTTCATGACCGAGGTATCAAATAAAATGGTTTGATGAATACTATGGTTCATGCTACAAATAAATTTTTTTAAAGGCCATCTTCAATTTTAATCGATTATTAACTTTTGTTTTTCAAATTGCTCCACATATTTTTCTTCACGTCATTAGATAGAGATTGTTTTTCTGAATCCACTGATGTGTAATACATTCACTTTAAATGTAATTTTAGCAGAAAAAAGACATCTGTATATACAGGTTGTCGCACAAGAACGCCGTAAGCTGTAACTCTGACATTTAACTTCCGATTTTTATGGACGAGGTATCAAATGAAATGGTTTGATGAATGCTATGATTCATGCTACAAATAAACTTTTTCTAACGCCATCTTCGATTTCAAGCGATTATCAACTTTTGATTTTCAAATTGCTCGGTATGTTTTTCTTCACGTTATGGGATAGAGATTTTTTTCTGAGCCCATCGATCTACAATACATTAACATTAATTGTAATTTTAGCAGAGAAAAACAATTAAAACGTTTTCCGAACATTGTCTTAGTCACTTCTGTAATACTGCAGTGTGCCATGGAAAAAAATAACACGCAAAACTGATAACAGTCATTAAATGCTATGTCAATGCTCGAAGTGTGTGTAATTGATACTTATAAGTTGTTTTTTCATTTATCCCATGGCACACTACACTATAATACAAGTGACTTTAAGAGAATATTCAGAAACTATTTTAATGTTCTTCTATGCTACAATTACAATTAATGTTGATGTATTGTACATTAATGGATTCAGAAAAAAAAACTCTATCCGATAGCGTGAAGAAAAACATACCGAGCAATTTGAAAATCAAATGTCGATAATCGCTTAAAATTGAAGATGGCTTTGGAACAAATTTATTTGTAGCATGAATCATAGTATTCATGAAACCATTTCATTTGATAACCCGCTCATGAAAATCGGAATGTAAATGACAAAGTTACAGCTTGGGGCGTTTTTTGTGTGACACCCTGTATGAGTAAAATGCCTGCTCCATCAGAAACATCTTGATTTGCTTTTTGAAGTTATCTAAATTGAGATCACGCAAGTTTACAGGCAGTTTGTTATAGAATTTATGTGCTAAAAATGTAATATTTTTTTGCGATTTTGTCAATCGGTACAGAGGAGGTCTCATGGCACGTCTATTCCTAATTTCATATTGGTGATTTGAATTGTTTAGGAAAGTCAAGTTAAAATTCTTTGTTGAATGAAGATGTCATCTCTAAATTTTAGGCCACTAATTATTCTAACAGGTTTTATCGGCAAATAATCTTGTCAAGTCAGCTGCTTGACCCCATACTAAAATTGCATAATAATACTAAAAATATGCACTTCTAAGTACAGCCGCCGAAACAGAGTTGAAGGATAGGTTTTGCAGGATATAAATGTTCCGCGACAATTTAGAAGCCAAAGCCTCGACATGACATTTCTAAATTAATTTTTTATCAATGTATACCCCGAGAAATTTAGTATTATCAGACAAAGTGAGCTGTTCAATTTCATCACCATAAGGGCATAAGGAAAACATCATAATTATAGTTTTGTTAGAATTCAATGTGAGGCTGTTTCCACGAACACTCCCGACTGGGATTCATTACGTTTCTGCAATAGGTTAATCAAATTATCGTCGCTCACTAACATGGCAGCATCATCAGCATAGAGAATGTAATCAACAGTCTTACTTATTGCCGGTACATCATTTATATATATCAAGAACAACAGAGGACCCAGCACTGAACCGTGAGGAACACCATCAATCATCACTCGCTGATATCTATCATTAAGATATAACTGCTAATCAGACTTAAGGCATCATCACAGAAGTTATATGTTTTTAGTTTGCTAATTAACCCATCATGCGGCACACAATCAAAGGCTTTCGACAAGTCGCAGAACATTGACACTCTATGCTCCTTTTTCTCAAACGACTCAACAATTGAATCAACCAGATCCAGTATCGCAAGTGTCGTGGTTTTATTTTTACGAAACCCATATTGATATTTACCAAATTAGTAAATATCAATATGGGTTTCGTAAAAATAAAATTTTAGCTAAAATTTTTTCATAGATTTTAGATATAATAGGCAGAAGCGATATAGGACGATAGCTATTAAACTCATTACAATTTGGTAATTTGGTAACGTTTTACAATTTTAACTGTAAGACCATAGATATCACGAACATTTAAATTTCTTAATGAGTTTATGCAATCTCTCACTGCATTGTATGAAACTGGTTGGAAAATGAATCGAATATCTTTACTGATATGAAACCCAGGTTGTTTACATACATAACCATACATATTACAATGTGACTTGGTGAACAATTCATTCATTTCATTGGGAGATAGTATACAAGTGATCTTATTACATTTTGCAACTCTATTAATGTTAATAATGTCCTACATTGTCTTTATTGAAGCATTTAACTTCTTGATCAGTAAGTCATTAGACATGATTTTATTATCCTTACTTGCAGATTTATGAGTTTTGAAGAAGTTATTCTCTCATTGTTCTTAGTTCACTCGAAAACCAGTCATGATTGAGTGAATTATTGGCATGGGAGGAATATTTTTTAAGTGGAAATGAATCCATGTATTTATCGCTCAAAATAATCATAAAATATTGAAACCCATCATTCACTTCTGTGTTATCCGAATTAATAAATCCCCATGAGTAACCATCAAGCAGATTATAAAAATTTAGCAGTCACTGTTCAGTGATGGGTCTGTATTTGACTGTTTTAGCTCTAACCTTACCTTCATCACACATTTTGTATCCAATGTCTTTGCCGTGCAGACAGCAGAGAAATTTTGCAAAATGTTATCGATACAATTAGCTTGCCTACTAGGATCAGAAAACATACACTCAAGGTTGAACGATTTCACGATGTCTAACTAGCGAACACACTCACTACTATTAGATCAGAAAACAAGATTGAAATCACCTGCAAGTACCACTTTCTTAGTAGAAATCGTGCTCAGGATATCCTCCAATACGTTTAAAATCATTTAGCGTCACACAACTCAATTCGCAATCCTTTTCAATAAACATGAGCTCAATTGCAGATTTTTGGCAAACTTTATACCTTTTTTGATCGTTACAAGGGAACCTCCTCCTTCGTTGTTTTTACGATAAAAGAAAGATGCAGGTACAAAATTACCAAACACAAACGATTTTATTTCATCATCAACCAGCCAATGTTCAGTTATAGCAATACCATGAATCTGTTTGTTATATAAATATGCATCTAATTGATTCACTTTATTTCTAACGATTGAATGTTTATATTAAGTATACCAACATTACTGAGTATTTGGGCGTTACATTGAGTTACTGGGTTACCAACATTATAGCTACACCGATTAGATTAAATCCAAACATAACTTAAACTTAACTTGAGGTCTCCTCTCTTGAACATGGTGCGGCTTTTCCTGCATCCATAAAATGTTGATTACGTCTATTAAACATGCCACAGTTTGTAAATCTTGTTTCATCCACAAAATTTTAATCCAAGCTATGATCAGCTTCACATATGTTAATAAACCACGTACAATATTCTACACGCTTATTTTAGTCATCTGGGGGGTAGTGTTTGTGAAACTGCCATTTCATATGAATGAAATCTATGCTTTTTTAGTTCTCTTACGACAGTACGTTGTGACGTGCCTGCTTCAGATGCATCTTGTGTTGAAACCGATGCATCTTGATGGATTCGTGCTAATACATTTACTTCTATAAGTACGAAGGCTTTCACGGCCGATATTAATTAAACTAAAACTAGAACTAACACTAGCACTACCACAAGAACTAACACTAGACCTAGAACTACACTAGAACACTTCTTCAGAAACAAGACTTCGACTTCGAACTTGTTTCTGAAGAAGGTTGCAACATGGTATCCGAAACGTCAAAACTTTTTCAAAAAACGCACAGCTTAATCCGAACGATTCTAGTTCTAGGTCTAGTGTTAGTTCTTGTGATAGTGCTAGTGTTAGTTCTAGTTTTAGTTTACATTTACTTCTGTTTTGCATCATTAGTTGGTTTACAGAAAGAACCATACTCGCCCAAATTATCAGCCTTTTCAAAGTAGATAGAGAAGGCTGGCGACGATCCAAATACTGTTCTGCAGCTTGTATTGCATTTTTATAGCATAAATGTAACACTCAATGATATCACGCTTTTATTTATATATGAAACATAGTTTGCCTGAAGCTGTCATAACCAAACGTATCTATCAATTGTTTCCATAGCATACTACCTGAACAGTTTACAAATTAAAAGAATAAATGGCTATAATTTATTTATTAATAAAAATAAGTATGTCAAGTGGTATATCATTAAAGTCGTTGAGAAAAGGCCTTTTTTATAAAGTCATGGCCGCTAGTTTTCAAGATCTCTATACTAAACATGGAAAAAAACTCACCTGTATAAGGCATGATTTTGCCTCAATTCGACGAGGTCGCTTCCAGGCGAGGTGTTAGATTTGATGTATTTGTTACAGTGAAAACTCGTTCTCTGTCAAAACTAGTTTTAATTATAGAAATCGGTCAAAAATAGTTTTGACTGCAAGCTTCGGTCAAAATCCGTTTTGACTGATATATATCGGTCAATACTATTAATAACTGAAAAATAGCGGTCAAAGAGGGTTTTCACTGAGAGTGTCAGATGGGGGGGGGGGGGGGGTTACATATGACGCGCACTGTATATAGCGTTAAGCAAGTTATAAGTTAACCTAAAGAAAATAGTAAGTGAAAATAAACGGTAAGTGTTTGTAAGAAAAAATGAGTGAAAACGAGAAGAAGGAAAGATTTTTACATAAACTTTTAACAACCGAAGAAACGAAAGATAGCCATTTTAATGTGATGACAAAAGAAACTTTTGAAAAATTTGCAAGGACTGGTGTCAAAATCAATCCTCCATATCGAAATGAACGGTCGTTGTCAAGTCGATCTCATTGACATGCAATCGCAACCAGACCGTGAATATAAATTTATTATGGTCTACCAAGATCATTTGACTAAATTCGTGGTTTTACGATCTCTTAAAACAAAAAGAGCTACAGAAGTTGCGCATCACTTGCTGGATATTTTTTTAACTTTTTTTTTTAACGGCAGAGAATTTCTGAATTCAGTTTTAAAAGAGTTAGCATCTTACTGGCCTGAATTAAAGTTAGTTAATGGAAAGCCGCGTCATAGCCAAAATCAAGGTTCTGTTGAACGAGCCAACCAAGATGTGGAAAATATGTTGGCCTCTTGGATGCAGGACAACAAAACAACTAACTGGTCTAATGGGCTCAGATTCGTTCAATTTATGAACAAGAGAGCATTTCATTCTGGCATAAAACAATCTCCATATCGAGCAATGTTTGGATCTGAACCAAAAGTGGGACTAATGACATCGAATTTACCTTTAGAGGTGATTAGTAAACTAGAAGATGAAGAACAATTGCAGGTTGCAATCACTGAAATAAATCAGAATTTGAAACACAATAAAGAAAACGAAAGTGGAGAAGAAAATGACGAATATTACAAGGAAGATGAAGGAAATAAAATAGAAAAGGAAGGCGAAATTGCTGAGGTAGAGAAAGATCAAGAGAGAGCCACACCTTGTACTAGTGATGAATTATTAATACTAACAGCAAGGAAAGATGCTCATTACAATTTGGCAAAGCAGGCGGAAAGAATGAAAAAATCAAGTGATCAATCACATCAACCATTGAATGTCGGAGATAACGTTACTATACCAGTTCCAGACGTGGACAGAGGAAGGGCGGAACTCCGTAATATTATTGGAATTGTACTAGAAGTTAGTTCAGAGCAACTATATAAGATTGGTACAAGGGATGGTATATTGGACAAATTATACTGCAGGTGAATACTCATACCTACAAGGCCAGCCATACACAGGTAACATTAAGTCTGCTATAAGCAATGACTGCATGGCGAACCTCGGATATACTATTCCAGTCGCCCGTGTATGGTCGGCTTAAGTAGACGTAAATGTGTATGGTCGATTTTCTTCTTTTTCTTTAATAGGTCAGAATTTGATGGCTGTAGCGAAAAATTCATCCGTCGTGATGAAGTGCCAAACGTTACAATTACTTTAAGAACTGCTGCCAGGAAAGCTTCTATAGGAACAGGGCAAGGTTATGCAAGATGTGTTTGTTTTAAAGGTTGTACCAATAATAAATGTTTATGTCAGAAAAAAGGACTATTATATAATTCTAAGTGCCATAATAGTTTAAGTTGCGCAAATAAATAGTTTCGTTTAGATGCCTGTAAGATTTATTTAACCTAACATGCAAAAAAAAAACATAAAAAAAAGAGATGGTTTTTCTTCCTTTCCTGTTGCTCTAGCATCCACACCAGTCTATCTCTCACCTACTAATGCTTCTGCTCTCCCCCTCTCGTCTCCTCTAACCGAAAAAGAGTTTTGCCTAGTAATTACTGGTGAATATACTTTTGACTAACTCTCTCAGTCAAAACTCTTTTTGACCGGTATCTTTCAGATAAAAATAGCATTGTCAGTCAAAACGTATTTTAACCGTAGACTGCTGTCAAAACTAGTTATAACTGTAACTAGTTGTAACTGTAACATATTCACACATTAAGGGGGCTTCTAGTTTCTCCCGAAATTAATTACCATACTGATTTAAAATCTACGGCGCGGGGTAAAGAAATAATTTTTTTTCTTATTTGTCTCGAAAAATCGTGTTAACGTCCTAATAATAATGAGGCGAGGGTTGAAGATAAATAGCTTGTTAGCGAGTCGGCCTATTTATCAATTTGTTTGATTAGTGGACAACCCCCTCTGTCATGCTCAATAATGTTTAGTCTCTCCCTGTAAAACGTTTTCGCTTTTAGGTTTACGCCCCACGACCTCGTCAGAAGAATTCCAAAGTTGAAGATGGTGATCGATCTTACTTACACCGACGGCGATAGGTATTACGATCAAAACGTAAGTAGTTTAAAGTTTAAAAATAAGTTAATAAAATTAAGTTAAAGCCCTAGTTTAACATTTCACTTTGGAGTAGCGTGTCACGCCCATTTTTGGTAACCTGTCGTCGGGCTAATTTGAATAAAGGGACGTCGTAGTCGGCGTTAGAAAAGATGTCGGGCATCGGGGACTCAAAAATTTCAATAACAAATTCTAACGGACCCTTTGTCTTCTCCGTCGCCCATTCCTCCTTGTCACTTGTGCGTCTCCGCGTGGTCGATAATGTGGGAAAAGGAACCAGTCCTGCCACACGCGTCGTCGTGAGAGATTTGTATATGCGTTAATTTTTTCAACAAGCAATTATCGCCACCTCGTGCTCCGTCTACACTTCTTCGACGAGAATCGAGGGACTCGCGAGGCCGGCAAACGAACAGACGACCAGCGAAATTAGCTCTCCATTAACGAACTGTTCCTTTATATGGTCAGCGGCGTATTAAAGCCTACACCGCCGTTACCAATGAGATATTGTCACATTATCATCGTGGCCCAAGTGCTCCTCGAGTTAAAATTATCTTGGGATGCCACAGGTTTCCGGGTTTAACTGCTAATTGGGTGCTGAAGACTAAAAGACAATTTCACAACGGTTAAAAATAGTTAAATCTTCTACGCATATATATAGATTAATATGAAGTATACATAAAGAGAAAGAGAATATGAAGATAAGTTAAGAGGCTAAGAGGATAAGTTAAGGTTAAGAGGCCTTGAAACACAGAATTTAATACAAAGGAATTTGTATTTGAGATGGAGAACCTTCCCATAATTCAGCAACGTACCAGCGAAGAACTGGGTCATCATCAATTTCATTCCGAATGTCAAAAAGAATTACTTGAAAGTATGGGCCAAGATCTCTGCCAAAATTGTATAGATCGATTTTAAGCTGTATTTTTCAATTATATAGTTCATTTATGAATTTTTTAACTGCTACTGGAAGTTTTTCCATAACTTTTTTTTGAGTTGAGCTCCATTCAGTATTAAGTATCATAGACTTCTCATCCGCTCAAGTCTCTTTAAAATCCTTGAAGCATAAATGGCATTAGCTATGTCTAGTGTAACCATGCCATATCACTATTCCAGCCGTACTCCCTACATTTCATCATTCTCTGCACCAATTTATACAGTGCCTGAATTGTTCCCCCACCTCTCCGAAACCCATTCTATCTATTGTCCGAAATTGTTCCGAAACCTAGCATACCGCCGATGGCAGGTCTGACAACTCGCTATCTTCTATACATCCGGAAAGACCCTTCCCCCAACATCTCTCTATAAACCACATCCATTCACATCCCGGGGCATTGCCCTCTCTCGTATTCCTTATCACTCCATCCAGCTCCACATTTCCCAATCACCCTTATTCCTCCAGTAACCTTTCACTCTTCTAACCATTTCTCTCCTAATCTACTTTTGCCGCATTGTATTCTCGTTTTCCACGTCATAATAATAATAATAATAATCTTTATCGCCAACCGGCAGCAAAACCATACTTTATGCTATCCATTTGCGGCAGTAAAGTGACACTTTGTGCTACTATCTAGTAAACTGTGCATTTAGCGGCAGACAAAGTACTTTACCTGCCGCTAATTGCTGTCAATTTGAAAAAAATGCCGTTGAGCAGGTGGATTTGAACCCGGTACCTTCTGTATGAAAGCGCACTTCCCTCTCCACTATACGACCTTTGATACATAGTGTAACTTTACCGAGGTATATTAACAAAACAAATCGTTTGACACATGTCATAATATTGGTAAGTTAGAATATCTTCATATCGTTAAATTTTGCGGTTGGCGATAAAATGTTGTATGCAACACGTCAGCAAAGTGTCTTTATCGAACTCGCCTGTTACTCGCCTCGCTCGCTCGACTCGCAAACTCAGACTCGTTCGATAAAGCATCACTTTTCCGACTTGGTACATAAATAACTATTATTATCCCAACGGATTACAATTCAATAAAGAGATAATATTATATAAATCAACAACAATCAATTCTAAAAGAAAAGAAGAAATAAGACAAACAAAAAAAGAAAACCAAGAACAAACTGTCACTCGACCGAATTTGCTGCACGCATTAGTTTGTTTATTGGAGAGTTTAGCCCCACATTGGTGTTAGCGCGATTTGGCATATAGGCACTATAAACTCGCAAAGAACAATCTTCTACGGTCCTCAAGGCTCCGGAGGCCATATCGTTGTAGCAGATTTATATAGTTTAGTTCTCCTCTAGGTGGATAATATCCAGAATGTACTTTCTCGATGAATGTGCGTTAAATAAGATGGGGTCCACACGATGCAGCAATATTCAAGTTTACTTCGTACCAGCATAGAATAAAGATCTATTATTGTTTTTAAATTCGTACACTCCAACGTATTTCTAGGGATAAACCCCAACGTTCTGAGGGCACCAACCGATGTTCTGCCGATATGTTCATTGAAGGACAAAATGCCATCAAACCACACTCCAAGATCTTTTACTGTTGAGATACGCGATAAGTGATCCATTCCAAGCACGTAATCGAAAAGTATGGTATTACATTATTGACTGTATGTCATTACCTGACATTTAAGAGTATTTAAAGCTAATTTGTTATCAGAACACCATGAATAAAGTTTATCTAAATCTAACTGGAGTGATTCACGCTGCTCACAACTAATAGATCAAAATAGTTTCAGGTCGTCTGCGTATAAGAGTGAATTCGTTGAAAATCGCAGGTAAATCATTTATATAGATGTTGAACAGCAAAGGGCCAAGTATAGATTCCTGGGGTACGCCACTAGTAACATGAATCTGTCTTGACTTCAAACCATTTAACTCGACGTATTGTCTGCGATTGGATACATACGATACTAGGAGTCGTGTGAGAAAGTGATCACATCCAAATCTCCACAACTTTTCGGCCAACAAATCATCAAGCAATCAAAAGCCCGAAAAAAGTCGGTGTATATCACATCCACCTGCTCTCAACAGTCTAATGCATTCGATACGTATTGAGTGAAGCTGAGTGGGTTGGTGGCTGTGGATCTACCTTTGCAAAACCCAAGCTTGGAAAAATTATTTATGATGGCTATAGGTCGATAATTCGTTACACAGCATCTATCACCTTTCTTAAAAACAAGGCAAACTCTGCTCAATTTCCAGATTTTCTGGAATTCAGAATTATTGATTATTAAATTAAAAATATGCTGAAGAGGCTGTAATAATACAGGCATATCTTTGACTATATATGCTGGGATAAAATCTGGGCTAGTCGTAGTTTTTGCCTTAAATTTCTTAAAAGGTTCCACCACCTTATCAGGACTTACTTCTGAGATGCCGAAAGAAACGGCATCCCATCCATCAGCAACTTGGGCACCTTGAAGACTGACATCAGGAGCCGGAAGATACATACTCTCAAAATGATCGGCGAACAAATTAATCACAGTCTGCAGATCGGAAAAAATTTCACCATCATGTTTGTGAATATTTGGTGAGACAGCACTGTTTCTGGTCTCGGATATATCTTATTCAATAAAAGGAGTTATTGGTTCGTCTAGATAATTTGTGGTAATGTTTTTTTAGTTTAAGCATTCGTTTTAAGGTAGAGGAGTACCACAAAGGATATTTAGTTTTTATGTGTTTTCCGCATCCAAGGCACTATATAATGTTATATAGAAAACATCGCAGGAGACTTCAACTGATGTTAAAGACAGCAAGTAATTCCAATCAATATTCAACATTACGCTATATAAGTCGAGCAGGTTAGCTCTTTTGAAACAATACTGGGCGTCTCGATATATATCTTGAACCGTTGAAGACTGAGGTGCAGGTATATTTAGAGTTCTCAACAATGCTGGATGATAATTGTCTTCGCGAACCAGAGTAAAATCGGAGTGTATCACGTTAAGATTTGCGTGTGATAAACAGTGGTGGGCGCTGGGTAAATTCCCGGCGGGTAGGTATTTATAAAATGGGTATTTATCCGGCCCAGGGTACGTATAAAAGTGATACATGTAAAAATATAACAGATTCGGAAAAAAATAAACCGGAAGTTGATGAAATGTTATCAGACGAATCTGTTGTGATTTAGATTAGATCAAGATATTATGATAAACCTATTTATTTTTTTAGTGCACTTTGTACTCTTTTTAAATTTTATTATCACCAAGCAGCCCTCTGCGTCCATTGTTGGACATAGGTTTCCCCTATTCTGTTCCATTCGTTTCTATTCTGTGCTGTCTGAATCCACTTGTTGGTCGTTTTTTTGACGTCGTCTGTCCAGCGTGTAGGTGGTCTTCCTTTACTTCGTCTATCCGTTTAAGCAACCGTTTTGTCCACTGCTCATTCTTCATTCGCGCGACATAACCCGCCCAGTTCCACTTGAGCTTTGCCACAATGTTGACCACATCATTTACGCCAGCTCTCCTTCGTAGGTCGTCCTTTCTAATGTTGATGTTAGAGCTATGAACAAGATTTGTCATAAATTTTGATTTCTCCACGTTGATATTTAGCCTGACTCTTGCAGACACTTCTTGTAAGTCGTTCAGCATCAGTTGCATCTCTCCAAGGCTATCCGAAATAGGGTCTACATCGGGTATTTTGGTCTACAATAGGGTATTTGTCACCAATGTTTATGCAATTTTATCGTCATTGTAGCATTCTTGTAGATGTTATAAATAAGTTTGGTGTATTGATAATCGACTCTGCATTCTTGAAGTACTTGTAATACTCAACAAGTCCATCAACTCAATTTAAATTAAATTTTATAAATACCCATCTTGGGCAAATACCCCCGGGTATATATCCAGGGAATTTTCCCTTGAAAATAAATACCTGGGTTCCAACACTGGTGATGAAGCAAGAATCAGATCGAGTGTTCTATCTATGATATTACTCACGTTGTTCAATTGCTCAAGATTATTAAAACTAAGAAAGTTACGAATGGTAGCAACTCATTCATCGTTTATGATAGCAAATGATGGAATATTTCCAGGATCAAAGTATCTAATGACATATCCAGTGATGATTCAATGTGATCAAATGTACGACCATACATTTCTCCAGGTGTGCCAGGCGGGATGTAGCAAACAACAACATTCATAACGTATTTTGATTTTTTCAACTGAGGGCCAATAATACTCCGTCACCTCTACGATGAAGCTCACGATCAAGAACTGTTTCTTTGAGCCATGTCTCACTAAGTGCGATAATATCGAAATCTGAAGCCATGCATGAAGTCATGCGTGAAATGTTTCTTGAATTGTTTCTTGATGGTCAACTCCCTTGTCATATCTTGCCGTTCTCCCTTACTCTCTCTCTTTCTCCAAATCTTTTTTACTGCTCTCTTTGCCTTGACAATCTCCTTCTTGCATTATCGTCTCTTGCCCATGAAAATCCTCCTTAATCCACCCACACCTGTTCCTCTACTATCTTGGTATTCTCGTCTGGTTGCCCTAACTTCGTTTCTCCTACTCTGCCACTTATCACTCCACCAACCTAGCATCCTCTTTGTTCCTCTCCTTGCTTTTCTGAACATCTCCTGACACACATTACTCATATTTTTATTTCATACCTCAGTATTCACCATACACATTTTTTATAGCACGTTCCACACGGGATCTATTCCTCCTCATCGTACCATCGATCCAACTACTTCCGTTGTTGGATTGAAACGTCGGATCTTCGCTTTCTGGATTGGATTTAGTTTGCTCAATCTTTCCTCTCTATGACTAGGCATACTTGACCAAGAAGTAAGCAAGACTAGAAGTGATCTAGAAAGTTGCTAGTTGCATCCCAAGCTTCGGACAAATTTGTCATCCTCTATAAATATGCTTTACTTTGTCACGATTATTATATTGAATGAATTTTTGTTTTTAATATACTTAAGTAGATTAATAGATGGATCAATACTAACCAGATGTCGGCAAGAACGCGAAACATAAAAGGAACTGGTGGCCTTCAATATCCATACTCACACATATCGGAGAATGATAGCGGTCGGTTAATTGCTTATGAATATGCATACCAAAACGAATATATCGCCTCAAGTGCGCACCATCTCGCCGGGGACGCAGTAAACTAATTAGGCGTATCTCTCCGTCGCCGCTGTCACCGTTCCGACAGCGCAATTAGACGGGCCGAATTAACTCCGTGTTGGTTGAAGGCGGAGGACAATCGGCCCACTTTGATTGGATTCGCTGCCGACCAGTTCGAACGTGTCCTCACTCCCTCGTATGTCATCCACTTGTTGAATTAACGAGATTCATTGGGGAGGGACGATCACTTCAACGTCTTCTAATTAAATTCAAAGCTTATGTAGTTATGCGGCGGGATGAAGGTGCCAAGCACGTGTCATGATCTTTCACTGAGTATTAGACGTCTAGTAATTAAATTAAAAAATCTTCGGTGGCAGGTGAACAAGGCACGTGTCACCTATCACTACTCTATTCGTTTATGAAAATTAAAACAAAAAATAAAGGGTTTAGATTGATTCAGTTTCATGCCCGAAGCCCGAAGGAATGGTATCAGGTTGAAATATCATAATTTATACGTCCGACCACCGAGTCACTGCTTGTGGCGTTAACTGGGCCAATGTAGATTTCCGTCTGGATATGGAGAGCTCGATGTGTTCTAAATCACACTCCACCCGAGAGATTGCCGCATCACTTTCTTAGAGCATAAATCTTTTTTGTCTGACACGATCTGATCTTCGGACTTCGGGAGCTGGTTAACGTAAGCACGAGGAAACGAATACAATTAGGGGGAGAGATATCATCAGATTGAATTTAGATTTGTCTCAAAATAAACTTTCATGTTATATCTTTTGTTTTAGATTCTTCGTGAGCATAACATCGCGGTGGTAAAGATAAAATGCGCCGGTGGGCCGAATGAAGTACCTTCGAGGGATCTACTGCAAACGTAAGTCTTTCTTTTGCTTGTATGTTGAATTGGTCAGTAGTAAATTTTCGCGAGTGGGGTCGAAGTGAACCAATAAAAACATCCGGAAAACCTGCGGTACATGCCGTTAAAGATTTAGGGCGCAATGAAAGTTTTAATGCTGTCATCATTCGACCGTTTCTGGCGTAAATTCCACCTATTACGGCTTTAGCGACTCTGTTCGACGCCGGCTCGGCTAATTTATTACGGCCTTTAAGGTATTTTGCGTTGCGAGAGTGAATTTAAGATGTCCCCGCGTTATCTCCTCAAGACCAAACAACAAACAAGAAGTATAAATTTTATTTGATTATTACAAGCTTCTTCAATGGCGTTGAACTAATAACAATTGAAATTCCTTTCGGACCAAAACCACTTTGAGTTGAATTGGAAATGTCAACTTAAGAAAATTTACTAAACTAGACATCACTTATTAGTGTCAATTTCGATTCGAAAGGTAGCGATTCGTTTCGAACAGATCTGGCGGGTATTGTTGGCCGTCCAGACGGTCGGGATAACTACAATGTATGGCCAACAATATGAGCGAGTACGATAATAAAATCTCGCAGTTTTACTTTGACGTCGACAATAACTGAACGTGCAAAAGAGCGCCAAGAACCTAAACTATTATGTGCGTAATATTAACGACGGACAAGCAACGTAAAATAAAAAAAGTCAAAATAAAAATTAAAGAGTTTAGCGCTAAAGGTTTATTATCGTTCGCACGGTAAATAACCAAATTATTCCCCGTCGTTGTACGGCGTCAATAGAGATTTAATGAGCGCGGCGGCGTCAAGGCGCAAATGGCCATATAAAATTTTCACCCACGCAACAAAAGGTTTTTACCACCGTTGGTAATGTGGGAAATTTTGTAATAGTATCTGCAATTAACCTACTTCGAAAGGGTGCTTATTGTACGGTGGTAAAAAATGTTTAAGTGGTTTCAAGGGGGTAAAAGTAAGATGAATAAAAGGGTTGGAAATGTTTTAAACAATGAAAATCTATTAAATAGGTTTGTAGTGTGCCATGCACCACACAAAGTGTGCCATGAAAAGTTGTTTTTAACAAAATGATTTGTTATATAATTTACAAAAAACAGATTAAAAAATAAATTATCCATTATAAGTACGAAGGCTTTCACGGCCGGTGTGAATTAAACTAAGATTAGAACTAAAACTAGAACTAACACTAGAAACTTTCGGGTTTTGCCGTGCGTCTTTTAATAAAAGGTTTGACGTTTCGGATGCCATGTTGCAACCTTCTTCAGAAACTAGTTCGATGTGACGAGATCAAAAATCGGTGACTATATACAGGATGTTTCATGAAGTTGTCCCGGCACTAATGAAGCATGTTGTTTAGGTGATTTGTAATAAAAAAGTTCATATGAACATATGTCCGATTCACTTCACTTATTGAGTTATATGAATTTGAAAATAATATTTAAAAATTATGGCGTTATGGCCCAGCGCACGGCTCAAAGGGTAGGTGTGCTATGACTGCATTAGTAAAATAGGGTACTTATTTACCTTACTATTAAATTTGACAAGCTTGCCGTTTAATCTAAAATTATTTGAGTTTTATTTGCGTACAATGCCGTTTAAATTTACGACTGTTGAGTATGGTAATATGGTTTTTGTATTGGGAAATTGTGATGGAAACGCTACTGCAGCTTCAATTGAATATCGACGACGTTTTCCAAATCGGCGTGTTCCATCGCCGAAGACTTTTAGTAGTACCTTCCAAGCTCTCCGAGAAACTGGTTTACTTCCGAGCGTTCATATGCAGTATGAACGAGCAACACAGCAGAATGTTGCAGAGGAAGACAACATCCTTGACATTGTCGAGCGCAATGCCTGCATTAGTACGCGACGGATATCCATACGTTTAGGGATTTCCAATACCAGGGTATGGAGAACATTAAAAAGAAATCTGCTGCATCCGTATCATCTACAGCGTGTTCAACATCTGAAGCCAGAAGACTTCCCTAGGCGTCAGTGGTTAAATAATAATCGGAACTTATACCGCTACATTTTATTTACGGATGAGTCACAATTTACTCGAGATGGCATAAATAACATCCATAATTTGCATAAATGTTCGGACATTAACCCTCATGCTACCATAGAAAGTAATTTTCAAAGCAGATTTAGCATTAATCTGTGGTGCGGAATGTTGTACGATCAACTTATAGGTAATTGCAATTTTTGGAAGAAAAACTTCCGCGTTTACTATGGGATGTACCTCTGGCAAGACGATTAAGAATGTATTTGCAACACGACGGAGCTCCTTCTCATTTTTACCGTAGAGTCACCGATCATCTAAATGAACGTTATCCTAACCGCCGGATCGGTCGAGGTAGACCGCACATTTGGCCAGCCAGATCTCGAGATCTCAATCCTCTGGATTATAACATGTGGTGTTGGATGAAAGATTTAGTATATCAAGAAAAAGTAGACACACGTGAGGCTTTAATCCAAAGAATTTTTGACGCTGCAACGCAAATAAAGGAGCACCGTGCAAAGATAAAAAATGCAACGCGAGCCGTTCACAGGCGTGCAGATAAGTGTATTGAAGTAGGAGGTGGAATTTTCGAAAATGTTTAAAATTAATAAATTATTTTTTCAAATTATAATAAAAAGTAGCATTATCGCAATTACTTTATTTTTAAATGCATAAGTGTAGCTCAATAAATAAAGTGTAACCTCAATAAGTACTTTATTTTACTGATGCAGTCATAGCACACTTACCTTTTGTGCCCCGCGCTGGGCCATAATTTTTAAATATTATTTTCAAATTCATATAACTCAATAAGTGAAGTGAATCGGACATATGTTCATATAAACTTTTTTATTACAAATCACCTAAACAACATGCTCCAGTAGTGCCGGGAGAACTGCATGAAACACCCTGTATAAGTCGGAAAAACTAATTAATAATCAGTTAACGCTAATTACAAGCTAATTAATAACTAATTGCGTCGCGTCCGGTGTGAGGCGGGAAGAGGTCTTCGTGTTCACCACCATCTTCCATGTTCTGCTAAGCTCCCAGCCATCCTCTCTGTTGACGTTATTTGTATGTCGGTGGATCTCTATGGCTTCTCTTGTCAGTCTTTGGTAGTATCTGTTGTCCCTAGCCAGCACCTTTGTTTGTTCGAAGTCTATTCGGTGCCCGTCTGCATGGCAATGTTCCGCAACTGCCGACTGCTGGATCTTATTCAGCTTCTAAGTGGACAGACTAACAATGGAGAAGGCTAATCGCGAATTTCAGAAGACCCGTGACACACACATCAAGAAGTTTGAATCTCTGGAACGCCGGTCGCAAAAGAAGAAAGGTAATAGTTTACCAGTAGAAACAATCGTCATTAACAGATCGAATGTCCCATTAACGAAAGACGAAACCTCTGTGCTCGCCAAAGGATTGAACTACGCAATCGCCCCGAAGAAGGTCCCAAAGGAGGAAATCATTTCCGAAGTGGAAGCAGCTGTTCGGCACTTAAAGCCGAAAAGATCCGACCAGAAGTTGCGAGAGTATTGAAGTCAGCAAAACCACCAAAATCCAACTTGACGGTTGGTGAAAAGAAGGCACTCCGATGTATAAAAGAAAAGTCAGAAATCGTCGTGTTACCAGCAGACAAGAGGAATGCCACCGTTGTTATGGACAGGAAAGAATACGACGACAAAATGATGAACCTACTGGACCTAGCCACCTACAGGAAGATCTACGGACTACCGAAGATTCACAAAACAGACGTCCCCCTCCGCCCTATCGTCAGCGCCATCAACTCCCCAACATACCAGCTGGCCAAACATCTTGCAAAGATTCTGTCTCCCTTTACAGGTAACACGGAATCGTATGTCAGGGATTCTATATATTTTGTGGAATCGGTAAAAGGTGTAAAGCTGGATGCTGGGGATATGTTGGTAAGTTTCGATGTGGAATCCCTTTTTACTAGGGTACCAGTTAAGGATGCTGTAGAGGGTCTTCGCCGAAAACTTATTCCGGAGGGTTTACCAGAATACGTGCCAGATCTGGTGGAGTATTGCTTATCGTCGACGTATTTCAGCTGGAAAGGAGAATTTTACGAGCAGTTCGAAGGGGCAGCCATGGGATCTCCACTTTCGCCAGTTATAGCTAATTTCTAAATTTTTAGAAATTTAATTTCAAAATTTAACACATTACTTGGCACACGACAAATACATACATCATCTTTCCATCCCCAAGCAAATGGAATGTTAGAACGATTTCATCGATCATTGAAGACAGCTACCATCGCTAAAGGAGATTCTACTAGATGGAACAACAATCTACCCCTCATCCTACTAGGATTAAGAACATCACTTAAGGAAGCTCCTCAGCAGAACTGCTTTACGGGCAACCACTAAGACTTCCTGGAGAGTTCTTCATACCTACTAATCCATCTATTGACTATGAACCTTTCCTCTCCAGTTTAAGAGACACTTTTTCAAAATTAAAACCAGTGAATACGTCTTTTCACTCTATTCAAAAACCTTTTATTCATAAAGACTTGCACAAATCAAATTTCGTTTTCATTAGAATTGAAGGTTTGAAACCGCCGTTATCTCCGCGATACGAAGGACCTTTCAAAGTTCTGACAAAAGCAACCAAATATTTCGTAATTCAGAAAGGCAATATTGAAGGATAATACCGGGTGTCCGCCGAGAAGGTATACTACTTAGTTTTGCCGCCATTTTGGTAAACATTAGTCTTGATAGTTCATATTTGGCAGTCGTGAAGTAGAGACGTGGCAAATTTATTATGGAAAAATATTCGGTAAACCCACGTGTTTTAATCGTTAAAACATTTTATCAAAATCAATCATCGATTACTGTGACGATGAGAAAGTTACGTGAAATTTTTGGGAGAAACAACGTGCCAACAAGACGCACTATTTATCGTGTAGTGAATGATTACGAAGAAGGAGTCCCTCGTTCTAGTAGCTGATAGGCCCAAGCATGGACCACAACGTACTGTAAGATCGGCTGAAAACATTACTGCTGCTCAAGAAAGTGTTCAAAACAATCCATCAACCTCAATGAACAACTTTGGCCACAATTTTACACAAGGATTTGCATTTGTTTCCATTTAAGATTCAGTTGACACAAGAGCTTCTTCCAGAAGACCATTTACACCGCCGTACATATGCCAATACGATGTTACAGCTCGTCATGGGCGAGCTGTAACATCCATGATCGAGCATTACATTCTCATGAGCTCGCCCTTTGTGGTCGCAAGGGTCGCATTTGTGAGGCTAACAGAGGCGGACATTTATCTGATATTGTATTCCATACACAATTGCCGACATTAAATAAAACATTTATCAATATAAGATCCATTCTCTTGCATTTAATCAAAAATTATAAACAAACAAAGTAGTATACCTTCCCGGCGGACACCCTATATTTATATTCAAATTTATTAAAAACCGTATATAGTAGAAACCGCGAGAGCTGGTAGTGACAGATCGCTTAAAAATGGTATGAATCAAGGTATGGACGTACGACTTAGATTATTTCACCACATACATTTAAATGTAGGTTATGTTAGTAATGGAGGTTATATGTCAAACATTGTCAAAGATATTATTTAATGATTTTCCTTTCAAAGAAAACATTTTCGGCTTGTGAAAACACTAACAGATTCATGACAACGCTCATAAGACGTTTCGATTTGAGGTTATAATTATAGAGTGACATCCCTTAGAAAACCAGACGTACTTTTTCGACGTGGCCATTTGAAGCGGTTTGTGAACTACGTATGGCATTTGTAAGAGCGGAAAATGATAATTTACTGCCAGCTCTTGTGGCGTCTACTATATAAAAAAATTAGTATATAGATCAGAAATATTTTCTCTCCGCATATTTGATATAGATTTCTTCAATTTTCTGGCGCACCTTGTATTCTGCCAATTCCTCATCAAGGTTCAGCATATATTTAACTCTAGATTTCGTGTTTTTCCAACAGATGCCATATTATTATGTTTATAGATGGCATATGAGCTGATTGTGGCAGTATTCAGCATATTATAAAATAAAGAAAAGGGTCAGCGTCTTGCCTTTCTATTACACCACATCTTCTGCGCCAACTGGTCAAAATTATCAATTTTCCTTTTGTAGAATTGTTGACTTGTATTATTTCTGGCTTGGATGTGTTGGGATTTAGATAATTTAAAGCAGGGATGTGCCTCTACACGTCAACACTCTATACGTATTTCAAAAATGTCGTCGAAATTACCTGACTGAAAGGTTCTGTTAACAACATTACTAGATAAGGAATATGAACGTTGCGTTTATTTGTCAAAAAAAATGATATATTTTCAATCTGTGCTATTAATCGATGGATGGAAAAACACAAGCAGCAATTCAAAAACTATGGTAACGATGCTTCATAATGCCAAGGGAACGCAGGCATTTTTAAACGCATGAGATGTGACTTGTGAAGCAGAAGATGCTAACAAACTTTCAGAAATTGTGATGGAATCAATAGATTTTGCTGTTATTTCTGATAATGCTGCAACTATGATAAAGATGGGAAAAAAAGTTCCTATTTGGCATAGTAATTGCAGTAGCCATACTATGCCAAAGACGTTATGAATGAAGAATTAACAAAAAAAAGTGCACTCAATATTGAAAGAGTTCAAACATCCAGATTTTGAGCGAGCTCTGGTGAATAGAGGAGGCTCACGTATCGAGATTCCTATTTGTGCCTAATCCAAATCATACATGACATGAAAACTCTTATTATAAATGACAATAATTTAAAAAAAATTAAACAACCTGTAAAATCTCTAATCTTTAATGATGATTTTTTGGATGAAGTTAAAGATAACATTGAGTTGTTTAACCCTATTTGCAACTTAATAAACATTGCGCAAAAATCAGATTTATCCTCTGCAGAAGTAGCACATTTATGGGTTTGTTTGGAACTGCCTATTAAATTTCTGAATTTTCAAAATCGTATGGAAAATCGTGTGGACCAAATAGCCACATCAAATTGCCCCTCAGCTCGGACTTAACAATTTTCCAAGCAGAAGTTCTTGCTATAAACTTCTGCACCGCTTTGAACCTACAGAAGGGACAAAAAAGTGCATCCATAAACATTTTCACAGACAGTCGGGCCGCCTTACAGGCAATTCAGGCCTACACGTGTGGCTCCGCACTGTTCAGAGAGTGTACCAACAACCTGAGAGAACTCGCTAGGGGCAATGATGTTACCCTATGGTGGGTTCCAGGTCACAGCAACATTGAGGGCAATGAGCTGGCCAAAGAGGCAGCAAACACGCCCTTTATTGGACCTCAACCTGGATGTGGACTACAAAAAAGCCACCTAAAACAAATAATCAACAACTGGGAGGCTTCAAAGATAGCCTTACGCTGGAAAGAACTTCCAGGTCACAGACAAGCGAAGAGTATGATAACTCCGTTGCAAAACAAAACCAAAAAGGTTTTATGCCTAAGAACGTTCTCAGGCTACCTGACCGGCCATGTGCCCCTAAAATACCACCTCTTCCACATTGGACAAGCTGAGGATCAAACTTGTCGACTATGCAACGACGAGTCAGAAACTGCTGAACATATACTGTGCAATTGCGTCGCCAGAGGCCGTCTAAGGCACAACGTCTTCGGTATAACTCCCCTGTTACCTACCGACATAAAGGTTCAAGACCTCAGGACAATACTAAGGTTCATTAAGGACCTACATTTGCCCTAAACCTTTGGAGGGCTAAAGTTACAATAGATCTTATAGGTCGCGGTAACGAAAGCACCATCCAGATGTTCCTAGGGACGCTTTTTATTTGTACGTATTCATTCACTTACTGACTTATTTCTGTTTCTTAGCATGTTCCAAACTTTTTTCTGTATCTCATAGAAAGATTTGTTCTTCTTTATGTACTGATGCCTGCGTTGGATTTGTTTCTTGACACTTTTGTTGGTGAGGTTTTGTCGGATAGGTAGCTTTTTCTTTTTGTTTCTTTACAAAGTCATGTTTGAGTTGGGTTGGGTTGGATTGAGTTGGGTTAGGTTCGGTAGCAATACTTGGGTGTAATGATTGATAGAGACCTGAGATGGAGTCCTCATGTTGAATATGTATTCAATAAGGCGCAGAAAACTATAAATGCATTGCACAGGATGATGGGTTCGACATATGGACCAAGTATGGAGAAAAGGAAATTGATAGGCTCGGTAGTTTTTTCGCAGATGCTATATGCCTGCAAAGCTTGGAGTGGGGTGTTTGAGATTAAAAAACACAAAGAAAAGATGACGAGATTACAGAGACAGATTTTGAGAAGAATTGTCAGTTCTTACAGAACTGTCTCCACGGAAGCGTTATTGGTAATTGCAAACTCATTTCCAATTGAGTTGATGGCAAGAAGGCGAATGTCTAGATGGAAAACAAAAGAGGATCGTGACATTCTGGAGGAGGAAATAATGCAAGAATGGAACAATCGATGGACCACGAACACTGGTAAAGCACGTTGGACGAAAAGAATAATTCCAAATGTTCAAACATGGGTTACTCGGAAATGGGGAGAAATAAATTATTCTGTGCCAATTCTTGAGTGGTCATGGTTGCTTTAAAGCCTACTTACACAAACATAAGAGAAGAGAGGAAGAAATGTGTGATTATTGTGAAGATAAAATAGATGATGTGGAGCATACATTTTTTGCTTGTAAAAGATGGAATGAAATACGCGAGGAAATGTGGAAAAAATTGAAAATTAAGCTAACGCCGGAAAACTGTACGAAAGTTATGTTAGAAAGTGAAGAAAAATGGAAGATTGTGGAAGAGTTTGTAAGGGAGGTGGTTGTAACAAAGGAAAGGGAGGAGAAGGTACAATGGGAGAGAGAATGAATTTACAATACTCCGAAGAAAGCTCGTGAGAGTGTTCCCGGAGAAGACAAGGAAAGGGGTTTTTAGTGGGTCGGGGCTTTCGTGCCTTAACCCCACACTATCTGACCGCTCAAGATCCCAGGTCAGATGTCTGTTCGCAGATTTTCCCCAACCTCGTAAAAAAAAAGGTTCGGTAGCATGGTTGGTGACGTTTATATTAATTTTTCGTTTCCCTGTACAGACTCTTTTACAGCGTCTTGTATACTGGTATATTTTGTAGCTTATTTGCCAGTCCCTTTTCGTTGAGGTTTCCTGTTCTTTCTGCTAGTAACTATTCAATGTTGTATTTTTTTCAAGTACCTACGCTTCTTTTTGGTCTTAGTTGACCATTCAATTAGTTTTTTGCATAAAATCAAGTTGTGATTAGTACTTAGGTTGGCTGTTGTTAGAGTTCTAACATCTAATAACGACTCTATTTGTTATTATGAGGTCAATCATAATCTAGTTCTTTTCTACTAGTGATGTAGTAAGTATGTACTATTGATTCTCAGCTATGTACTTATGAGCTTTGTTGTGATCTAGTTGATTTTGATGGATACTCTCAGTATTTTGACATTTACGTATTCGATGTCTACTATTTTTTGCGTGTACTCTTCATTTTGTCATTCATTAATGTTCCTTGGCAATTTCTTTTGGTTTCTGCTAATCCACGATAAATGCGGGTTGGATTGAGTTTGTACTTTTTCTTTTTTTGTCATTCCATAACGTGATGTTCCAACATGTCAATCTGGTCAAACTACTTATTCACAAGCTACAAACAAAGCATGGGTTATTACCACAAAGTATTCGTAGAACGATTTTGTTTTTGCGGCACGATGTTTTGAAAAAAGTATGAAGTAAGAAGCTTTTTATCATAAATAAAAGAGTTCGAATAATTTCGAACAATGAAACTGGATCACACAGAATAAATTTGTTAAGTTGATAGAACGAGAGAGCGGCACTATTGATTTGATAAAATTTAATCGGTTTAATGTCGACGAAAATCCGACTTTCGTACGTCAATCGGACGTTAATCTCTTTATGTATTAGGTCCTGGATCGGTTCCAATTGTGAATGGGATAGTTAGATCACCCGGTTGCAGGTATATTATTGAATTGAAATTTCGAAATCTTTTTATCCAATGCACGCAGATGTAGATAGGAATCTTTTTGTAAACTTTTTCGAGAAATTGTCACTAAACCAAAATGATCGAATACCTATAGTAAATCTTTTGGGTCTATTCTAGTCTTGCTTATTCCATTGTGTTTACGCCAACATGCCCATAACAGAAAAGACGTCGGCATATGGTCCGGATGGGAAGAGAGGTCGCTCGGTTTTATGGTTAAGGGTCAACGAGGTACAGAGGTACCGAGAGAGGTGGTAATGAAAGCATTATGCAAATGGAACGGCGCGCCGCACGTGTAATAGAATTAGTTTACAAGTTTTATCTCCATAAAGGCGATTCATACGAGTTCGGGCGCCTCCATTCGAAGACGAAGCGCCGTATCTTCACCGAGAAAGCCGCTTCGCATTCGTATTTAGCGAACAAGACCGTCTACATGACGTACACAATTTAAACCTTGCGATATAAACGTAAATTTCTCACCCAACAGATGGTTCCAACTATTTCTAACTAGAATCAATTATTACAAAAGAAGATAATTAGTTAACCTAATTAGCAAGCTTTCTTGTTTTATGTCTAAATTTGAATATTAATTTAAAGATGACACTTTCTAAACGTTGATATTTAACTAAGAAGAAATTTTTTTTCGGTCCCAAGAAAGTTACACTCTCGCTTTACATTGCACGAAAGAGAATCGACAATCAATTTTGTGGGTCGCACAATGGGCAAAGTGACAGCAACACAATAACCCCGAACGGTGTGTTATGATTAAATAAGCCTCCTTTTTATATCGGTCAAGAGATATATGCGCCCATTACGAGATCTTATCTTTCGTATGTGTGTGATTTAATGTTTTAATGTTTCAAGCGGTTATTGCACCGAACAAAAGAACCTGCCCATTCGGACATCACTTTATTGGGCATACAAATTTTTAACCAACAATTTTTTATGTTCGCTATAAATATAAATAATTATTCGGTTTTTATTGAAAGGAATGTTAAAGCGCTTTCTTTTTCTCTCTCTCCGTTTTAATTAGTTTTAATTAACTCGATGGTTATTTATAACACCCCAGGTTTTAATTTCAAGATGGGTCATATTTTGTAAACGATCTCTTTCTTTCGTTTTCGTTTTCGTTTTCGTTTTCGTTTTCGTTTTCGTAATAGAAATAGTAATGGGTGCGGTTCATCCTATATTCGGTAACATCTTAAACCTCATTTACTTCTTGATCTATTCATTAAGTTACATTTTAGAAACCTCCTCCTTTTTAAAGGCCTTTTTAATTCACACTCTTATAGATAAAGAAACCTATTATTCTAAGTGATGTGTTAAAAAATAAAAAAATCACACATTTCATCATCATCCCCCGAAGGCCAATTAAAAATAAATCGATAACAGAGTCGGGTTGATCAAAAGGGAAACCGTCAGTTGTAATAATATCCCTTGTGATAAATACCGAAGCTAATGGAGCGACCTCGCAGATGGATTTTCCTTTGTTGTCGGCAAAAATCCGTGACGAAGTGGCTTACGGTGATGGGGGGTGGCCCCTCCTCACCGAGAGGGTTAATTGAGTAGTCAATAGCGTTCGTGATTTAACGCGAACCGAATAATTTATATCCATTTCGAATGCGCGGCTAATTAACCGTTTTGGCAGGAACACAAAATATGAGATGATTGCAAAGGGAAAGAGAAGACGAAAAGAAGTTGAAGTTTACTATTTTATTTTACGAAATACCTTAATTTATTCCTGAAAGATCGCAGATGCAATGTGACTCACCCGAAACTGTTTTTATTTATTTTATTTTTTCTTTTAGAATTAGGTCAACTAAGTAAACTAATCATTAATTAGATGAGTAAGTCTTAAACAAAAACGTTTAACAGTTAAAATCATATTTAACTTCTAAATTAAATGATATTGCAACATTTAAAAACAAGAAAATTAACTTGTATAGTTTATAATTTAAGTTTCCTTGGATTGATTTAATTGAATTCTATGGGAAACAAATCTACTCCCATGGGGTGATTTATTTACTCCTTTCAGTTTACACCGGCGGAATAGTAACCTACACAGTTTGTAAGTGGTCTATTAAAACATTCCATTTAGTAATTTCAAAGTGTTTATTTAGGTATAATGTGGTATTTTTGGGATAAATCGAAGAAATACCCGCTGATTCTTTTATTATGTCTAGCCTTATTTATAGAAATTAAGAAATTGCTTTTGTAACAAATTAAAATTTAAAATATCTTCGACTTAATTTGCTTGAATCTTGTAATAATAAAGTTGTTAAGAGAAAAGCAAACAAACCAACCGTTAACCGGTATTTTTGACTCCTCTGATCACAAATTTAGATTTCTTATTCACTGTGTTATTGTCAGAGGAGAAGTAATCTTTATTACCATCTATCAAAAGTAAAAATATTGTCCTATAAATAATTTGATAACTATTGCAAATAGGTATAGGACATGCTTTATAAAAATGAAACCTTATTACTTGGCGAATAATTTAAGATAAAAAAATATGGGGCATTCCACTTAAAAAAAATGAGATATAGCTATTTCAAGTTTCTGGTATTAAGTACAATATTACGAACACCCTGTAGAAGTTTACCAGATTTGTATAGGGGCATGAAGTTACTGTAACTAATAATCTACAAAAGATTTGCTTTGTAGGGTCTTAAATAAATTGGGTATGCTTTCTTTTATAGACACGTGCAGACGGAGATTTTTTCACAAAATGTTGAATATTTCAAAAACGGTAAAATTTTGATATACAGTGTGTCCCCGGATAGGTGAAACGACTCTTATAAAATGTAAATTTTTTTCGATATTAACTGTCATCTTTTGGGGTTCAGGCCTGCTTGATTAAAGACTAATTTTGAACATATTTTCAAATTTTAAAAAACAAGTGAGTGTTGATACTGAAGCTAAAACTTCTTGTGTGTCAGGTAAAGTACCTTTTCTGTTTACGGTATGGTAAAATGTTACTAAGAAATTTTATTCAGAATGAAAAGTTATGGCCATACGCAAATTTTCATCAGCCTACTTTGATAAAACCTATTGTTTATTATTTTCGTCAATAGTACCTTATTACGACTTTTCGTTTTCAGATTCAGATTATTAGGGAGAAATAAACAAACCGTTCTGAAAATGTTCACAAGAAATTAAGTGTGTGTTCGCCCACAAAGGAAAACAGTTGATCATAGTTAATCAGTTTCATCATAATTTTTTTTCTTAGAGTGAATACTTCCTGCTGTAAGAAATCTTTTGATTAAACGCCAACAAGTACCTCTTTTAATTGCAGTATTTGGAAATTTTTCACAAAATAAAGCAATAATCGGTTTTTTCCCGGTTCCATAACACTGAATCACGTAAACTTTTTCCTGTAATGTTAACATTCTTTTTAAAAAACACTTTAAGTTTACTAAATTACAGTTTGAGAGATTAACAGTGACAGGAAAGCAATTTTGTTTTTCCATGGCAGTCTTTGTTAGAAATAAAATTGTTTGATATGGATTTTTTCAAAGTAGGCCGATCAATCCGAAAATTTGCATATGCCCATAGTTTTTCATTCTGAACAAAACTTCTTAGTAACACTTTCACGTACTATAAACAGAAATGGTACTTTACCTGCCACAAAAAGAGTTTTTCTTTCACTGTCAAGGCTCACTTGTTTTTTAATAATTGATAATATGTTCAAAATTAGTCGTTAATCAAGCAGGGCTAAACCCCAAAAGATGACAATTAATATCGAAAAAATTTTACCTTTTATAAGAGTCGTTTCACCTATCCGGGGACACACTGTATGTAATGCTTAACAAAAAGTATGTCGAATTAAAAAATGTAATAAAATAGGGTGTTCCATTTAAATTTACGAAGTTGTACCTTGTACTTTTTTTTTGCAACACCCTGTATAAACAAAAATATTTTTAGGTTATGTACCTTTGAACACCAAACAACTTTATATATAAACATTTTCTTCTGTAAGGAGATATCGTCCGATATCGCACTAATTGGACACCTGTATACAGGTGTTCCGGTGACTCGGGTAAAAAAATATCAAGCAAAATCATTGAACCAATTTTGACTTTGATCGGGTGGCGGCAACCATGCTATACAGGTGTCCCTAAAATTTGTTTGCTCAGAACTTTTTTGTTCGCTCGTAACCCTACATTTATTTTTGTACTTTTTAATAGAAAATTTATTTTAGAAACTATTATCACTCTTTGAAAATTTTGATATCGTTTACCGTTTTCGAGTTAAAGGCGAAAATGTTAAGCTTTGATTTCAATCGT
Organism: Onthophagus taurus; assembly: GCF_036711975.1. Taxonomy (NCBI): domain Eukaryota; kingdom Metazoa; phylum Arthropoda; class Insecta; order Coleoptera; family Scarabaeidae; genus Onthophagus; species Onthophagus taurus. The sequence goes on along the minus strand of NC_091975.1, from coordinate 10,637,815 downwards.
AACAAACAAAAAAAGGAAACATATTCCGCAAGATCTGAGTTGGCGATGACAATTCAAAAACGAACTGAGCTAATAACCATTATTTGCATACATTTCTAAGTGCAGACTTAGTTAAATCCAGTGTTAATTTATTTTAGTTGAATAAAAGAATGTAATTTCTAAAATAATAAATTTAATTTCCGGTTACAACAAACAAGAACATAACAAAAATTCTAACAAAAATATTAACAATAACAATAAAATTATAAACAAATAGTAATAAATAAAAAAAGAACAAAAAAATACTAAAGCAGATGCACGCCTGATATTGCCGTCTTCAATTAAAGCGCACTCTGCGGAGAACATCGATCTCAGTTTGAAGTTGATCAAATGAATCAACAATTCGCAACCTCAGTTGATCAACTCGTTTTCGATCAACTGATTTAAACGCAGTAAATTAGCGATTTAAAGCGTCCCCATAAATAAAAATCTACAGGTGTAAGATCCGGCGATCGGGGGGCCAACTTATGGGTGCACCTACTCCTCGTCCAATCCACCGTCCCGGAAAACGTTCTCTCAGAAATTCTTGGACAGCCTGTGTGCTATGCGCAGGAGCACCATCATGCATATACCAAATTGCTTGCCTTGTGTTTAAAGGAACGTCATCTAAAAAATCATCTAATTCTTCTAAATGTCGTCTGTATGTATGTCCATCCAGCCTTGATGGCAAGAAAACGGGTCCAATAACATCGTCCACAATGCCAGCCCAAACGTTATGAGAAAATCTCCATTGCGATTTCCAAGTTTTCTTAAATCTTGGGATTTCGTCCGCCCAACTATGTAAATTTCTCAAATTGAAGATTCTATCTTTAGAAAAAGTGGATTCATCTGTAAAACGCACTTTTTATTAAAACTGATCATCAATTTGGATTTTGTGCCGCATTATTTGGCAATATTGCAGTCGCAGTGGGTAATCAGCCAGTCGAACTTCCTGAACTTTGTAACAATGAAATGGATAAAGCTGTTGCTCGTGAAGAACACGCCAGACAGTTGTTTTTGAAGTTAAAAAATGCCTCGCCATATCTAAAGTACTAGCTGTAGTATTTTCTTCTACGTAGTCTAGAATATCTTCTTCTAGTTCGGGTATTCGGGTTGATCTTACGTTACCGTTGTTAGTAAATTTCGGCTTACACGTCACATTTTCCCTTAAACGGGTTTCAATCCTTAAAAATGTCTTTCGATTGGGCGCTCTGCGGTTCGAAAATTTCTCCTGATAACGGTTAGCGGCTGCTTGACATTGTCCTAATGTCAAAATCATGTCAGTTTGTTCACTAAATGTGTAACTCTCCATTTTGAACACTTAAAATTAATAATAACTAACAGAACTATCGTTTGTGTTTAAACGACATGAGCAAGTTGACAGCAAGTTGTTTTTTTTAATAGCCATGGCCAACCTTGACTTTTTCGAAGACTTTGTTTTTTAGTGTTACCATTGAAATCAAAGCTTAACATTTTCGCGTATAACTCGAAAACTGTCAATATTATCAAAATTTTCAGAGTGATAAAAGTTTCTAAAATATATTTTCTATTAAAGAGTACAAAAATAAATGTAGGGTTACGAGCGAACAAAAATGTTCTGAGCAAACAAATTTTAGGGACAGCCTGTATAGCATGGTTGCCGCAGCCCGATCAAAATTGGTTCAATGATTTTGCTTGATATTTGTTTACCCTCTACCAAATTTCAACGCTCTACCATAAATGGTATTGAAAATATTTAGAAAAATGTGTTAAAATTTTTGAACTTTGATGGCCCATATCTTGGTCATTTGAAGACTTATAATAATTTTTTTTTCACGAATCGTCATCATTTTTGCTGTACTATATGAGATTAATTTTATGCCCCGAGTCACCGGAACACCCCTGTATATACTATACATACAGGGTGTCTCACGTAACTGGTTCGTTAGAACTTTTTTAGGTTCCAGTATTCGTACAGTTTTGAAATTTTGGTAGTATGGGTTGTTCATTCGGAACTTTCGATCTAAAATATTTTCAAGATGGCTGTCACTTCCGGCCTACCGGAAGTAAACCATAACTTCGTTATTTTAAATGGAATGCTATAGTTTTTATTGCACCTTTTAATTTTACGTAAAAAAATATGTTGACTTTCATAAAAGTTATTGGTACCTAGCGTTTTTCGTTTTCGAGTTATTTTGATTTTAAGGTTTTTTTGGCAAATTTCACCATGCACTTTAAAACCCTATATCCCAGCCAACGTTCATTCAAAAAAGCTCTAAATTGGCACGATTACTCGTCAGATGCTCTCAAATAGATTGTCATATATTGTATCAGAGTATCTTATACAGGATGTCAAAAATTGAAATACCATTGTCTCATACAAAATAAATTTCAAATATCGGCGTTGGAATAATTTACCATGATGTTCAATGACTTACACCCATCGTTAAATGTAACTAATGACAACAATAATACAAACACGGACCAAAAACTGTCAAAATTCCATAGCTTTCTAATAAAAAAACCTGCATTTCGTGCATGTTTTAATAAATATCGCAATATGAGGCAAACTACAATAAATAGGTATGGGAATGTGTATAGGTAATTTGTAGAGAATTAGATTCTCTTTCTGAAAAATATGGGGCGTTCCATTTAAAATTTTCGACTTTCTCGCCATTGAATATGGAGAAACAGTAATTCAATTTCTGACAATCCTGTATAAGATACTCCGATACAATAAATGGCAATCTATTTGACAACATCTGAAGAGTAATCGTGCCAAAGTAGATCTTTTTTGAATGAACTTTGGCTGAGATATGGAGTTTTAAAGAGCATGTTGAAATTTACCAGAAAAAGTTTAAAACCAAAATAACTCGAAAACAAAACATGCTAGGTACCAATAACTTTTATCAAAGTCAACCTATTTTTTTACGTACAATTAAACTGTGTAATAAAAACTATAGCATTCTATTTAAAATAGCGAAGTTATGGTCTACTTCCGGTAGACCGGAAGTGGCGGCCATCTTGAAAGTATTTTAGATCGAAAGTTCCGAATGAACAACCCATGCTACCAAAATTTCAAATCTCTACGAATAGTGGAAAATGAAAAAGTTCTAACGAACCAGTTACGTGAGGCACCCTGTATATTTATTATACAGGGTGAGTCAAAAAGAATGGGAAATCCGAATACCGGAGATACTAGACACCGAAATATGATGATTTAACCTAACATCTCTTATACAAATGTACTATTAATACAAAATTTGGTAGTTTTATGTTTTCGAGCATGAGAAATACGAATTTGAAACTTGTTTTGTTATTGCTTGTAGGTGGCTCTAGATACCACTACTCGTTTGATAAATCAAATCATAAGTTGTTTGGCTGTCGAGCTACGACCAATAAGAGCTACAAATCACAAAGAGCATTCAATTTTACATAAAAAAGGTACTCTTATTTAAATTGTCTCAGTCTATCGGTTTTCGAATTCTTTACTTTTGAATGTATTTTTTCTTGTAAAATTTTTATTTTTTAACATAAGCAAAGTTGGCTTATTTTTCCCCTCATTTTTGTTTATACAGGGTGTTGCAAAAACAAAGTACAAGGTACAACTTAGTAAATTTAAATGGAACACCCCATATTTTATTACATTTTTGAATTACCCTTAAAATTCGATATACTTTTAAGCATTACCTATACCAAAAATTTATCGTTTTTGAAATATTCAACATTTTGTGAAAAAATCTCCGTCTGCACGTGTCTATAAAAGAAAGCATACCCAATTTATTTAAGACCCTACAAAGCAAATCTTTTGTAGATTATTAATGCATAGTTACAGTAACTTCATGTCCCTATAAAAATCTGGTAAACTTCTACAGGGTGTTCGTTATATTGTACTCAATACCAGAAACTTGAAATAGCTATATCTCATTTTTTTTTAAATGGAATGCCTCATTTTTTTATCTTAAATTATTCGCCAAGTAATAAGGTTTCTTTTTTATAAAGCATGTCCTATACCTATTGTCCTATAAATAACTTGATAACTATTGCAACCTTGTAAGGAGATATCGTCCGATATCGCACTAATTGGACATCCTGTATATATATATATTTTTTTTGCAATAATTTTATCGATTTCATGAACGATTATCTTAGTTTGACTGGGCGTCATTTTGCAAATAATGTTTTTTGTTTAGTTCTAGTTCAAACGATAATCACAAGTATATAGAAAAGAACACCATTTGATTTTTGAGTTTCCGATCATTTCAAAGAGGATATTATGTCAACCAGCAACTTCGACAATCCACGCACCAACTTGGTTGAGGGACAATGCAAAGATTATTTTCTATAAACAATTCTTTTTAAAGAAGTAAATATATCATGAAAAATATGGAAAACATTGAATTGAAATACCACATAATTTGGCAGCCAAAAATTCCAAAAGAAATCATTTTATTTGATACAAAAAAAGATTATACTAGTATTATTTGGAGTGCTTTACACTCAATTTCAAATTATTTCATGTTTTGACAATGTTAATAATTAAGCTTTATAATTTTTCAAGCACAAAATGTAAAAATTTATTGAATGGTACCGATTAAGCACAAATCATTACACCGTTCAAATCGCGAATTATCCCGATATATTTTGGTAAATTAATAAAATTGAAAACGACTCACCGAATGGATGTTGCTTCCTTTGGATTTTACTTCGAACCTCAGCTGGAAAGAAAAGATAAATTAATTTATTATGACAAAAAAAATGAATAAATATGATACCTTTTAACATCCATAAAATAGCAATCCGATGATCTCAACTATATCACTTCACTAATATCACCTACCACTTAGCATAAACTAAATAATTCACGTAATAAGTTTTATTTTTCTAAACTACTTTATCACCCTTAAATGCCCGCACATCAACTAAAATGCGTTCTTAGCGAATCAACTTCCAAACATCCCCTCCTTAATCTATTGTATGAAGAAGGAAAACTGGTGGTGAATAAACAAAAAATGTAAAGACGACGGGGCGAAGCGGTTTTAAATCGTTTTTTGGTTTTAAAACTCAACCTTTCAATAAAAAAATTACTCGTTTTCTCGAAACATTTCAAATAAAACTTAAAACGTAATTTTATTATAATAAAACGCATCGAATTTTAATGGTTAACACTTCCTGCAAAAGAATAAATAATTAAAACGTTGGATTATGCAACATCCCTTATTCCTTGTGTCATGAAATATAAATTTAAAAAAATCGTATCTCAAGAACGAATTGAGATAGTCGCTCATTTGTTAGAGATTACTTTTCTCTTTATGATGATGTAAAATTTTTGTACCCTTACATCACAAAATTTTTGAAAAAGATGCAAAAATTGTTTACTAATAATCATATAACATTAATCTCAGATCGTCAAGTACCTCGAATTATTACCGTAAATTAAATTTACATACAAAATAAAACAAATAAACGAAAAATTAGTCGGATATCTAGATTAATGATGTTAGTTAAATTTTCTTAATAAACAATTTTAACATTTGGGTCTAATTTTTACGTCATCGCAAAGAGAAAAGAAATCTCTATCAAATGAGCCTAACGAAAGGGTGCCATTTAAAAAATTTCAAGTGTTACATTATGATATCTCAATTCGTTCTTGAGATACGATTTTTTTAAATTTATATTTCATGACACAAGGAATAAGGGATGTTACATAATCCAACGTTTTAATTATTTATTGGGCACCGGGTTCTTTTGCAGAAAGTGTTAAATTTTAAAATTCCATAGTGCGTTTTATTTTAATAAAATGTAAGTTTTATTTGAAATGTTTCGAGAAAACGAGTAATTTTTTTATTGAAAACCGCTTCGCCCCGTCGTCTTTACATTTTTTGTTGATTCACCTCCAGTTTTCCCTCTTCACACAATAAATTAAGGAGGGGATGTTTGGAAGTTGATTCGCCAATAACGCATTTTAGTTGATATGCGGGCATTTTGGAGTGATAAAGTAGTTTTGAAAAATAAAACTTATTACCTGAATTAAGTGATAAATACGTGCAATATTTGTGCTAAGTGTTATATAGTGACATTAGTGATGTTGAGATCATCGGATTGCTATTTTATGGATGTTAGAAGGTATCGTATTAATTCATTTTTTTTGTCACAATAAATTATTTATTTTTTCTTTCCAGCTGAGCTTCGAAGTAAAATCCAAAGGAAGCAACATCCAATCGGTGAGTCGTTTTCAATTCCATTTTACAAATATAATATACTTATTATACCTAAAGCAATCTGGAACAGCTACTATTTTCAGTAGAAAAAATTTTTACGAAGATACTGCAACACATATCTCAATAGGTGTTTTATGGCAACTTCAAAACTTTAATTTAAAAATATTCTCGAAAATTGCCATCACAAAAGGTTGTATTAGTGCAGGCATATAACGGCTGCTGCGCCACAATCTAGAATTAACAAAATAAATTTAAACAAGTTGTGAAGAAATCCAATTAAGTAAAGCATATTTAGATGAACTCACCTTCATCATCATCGGTACGCAAATTGCACAATTTACTAAATTCACTTCACCCAGAAGTTTCGTTACGCAAAGGAACACGTGATATAAGCGAATGAGCCAGCACAGAATAAAGATACGATTTTTGGAAACAAGCAGAAACCGGTAGAAACAAGTATCAAAACTTATTGGATTCGTTTAGTTTTTTTTAATTTACGTTAATTTTACGAATTTGGCGTTCTTATACAGGGTCATCCACGACGACCGTCCATTAGAACTTTACAGGGTTCTGGCCAAAATAAAAATTTTAAAATTCAGATTTAAGTATTATCAATTGCATTTTCTTCGACTAAAATATTTTCAGATATCTAACACTTCCGGTTATACCGGAAGTCGCGACCTACTTTATTTTTTTAAATGGAACACCCTGTATATTTTTACATATTTGGATTTGTCTGTTTTCAAGGTTGATGAATGACTTTACTTTTTGCAATTTGATTCGGCCGTTCTCGAGTTATTCGAATTTTTCTAGAAAAATCTGCTCCAGCAGACATTTGTTCAAAAAATCAGAGAACACTCGATTTTTGGGGTATCAATTTAGGATTCAGAACATGCTTAAGCAACATGATGGAGTGTGTTTTGGTGCCGAGTATGGCTGTCTAGAACGTTTGGTCACTTTACTATGGCACGTTACTTTTTCGAAACTTGGAAGTACCATAACTTCATTTTTTTAAATGGCACCCCCCATATTTTATTACTTAGTTGTCTTCAGTGTCTCTTTTTACATCTTTTATATCCGATATGTCCTATACTTAACATTTATAGTTTGGGAGATAATTAGGGTTTTTTGAAAAATGCACACACATATCGATATTTAACCTAGTGTGTTATGAATACCTAGTGCGACCTAGTGAATAACCGGATGAAGTGGAAGTTTGAAAATTTGTAGACTTGTGATGTTTATTACAACTGTTTTACTGTTTTTATTATCAGAGGATCGGTAAGGAAAGAGTAAACAGTTTGACATTTGCTAAAGCTATGGTTTATTTCTGTTGGTGTGATGACTAGGTTACTTTTTGTAGTGATCTGTTCTCAAGAAATGCCACATTTGGAATTTAGTAATGAGGATTATTTGAATTTGATAATAAATGGAGAGTGCAACCAAATAATTGCGTATACGTGTCGGCTGCAACATACAAATGGCCTAAAATTGAACAAAAATTTCAAAAATGTAATAAAATACAGGGTGTTCATTTGAAATATGAAAATTGTCACCTCTTCCGGTGTAATCGCAAGTACCCGGAACCTGAAAATATTTTACTAAAAAGCTGGCATCAAACATCAGAAGTCTGCAAATTTTCAAATTTATATGGTTATACACTATGTCACACTAGGTATTCATGGCACACTAGATTAAATATCGATATATGTGTGCATTTTTCAAAAAACCGTAATTATCTCCCAAACTATAAATGTTAGGTATATTTTCAAATTTTTGTATTGGCCAGAACCCTGTAAAGTTCTAATGGACGGTCGTCGTGGATGACCCTGTATATTAATACTACGAATTCGTGTTATTGATTTTTATTATCAGCATAACGAAAAGTTTCGTTGATGTAATGATTGAATACTTCGCCCAAATTAAAAAGGTTGTTACCAGAATAATTTTTATACATTAATTTCAATAAATCGGATTTGTAATATTGATAAATGCATCATAGAGTCACCAAGAAAAATCTACAGGGTGTTCCGGTGACTCGGGGAACAAATTTAACCATATATACTAGAGTGAAAATGATGACGATTCATGTAAAAAAAAATTAGTAAAAGTCTTCAAATTTCAAAGATACAGGCCATAAAAGTTAGGAAATTTTAACACATTTTTCCAAATATCTTAAACACTATTTACAGTAAAGCGTTGAAATTTGGTACAGTGTAAATCAGCCATGTCCAACTGGCGGCCCGATTGCGATTTTTGTGCGGCCCAATAACAAAAAAAGGAAATCGCACAAATTAATATTTAAATTTTAATAATCGATAATACAAATAATTTTTATTACTTGGTCGAATGACGTTTTATAAAACTCCTATATCTTAATATATAAAAATGGAATCTTGTATGTATGTGGGTACCTATATACCGATTTTACTCAGTTATTCCTTGGCCGAATTTCACCAAATTTGGTAAACACATAGCTTAATATATTTGGAAGAACCTTTCATCTTAATTTTTTTGACACCGCCGCCGAGGTGTCGGCAATGACGATGTTAAAAAAATAATTTGCACAATAGCGAATCCCGATGTATGGCGTTTACGAATACAGTAAATACCCCGACTTACGTAGATTCGGAGATACGTAACTGCGAATTTGTCCGTTTTGTCGGGTATTCCCCTGTTTCGCTCAAAAGTGGATTGAATCATAAAATTTTCTAGTCCCTTCAGTTTATGCGAGTTCTTCGTAGAGAGTTGATTAATCACAGAGTTGATAAACTTATTGTTTTAAAAAGGTTGTGAAAATAAAAGTAAGTAATATTTTATTTTAATTTGCAGTCCTACAAAAATTTATTCGTTTCTTTAATTGTACCAGAATAAATAAAATTGTTCATAATATTGACGTGCGATGTCGGGTAGGAAGAAAAGAAAACTAGAAGATGAAAACAGACAATTTAAAAATAATTGGGAAGATGACTACTTTTTCTTGCAAGTAAAAAATAATGCTGTGTGCTTAGTTTGTCGTGAAACGATTACTGCTAAAACTTATAACATACGAAGACATTATGAAAAACATACGGAACTTTCTGTACTTTCTGGTAGTGAACGCAAGGCCAAATTACACTTACTTAAAGCTAACTTAAAGTCTCAACAAAATGTGTTTCAAAAACAAAATCAACAATCAAACGACATTGTCAGTACAAGTTTAAAAATTTCTCAAATTATTGCTAAAAAAATGAAACCTTTCTCGGATGGAGAATACATCAAAGAATGTTTAATTGCTGCAGCTGAAGATATTAGCCCGGAAAAAGTTCATATTTATAAACAAATAAGTCTGTCTCATCAAACTGTTGCACGTAGAGTTGATGATATTTCCAATGAAATTTCCCTAAACCTCAATGAACATACCAAACAATTTGTGTACTACTCATTAGCTTTGGATGAAACAACCGATATCAAGGATACATCACAACTTGCTATATTTATTCGCGGAGTTGATAATAAGCTGAAAGTAACAGAAGAACTCCTTGATCTTGTGAGTCTGAAGGATACAACAACGGGCAAAGATATTAAAGATGCTGTTCTAAAATGCGCGGAAGATCGACAATTAGATTTAAGAAAACTTATTGGTATTACAACCGATGGAGCACCATCAATGATAGGAAAAAACATAGGAGCAGTTACTTTAATTTGCAAACATATTGAAAGCTTGGGACAAAATACATCATTTTTGGATTTATTTATTTGTCATTGTTTTTTACATATAGAAAATCTATGTGCTCAGTCATTAAATATGTCTCACGTGATGTCAGTTGTCATTAATATTATTAACAAAATAAAAAATAATTCATTAAAACACCGCCAGTTTCAAGAATACCTTCGCGAACTGGAGTCCGAGTACTGTGACCTAATATATACGCCAAAATACGATGGTTGAGTCGTGGAAAATGTTTATTAAGATTTTGGAACCTCAGGGAAGAAATTAGAATTTTCATGAATGAGAACGGCGAAGACGTTCCACAATTATACTATGAAAAATGGTTGTTGGATTTGTGTTTCTTAATAGATATCACAACTAAATTAAATGAACTAAATCAGAATCTTCAAGGAGAAAATAAATTAATTACGAATTGCTATCAAGACATAAAGACATTCATTGCTAAATTAAAATATTTTCAAAATCAACTGAAATCGAATAATGCCACACATTTCCCTCACTTAAATGATTTCGAAATGGAAAATAAACCCATTTCCGAATATTCGCATAATATTAAAGATTTGCTTGAGGAATTTGAAAAAAGATTTGCCTACCTAGAAAAATTTGAACAAATGTTCAATATTTTTAATTGTCCATTTAATATTGATGTGAATTCAGCTCCAGGTTATTTACAACTGGAACTTATCGATCTGCAGTCCAACTCAGAAATGAAATTAAGGTTTGAGGACATCAATATAGTCGACTTTTATGGAAAATATATCCAGGAAGATAAATTTCCTAATTTGAAAAAATTAGCTATGTGTATTGTGACAGCAAACGGCACAACATATCTCTGTGAGTCATTTTTTTCTAGATTAAAATTAGTCAAAACCAAAGACCGTAACAGGCTCACCGACGCAAATTTGACAAATCAGTTACGTTGTGCCACAACAAAATTAGAAGTTGATATTAAAAAAATTTCAAATAAAATAAATAAACAAGTTTCACATTAAATATCTGTTGTAATTTACTGAAATACCTATATATTATTGTGTATATCTGTGTACATGCTAGTTTGTGTATACGTATCTCATTTGAGCGCGAGTGTGCGCTAGAATTGAAATTTTCTTGTTCAGGTGGGTGGCGGCCCAGTGCCTTGTACATTCCTAAATTTTGGCCCGAAGAGTAATTTGGGTTGGACATGGCTGTCTTAGATAATATTGATAAAAGTCACCGTTTTCGTGTTAAATGCAAAAATTTTGGGTTCCGATTTCATTAATAGCACTAAAAAAAAAGAAATCTAAGTTTTTGAACATTTCCTTTAGTATTTTTTATTACTTGTCTTGTTATTTTATGTATTTTTTTTATTATTCCTGTTAGTGTTGTGGTTTTTTTGTTGATTTTTAATTTATTGTTTTCGAATTCTTTTATTAAACCAACTAAAACAAATTAAAAATGTGATTTAGCTAAATCTACACTTGGACATGTTGCATACATAATAGTTATGACAGCTCAGTTCGATTTTCACTTGTCATTGCCAATTCAGATTATTTATTTATTTCTTTTTTTTAGTGTTATTGAATTCGGAGCCTAACATTTTTGCATTTAATACGAAAACGGTGGTTTTTATCAATATTCTCTAAGAGTGATAAAAGATTCTAAACTAAATCTACTATTAGAAACTGCAAAAATAAATGTAGGGTTATGATAGAATAAAAAAGTAGCACTGTTCCCGCGTACCGATCCAACTCAAAAATTGCCTAATGATTTTACGTGATATTAGTTTACACTGTACCAAATTTCAACGCTTTACCATAAATAGTGTTTGAGATATTTAGAAAAATGTGTTAAAATTTCATAAGTATCTTTGCAATTTGAGGACTTTTACTAATTTTTTTTACATGAATCGTCATCATTTTCACTCTAGTATACTAGGTTACATTTGTTCCCCGAGTCACCGAAACACCCTGTATAACATTTTCATAATATCGATGAAAATTTCAATGTGACAATGAAATTGCTATTAATAAACAGCGTTTATTAATAATACGTAAAAAATTTCTAAATTCTTCGTTAATAATCAAGTATTAACATTGATTTTGTCACACCCGTTACGTTACTATGTCACACCCAGTATAATACGATATATTCGTTATAAATGCAATAATTAAATTGTAGTCGAATTTTGATTTTAATTTGAACGATTTTTATTTAAATAATTTTTTTTTGTTAATTTTAGGTTTATTGCGGCCGTGGATAACTTTCTACGATCACCAGCTTCTCGAGGTAAGTAAGACATTTCGATTCGATACGAAAGTTCCTTTTCGAGAGCTTTTTATCGCGCATCTTATCGAGCTGATTTAATTGGAGCAGAAGTGGACGAGCCGAAGAGCCCATTATGTTCTTACGGAACCATTTACTAGATAAAATGTTACCTTAAAAACTAAATAGGTTTCTAAACCGATCTCATAATGACCCTTTCATTTCCGAGTGAATTTAGGCATTTTGAATCGATTTTTTTTCTTTTTGTGGTCGGTTGTTAAAATTAAGTTACACGTGTATCGGGTTTTATTTATATCAGATTCCACGTCCAAACAATCGGTACATTACACCTGAACAGGCGATAGCTCGATAGTGTTAGGCAACGTCCTCGCACACACATACAAGAGATCGCCTTTTTCTATTTCCGTGACCCTTTCCCATGCGTTTACTGTAGAGAGAAACTTACAACACAACGACTCGACTCCACCGAAGTAATTTATATCGGATAATCGTAGCCGCGAGTAAAATAAAGAACGTTTCGACCTCACGCCGTTAAAAAAAATACAAAAACAACGAATTTAAAGGAATAAAAGCGTTATGTTATTTCGATTTACATAAAACTCATTATTTGTTGTGTTGATTAATTAGATTTAATATTAATCTCAAAGCAAATTGATACGGATCTCTTAACATTTTGAGAGTTTTTAGATAATCTCGCTGATAATGACATAAAAATTAATATCTTTAATTCTATTTAAAATAATCTGGTCCGCCCACTCAAAAAATTCCTTACTTCTCTTCGAGTTGATTCTGTTTAATGTACACCGCGTGGTATTCTTCGAGTGAGACTTGAAAAATTGAAGAAAGAGCTACCAAGGAAGCCTGAAGTTATTAAATTTCTCGGAAACGAGTCCGAGGTGGAGCCCCATTGGTCGTGATTTATTTTCCCTATACTTCGGTTTCCAGTTAGTTGTTTTTCTATCCGCGAGCTTTAGTCGTGCTGCTGTTAGTGTCTAACGGGATTGAGACGTTTAAAATGTACAATCTTTATTATAAAGCAGTTAAAGTTACTTAGGCCCACTTTTACCACCTCTTGATAAATTTAACCGATAGATAATTACCATGGTTTATCTATCGCCAATTTATCTATCGGTTAAATTTATCAAGAGGTGGTAAAAGTGGGCCTTATTCAATTAAATTTCACGATATCTTTGAGAAGTTAATAGAGACGACATTTGCTTGCGAGGAAAACGGAAACATCTTAAGACTGCGTGCTCGTAATTCTCGTTTCATCGATAAATTACGCTTGTGTAAACAACGCAAATAGTAATCACACATATCACGGCAGTGCGTAGTTACAAATTAATACAGCTCGGAGCCTGTTAAATGCGGCAGCCGGAGCCCGGAGTCTGCCGCCGCTGCTTGACACCTCCACTGCCACCTAATTTATTTAATAACAACGGCAGTAAGTTGGTTCGTCGGAACGGGGCTTGTATAAACACGTTTATGTGCACATCAAATAGAGAACGTTATCGCGCGACGGGAACCGTCTGTTTGTCGCGCAGCACCACCAGCAGCAGTGCCCTCACTACTTTATCGTAGGGGGACTCCTTTATCAAACACTCCATATATAACGATAATGTATGTGCACGATCTCGCTCCTTATGTAAATGGGCCGAAGATATATCACAAATCGTGGAACAAATGCGGAAAATCAACCAACATTATTCAAATAATTTTAATATCATCAAATATTCTAGATAGATTTAATTAGATATGATACAGATAAAATACCTAATCAGTTAAATAAAAGCTGTAATATAGGATATGCAAAGTTAACTGTACCTATAGATAGGGTTACCATAATTTGTTTACCCTAGATCCGGGGGTGTTAAATAAATTACACAACTATTATAGTAGAGTAACATGGGGCAAGACAACGCATCTAACAGTTTAACTTTTTTTTTCTCCGCGTAACTAACAATATCGATGCGAATTTGGTGGGATATGATGCAATGAACATTACTCTTAACAAAATAAATATATTCTTCAATGTCGAGTACATAAAACATCAAACATAAAATAACATTCTTAGAAATTCATAATCGGCATTTTGCCCCAACAGTGGGGCAAGAGTCCAAATAATATGGGGGCAAGAGTCCCATCGTGTATAAACATTTCCAACACATTTGTCGCATACAAATGGGCCTATATTTTTATAAGAAGTGCATATCTCATGCCACCACTTCTTGCAATGGCAGCATTCGATCCAATCCTCTTCGGGTGGCTCTTGATATTCTCGTTTGCAACGCGGGCAAACATATTTCTCCTGGCGACTAGACAATTTACTCCTCTTTTTAGTTAATTTAGTCTCTTGTCTAAATTTTTCAACAGCGGTAGTTTCAAGCTTTCTTTTCTTGGTGTGAGCACGCTTATTGTAAAGAAACATTTTGCATTTCTTTCCTGCCTCCTTTCTACCCTTCTCATCTCTGTCTGCTTCCAGTTTTTCCTTGAACGGTGTACTGGATAATATTTCTGACTTCTTTCCTAATCTTTTCCTTTTTTGCTCCTCCCTTCTTTTAGGAAGAGGAACAATATCTTTTGGGGTGACAGAGTGCTTCTCTACGATTGCGTGTGAAGTTGATGGAATGGGACCAGAGCTTGAATCGTTACGAAAAGTTGGTAGAGATCTTCAACAGTCTGCTCGGACGCTTCGTATTGCTTGAAAACTTTACTTGTGTTAAGCTTGTTAGGGGTCAGGAATTGGTTGCTTAACTGATTCCGTAAAATACTAAGAGGAACTGTGCTTTCAGGATCGTCGTCAGAACTGGAGTCCACTTCGACATCGTAGCGTTTTTGTTGCTCTTTGGATGTGTTCGTATTCACTACCGCATTATTTACGTCAGTTACACAGGAGGGCAAGAAATCTTCCTCGGAAAATACATTTCTATTAATTGGGTAAATTCCACAGACGTCAAATGCCTTCACACCCTTCTCCATAGTGGAACAACGTTCGTAAGCTTTTCCGAGAATTTTGGCGATTTGAAAATGAGTTATGCATCGTCCTGCATTGTGCAGAAGCCATTTGTCACATTCCTCAGTCAAGAGGCTGAATCCTGTGGCTGCTGTGTGGAGGAATTGTCAACATGTGGATGTTGTTTTCCCTACAGAACATCACAGCCTCAAGTGACATATGCGAGGAGTATATGCGGATGTTCTTCATCTGGTCTAGTTTTTGACTGAAAATGTTTGAGCCAGACTACAAAGAGGTTGCTCTTCATATAACCAGAATCGGAACACATAGCAATAGATTCGCGAGGAGCACAATCCATTAACTCATTTTTCAATCTCTTTCTCGGAAAAATCATATCGGTGGTATATAATTTCCCGCAGCACTTACTGCACATACAATTGTTACTGTATCTCCCCGCTCAGCAGACGAAACTTTACCTACAATCTTCTTGCCTTTTGTGCTCAGTACCTTCGGAATTTTGTAATTCCGCTTTCATCCATATTAAATACTGTGCTCGGTGTGAACTGATATTTTTGATACAGGCTGGCTAAGTTATCGAAAAAACCATTGATTTGCACTTGATTAAAACCCATAATTCTCGCTAGACTAGTAGGGTTTGGCGTTCTTAAAGAGAGATTGTGTTTAGAAATAAATCTGTATGCCCAGTCCCTCCCTGCCAATTTTAACACTTTAGAGAAAGGATTGTTTACATTGTTCATTTCTGCGTAATCATACGCAACCTTTCTAAACATCTTAAATGAGAGACCATAGAACCGGTTATCTAAATTTTTGCAGTGTTCAGCTAATTCGTTTTCCATCCTTTCAGTGAAAACATTCTGGAATCGTCCAAAGTCTCCCTGACTTAAGTCGCTTTCGTAAAGTAGATTTTGCTTTTATAATTCATTTATGCTGCTGGGTCCAGGGATACACTTTTCTCTTCTTGCTTCATATTTATCGGATGATCTGACTTTCTTCAGAAATGGCTTGTCATTTTTAATTTGTTCATGAAATTCTGTGCACGACATAACAGAATTTGCTTTAATATAAAGTAGGTCTCTTACAACTGACAGAGACAGTCTCCCTCTTTCAGCCGTCCACACTGACCCCATCATTGAAAAAATACGCTCGGCTGGAGCTGAAGTTTCAGGCAAACACATGGCGAACTCTACAACTTTAAAAATGTTCGTGAAGGAAACATTACTCCTCTCAAATGCTTGGAATATTTGTTTCCATTTCTCACAGGTTTTGGGGGTGTCTTCCTTTGGCAGGGAATCTCATTCTGGTTTTAGACTGTTTACAATTGGGATTAGTGAGGAGCGCTCATCAAATAGTGCATCTACATTGATGGAGTCCGGTATAACGCTGGCTACAGTCTACATCTCATCCCAGGTGGGGTAAGTTTTCAGAGTTAACCATTTAAAGTGGTTAGCCTTGTCAAAGCTGTTTTCCCAAAGCTTCAAGTATTTTATCGCAGCTTGGTAAAAACCTTCAACACTGTTAAGAAAGTTGTTATCAACGCTTTCCTCATCTGTTAACCTTCTGTGGATCAGCTTTGCTGCAAACGGTATAAAGTTAGCTGACTTCCTTTCTTCCAGTTTTACAACTAATTCTTTGTACACTTGAGAAGCCTCTGTTGCAGTGATGAAATCAGACTCAACTTTAAGGATAGACATTTGAAACATTTGCAAGCTCCCATGTACAAATGTTAAAAAAAGTTCATTCACTGGATCTCGAAATAACGCATGCAATATTGCAGGGCAGTTTTCAACTGTTAAGAAGTACGATTTCAAAGGTTTATACATACTTAGTATCCTTTCAATCGCAGGCATCAAGCTTAAAAATCTAGTATTTCTATGTGAAAGGATTCTTTTGTATTCAATAACTGCTGTGTCACAAAACTCTTTTAAAGCAGTCACTCTGACAGTGTACTGATAAAAGAATTTGTACACTCAACGTCAACGGGCAGAGCATCACAAGCAGTCTGTACTGTGTTGTACAAAATATGAGCACAGCATCCAATGCCCATAATTGGTCTTGATAGTCTCTTTTGTAGTTTTCGAAAAACATTTCCTTGCCCATGCCTTTCCACGCCACCAAAGTTGGTATTGGTGTTATCAGCACATAGACACACAACTTTTGAATCAATAGAGAACTTTTGTATACATTTCAAAACGTGTTCTACTAAAATATCAGAGGTTTCACCAGGTAGTTCGTCAAAAAATAGCAGTTTCACGTTTACGCCTTCGTTTCGGTTAAAATAACGAACACACACAGAAGTCAATTTAACCTCTTTTCTGTTTGAACTGTCAATTGTCAAAGTAAGAAAATTTGCATTCTTTAAATCTTTTTGCAGTTTTTCAAGTATGCAAGGTGATATTACATTTACAATTATTGCTTCAGTCTTGGTCCGAGCTCCCGAAAATTTAGGTTCAAATAGCTTTTTAATAAGTTTGGAAGTACAATCAGATGTTTTGAAACTAAGACCGTGCATTGCTGTGTGGTAAGCAAAAGTTGCTTCTTTAGCCGCACATTGTAGCTCAGCATCTGTGACATCAGTGTTTTTAAAAAAATTCTTAATAGTTGCCGATGACGCCGCTTGATTTGCCTTCTTGTGTCTCTCACTCCGCAAGTGATTTTCAATGTCGTACCGTCCTCGATACTCCACAGAAAATTCAGAGTTACAAGTCACACATCTCACGCGATCATTACTGTTCTGACACTGTCTTAAAAACTTGTAATCTTTTTTTAGTTTGTCAGTAAAAACACATTTGCGCTTAGGCATTTTGCAAAGTTATAACTACGCTTACACGCTAAAATTACACTTTAAACACTAATTACACAAACTAACAAAAAATCGACTGCTGTTCGGTCTGAGATACTGACACTCCGAGACTGACTTGAATATAGCTTACTTTTAAAAGAGTGAGTGCAGTGTGACCAACCTATGGAGTGGCGAAGGGTAAAATTTCCCGATTTTGCCACTTTTTCTATTTTTATTTATCAGATCCGGACATTTCTCAGATCCGAACAAAACCCGGACAAATTTGTCAAATCGGACGAAATCCGGACGTATGGTAACCCTACCTATAGACTATGCAGATTATGTAAAGATAATACAATCGAAGGCGAAGTATGAATTCTGCCATTTAAATATTTTTTCAGAAACTCTAGCTTGACTGCATTGTATTTCAAGTTTATATTTGAAGTGATGGTTTCATATCAGTTCAAAATCTGTATTCTTCCTGATTACTAGGCTATATTAGTTTTACAATTGCTTAATTGCAAATAACGTCAATCCATTTTTTCCACTTGGGACAGTTCCTATTTTCAGATTTTCAGTTTTTTCTTGAGCTTTCTGCAATTTTCTGGGGTTAGTATTGTTCTTTTATCTTTCCATCTTGCACAGTTAAAGAATCCATTTTATCCGTGCAGTGGACACACGTTTCGTCATTACTTCTCTTGTGCTTAAAAAGGTAGGCTCTGAAGCAACCATGTCCGCTCAGCAATTGATTGGTGAAATAGTTTGCTTCCCCCCATCGACGAGCTATCCACGTGTTTATCTCAGGGATTATTCTTTTGGTCCATCGAGCCTTGCCCGTGTCTTTTCTTCATTTTCTGTTCCATTCTTGGACTATATCTTCGTGCAGGGAGGTTCGGTCCTCTTTTGCTGCTCCCGCAGACATCCTTACTCTCGGCATTAAATCAATTTGGAGTATGTTCGCCATCACCGGTAAAGCTTCAGAAGAGACAGTTTCTGTTCGAGTTTTTATACATACTTTTCATTTTCTTCCCCTGTCTAAATCTCTCTAGCTTATTTGTCTCCGCCTTTACTTTTTCTAAAATCGTACTGATTTTCTGACAGCCCACCTTTCTCTTCCAGTTCTTCCTCTAGCCTGTTTTTAATGATACCTTCATACAATTTCCCATAACTGTTCAGATAGTTCAGATAGACATAGAGGTTTATATTTGGGTTGATACTTTCAATTTTTTTGCTTGTTTACGAGGTTTTTAATTTCTTCTTCTGTGACTTCTCGACACTCCGATTCATTTTCCACATCTTCCAAATTGAATGTTATCTTTTTCCCCTCTGGGAACAGCTCTTTAATTAATGTCCTGGCTTGTTCCTGGTTTAGTGATACTTTAGATGTTCTTTGAACCGCTATAATGTATGCATCCCCCCATGTGTTGTTCTGTAGTTCGTCGCATAGTTTTTTCCAAGCAACTTTCTTTGCGTTTTTAATTTCTTTTTTGAGAGCTTTCTTCGCTTTCTCATACTCTCTGTGTGCGTTTTATTTTTCTGCTTCATTATTATCCTTTGCGTTAGCTCTGGTTTAGATTCGTCTGTGTTTGTTTGCTGTCTCCTTGGCTTCTTTGACGATATCATTCCACCAGTATAAATTACCCTGTCTTGGTCCTGTCTTTCTCCTTTTGCCATAAGTTTCATTGCAGGTTTGCAGCTTTGTTCCTCCTTTTCCATGTTGGTCTATTTCAAATTAAAATTATTTCTCTCTTGTCTTTTTTGTTGGACCCCCATGCAGCGGATTTGGCATTAAAGTCACCTGCTACTATAATTTTTTGCTCACTTCTTCTATCAATTACCTTACTGATTTCTTCCAGTTGTTCTTTAAAATAGTCTATGGTATTATTAGGTATTAAATAGCATCCCACTATCGGAATGATCCTATTTTTGTTTTAATCGCGACGAGTCCGCTATCTTCTTCCCAATTACTTGCTGTAATCTCCGAGATAGTAACTTTAATTGCTACATCCATTTCAATTTTCCTTTTATTTGGTTCGGATACAATAACAATGTCAATTGCCTTCTTTTTAATGTTTCTTTCCATCAGGTTCATTCTCTACACTTCTATTGGTGTTTATCTGCAAAACTTTAATTTGGCTAGACATTTCTGTTTATTTATTTGACGAACCATCAGGAGAGGTCTCAGAGGTTTTATTCTATTATTTTTTTCCCTTTCCCTCTTTGTGA